>NC_092066.1:12045000-13245000 GCF_039877785.1 Chaetodon trifascialis
TTCACACACATATTCACACACTACTTTTCTCTGTAGCATTTTGGTGGGGGAGCTGCTGGGCTTTGGAGGTTGAGCTCCAGTTCATCTGGCAGGCATTGTATTTTGCTCAGCAAATAATTGTCCACAATTTCACATTCCCAGCTTGTGGTCTGTGGACCCCTTTCTCTCTCCCCTTTCGTTCTCGGAAGTCTTCATCTCAAAGGAAGATTACATGGTCTGCGGTAGTACATTCATGCAGCCACCATTTTAAATCAATACCCAGGAGAGGGTGGAAATGTGAGTGCATGCACATCTTAAAATTGTCACATTCTGTTTCCAGACCTGCACAGCTCTATTCACAGTAAACAGCTCTATACATAGATTTCCTATTTCCCCAGAGCAGATTGGCATTGACTTTTTTTTTGTTAGTTGATGTGACATTTGCTATTCTCAAAAGACACATCACTTATATATAATCGTCTCCTGCCAGCATGCCTACATGCTACAAGTGTGTGTGTGTGTGTGTGTGTGTGTGTGTGTGTGTGCATTCAGAAGAACATCTGTCAAGATTTGTGTACATCTATGTGTGCGAGAGAGAGGGCTAGAGAGTGAGCAAATCAGTATGCAAATGAAGTCAGAGTGATGACATTGTTTGTTTTGTTATTGTCAGTAAAATCTAAATTGGAAAAATTTGGTGCACAAAACATCCCGGATTTTATGTCTTCATTGTGGCTGCTGAAGCGGAGCAGAAATGCAGATACGTCATAGATATTTCCCTGCTTTGGATCAGACCCAAGGAAGGCCAGGCAGATGTTATTTATTGTTCTTTGTCTATCTCTTTCCTCAGGGACAGAGATACACTTATACAGATGTCCACAATAACTTTCCTTGTCATTTTTTAAAATAGTTGCCTGACAGTGTACTCCTCACTATTGTTTGTATACGACAGGAATTATCATTTTTATTTGCAGACTTTTTTATGCATGCTGTTAACACAAAAGTGGCGTTTCTATATTTGTGTCACCACGTTTTTATATGTGCCTTCACGCATGTGTGTGTGTGTGTGAGCCTGTGTGTGTTTTCATGAACGGGCTGCGGTTGCAGAGTTCAGGTTTCACTTTTATAGGTTGTCTTCTGCTGACTTGAGGCAGTGGTCAATGTGGACGGTGCTTTTTTTGCGCAGAAAGAACACTTTGTTCTGCGGAAGGGAAAATAAACAGAGGTGCCGATGGTACGTGGAGGGGAGGCAGAACGGGCATCAAGTGCAGCGTTTTAGGGACTGCTGTGGATAGTATGGACGTGGAGATGATAAAATAATGCTGTGACAGTTGGCACTCTTTTTTTTTCCCTTGTGTACCCCAACACACACTCCCGCTTCCTCAGTATTGGCTGCTTGTGGGAGTCAGAGGTTATGTTTTTGGTCCCATCGAGGAAAAGGGCAACATTACAAGTCCCGTTTCAATTAAGTCTGAGAGACAGATCCGGCTACGTTATTGCTTGGGGGAATAAATGGCACAGGACGAGACCATACATCATTCGCTTATATGCAAACACTTCACCCTAGCCACTGACATTTACTCAATCCTGAGCCTTCTACATTTCTCGACTGTAGGCACATTGTAATTTTGTTTTGATGTGCAGAGGCTTTGGGTCAGCACATTGCCTCAGTCAGTGGTGAGCAGCGAGGAAGGAGGATCTCACTCCAAATCCTGCATGTAGCGTGTGATGACTGCCACGTTGCCTGTCCTACAGCACTTCCTGAATAATGTGAGGCTGGGTTGATATTTTCATTTGGAGCACAAATGACACTCTCAAGCCTCAGCCCTGATGTGTTTATTGGCCGAGTTGGAAGTTTCCCAGTCTGTCATCCGCATATATAAATATATTTTCTGCGCCATTTACTTTAAGTATAGCGGTTGTCATGAAATCAGCGCTGTGTCATGTACACCTTAAATATTTGATGTTTTTGAGCAGCTGTAATTTGCCGCCACATGAGTGAACACTGGAGCTCTGCTGGGCTATACATGAAAGGAAATATTATTTTAAATGTAAGGCTCACAGAACAAGTTGATTTGTGAAATCTGTGAAGGGCCTATTAAAAATAAAGTTAATGTTCTAGTCTGTTTTAAGTTAAAATTCCTCTGCTCAGACATAAAGAGATTAGACCTGAGCTGCATTTTTATTTCCCTTCATGTCAAGGAAGTGCGAATAAAACTGCTGTTGAAATTTGACCAACCGAGAAAACCTAAAACAGACCAGATTTTTTTTTCAAAAAAACCCCACATTTGTCGCATTTCGAAGCTTTTCTTTTTGAAAAGGAGAAACTTGGCCGCGATGCCCAGAGATGCATAACCACTCCCCTCGTCACTCCTCACAAGCACAGGCCTGTGTAACTAAAGAAAAAGTGTGATGGCACTTTTAAGCTTGAGCATTTTTCGACAGAGGAACTACTCAAAAACTCATTCGGCTCTTTATTCCTGATACGCACTGCAGTCATTATGTTTAAATGTAAGAAAGGCCTCTTCTTAATTTGAATTTCTGTTCCGCTCTGGTTTTTTTTCCCCCTTCCCTGTTAAAATGTCTATTAACAGTTGCGTCATTCTTAGTTTATAGGAAGCTGCAGTATTCCAGTCTGTTCACAATTAATGATCTGTGGCATAACACCCATTAACACTTTTCTAATGTGACACAAAAATATGGTTAGTATTATCATTAAGGAAATTATGATGGAGCCGTGGAAAAATCCCATTAGCACGGCTGTCAGTGCTCTTGACGTGCGGCTCTGTGTGTTGGACTGGGTGTCGCGGGAGCTGGCCGATATCTCTTCTTACTCCATGGCATGTGTCTCTCTTGTTGTCATGGATTGTCTGCCACATGGAGAAGGAGTTCTGATTCAGAGACAGTGATTGATTTCCACCACTGCTGCAAATGATACGTTGCTCGGCTTATTTGCATCTATCTCATTTTCCTGTACGAATGGCGTTAAGATTTTCCGGAAGCTAAATTTGCAATAATTGCATCATGAGATTATTGATTCATGACATTTTTTTTACTGCCACGAGTGGAGATCTTTTTTTTTTTTTTTTGAATAAGTGCTCTTACGATTTGCTTACAGTACATGGCAATATACGAAGGATTACAAATATTATGCAACATGATTAACATGCTCCTCTATTGCAAATTATTTATGACACTAATCACCAGTTCAAATAATGCTCATTAAGAAAGTTATTCATGTGCAGTGTGTGTCCTCCTCCCTCCCTTCCCAGCCCTAATTGAGGAGGGTTGACCTCTTGACCCGAGCTAAATTGAGTTGTAGTCCCTGTGGCGAGCGTCTCCTTCCCGGTCAGTCAGGGCGGATTACACAGCCATTGTGTTCGGCACTGTATCGTCCAAGCTGGCTGTAACCAAGCAGATGAGTCACGCATATCCAGGAACACACTCAGGGCTTTTTTTTAAGCCTGAGAAATGCTGCGAGATGCTCATGCACACAAGCATACGCACAGCAATACGTGGCGATTCTCAAGTAAAAGCACAAAAATGTACATTCATACACGTGTTTGCGTGCGTGCACACACTCTCTGACACAACAGGAATTCATTGGATGGATTAGGAAAGGTCCAAGCTGCTGAGAGTTTATCATGTTTTGCTTATCCATGTTTGTTAAATCATTAGTTTTGCGCGGGCGTGATGCATCATGGGCTGGGCGTGCGGTGATCAATCTGTTTTTATTTTGTATTTTTGTTTTTGACCTTGCGTCTTGTTTTGCTCCCCAATCTGCAGAAAATTAATTCATCCCTTAAAAGGAAATGTCCTGTCATGGGGATTGTCACTCTGAATATAATGACAGTTACTCTACGTCCACTTTTGTGTGTGGCCAGTGTGTTAATTAGTGGCCTTTAATGCGGTGCCACTTGTTGTGGGATTATGTTTTTCCTGCTCCGTGTTTTGAAAATCAAAGGAGCAGTGCTGAAATGGTCCCATGTGTGTTTGGTATTGTATCAACAAAACCTAGCAGCATGATTACAGTTTGTCACTGACTGAGTGATACACTGTACCTTGTCAAACATTAATTAACTGATAGCAGCGATGAATTAACAACAATGTGGACTGAGTTTTATCCAATTGAAGTTGCAGTCATTATGAGGCGATCATGAGCTTTAGAGCGTGTTAATTAAAAGTGTCCAGCTATTTGTATTTGTTCTGTGTTCTGATTGTTGATCAAATGTCCAGCTAGTAAGAAACATCACAGGAGTTTGCTTGACAGCTCACCCTCCATGATCGCTCCTAGCCAGCTATTAATTATCCAGCAGACAGGTGCAAACGAGAAAAGGATTTGCACTGTGATGGAAGTTGTTTACTTTCAATGACAAAACTTTTAATAAGTTCACAGTGGTGACAAATCATCGCAAACTGCCGTAATATTTAAGTTCTTATAGCATTGTAAAATAGAATTTTCTGCCTGAACTCCCCCATCTCACCAACAGGGACGGTGATCAAAACAAAACCTCCAGCTCCCACCACCAATCTCAGATAGAACCATGGGGGATTTATTAGGACCCCCTATCCCTAGCCCATTTAAATGATCCTAGATGCAAGGCGCTCAACAGTGCTGGAGAAACTCATTAAACTCTCAGGGCGTCAGCCACTAAGGCCTCCTTTAACAGGACAAGGATTCTGTGTTGGCTGATACAGTCCTCTTTGGTGGCTCAGAGGGATGTACCTCCATGGTGTCCGACTGTCTTTTCCATCACTTTTAATTGATTTAGCTAATTAATTGCCAGGCCAGAATTGTTTAGCATATTTCCTGTGTGCATCAACTAAAACTGTTGCTAAGGGAAATATTTCTGATCAGACTTCTCGTATTTGAGTGAATCGTGGCGTTTCTTTACTAAGGTTAATTTGATTAAAAGCTTCTTCCTTGGGAATTCAATTTTGGCCGGACAAGGCCTGACAGCGAAACATAGCTGCTCCGTCGTTTGCCGTCTTCATAAGAAACTGCTCGATACTTTCCTCTTCATTTTTCACTGAGGTTTGACACCCTGCTTGACACTGACTCGTGCTCCCCTGAGGGAAAGGCTTCTGCCACCATAGGATCCTGCCTTAATTATGCAAAGTACAGGATATTTTGTGCGATTTTAAAAGTGCGCCAGTTTCTGCTTTGGCAGTCACTGCCACACTCCCCTACTGGGAGGTCCTGTCAGACTCCCCCCTTCCTCTTTGCCCAGGAAAATGAAAGGCTAGAAAGAAAAGACATAATGGAGAATGCATTTCAACTGCAGGGGTGGAACGCAGAGGCGTAAGAAGTCCTCAGTGAGACCCTCATTTTACATGGAACAGGTGGGAGACTCTTTTGTTCTCTTCCCGCTGTTAAAATCCATTTCATTTCTTGTACTTGACATGCCACAAGGAACTCTCACCAGTTCCAAAAAGGCTCCGATGTAAAAGGTTCCTACCTTTTACCAAACAGAAGTCGTGTTTTTCAAGGCCAGTGCTGTTGTCAAAAAGTCAAAAGTGGTTTAGTTGCCATGCGCCTAATGAGCAGATTTGAGTGGCGATCAAGCCATCACTATTTTGTCAGCCGTCCTGTTTAAGAGCAAAAGCGCTTACTGCCGCTGCTTTGGCTGTCATGACACATAGTGTGAACGTACATTTGATAAATGTACGTTTTCTTTGCGTTTAAGTTTGGATCACAGTCAGCTTTAGGAAGGCTCATATTTATACTGGAATTTACAAATCTTCTTTTTGATACCCACCTAATTTCGCCAACCAAGGCAATATACAAGCTCCTCACTAATGCAGTCATCAAGGTGTTTTTTACTTGGTCACTGTTGATGTTGGGAGGACGTTTCATGGGAGACCTTCATAATTCATCACGTCATTACCCAGTCCAATATGTTATTTACGTGGGTGGTTGTTTGCCTTGTTGCCAAACCTCATACATATGAAAGGCTTGTGTGGATTCCCAAACCACAGGTTGAGCTGTCGAAAGCTGTTGAAATCTCTTGGAGTTTCCATGCAGAAAATCTCAATAGTAAATAATAAAAAAGAAGGAAATCTCAATGTGTCTAACTTGTTTTTCACTGTTAACTGTTTCTTTCCCTCTTTTTTCTCCCTTTTCCCTTTTTCTGGCAGTAGAAGACAATGTGACAGAGGACCAGCACAGTCCTGGGCAGACTGCCATTCCAAGCGGTAATGCTCCATTTCATATTTCATCATTTTCGGCTGGAAAGTGGATCATGTGTCTGTGTGTGTGCGTGTGTGTGTGTCTGTCTGTCTGTCTGTAAAATCTTTGTTGGGTTCAGAATGATATGAAGTATGAACTTCCTGTTTTTGAGGTTTTCATACTGTAAACTGCATGTTGCATGTGTGTTCTTAAGAGACGGGCAGAGCGGTGTTGCTCCTTTTCTTTGTTTGTGTGTTTGTGTGCATGCATACATGCAGGTGTGCTTAAAGCTGTCCTTGTGTTTCTGTGTGTTCCTGCCGTTTTTTTTTTTTTCGACTCTTTGTTTCCCAACCCTCTGTATGATGTAGAATAGAGCTACCCAGATGAATGTGTCCTGTCTCCACGCGTGCCATTCACAGTGGCCCTCCAGGAACAGAGCGGTAATTCAGGTCAGGCTAGCAGAAAGCCCCCTATGAATGAAGCCTGCTCCTGATGCACCACACAGTATATTTTCATTTCATTTGTCTCTGGTAAAGGTTAAGTCTCAGGCGTGGTTATTTTAAACCCGATATGGATGGTTTTGCCCAGCAGGCTGGGGACCCTGGGTACTCCTAGGCTGCCACATTAGTCCAGCATTTACCCATAGCTTTCTGAGTCCCCCTGTGTAAAATACAGATACAATAGATCCTGGCTTTTCTCAGCTACTTATGACGAGAGCATTATTGTTTCAGTTTTTTTGTTTGTGATCTCTCGGTAAACCTGCGCCTTAGCGTCGAGACGGTATTCACAGGTAGATTTGACAGTCTTGAATTGCAGCAAACAGAAGCAGGCCGATGCCTCAGACATCTTGCAGCACAGAGAGCGCTGTTTCTGACCTTTGGCGCTATCCATCATCCCTCGCATGTGTTTCCGATTGACCCCTTGGTGTGCAATAGATCAGATATGGCAACGTTTTGTAACATTTTTGATCAAGTCTGGAAAAAGCAGAGCAATATCTATCTGCTGCTGCGTTAATGTGTATTGATGCGTATTGGTGGGTGGTTCTGTGGAAAGAAACTGCCTCCTTAGCCCCTCTAACCCCAGCTCAAGGGATGAAGGACTGGGCATAAAAGGCAGACTTGCCTCAGAGACCTCCTGTCATCCAGAGCCAAAGTAGAGCTAATGAGTGTGCCTGATTACAACGACCCCCTCAGACACACGAATCTCCCCTCTCCCCATCCCTCCACCAGCTCTATCTCCAGAGTGAGGGGAGACAGCCGCCACATGATCGATGTCTGCCTGTGGAGAAATCAGGAGGGCGCACAAATTAATTTCTCACTTTCCTCATTTGACTTCGTCTGACTGACTTATTTTTTAACCCCCTCTCAGGATGCAGCTTGAAGAAACGGTCAGCGGGAAAAGCGTTGTTTGTGGCGGTAAACTTTTACGACGGTGGGAGATTTCTCTCTGCCTCCAACTTTAAAAACATCTCACCACCGCTTGCATGTCACGAGGTCTGTATCGTGACGGCGGTGATTCATCCTTATGGTCGGTCATGGCCCAAACAAGCTCTTTTTAACGTCAAATTGAAAAGCATACCTGCTTTTCATGCATTTGCCACTTTGACGGACACGGCCACAATAGCCATTAGACTTCTGACATGCTAAGGGCTTAATCAGACATGGTGTCAAGATCTGCCTCATAAGTAGACCCCCAGTCGTGCTCTTCTGTGACTCTGCAAGCGTTCTGGAGACCCTGCATCCTGTTTCTCATTCATGTTTGATATGTGGCAAAGGCAAAGGAGAAATGCTAACAAAAGAGGCCCTCTAAAAGATAGACAGTATTATGCATAGTATAGAGGGGCAGGAACAGTATGATATCTGAGATTTAATGAGGCAGTGCGCTTTTTTACACAGAGAGTGTCGAGCAGGCTTAAGATCTGCAGCTTGGCTTTACCACTGCGCTGCCTGTGTGTAATTATAACCACATGCTCCGCGCTTTTTCTTCTCTCTTATATATACATCCCTTTCTTTTTCCTTTCTTTCTTTTTTGCTCTCGGCTATGTCAGATTGAGGCTGTTTTTTTGGTAGAGGGTGTCAGCTCTGTCAAAGTGGAGTGGACTGAGGCAAACAGAAGGGTTATCGAGATCTGAAGGGGCGTCTGGGTGGCAAGGTGCCGTAGTGTAGAAGTAGTGTTGCGTAGTGGTGCGGCGTCTGAGACTCAGCTCAGGCTGAGGTTGAGGCTGCCCACAGATCAATGTACTGCAGGGCTCACTACAGCAGGAAGAGGAAAGGACTCTTTCACTCTCCCACTTCAGAAAATCATATTCTCTATTATTCATTTCCTTTGATGTTTTACTGCACTAATGGCATAGCAAGGCGCTCCGTTCAATATTATCACTCCCTGTGAGGGAGCAAGTGAGACGGGGTGAGAGAGGGAAAGCGAGCATTTGGTGTGTTCAAATGTTGTTTCTCATTCAGCCGCTTTGATTTCCATTCTTTGTGCGCTCATATCTTTTTTTGGTGCAGAGATTTTAATGGCGGTTGATGCCGTCTGTATACCTGTGATTACTTGTGCTGCTTCCTTCATGTAGTGCTCTCTGTGTTCGCTCTTACTCCTCCTGTAATTGTCTGGCACCTTTACTGTCTCTGTGCTACTCGTATCTTTATCTCAGTACGCATCATAAAATTTTCATAAATATACCGCATGTTTTTTTTGTTGTGTGAGTGTAACATATAACAAGGTGGGAAACATTTTCTGTCAGCGCATCACTTTGAGCTTGTAATGTGTTTAGCATTTTAAGAGAGAGGGCTTTTGACAAACACCCCTGCTAATCTACTTTCAAATTTCAATGCATCATGCATCAAAATATTAAACAGCAATTAGTCCTTAATATGAATCTTGGGGACTTGACTCAGATAAATCAAATTGCATGCACCAACCATATGAACACAGACTCCCTCCATGCAAATTCTTGACGATCGTTAACAATCTGGCAAGTGTCAAGCTCACAGCCTCGTCGTCGGATCATGACATTCTTTAATGATGGGGGATCAGTGGATGTGACGGTCTAAGTGGAGAGCCCCAAATCCCATCCACACAGAGGAGGATACACTCGGAGGCACATGTGGCATTAGAATGTAGTGTGACCTATATATGGCGAGTGCTCGGCAAAAGTTTTAGATTTTTAAATAATGAGGTGCCGGCAACCGTGTGAAGGTTATTCAATCTTAATGTCCTCCTATTTCTGACAGCCTCCCTCACTCTGATAAAGGAGCGTACTCACCTTTGATCAGGCCTGCCGACATGTGTCGACAGAAGCTGCTCGCTGGTTAAAATAAATTCTTAATTCGAACTTGGGGGTGGGTGGTTGTAGGGTGGGTTGCAGGGGAGGGGGCATCATAGGATCAGGATCTCTGGGAAATGATGGGGAAATGAGGAGATGGGTGAGCTGGTAATGATGTTTTCGACACCAAGGTCTTTTATTGCATGGAGAAAGACTCAGGCTAAACCCTGATGGAGCTAGACATGCTGTATCTACAGGCAAGTAAGAGCATAGCCCTCAGTGATTTCACACTTTTGTGCTCAGTGTTTTGGGGCTGTATTTGAATGAATTTCAGTATAAAACACTGTCATCCATCACATGTTGCATTTCAAAAACTGCCTTGTACCCAACAACAACTTGTCCTTGTTCTAGGCGCTCAGTATTTTATTTAATCTTTAAGCTAGGGTTAGACATTAAATCTCCAGTGAGGTTAAAAGCAGGGTTCATGGCGAGAGTTAACTTTTTAGATCAAAATTCTGCTGAGTTCTCGCTTCGCTGCTTGGCCAGACTTGTCACTTTACCGTTCCCCCTTTGAGTATTCCTGTAGATTCCTGCCCTTCCTCCTCCCCCCATGGTCAGTATCTCCACCTGTCTCAGTGTGTGGGCCAGACAGTGGGGGGACGAGCGTGGGCTTCCCTGCTAGGGACCACGGGTCCCTGGTGGGGCTAATGGAGCAGAGAAAAAGAATATCAATTAAAAGGTTATAAATATTTAAGAGCAGAAATATTCAATAATATAAGGGTGGGGGGTCCAGGGGACTCTTCAACTCACAAGATGAAAGTTGTGGCATGATAAATGTCACTGGGCGCCATAAGAGACAGGAGTGTGTGTGATGGATGGACTCGGATTCAGACAAATATTACATGGCCCTAAAGATGTCAATCATCATTCAGATTTCCACTTTTTATTAGTACAGTGCTAATGTGCTTTTAGTACCATAAAGACTGAAAATTCATCCTTAAGAATCTTTCAGTCAGATCTTCATTATGTTCCCCGTATGAATAATTTCCCGATCCGAGCGATGATCATATTGCTTCGCGCTGACCTTACCAGAGTATGGATCAGCAGTCATTGTAGCTTCCCTCTTGTCTTCACCTTCTATGCCGGCGTTGTCAAGCTGATTATCAAACTTAAGAAGGGCGTTAGGCGTGATGAAAAATTCTCAATATGCCACGCATCTTCGCCTCATATTCCGCATGTGATTGTCAGGATTTCCGAGCATGCTGGTATCGATCTGCTGTCCAGCCTGTGGAGACTGGTAGAAGAGGATGTCCTGATCTGATGGATTACTGTATGAGGCCCAGAGGCACAGGAACCTCAGTATTGACGTGGCTCTTTAATCCCAGAGTTGGACGTGACCTTGCCGTGTCAAGGCCCCCCCCTTCCCTGCTCCCCCCAACCACCCCCTCTCCCCCAAACATGTAGCAGTTTACACTTCCAGCACCGCATCGCAGTGGTGCACCGGAGGTCACTCAGCTTGACCAAGAGCACTGACCCAGCTTGGATCCGCTGGAAGTTGGAGCTGAAACTTGTCACTCGAAACAAGCAAAAACAAGGGAGTGGAACTCAAACTCGCACATGCACAAAGCTCTTTGGGTCTCTGAATTCTTTTTTCCTTTGGTCGTTATCATTGATCTATCACCCTTGAAAACATTGGGAGAACGTCAAATTAACATGAGCGGCGCAGTGAAATGCATCTGGATGCTGCGCTGAGAAATGCATTCTGTATTTCAGTTAAAACATAAAGTGCTTAAATGTAGCCATCAGTTGTTTTCTCTGACAGGACTGAGCTGTAATATTAAAGAAATTAATGATTCATAAAGGCCATTGGAGAAAAAAAAAAGTCGAAGTCTTAACCTACTCCACAGGCACCCTGGAAAAAAAGACGTGAAGCGTTCACATTTCGGCGCATATTGTGAATTCTGTGTCTGTGTGTGTGGATGAATCATAAGTTTATATTGTGTGGCTTTTGGCCTCAGTCAGAAGTGTTTCCCCCAGAGCAAGAAAGGCCTGCATCTGTGAGGATTGGGTTGGGATTTTCATTTTCTTGAAACACCTTCTGTTCTGTTCTGCATGGTCCCACCAGGGACCACAGTGCTGATATTTTTAGAGGGCATGTTCCGAGAGCCTCAGTCGCCAAGAGGGAAGGACAATAGAGGGTGTGATGTTACATCAATACGTGGCGCAAGAGGGGGAAAGGAAAAATCCTGGGTGGCCTTGATGAGTTCTGCAACGCCTTTCCTTAAGGAATTACACAGAGCACCCTACAGAAGGAGGACTTAAAATGGCCGCCCATGTGTATATACACCCAGTATATACATATACACCCACACCTGCACACGTCGGTGCCACACACTCCTTTGTCCTCAGGCACTGTTAACTGTGTGCTAGGCGAAAAACAGGCTTCCTCCTCGCGCTCCCCTCCAGAGTTTAAGGACAAGCTGAGGAACACATCAGTGGGGCTTAAAATGGCTGCCAGTGAAGTGCAAGGGCTCTTCTCCCCCACAAAGCCTTAACCAGGGTGACATGATTGTTTGATTGTAAGTATGGCTTTTTAATCAGTCTTATTGTGAAGTGTAATGGTCACAGCGGGGGAGAAAGAAGGCTGCAGGCCATGCTGCCTATTTATAAGATGCTGTTGCATGCCAGATTCGCTTTACTCTGTTCCGAGCGGAGATGTTTGTGGTTCGCTGTGAGCGAGCGAAGCGAGGTTTTGATTTGTCGTCCGAATATTTCAGCGGCACGTGAACAGCTTCAGATTAGACTGGCGTTTTGAAAGATGATTCCTAGTCCAGGTTCAGGGTAGTCAGTCGCCCACCCCTGGCACTGCTGCAGCACAAAGCCAACAAGAGACAAAACTGCAGATGGATTGAAGAATATTGATGTGCGCGACCCGCGGCTGCCTGCGAGCAAGGCTGAATAATTTAGGGAAGTGTGTCGTGACGACAGCCTAACACACACCAATCTCAGTTTTGTGTGTCTTACTGTGCTACGCTCCATACATCCACAGTTCTGGCCTAGATGTCTGGATAATATGGCGAGGTCTGTCTCCTCGGATAGACGCTGACTGATGCAATTCAGCACTCACTGGTGGAATTTCATATTTCTTTGGTCGAGCCAAAACTGCAATCCAGGATTTATTAACTACACATATTCCCATCAGTCTAGTTTCATATACTGAAGTTTTGCTTGGGTGAAGCAGGGCAAACACAACGTAAAACCATTTCTAATAACAGGCGTGTGTGTGTGCATGCATGTGTGTGTTAGATTTGTGTGTGTGAGCATTGTGCCACCTTGTCTGTGTGTGCCTGTATATCTCTCACCCTCACCTGCCCAACAGTTCTGTTATGGCATGAGTGGTTGAGTTACAGAGGCCCAAATTGAACCTGCATTTTTATTACAGCTTTTATTATTGTTTTTATTAAATCCAGAGTCTAGAAATCCATTTTATTGTCACCCAGAGGAAGCTGTAGTACCTCACTGTGTGGGTCACCCCTCTGACTATGTGGTGCTGTCATTTCCTGTGGCTCGGCAGATCCAGAGTGCGCCCTCGAGAGGGCGGCGGAGGATGGTGAGACCGGGCGTCTGAGGAAGAGGCTGCTCTCTCCAGAGGAAGGAGAGGAGGGAGAGGAGGAGGACGAGGAGCCCGCGCTGCACAGCTGCGACAGCTGCCGGCAGGTGTTCGAGTCGCTGAGCGATCTCACCGAACACAAGATTAATCAATGCCAGCTGACAGGTAAACAACGTTCAGCCCACCGAGCCTCCCCTCCACTCTGCCACTCAGCTCTTCTCCCACTCCCACTCTCGCTCTATGCCTGCACCAGAGAATATGCCACACTATGTGTGTTAGTACACTGCACCAAGGGGAGCACAACACCAGACTACCAGTTTCCTTGGTAGATATCCAACAACACAGACACACACACAGGCCTCACACACATTGCCCATTATTTATATGTGCTGTACATCAATATCTACAGGCGTGACATACAAACAGGCCTCCATGTGTCCTCATAACAGATCACTGTAGCCTACAGAATGTGTATTTATAGTATGTGCATTGTGTCCTTGCCTGTTTCAGTCTAACATTTTATACAGCTCTATACTAATTCTAACATTTCACTGGAGTGCACCATGCAGCTACGAGGTCCCACAGTAACCAGACCACCAACTGAAAACAGATCCTTGCTCCAGGAAAGTCCCTCAGCTGGTCCCAGTGCTAGCTAGCTGCAGTAGTAATATGTAGTGGGACTGAAAGAGAAGGATGCCATTGGCAGACTGTGTCATTGACCTGTTGATGGATGAATAGGGCTATAAATACCCTGACAAGGTGGCAGACAGAACTAATGATGTGAACTGAAGGTTTCCATGTGCTTCTCCTGGACTTGCTGTCCTCCTTTACCTGTCCTGATGAGCCTGCATTGAGAAACGCCATCTGACACATATTTCCCAGCGTTTGGGCACAGGCTGGGTCTCTTCTCATCTCATTCAGAAGCACAACACGAACAGGCCAAAATGTAATGATGACACTGCTGATGTAGTACAGAAGCTACCGTTCATCATTTCCAAGCAAATCCAAAGCACTGCTCAAGAGAAAGCTAGCGTAGTCTCTGTTCTGTTTACATTCAAGCAGAGTTTGATTTCATATTTTGCAACCCACAATCAGCAAACCACAAATTATAGGGTAGATATCCCACGAGTTTTACAAAGATTTTCCATTAACTGTAAGCCAGTCTCCCAAACCACATTTTGTGTTTGTTTGTGTGTGTGTGTATGTGTGTGTACATGTGTGTATGTAAGCATACATATGTGCATTGTGTCATACCCCCTTTGGTGTTAATTTAAGCAGAAATTGCATGCATGTTCATCATAAGAGTGACTATGTGTGCCTCTGGTGCGCTTGTGTGGGCAAATTCAAAGTGACGCTCAGTCGGCTAAAGGTGTGAAAATCAGTGTACTGTTCACTTTCACATTGCTGTCATCCAACAAAAGCGTTCATCGGTTCGAGGGAAACTAAATGCAGAATCTCCTGTCACCCTTTTTTCAATGTAACACCCAGTTGCATCAAGCCAACACAGATTGGTGGACAGTCTGTTTTGGGAACCTCGATCTGATTGAATTACAACAATCTTTTAATTATAAATATAAGGTGGCGTAATATTTTGGAAATAGTCTGTAATGTTATAACAGTTGTGTATTTGATTCAGGCCTTTTATGTTCAGCACCACTGTAATGTGGTCATGACTGACTCAGCCATATTTTTCCTATAATTAAGGCTGGCTTTTAAAAATGTCAATCTTACGGACAAATAACTCTTAATTGCTCAATGATGAAAAAAAAAAACACAGTTTGGATAAGAGCCCCCGTGGAAACCAAACAAAAGAATCTAATTGCCATTAGGGTATTGTGATTGTGCAGAAACACTCTATTAGTATTCAAACACAGTGGGAGAAAAGAAACTTCTAGATGGCATACTAAGTACTTTGGATGTGTGCGTGCATGTGTGTGTTTGTGTATTCGCTGGAATATGGGAGGAGATTTCCTATGTGGCATTATGTAGACATCCATGACCAATTAATCTGCCTTACATCAAGTCTCTACTCACAGATGGATCCTTTATTAGAACCATTTTCTAATCAACCACCAGCACCTGCTAAACCCTCCATTTTTACAATTTCAAATGTTTTATTTTTGGTAAACAAATTGCAGAGCTTGACTGGAACCAATCCACATATGGAGATTTGCTTTCTGTTCGCTGACAGAACTCGGCTCCTTTTCCCCCAGCTGATGTCCCACAAGCCTGTATTACCAGAACCAGACATGCCCGTCTACACCCGCTACCTCACCTGCTTATTCTGGGCCTGGTTTTACGTTGCGTCTATGCTCTACAGTAAAACACAGGTTTCGCAACAGGAGTGAGACAAAACAGACTAAATGAAGTCTAAACAGATTCTAGCTGCATGTCGACCACGCCCGATGGACAGAGAGAAAGAGAAAGATGTTACATGTCACCGCGATCAATGGCGGCCATTGTCTCCCCCCCGTCTGGCAGAGGTATAACACCTTTCCGTGCACTTAAGCCGTGACCACTGCAGTGCGCTAAGGGAGCGCATGGGTATGGATTGCCTCGTGTCCCTGATGCGATCGGTGCTATTGATCGCGCTAATGCTGGACTGCGGAGGAAGGCAAGAGTCTGAGAAAGGGAGCGAGGGAGAAGGAGGGAGATGGGGAGAGAGAAAGAGAGAGAGTGCTGAAGGAATGCGTCCCCAGGGAGCCCGTCTTGGGCTGGGGCAGGGCTTCAGGAATGCTCCCCAGGAGATCCCAGTGAAGGCTAGGGCAGGGCTGGAAGAATGCTCCTCTAGAGAGTTGAGAGTGGAGGCTGGCTGGGGCAGGGCTAGAAGAATGTTCCCCCAGAGCACCCCTTTAACTCTGGAGCAGAAGTGGAGGGGCTCCACGGGGGGAGAGCGCTCCCCCTTCCCCCCTCCGGCTCCAGGATGGCTGCGGATCAGGTTTCCGTGTGGGGATCAGCATCCTGCCGACAGGGCTTTAGGCTGCCCTGGGGAGGAGACAGGAGGCTGAAGGCACTGCTATTCCATAGGCCTTTCCAAAAACACTTCACAAATGCTTTGTCTCCCTGTCTCACGGCATTGTCTGTACAGCCTTGTATTGTTACTGATCCTTCATGGCGAAAGAGAAACAGTGTCTGTAGTTTGACTTTTGTTCTCAGTTGGCACAAGACATGTTCATATGCTAGATATGAGATTGCAGTGGTAGGCAAGGAAACATGCCATCAGGCCCGCTCGCCAAAGAAATACCTTGCTCCTCAGCTCATTTCTACTTGTGTTTACTAGCTAGCCCACACTGTAAATAAAAATAACACATCTAGCTCAGACTTTAATTCAGAAGATTGTATTTTCACACAACCTTTCCCTGTCAGTTCTCCAATTCCGTGTCTCTGAAGGTATTTGAATAGCCCAGTGCACACATGGGCTGTCAGCCTGGTGGCCATTCTTTCATTACGGGTCCAGCTCCCTTGAGCAACACCTTTTCTTGTGTCCTTCACTAGAGGAGGGGCATGGCTGCTCCCCTTAGAGAGATCTGTGCCCCGCTATTTTAACCCTCTGTGAGATGACCTTTTTAATAAGTGTCTTTCTCTGTTTTCCTGCCGGCCACTGTGCGAGCAAACAGAGCATGTCTTCTGCTTCCCTCAGATAAAGGAATCAATCAGAGAGGGTGCAACAGAGAAAGAGAGAGAGATAACTGGGCCATATATGGATTTATATTATGTAGATTTCCCCTTCCTTCTTCCCTGTAGACATTGCAAAATGCACTCAGCTTCAATAAAATGCATTTCAGATTTATGAGAAAAATACAAATGAAATATTAATACTGTGTGAAAAACAATAAGACCCCTCCCACAATGCAGAGGACGGTAATATGATAGAAATAGTTTAGACAAATTTCTAATATGAAGTCTCTGTTTGCGACGGGGAACCAGACACATTTTTTTTAAACCCACTGATATATGTTTTCCCCCTTCCTCTCCGAACCACGACATGTTTGTTTGAAGTGTTTGAATTCATTTACATCAAGTCTTTGGGTCAGCAGCATGGAAACATTCAGTAATACCCTCAACTATGAACAGGCTCCTGGCAGTCCATGTTTTCTACTAACTGTTTCCAACAGACTCCTATTGGTTGTGCTCAGTCTTTTTTTATTTTTTTTTTTCAACTAACTTTGTGTATTGATCCAACAGCTGCTTTGTGGCTGCCAAGAAGAATGTGCCAAACTGCAAAGACTTTATTTGCTTCAAAAGGGCTCACATAAGAGGAAAGCGACATGAGCAAGACCTGATTAGCCGAACTCTGAGCTACTGCCGTTCATCAGAAATTCTGCTGTGTTTTTGCCGGGGCGTCTTGCGACATCCTGGTACAAAGAGCAGCACACTGATTACAAGGCTTTGAAAGGAGGAGAGGCGGTCAGGGGAGAATAGCTACTTCTGGCACAACGCAGCCACTGAAAAGAGACCTCATGCTAGAGTGAGCTCTCAGAATTGGGCTTGAGTCTTTCCTGTGTCTATGTGTTTGTGTGGGGGGCAATATTCTATGTGTCTATGGGAGAAAGAAAAATAGGTAGGGAGAGAAAGAAAGGCAGAGAAAGAAAGAGAGTATTAAAGTAGATGTTTGACTCCATGGCGTAGCATCCCTGTGCGTTTCCTCTCTGTGCGACAGTGCCAGTAACGTTAACAGGAGTGTCATTAGGAATTCAAAGCATATGCCCTCATGAGGACGCCCTCTTTCTCTCTCCCTTGTGCTTCACACAGCACACATTATGCACTGTATAAAGTATTTATTGGTCTTTGTCAGACTAGGACTGCATTTTCTGCAGAAAAACAATCAAAATAAGAATAGAGGAGCCTGTCTTTTATGCTTGTGTGTTCGAGGCAAAAATGACAATGGCCAGCACTGCAACCCTCATATTCACATCCCCCTCTGTCTAACACACTCTGTCTCTCATGTATTTGCTTGCTCAATCAGTCATCCGCTTAGGCATGCAAACACACACACACAGACAAACACACACACGTACACATGCAGACACGTATTAACACGCACGCGCGCACACATGCTCCCTCGCAGCACCTGCGTGCTTGCACTTTGCATTTTAGACGACACATAATTCATCGCCCAAGAGGCTAAACACATGCTGTGACTTCATCCAGTTGACCTCTTTCTTAAGTAGGTAGCCACAATAGCAGGGATGACATGTGGACAAGACAGAGATAATCTCATGTACTCACCGAGAACTACACGCACTGAGTGAAAACACTATATCAACGACTCTGTTGTTATTTCCCCCTCCACTATGTAGCATCCCTTTGAAACTACTGACTTCAGTCATGTGACAAAGACCTGGCCGTGGAGCGGTTGTCTCGGTTTCTCTTGCTCTCTTCATCTCTCCCTGGCCCTGGCTCTGCCTGCTCTTTGTTCACTCTCTTCCTCAGCCTGCAAGTCTTTTTCAGCGGCACAAGCAGAAGAATGGCACATTAAATCTTAATAGGACTGCGTCTGGCCGTGTTGAATTGCAGAGCGTGTTAAGCCGGCGCTTTCCTCCCCCTTGGCACACGCTCGTGGAAGTGGAAAACAATTGAATAAAAGAAACCGCTCCCTCCCTCTGTAGCACAAGTGACTTCGGCTGCCCTGCTGAAGCTATGAGACTGAACTGACTCCGGCTCACAAATGGCATAAGCCCTCACTGAGAAACTGTAACATAAATGACATTAGTCCTTTTCAAAATGCATAGACATACAGTGGAAGGTAGACACAGGATTTACCTGACCACCCACAGTGTAGCTGTTGCATACTCCCTTCTCAGTGACAGTTGGGAAATACTGCCATAAGACTCAGTGCTGACTGGATATTCTTCATAATAGCCTGTTGGCTGAGTAGAAGAGCACAAAACTAGCCAGGAGAGACAAGTGAAATGCATTAAGACGTGGAAAGGCCAGAGAAAGAAAGGGGAAGTTTAGAGGGAAAGGGGGTGGGTAGAAAAAGACAAAGACGTGTAGAGAGACGCAGTCAAGGTAGGAGGAGAATCAATCTTAGCAGCGGCGGCGATGTGAGTCCAGGCCTGCTTTGTAAGGCAGTCAGAGGTGGTAATTAGCCAGTGATGAGTTGACTGGTTGTGTGTCCAGTGCACGGCACTGCTGGGTGGGGCTGTGGGAGGTAGATAAGGCCAGCAGTGGGCTTATCTCTGAGAAGGACAGGCACCAGGCCTGCCAGGCAAATCCACCCACAGACCAGCCGCATTTTATTAACAACATCATTAATGCCAGACAGGTTATGTGCGGTGGCTCGGAAGAGAGACAGGAAAAAGTAAAAAACAAATAAAGTCTCAATTCCTGCTTGGCCGGCCAGTCGAAAGTACATAGGCACCGGTTGACGTGTTTTGAAAGCAAGGAGCTTGTGGAGATGTTTACCAGGTAGGCAGCCAACGGAAGGGCACGGAGAGCGAGCTTGGATCTTACCTCTGGGTTTTGCTCACTCTCCTCTGGGTCCCCAGAATTCAAATGATTTTCTTTTTTCTCTTTCAAACGTGGGACTGCTCACCAGAATAATGATGAAGCAGATACAGAGAAACATAACTAGGCACAAAGAAAAGGCAAAAATGTATTTTAAAAACTTTCTGGACACTCTCGGCTCGGTTTTCTAATAAATGCTTTTTTTCTCTCTTCTTTGAATCTGCATAGTACACTCGGGCGTGCATGGTTTTGGTTTATTTTTATGGTTTTAATTCACAGGATACAATGTTAATGATAAAATACAGTGTTGTGCTAAAAATGCAAAAACCTTAAGAAGGTTTTTTTTTTCCTACTTCTGTTTCCAGTAATCCGATTTCCTTTGATCAAATGGCACCTTAGCAGGTGTCTGGTGTGTTATGTGGCAAATGAGCGTTCACTCGCTCCAGTTTGATTTTATAAACAATCGTGTGAAGTGCGTAACATGAACAAACACTTGGTTTGTAATTAACACTCTGTATTAGCATATCAAATGCCAAAGAGCTTTTCAGTGGCATGTCTCCCTCCGATAATTTACATGAGGAATCGGCAGGATGTAACATGGCATTGAGACAAAGAAAAGTTCAACCAGTCAGCATGTACCTCATTCACAGACACCTAAAAGAAACATCTACAGGCTTTTGAATCGTGGTAATACTCCCAAATGAAAAGGTCATAAGATTTTGCTTATGTCTGCGTGGAAATGTACTGCACATTGATCCCCATTGGGCTTTTTCCTTAGATGGCTTTTGCCAGATTCGCCAGTAATGGGAGGAAAGGAAAGAGGGAGATGGAGGGCGGTGGAAAGAGTGACCAGTCCGACAGGTTTATGTCTCCCAGCAGGCTGAGCTCCGTGGAGCGGGCCCACAGGAAGGAGCGGAGCCAGCTGTGACGGCATCCTGCTAGCCACTGTGGTTTAGGAACTTTGGGGCTACACTATCACCGACTCAACATTTCCCCCTCTCCTCTACCCCTCCCAGGGGTTGTTTTTGTTGGCCAGGGGGTAGTGTTTGGGTGGGGGCTGCTATAGGGCTCTGTGGAACGGCCACTCCTTCAGGATACGGGGAGTGTAGCCACCCACAAGGACAGGGATTCTCAAATATCATATGAAGTAACACATTTGTTCCTTAGTGCTAATTGCCATTTTCGGACTGGAAGGTGGGTTCATAAATTTAGTTTTATGGGCAGGATGGGTGTCGTTTAAGGCCTCCAAGGCCACCAGCTGGACTATGCTTTGGCAGAGGGAACATTGTGTGTCGGTGCAGAATGTAATGGTTTGACAGTAAAGCCATGCTGTCAGGTAATACAGAGATGTCCTCTTAATGTTAAGAGCAGTGGACAGTGGGGGGCTCCAACACCGCTGAGAATGTAAAGGTCACCTAATCTATTCCACCTCCAACCTGCCTGGCTGATCGATCATTCTAGAGGAGTCAATCGATTTGATCAGAGAGCCTCTCCTAAGAGATGGCCTCCCAACGAGTAGCTGGGATTCGGCGGAAGGCTGCGGCGTGTGCCAGCTTGGTACATGTCTCTCCGATAAACCAAGACATTAAAATCCCTGATTGAATAGTAACTCGCCACCTGCGGTAGCCATTCTCTGCATAAGCCACTGATTTAAGACGGCAAAGATCATATAACTGTTGCCATCACTTCATCATGTTATCAGGCTCATTCTATATGCAATGCATGTAAGCTAAAATCAGATCAACAAAATCCTGCAGGACTGACTGACAGTCAGGAGAGATTGGGCTGTAGTAAACAGAGTGGTAATCTTTATATTAGGACATTATGTGCCCCCAGTCAAAGCATGATGCATCTTTCTCATCATGAACTTGGTTTGTAGAACATACCCCACAAACAAAGTCAACAGACAAAACCATCGTGTGATTGGATTTTAATCCAATTGCATTATTATTCAGGCCTCCCATTGGCCATTCATTACTCTCACATGGAGCCTGTGTGGGTTGTTATCACCCAATCAGGCTCTAGACTGTATTCTGGAGAGCATGCTTTCGTTTGCATCCTTTAAACCCTGTGAGCCTTCCCTCTCTGCGGGCCCGCCAACGGAATACCTAATTCCAAAGTAAACTGATTGCTCTCTCCAACAAGATTACGCTGTGATGATGTTAGCCAAATGAGACCGCTATTCGGATGCAACCAGGGCAGGCAAGGATGCTTACCGCAAGATGACTGATCAGCATGTTAAGAGAAACGAGGTTGGGGTAAAAAAAAAAAAAAAGCAGGAGAAAACGAAGGATAGAAATCGAAAGAGTGTGAGAGAGTTGTGCGCGTGGGGGTAAGCAGAAATGTAATTTGCTTCTCACCTCAGGCGACTGGGCTCCGAGGCCAGTAAATATGCAAACAAGCTGAGCCTGGCCATCAATATGAAGACCCTAGATGATTACTAATCTCCACCACAGAAGTAGATTGAGGTCTGTTCAGCAGTGCCATGCAACATGAGGGAAAAAAGAGGGAGGTTAGAGTCCAAACTTCATCTCCATATTGGCCCCACAACATTATGCGCAAATGAGAGTATATTTGACCTTCAGCTTGAGATTATATATACTATTTATCATGCATACAAATCAACAATACGGCACCATTAAAAGCATAGGTGTCTTAAACCTCGATTGAAAATATTTTGAAAGGATGCATTAAAACACTGTAAATACAATTCAGAAAGGAATACCATAACTTCTCAGTAACTTTGAACCTTGTTCTCAACTCACCCCGGCCTCTTCATCATGGAGAACTCCTTGTCTGATATGAGCTCTTAGACGTGAGGCACAGTAGTTTACCAGCCCATTGTCATTCCCCATCCGTAATCCGGGATAAAAAAACCTATGGGACATGGACCAGGCTGGAGTCATTAGGTGTGTGCGTGGCTTACCCAGACAGCCAGATAAACCAGATGCCTCGGGATGGCCAGGGGTCATCTCTCTGTGAGAACACGTTGTTGATGTCCTTGTTTCTCTCTACCTCTTCTTCACCCGCGCTCCGTCTCTCTCGCCCCGCTTCATCATTCCTTCTCTTCTTGCTTTCTTTCTCTCCCTTGATTGTTCTGCACAGTCATCTCAAACACAGAGGTACGTGTTGGAGCTTAGCAGTCGAAGAACCTGTCAGCTACAGGGAAGGAGGGAAGACAGACAGGGGAGTTGTCTGTGGCCCTAGGTTGAATGCCTGAGGGTGTACTACGTGTGGAGGATAGTTAGTGCAGAAGGACGCACCGCAGTCTGCAGGTGAATCCTCTCATTTTGAGAGACTTAATGCATTTGAATCATCACCTCTGGGGGGGCGGGGGGGGGGGGGAGTGTTATGACTTTCTGTTACAGGAGGAACCTTGATATAAAATGCAGCAAAAAGTTGTATTTTTTTTTTTATTTTTTATTTCTAAATACAGCAGGAGGGCCATGTAAGAGGAATATATATTCTAAGAATGTCTTCCCAGTCCTAAACATAATTGACTATTCCTTGTATTTTAGAGTGTGTTTCCAGCATTGAGCTTTACCCTCTGCAGTGAGTGCACAAGGCTTGAGGATGTTTACCTGGCATGGTGCCTGTTGTAGCTGCCCTCCTGTTGAGGAAAAGCAGGTCAGGCTATAGCTTTGTGTTTGTTTGTTTGTTTGTGCATGTGAGCAGGTGTGTATGTTTGCGAACGTGTACGTGTTTGTGTATGTATATCAGCGTGTGTGTGTGCGTGAGAGAGAGAGGAGGAGGGGGAGATCATTAGGATGGAAAGGGTCAGCACATTACATACAGCCAGGAAAAAAGCAAGATTTATCTCCAATGTAAGCATTTATTTTTCCGGATAGGATGGGTGGGTATGGGGGCGCGAGGTGGTGGGTAACTGGACTCTCAATCCAACTGAACCATCCATCTGCTCAGCCATCAATCTTCCCCCTCTCTACCCCTCTGTTCATTTACTCATCCAGCCATTTATCCATCCTTGCCCGTGGCCAAAGGGCCATGTCTCTTTGTGGCCCTGATAATCTGGACCAATTTCCTCTGCAATTTATTTCCCAGCCAAACCACCCACCTGGTCAAGCAGCATCAGGCTTCTCAAGGTAGAGCCACTCATCCCAGCAAGACCCTTCCCACCAATCACATCCTGTTTTTTTTCCTCCTGCAGCCTCAGATCTTTTGTCTTTTGTGTTTTGAAGTTTCAACTCCGCACTGGAGTAATGCCACCTTTCCTCTTTTCTTTACTGCAAACTCTGACACCACTCAGCCACCATTGTTTACCTCTAACCCTTCTCCATCTTTATTTTCTATTATCATCTTCTATTTCTATCTGTACCTCTCTCTGCTGCCTCCCCTCTTTCTCTTTCTCTCCCTCCCTCCCTCCCTCCCTCCATCCTGTCATGGCTCCTCAGTATTCTGCTGCTGTCTTGTGTGGAGTGATTTTGCCCAGACACGTCTGGCTCTGGGTAAAGTGCGGTCCCCAGAGAGCGCGCTCCGCAGCCCCCAGGTCGCCGGCACCATGAATACATTATGATCCCCATTTCCATCCTGTTGCCACGGCAGCACTTTTGGAGCCGCAGGGCGATTAAGACGTGTGCTGTCGATACCCTGATAGGAGCAAAAGTTGGATCTGGAAGCTGGCCTTTGATCAGATTCCATCCTCCTGCCTGCTACTGGTAGCTCCAATCCAGGAAGACAAAGAGATCTTTTTGCGTTTTTATTGGTTTGACAAGCTCACCTGCTGTACATAAGCATACTATGCGTCCTCAAGCTCTTTTTCCCACCTCTCTGCTTTATCTCCGTCTTTCCTGCCTGAAACCATTTCCATGCCTTATTCTCACTTCCGTTGCTCCTCCCCATCACCGCAGTTCAGCTAAGGCAGCATTATACGCAGTCTCTCTCTGCTCTCTGATATTCTGCTTTCCCCACAAAGGAAGCAACTCCCTTACCTTTTATTGTTTCCTTTTTTTCTTTGGGGGATGATGTATAAAACATGGTGCCTCAGGTAGAGGATGTTGGGTAGGAAGCCATGTCCCCCTAAATGGCCAGCCGTGTGCATGCGCCTAACACTTCACTGAGCAATCTGTCAACATGTCAGCAACACATGTTTTGTAAAAAGCCTCTGGTGGGAGCCAGGGGAAAAAAGGCACTCCTGCCAGACCAGAGAGGAAATGCTTTTTTCTCGTCTATGCAGTGGATTTTCTATTGCTGGTGCTCAGTCCCACGGGCCCCCCAGCACCACCCTCCCCTCCCCCCACACATACACCCGTTGTCTGCACTTCAGAAATTTGAACTGGGGACCCTCGAGGGGGTTCACTGGGAGGGTGGGGGTAGGTTGGGAGGGAGGGGCTCCCTCTTTTTCAGAGCGTATGAAATTGTGAAGGTATATTGTGGCAGGTCCCCAAGCGGTCTTTTCTAATACCTGAGTTTCTGGCGAAGCTGGAAATTACCAGCGGCTCCCCCGAGGGACGGCTTTATCCACACCAGGAAGGGGAGCAGAACTCAGTGGGGAGGTTACTTAATGCATGGCTGAAATAAAAGAATTTCTGAGAGACAGAGGCTGAAAAGCTGGCTTTTTTTCTTTTTAACCCCCCCCATCACTCCCATTCCCTCTCCCTCTCTCTTTTCCTCCCCAGTAGTATAGTTTACTACTCTCTGCCTTCTCTTGAAGGGTTCTAGTTTAATAAACTTTCAGAGGATCCTGCTGGTGCAGACAGCTAGACAAATACCCTTGTGTGTTCTCTTTTGTCGGAGATACAGCTTTTTGTTATGTTCTTGCAAATTTGATTTCTCCCTCTGTCTTTCGTTTTCTCTGCCGCCCTCTGTCTCTCTCCCCTTCTGCATTTGTCTTCATCTCCCTCGTCCTCCTCTGGCTTTCTGTCTCCCTCCTCGATACACACACACACACACACACACACACACACACACACACACACACACACACACACACACACACACACACACACACACACACACACACACACACACCAAGTCAAACTCTGTCTCTTGTGGTTGAGTTTATTGTTTGGTCTGTCTCTTCGTTCTCCCCCTCTGTGCTCCCTTTTGTTTTCTGTATGTTTTGTTGTATTGTGCAGAGAGGCTGAGATGCAGATAGAATGCAGACAGTTTGCCCTGGGTGAAGAGTGTGTACAGGCACCCGCGCTATCTCTTTAACAAATCACGATCATCTATTTACACATGACCAAATGTATAAAACTACCTAGATTTTAAGCGCAGGGTATAAGGTATTTTTCATCAAAGCGATTTAATGCATAATGTTTTGGGGGCAATTTACTCGTCCCTCTGGATGGCCTTATTTTCCACCCACTGTATGCCAGGATGCCCTTTTCCTTGGTAATCAACACCTGTATCTAATGTCCATGGATCATTAATCCTGCCTTGTTCATAACCTCAAAAAAAACAACATAAAAATCTCATCCCATTTATGAAATGCCTCTCTCTTCTCTCTCTCAGTTTCTTTCTCCCTCTCTCTTCCTCCCCCTCTACTGTTGGTAAATAATTCAACCTTTTCCCTGTAACAAGTGCTGGCCTTAATAGGGAGCTGTACCTGTAGTTGGGATAAACAAGGCAGCCGGCCTCACCAGTGAAACAGAGGGATTTGGGCTTCATGAGGGCAGAGGAATAAGTCGTTTCCTTCTGAAAGGCAGAGTAGACTGGCTGACATTAATTAAACCCTATAGGATAAAGGTTATCTGAGGCCTAGCAAAGCAGAGACCGTGCATGGGGGATGTTATGTCTGCCGAATCCTAATCAAGACTTCTTATTAAAGCGACATGTGTGAGCTCAGGCATGTATATTATGTGTGGTATGTTTGTACTGTTATGTTCCAACATCTTTGTGTCTCAGGGATCTGCTGGTTCAAAAGAGTGACAACAGCTCATCCAGCAGGAGAAGGTGCGAACATGTTTGACCTGCCACCATCAGTTACAGACGCAAGCTGATGATCCAAGCTAAAAAATATCTAGCTATCGCCTCTGCTATATGCTCAGTGTTCTACACTTTCCTAAAAATAAAGACTGATGCAACTAGCTAGAGATTTCCATGTTTAGAAAACATCGTGTTGCCCACCATGCTCTGTGGTGGGAGGTGTGCCTCCTCAACAGAGATCCTCCCATGGCGCACCTGTGACTGAGTCACCTGACCCTAGCTTCAGCATGGTGCTCGGGTGCCATGGCTCATGTTTTACAAATTACCCAGGGGGTCATGCACCAACTCTTTGCCCATATTTCCTCCCTGCTGTATGCATAGTGCGTGGGATTATATTCCCCAAATCCAACTCCTCCCTCAGACAATGAACAGCCGCAGAGATGACAGTCACCTCACTAACCCAAGCACGCCAAGGAAAATACAAATTAAGGAAGGGAGAATGCACTGCTCTGACCTATTGGCTTCCTCTGTTTGTGCTGGATGTAGGCTGGTTAAAGAAAAAAAACAGCATGGATCCTGTTACCAGGCGGGTAGTGCTCTATGTGTAATGTGTGTGTCATCAGGACTCCAATGGTAATCTTAGAACATCTCTTTCTCTCACTCTCCTCCTGACTCGTCAACTTATTTGCATGCCAAATGTAATTAAAGGTCACCTTATTGGTAATGTTCTCTTGATACTTAAAGTAGCCAAGTAAGATAGGCGCTGGAGGAGTGACGTGGGTTTCATTACCATCTCATTGTATGCCGTTTCTATGTTAGTTGTACAGTAACACTAGCTCTTTCACAGTAATGGCATAATAGTAATGTCTTCTCCTTTCATATACAGATAAAGGCTGATGTCCTCTCGTCTACAACAGCCCAATGAAAAGTAATTAGCTGATATGGATGGTGCTGTCAGTGATAACTGATATTGGGGGACTATTACACTCACTCTCTCGAATGATGATCCTTGAAATGGTTTCATCACAGTGAGCTGCACATTCAGATAGACGTGAGATTACCACATATAAGAAGGAAAACTCCTTATTACTGCAGGAGCGTCGCATATTCCCAGATATGAAGATACCTTTAAGAAATGGTCACTATATCCACAAAAAAAGAGATTTAATATACTGCAGTCCTTTTTTATTAACACAGGACTCACCTCTAATATTTGATTTATTCACTTAATACTGTCAAGCAGATTCCAAATGTAAAGTCACACTGTGCATCTAAGATCTTTCCTAAAGTTTACTTGTATTGAATGGATGATAATTCATATGGGGGTGTTGGTTGGCACTCATACTGAGTTCCTCTCCTGAGAGAAACAAAAATAGCCTCCCAGGTGGTGGTGTGTAACTAAGTAAATGGTTACTAAGCCAAGGAGTGCTGGGCCTATGTAAATAGGGAGAGGAGAAGTATCCATTGACATGCTGGAGTGAGAGGAGGGCATTCAGGGGTAAGATGAACCTCAGTAATCTCTTTTAGGGATTTTTCTACAGTGACCCTGAAAGTTTTTTCACCGAGCACGTCAGCATGCAAACTTTTAGCAAAACAATCCAAGGGAAACTTTTTTTTTTTCAGCTGATAAATAGATAAACAGGAATAAATCAATGTGAAGTGATGAATGAATAAGTAAAATGCCCTGTAGTCATTTGTCTGGTTGTATTCAGGCCTCATATTCTAGCCCTGTTCTGCAAATGAAGATGAGGGTGAGGGCGGCGAAGGAACTGCTTCATTCGGTGAGGCGTGTGCGTGTATCAGTGTGTGTTTTCTTAATACGTACTAGTATTAAGATATGAAGATGAGCTGCCTGGATACCAGCAGAAAACAATGGAAGGGGAAACAAAGCAAACCCCTAAATCTGTCTGCCATTTGCGCTCACATACTGTACACACATGTCATGAGTATTCTGGCACAGTTACTGGGCCAGGGAAGTGCTGGTCTGGGGCCTGGCCCATTCTCCAGAGACAACCCCCTCTCCCCGCCTCCTCCCTCTCCGCCCCCTTCCCCCTTCCTGTGCAGTCTGTGGACACAGTCTGAGGCGACAAGGTTGCACAACAGCTCGCAAAACCTCCACTTTACAAACACGATCATAAAAAAGCACAGCCTGCCATTAGAAATTGGTTTACGAAGAAAAAAATAATTAGGAGGACTGTGATAATTGTGTCAAGGGGGAAATAGATCAGACGAATTATGGCAAGAACCAGAAAATCTTGCCGTGGCTTTGTTACTTTGCTGTTGGTTCATTTCAACATTGATCCACCCTTCCATCTGTCATCCTTTTCCTGTGCTCCTTCTTCAACTCTTCATTTCTTTCTCGCTTTCTTTCTCTCTTTCTTGGATTGAAGAGTGGAGGAGCCTTCTGGCTTTAACAGAGAGGGGATGAAGATGTTTATTCATCTGGAGGGTATTAGAGCCATGATTAAGGAGAGGAGGGAGTAGTACGGCTGATGCGACGTCTGCATCGCTCGTTCGTGGGCCGCCTGCGGGATTCTGGCCAACACGCGAGGAAAACAAGGAATAAAGAAGACAGAAAAAAAAAACTCATAGTGAAATTCGATTCTCTCGGGAAAGGACAGAAGTTTAAATTTTAGCCGTCTCGCTCGCTCTCTCGTTCTCCGTCTCACTCCTTGTCCTCACAGCTAAGCTAATTATTAATGAATGCGGTTTCTGTTGAACCTTGGAGAGGTGTCAGCGCTGCAGTCACTGAGGGTTAAGAAATCTTGACATTTAAGACAGGGATGCATGAAAATACATCGTCTTGCTTGAGCTGATGCTTGTTTTTCTTCCCCTCCCGCTCTCCCCTCCAAGATGCATGTTTTCTTCTCCCTCCTGGGCTGTCTCCAGTTGTTTTACCACTGACAAGCTGGGATGGCGTTGAGGAGATATCAAATAGAGCCGCAGTGTATTAATCAGGGGAACTGAAGGTCATGGGTCAGGAGGCAGGGTCAGGTTTTTCTGATAAATGCTAATGCTAAAGCTAACACACAAGTCGAGCGTTGTTTCCGCATATGCATGTGATTTTCGTCGTCCTCTGCAGAAAGGAAAAAAAGGGTGTTGATATAAGACTTTTTATGGGCATTTGGCAGACTAACTGCCCCTTTTTCAAAATATTCCCAGCGTACTGAAACGTAGATCCAAGTGCCTGAAGTTACCCCGAAGAAGTGAAATAATTTTTAGTTGAAGTCTAGCCCAAGTTTTATGGGTCACACTGAGGTAGTTTGATTAAAAAGAATTAGACCCTATTTTCTGAATTCAGTGTGTGCTGTGCTTGGTTTTAAGTAATGGATAGTGCCTCTTGAAACTTGCAGAGCAAACCCTATTTTAATGAAGCAACCGTACAGTAACTCAGCATATTTCTGTACGCACAACAATTTTTTCTTCTTCAAGCTGATCACATAAATCAAATTTCCGTAACTAAGAGCGGGGAAAAATAAAAAGTAAACTCTCGTGTAGTGAGGAGATATGAATCGAGTTGCAGCATAGTACAGCGCAACACTGCAGCATCTCTCACAGTGGCTTACTGAGTGACTGGCTAGCTGACTGTCCACTGGGTCCTGCGCCTGGTCTGCCGCAGTGTTGAGGGAACAGCACACACACACACACACACACATACACACACAGAAGCTCCCCTGCCTATTGAAGCCCAGCCCAACTCAGTCCCGCCTGGCCCAGCACTCCCTTAGAGCCAGTGCAGTGAGGCAGGCGGTGAAGGGGCATGCTGGGGGACAGATTGTCATCCTCCTTTCTCCCCCTGGGAGGCTCACTGTGGCTGCTGGTCCAGCCAAGACCTGAGGAACAGCCTCCTTCCTGTTTGTGCTGTCGTCTACCTGAAGTGGTCAACTGTCCTTCCTCTCCACACCACCAGCCGCTCTGTTCTACAGGAGATGACACCATAACCACCGCCGCTCTCCCACACACAAACTGCTCCACCTACGTCTCAAAAACAGCTCTCGCATTGCAGCAGCTTTAGATCTGGTTTTGCGAGAGCAATGAATGTACATTTTTTTATGAAGTAAAAAAGAAAAAAAAAAACAGGGGTAATGACACATGCTGTGAAGTGCATTTTAGTTCCAGTGTGATTCACCTTTAATAATTAAAACCCTTCAAATCAAGTGAAATTCAGTGGAAACAGTAAAACATCAACATTAGCCCTCAAGCCCACCCACTGCACTCTGAATAGTAACCTATTATGAACCCCAAATCCACCTTTTTTGAATAATGGTGTAATTAAATGTCTCCCCTTTCTTGTTCTCTCCATTTCTTTTTTCTCTTAAAAAAAAGGCTTAATTTTAAAAGCAGCAAAACGAAGCACTCCTGACAACTTAATTTCTGGTTAACTCTCTGTGACTTTGCCCTGCCCTTATTTAACACTCACTTCTCCCACAGAAAAATGAACAGCAGACAACAGGAAAGGCCAAACATACCGATACAAGACAATAGCCCCACAAATTTTATAAAGCACCATTTTTGTTTTTAATTTCTAAAGCAGTAAACTATGTGATTAACAGCAACTTTAAAGGCCTTGTCATCCATATCTGTCATTCACACAATGTGTTTGAGTGCATTGCTGACCTCACTGACCTCATTGTAATAGTATGCCGTTGTTATGAAGGATAGGAAATATGTTGCCCGGCTGTAAGTCATCTCTGGCCTGCTCTCCGAGTTCAAACACCGCAGTTATGGATTGTTACATGATGCTGATTTTCACAGGGAAAAAATGAGGCACATCCGGCGCAAAGCACAAACATCCTCCTTCATTTTGAAGGCACGGCATTATTTTAAGAAACGTTATTATTGATTGTCATCATTAGCAGTATATATTTCAGTTTGTCTGTGTTGGTGGAGAGACAGTGTAGCAGGACACATCTCGGCGATAAGTAATGGAATTCCACTTTTCATTGTGTCTCACTATCATGGAAAGAAAAAGCCTAGTAAAGGATGACTGGCCGCCCTACTTTTCCTCCTCTGGCCTTCCATTTGTCTAACTTTCCTGGGACACCACTGGGGCACTGTGATTTCTGGGACAGTGACCAAGTGCTCCTGTCTGAGCTGGGGGACGTGGGTAATGTGGACAAAGTAGTTGACAGTTTGCCGCTTCCCCATGGTTGAGAGACAGAGCCATGAGGGCCAGAATAATGGACACCCAGACCACAGAGTCAGGACAGCGCTTGATGTTCCAGCTCTTTGTGTCAGGCCCTGTGTGAAAAAATCCCCATTGACTGCATTTTTGGGGGGGGGGGGGCACGGGTGTGTGTGTTTCTCTTGTGGAAATGTGTTGCGTACATGTTGTTAGGCCACAGTAACTCATGGCTACGGCACTGATGAAACCCCGGGAAGTGAATCCTTATTTCATCTGCAGCTTTTCTACCTCGTTCAGTGAAAGGCGGCATCCTTGTTCGCTGCTGCTCCAGTCTTCTCACACGACCCCTCCTTCCCATCCTGTAGCATAGTGGATTTGATTGATCTGTAGCAAGGGGGGGCAGGGACCTGACATTTCTCAGTGATGTGTAAAAAACATATTGTGTTTGCTAAGAAAAAAAAGAGGAAAAGAGAGAGACAGGCTGAGCCTACGCACAACACACACCCACACACGCACACACACGCGCACACACACACACACACACACACACACACACACACACACACACTAGCCTATGTATGTGAGTATCTAATGGTGAGTAGCAGCTCCTTTAAATACCTCCACTTGTGCCTATTTGTGTGTGTTAATCAGCTGCATGGTGCAAAAAGCCACGTCTAGCCACCTGGCACTTTTGTTGACAGCTACTGGGAATTATCAGTGTTTCATTTTGACTGGATTTGATGTCTTAAAACAGGGATGTAGCAGGACTACTGTGAGTAAAGCCCAGCACTGGGCCCCTTCCAATAGCTCTGCGTCCTCTGAGCTCTCGGTCCTGCATCAACTGAGTGATTTGTTCATCTGACTGGAATTAGTCCCAAAAATCGACCACCCCTCTCTCTCTCAGTCAGGGAGAAAGGAGTCTTAGCTAATGTAAAAATTTCTCTCACCACCTCCTCTATTAGATCTTAAGTGGTTGTGTCACAAACAGGGCCGTACATGATAGTGTGTTGTTCAGACACACGTTGCTATTTGGGCATCAGAACAGGAAAAGCGTTGAGATGACACATGCATTGTCTCATGGGAGAGGCTCACTACTTTTCCCAGTAACTGTAAAAAGATCCCCTCTCTGAATATGAAGTGGGGTCATGGTGTTACATCAGACAAGTTGTCAGCTTTTTGTTTATTCATTGAATCCCCAATCCCCAATGTGCCACAAATACACTCACACAAACACATCTCTTATGACAACCACTACGTACAGATCTCTGGTACAACACACAGGAAGATAAGGTTTGGCGGCTGAAAGCGCGGCCATGCTTTGCTTCACTAGAATGGCTTTTGAACAAAGTCTAGCTTGCTATAGAAGCGGCAGATGACTGATAGCTAAAGCACTTTTCTGATAAGATAAGGTCCTGGACCTGGATAACAGTTTGGCTTCCTAAATAGAGGAGATGTACTCTGTTGCTGTCAGGCAGTGATAAGCCATCTTGAACCGCTTCCAGGACCCCTTAAACACGAAGGTCCGGGCGCCAGCGGCGAGTTATTCCCAAACCATGGTCCCTGAAAGGTTTCGGGAGGGTGTATTACTGGATAAAAACAATAGAATCACAAATGCCTGTTTGGTTTGTCACTTTGGCACTCTCGCTCTTACCACTTTAACGAATTGTCCTCTATTTTTTCCTGTGGTGAATATCCTGTCTTTCTGTAACTTTCTGCGGTATTGCTGTTGTTGCGTTGACCAGGCCTGTCTAGAGAATGAGATCCCGTATCTCAATAAGATTACTTGTCTAAATAAAGACAGAATAAAAATAGATAGTGAGCTGTGTTTTAGAGTGAGCTTTGTCAAATTCTCTGACAAAAAGTAAGTAAAACTTAGCACTTTTCAAAATATGGTTTACAAAGTGCTTCACGATACTAAAAAAAAAACCATCTTAAGCATATATAGTTTAACACTTAATCAACTACAATGAAAATCCTGCATTTTTTTGTGGGGTTTTGTGATGAAACGTCTTTCTGTTTAAAGGCATCCGTTAAAATTGGCAAGACAGATGTGTGTCTGGGTTTGAGAGTAACAGAATGCCTCTGCTGAGCACTGTGCATATAGATTTTTATGGTATTTTGGCAAAAGGCCAATTCTGTTTTAAGGGTTTCTTATGGTATTTACACTGCCAAATGTAAAAACCAAACATCCCAGCTTTAGCCCTGTTCCTTTAACATGAGAATTAATCGTACCTTTTTTGTCTATATTTTTCATTTTCAGTACATATACTGATCAAATACATTTTTCTATCAGCCAAACTCTCTCACATATGTTTTTGTTGCACGCTTTTGCAACGAAAGCTGATTTTACTGCGTTTGAATATGTGTAACTCCACTGTGGAGCGCACCAGCCATAAATATATGTGAAGAATTCCAAAAATCATATGCTGCCTTCCTTCTGATGGAGCAGTGAGCTCACACTACGACAGAGCGGTATCTGTCAACAAAGAATTCAATTGCAATAATTCTTTTCAAATTATGCATATCATTTAGCATTAAAAATTTAGAGACAGTATTTGCCACCATATGTATTACAGTCCGAAGGGAAACAATGTCATCAGGAAAATTAATGACTTGTTCTCTTCAAAATATATTTATATATACTGCTAATTCTCAAATACATTAATTGCATAAATCAAAACACTCTTTAGGGGTTTTAAACGCTATTCCGCTGTGTACGGAGATGGCATACTTACCTGTTCTCAGCGTTAAGGATCTTATTTGAACAGGAGTATTTACTCTGGGAAAGGATGCTATAAATGAACATAGAGGAAGTGGCGCACAAAGAGTAGTTCAGACTGGCTTAGCGGAAACTGAGACCTGTGTGTGAAGGGGGAATTTTTAGTTACTTCTGCAGCACAGCAACAAAGAAACACTAATTTGTATACAGCTGTTTCAAATGTCTTTATTAACCACACATAAACAGAACCCTTGAAGTTGACAGGCTAAGCTTTTTGTTTAATTCTTTAAAAAGTTTTCATGCACTGGAGCTTATCTTACAAGTAAATATGGCTATGGCACATGTTATGCCATTCCCTATAGAAGCACTCCGAATGAGGTTGTTTTGTTCCATATAGGAGACATTTAAAAGAGAAAGAGGGAGGGGTAGGGACAGAACTCCCAGAGAGGGACAGGCCTTAAGATGGAGGTCTTCCTCCCAGGACGTGACAGGCTGTTGGCTGGAGGATGCTCAGGAAGGCCTTGGCAGACCAACAAAGACAGCCCTTCAGCTGCAGGGTGTAGTTTTTCAGGCCCCAGCATCCCCTTTGGCAGCAGCACAGAGAGTGCTGGCGTGCACAGGCCCCCGGCCCGAGAGACAGGGAAGTAAGGCCCGTTCTTTTATTTACTCAGGCTGCTGCTGAGGCCTGGGCATTTCTTGTCTGGGTGAAGAAGGAAAAAAACAAGTCTCTCTTTCTCTTTCCTCTTGAGGTCTCCTGAGGAAGATTGCTCTTTCATCTACAGTTGTTCACACACTTGTTTCGGACATTGTGAATGTTTCTGTGTATTCTATGTGTGCATGTATGTCTGCACATGTATATGTTTGTTACTGTGAATGAGTGAGTGTGTGTGTGTGTGTGTGTGTGTGTGTGTGTGTGTGTGTGTGTGTGTGTGTGTGTGTGTGTGTGTGTGTGTGTGTGCACTCGTGCTCTCTTGTGTGTTTATTACTGAATGTGTATGTATGTGTGTGTGTGAGTCTCGCTATGTGGGATAAATGCGCCTAGATGCCCTAAAACAGATGTGATCTTTTTTTGTTTTGTTTTTGTTTTTTGGAATCAGGCATTTTAATGGGCAGTAAGACAAAGGACTTACCGACCATGTCTTTATCAGAAGCAGGGACTCTGGGTTTTTGGTCCAGCACACATACAATGTATTTAAATCATACTGATACAATGATACCTCGAGTATAAGTGCAACAGGACGTCAGCAGATGGATCTCAGAGACAAATGAATCAATATTAATACTATGGTGTAATTTTATTGTGTGACAGCTTCTGTAATATTTCACAAACCTAATATTAAAGTAGCTATTAGCCCACCTAAACACGTTCATTCTGCTAGTTGAACTCAAGCAATGTTTTCAACTCCCACATGTCCCCCACAGATATGAGTTTATGTATATGTGTTGTTTGAGTAAAGGCTCTAAATAAATAATATAGATCAAGTAAACAAACAAACAAAAAAATGGAGTGAGGTTGTCCTGGCAGCTTAGTAATGTCTCAAGGCAAAGACGTCCTCATTTAAGACAGTGGAATTTAATTTAGCCTTGTATACGGGCCCATTTATTTGTTTGTTTTATACTATTGTCTTGGAGCCAATATGTTTGACTGTAAGGCATTGGCTGGGGTCATTCTTCTTGCACTGTCTTCTTCTCCTATACCCTGGGAGGCAGTATGAGAGAGGGCTGATCCGCCCCCTCTGTGGAGGAGGGCATAGCACTGAGTCACCCATCCTCCCTCAAACCAGAGAGAGAGAGAGAGAAAACATTGAGACATGTATGAGAGATAAAGCAAGTAAATCAAGCAAGGTTTGCTCCTTGAGTGAGATGTGTGTGCAGAGTGGGCGCCTTGCCAGGGGTGGGAGGTTTCCGGGAGGGCCACGGTGTGGAGGTGGGCTCTCAATGTGCCGCTTTCAGCAGTTTGGAGGGGCAAGGGAATGGCCTCCGACCCCATCTGTTTCCTGAAGATAGGCCTGATGGGGGTAAGTGCTCAGAGAGGGCATGATATCCTGACAAAGGGCAGATCTCCCAGCAAAAACAACAGAAAGGGGGAGAGAGAGAGAAAGACTTAGATTTGTCAGCTGAAGGGGAGTACAGAGGTTGGATCCTGGAAAGAGCTTGTGCTTTTCCTTCGTCCCTCATAAATCTCTGCAGTTTCCTCTTGTTTTTCCCATTCCAAGTTTTGGCCTTTTGACACAGTTTTTTTTTTTTTTTCTTTTTCTGAAGGGGTTGGGATTACGTTGTTTTATTTAGGTAAGGAAGTTCACAGCACTTAGAATTCGGCAGCGGGAAGAAGTGGTCTGTAACCTTTTGAACTTGTGGAAAGTGGTGTTCTGTGTTTTCCATTCATATCGATGTACAGTGAACCAGTGGAAAGGAATGTCGGCAAAGAAGCCATTAGAATAGGGAGACATTAAAGTTATTGTAACACAAATGGTGTTCCCGGGTCATTCTCTGCACCTGCTTGTCCTTGAGTGAGACAGTTAGCGACTCAGTTCCCTGTCCCCTATCCGTTTCCCTGTCCCCTCCTCGTCCCCCCCTCCATCAGCGCATGGCACATTCATCCGTCCAGTATCCATTGCCTCACGGCTTAGTGCAGACCAAACAGACAAATATGATAATAATGCATATTCTATAATCTGATATCTATTGAGTGATGTTCTGAAAGACCCATGTTTCATGAAAATCATCTGTTCTGCAGTGGATGGTTCCTAAAGGCTATGCATAGCTGTGGTCTAAATTGCACATTTAATCATCTCTTTCACTCTCGAGAACAGCTTTTCCCTGTTTTTTTTTCTCTCTCTCTCTCTTGACTTAAGGTCATTTCAAGGGCTCTTGTTTTTCAAAAATATTCCAGTAATTGTTCAGGAATAATAGAAATGTTCTAATTTACCTCATGCCGGGCTTACATCTTAAAGTACACAAATTGTCTTGTGTTGGCTTTAAATGTCAGAGAGATTGTGTTTTGAGTCACAGTGGGCTAAGCCATTACATGGCCACATACAAGGTTAATTGTAGTAAAAGTAGTTCCACTTATTCTCTTCTCTAATTATACTTAAAATTGCATATTTAAATGTAACTTTTTAGATAACACCTAAGGAGAGCCATTGTTTCTGCTGAAGAAAAATTGTCTAAGTTGCAAAGTATTCTAAATTCATAGACCACAACCTTATAATTACTGTGACAAATAACACCACAGTGGCCCACCTTTTCTGTTCAAAAGTGTGAGAAAAATGAGTTGCTAATACAGTCTTACAAAACACCCCCTCACTCATTCTGTCCCTCTCTCCCCTTGTCCTTGATAACCTCTTTAGACTTTTGTCCCCTCTGCCAGAGTTTTGTCCCCTCTGCCATAACAGAGCTGAACAGAACATCCAGACTGTAATGCAATTGTGCGTTGTGTGTTTGTGTATGTCAATTTTGAGAATGTGCTGGTAGTGGGTGTATGGTGTGGGATTCATGGATGTATTTGTCAAATTTGATGTATTCTGCCTGGTTTGATGTATTTCTGTACTCTGAGGTTGTATGCAAGGTGGAAACAATTTTCCTTGCAGAAGGATGAATACATCTAAATCTAAATCCTTTCCGTCTTTTTCCCTCTTTTTGTCTTCTTCTCCAGACGGTGCTGATCTTGAGGATGACCCATCATGTTCTTGGCCAGCATCATCTCCCTCCAGTAAGGATCAGACTTCTCCAGGACACTGTGAGGACTATGATTTTGGCGAGGAGGAGGGGGGCCCTGGCCTGCCATACCCATGCCAGTTCTGTGACAAGTCCTTCAGCCGCTTAAGCTTCCTCAAGCGTCACGAACAGAGCCACGGCGATAAACTCCCTTTCAGCTGTACCTTTTGCAGCCGCCTGTTTAAGCACAAGCGCAGCCGGGATCGGCACGTGAAGCTACACACTGGTGATAAGAAGTACCACTGTGGAGAGTGTGACTCTGCCTTCTCCCGCAGTGATCACCTCAAAATCCACATGAAAACTCACGCCTCTAACAAACCCCACAAGTGCCCTGTGTGCCGTCGAGGCTTCCTTTCCTCCAGTTCCCTCCACGGCCACATGCAAGTACACGAACGGGGTAAAGATGGCAGCAGCTCAAGCCTTTCTAGAGCTGATGAATGGAAACTGAAAGAAACACGCAAATGCAGCCGTTGTGAGGAGGGCTTTGATGTCCCTGAAGACCTCCAGAGGCATATTGCAGAGTGCCACCCTGAGTGCTCACCATCTGAGGATGGAGGCCTGGGTGCCACACTGCAGTGCATCTACTGCCACGAGCCCTTCAGTGATGAGGGCACCCTGCTGACTCACATTGACCAGGCCCACAGCCGAGACAGGAAGGGCCATACCTGTGCTATCTGCTCTGAGCACTTTCTGTCTGTTGAGGACCTCTATGCTCACATGGACATCCACCAGCTACCCGAATCTAGTAACCACAGCAACAGCCCTTCCCTGCTCACTGTGGGCTACACCTCTGTCTCTAGCACCACTCCTGACTCCAACCTCTCTGTCGATAGCTCCACAATGGTGGAGACGGCACCACCGGTGCCCAAGACAAGGGGGAGGAGAAAGAGGGCTGCTCAGAACGCATCAGACATCGGAGGGCGTTCTTCTAAGCAGCCTAAAGTCTCCTACAGTTGCATCTATTGCAACAAGCAAGTATTCTCCAGTTTGGCTGTGCTTCAAATTCACCTACGAACCATGCATCTGGACAAGCCAGAGCAGGCTCATACTTGCCAGTTTTGTTTGGAGGTTCTGCCCTCTTTACTAAATCTGAATGAGCATCTTAAGCAGGTCCACAATGCAGAAGACCATGCTGCCCTGTTAGCCAGCTTGCCTGATGCCCTCCTTCAGTGTAACTTCTGCCCTGAGGTATTGAGTGACCTCAACGCTCTCCAGGAACACATCCGCTGCTCCCATGGCTTTCCCAGTCCTGTGGCCAAGGAGAGCAATGCCTTCTTCTGTCCCCAGTGCTTCATGGGGTTCTTGACAGAGGCTACCTTGGAGGAGCATGTTCGTCAGACTCACTGTGATGGGGGAAGCCTGCGCTTTGACTCCCCCTTGGCTGTCACTCCCAAGGAGTCTATAGTAGAAGTGTACTCCTGTTCATACTGCACCAATTCCCCCATATTCAACAGTGTTCTGAAGCTCAACAAGCACATCAAAGAGAATCACAAGAACATTCCACTGGCACTGAACTACATCAACAATGGAAAGAAATCCTTGCGCACTCTCAGCCCCTCTTCTCCAATATCTGTGGAACAAACTGCCATGCTGAAACAAGGCAGCTCACGCAATGCCAGTGAGTTCATATGTAACCAGTGTGGAGCCAAGTATACCAACCTCGACCTTTTCCAGACTCACCTAAAAACTCATCTGGATGGTCTGCAGCCTCAACTCACCTGCCCACAGTGCAACAAAGAGTTTCCCAACCAAGAGTCCCTGCTGAAGCATGTGACAATTCACTTCACTATTACCTCCACGTATTACATCTGTGAGAGCTGTGACAAGCAGTTCACTTCAGTGGATGACCTGCAGAAGCATCTCCTCGACATGCATACCTTCGTGTTCTTTCGGTGCACTCTGTGTCAGGAAGTTTTTGACTCAAAAGTGTCTACCCAGCTCCACCTGGCTGTAAAGCACAGCAATGAGAAAAAGGTGTATCGCTGCACCTCCTGCAACTGGGACTTCAGGCATGAGACTGACCTACAGCTACATGTCAAACACAGCCACCTGGAAAACCAGGGCCGTGCCCACCGCTGCATTTTTTGCGGGGAGTCCTTTGGCACAGAGGTGGAGCTGCAATGCCACATCACCACCCACAGCAAGAAGTATAACTGTCGTTTCTGCAGTAAGGCTTTCCATGCCATCGTCCTTTTGGAGAAGCATTTGAGGGAGAAACACTGTGTGTTTGATGGAAAGGCACAGAACTGCGGTGCTAATGGCTCTACTATAAGTGGTGGGGAGAGCCAGCCTAAAGAGGATGCTGAACTACAAGGTCTCCTAACTAACAGCCATGGTCCAGGGGCAGCAGGAGGATCTGTGGTGGAATCCCACAACAGCCATGATGGAAGTGAGGAAGAGGTGGACACTGCAGAGCCCATGTATGGGTGCGACATCTGTGGGGCATCTTACACCATGGAGTCACTCCTCACGAACCACCAGTTGAGGGACCATAATATACGCCCTGGTGAGAGTGCCATGATTAAAAGGAAAGCTGAAATGATCAAGGGCAACCACAAGTGCAATGTTTGCTCCCGCACCTTCTTCTCTGAGGCTGGGCTGAGGGAGCATATGCAGACCCACCTTGGGCCTGTCAAACACTATATGTGTCCCATCTGTGGGGAGCGCTTCCCCTCCTTGCTCACCCTGACTGAGCACAAGGTCACCCATAGCAAGAGTCTGGACACAGGCAGCTGCCGCATTTGTAAGATGCCACTGCAGAGTGAAGAGGACTTCCTGGAGCATTGCCAGATGCATCCCGACCTGAGGAACTCCCTGACAGGTTTCCGCTGCGTGGTGTGCATGCAGACAGTCACCTCCACATTGGAGCTCAAGATCCATGGTACCTTCCACATGCAAAAGACAGGAACAATGTCTGCCAGCCAACCAATGGGCCGCAGCAATGTTAACTGTCAGAACCAGCAGCAACAACATATCCAAAAAACTTTCAAGTGCGCCTCTTGTCTGAAAGATTTCCGGTCCAGACAAGACCTGGTGAAGCTGGACATCAATGGACTGCCTTATGGACTCTGTGCATCCTGTGTGACGGCAGCTGGCTCCAAGAGCTCCAGCCCAACAGTAAATGGAGGTAGGCAACAACAGCAGCAGGGTGGAGCCACCACTCCAGCAACAACTACAGCCCCATGGGTGCAGGGGGAGAGTCTTAGCCCTGGAGATGGGAAAGGCAAAGCTGTCTCTTCATCCTCTTCATCCTCTTCCACATCCTCATCATCCGCTGCCAAGACACGTTGCTCCAGCTGTAATGTGAAGTTTGAGTCTGAAGCAGAGTTGCAAAACCATGTCCAGACAGTGCATCGGGAACAGGCTGGGGACAGCAACAGCGGGCAGCTCAAGACCCCTCAGGTGTCCCCCATGCCCAGAGCCAGTCCCTCACAAACTGAAGAGGTATTGTTTGTTAGTGTTGTATTGGTTGAGGTTGAATGGTTGATGAAAACATGCTGAGGTTCACAAATTGCTCTGTATTGCTGTTAAATTAGTAAAACAAAGGTCATTTCTACTTTATAGTATTATTTTTTATTCAAAATTGACTCTAATAATCCCTTTCCTCTTGGTCTTATTTACAGAAGAAGACATACCAGTGCATCAAATGTCAGATGGTGTTCTACAGTGAATGGGACATCCAAGTTCATGTGGCCAACCACATGCTGGGTAGGAGATAACTTTTTTTTTGCTTCATTCATTATGTTCTCTGTTGCACTCCTGGAACAAAGTCATATAAAAACATTGCTTGTGTAATGTCTATGTAAATATGTTTTTCTACATTTCCCAAAGTATTTTTGCAGTGTAGCATAGACTTAATCAGTGTGGCTTTTAGGGTGTGTTATTTCAGTGTTAGAGGGATTGATTCTGTGTGACCGTCATCGATACAATATACAAATCATTAAGGAAAATTCACTGAATTTCACAGCAAGTAATTGATCATTTTAAACACATTTCAGACAGTATATTCAGACTTTTTCAAAGGTGAATCTCATACTGAGGACTGATGTGATGTGTGTAATAAAATATTTGACCCTGTCTCATTCAGGCTCACAAGTATCTGGATCACATCACCAAATAGGTGGAATTATTTTAATATTTTGACCATCAATTGCATCCCCAGTGTTGTGCATTTATAAATCCATCATCTTCATTCACCATGCATGTGAATGGTATAATATATTACGTGTGCATGCTTGTGGAGCAGAATCTTTCCACTTCAAACCACTCTGTATGAACGTAGTTTGAAGTAGTGGAAACATGCAGATTATTGAACTATTTAAATACCAAAACAGATTTTATTCAAACTGCTTAAAATTCAAAATATTATTCCACAGTTTTTGAAAAATCTCCACAATGCTTCTGTACGTTATTTTGTTTGTTTGTTTATTGTGCCTCTTCACTTAAGTAGTCTGTTCAGATGACTGAGATCTGAATACACCATTTGGTAAAATACTTTCATGCTCTCCGCATTTAATGACGTCAAATCAACTGAAAAAATGGATATTTGATTTTATTACACTGTGTATCACAAAATTACTACTACCTGTAAGACTAACCTCCACAAAATGTCTTTACTCTTGGTTGTCATTTGTATGCAGGTAGAATAATTTGCAAAGAACAGACAATTGGAAAACAGGTTTTCTTGCCTGCAGTAAGTAGGCGTCTGAATTCCGGTCTCACGTTCCTTTATTCATTCATTTATTCAGCTCGTTTGGCGGCTCTTTCATTACACTGCATTATCTGTTGTCTTCAGTGGGAGAGAGACTCATTGATCTGGAACCAAACCGCCTCTCTGTTTGGGACACGCTTCTAGGCGCAGGTGAATTTAAACACGGTGGGCAATTCTATCAGGACCGGTAGGCAATTCTATCAGGGACCCACTGTTTGTGCATAAACAATCAGAAGCATGTGATTTGTGATTTTGATGCTTCGGTGTATTTGCAAAGGAGAGAGACGAGCTGAGAGTGTGTAGGTGTGTATTTTGTATTCATCTTTGCGATCTGCTCACCCACTATTCTACTGGGGGTGCCTAATACAGTACCATGCCAGCATTAGTCCTTTCTCTCGCAAAGGCAGGCACGGAGCACACTGGGAGGGTAGAAAACAAACCCCCCTACTGGTTATTTTATGTCTGTCAGCCGCACAAGCACACAGTTCCCCCATAATAGTGGAATTCAGACAGCTTAAGATAACAGGAGGATAGGTGATTGGGTTATTGTCTGATGTCTTACTTCTCTGATATGCCATTGCTTTGTATTCTACATGATCACGGGTTTCATCAGGCTCCTCAAAAGGGTTTCTGTTAGATGCATTTGTTTTGTGATCTCTAAAATATGGAGAAAACAAAACTCATTGTTATGAAAATTTGCTAGAAAGATGAAGTTATCTAGAAGTGACTACATTTTGTGAAGCAAACACACAAAAAGGAAACTTAATCGAATGAGGAAAAATGAAAAAATATGTTTAGCCGAAGAGATGCAAAGAAAAACATATGTCCCGGCTTTGTTGTGTTACAACACTAATGTCGATCTTATGGTTTTATATAGCCTCTCAAGAAATGGTCCATTTTGATGTAGAGTGGGGTTAAATTCAATCCAGCCTGTAATCACGGCAAAGCCAATTTGGGCAAAAAACACGGGGAAAAAAAAAAAAATACTCATTTGGAAAAGCTCTAAATACCTTCTCTACTGAAAAAAGGGACACTTTCTCCTTTTAATGGCCATCTGCACAGGAGAGGGGAAACAGGGGGCTGGGGTCATCTCCGCTCAGCTGTCAGCGTTATTAGCGTAGGTAATGGAGCAGACGCTGGATTCATAGGGGTGTTGTTTTCATCCATGCCCCGCTCCATGGTGTCAGTTCACACTGATAACTCTATATATAGTGATGTGCCGTGACATAACCATAGTGCTAAGTGTATGGAACAACAAAACCTGAGCCTGTCTCACCCAGACAAGTCCATATTAGCTGCCTTTGTAATACAATAGTCTCCCTAAACCAAGTGCACTCAGCCTCCACCCTCACCTCCTCCTATCGGTCCTAAGTGCTCGTGGATGCCTCTTCTGTATGACTGCCAGCACATTTTGATGCATGGATATTACACTCAGATGACGACGGCCCTGGTTCAGACATAAAGCGCAGCTCCAGTGCCCAGCTACTCAACATTTACTATGATAATAGAGGTAAATGAAAAGGAAGGAGGTGGCCATGGGTGCAGAAGGGTGTGTTGCAGACCAGCCCCAGCCAAGCCTGTGAACGGCCCCACGTGTTTTAAGATGGAGGCCGCAGCCTGCTAGGGCCCAGATGGATCAGTACACATTTGCTGTACAGCTGGTCGCTCTGTTTGGGGACCTGGTGTGATACTCCTATGGAGAAAAAAATGATATCGCCACCATCCAAGGAGCAATTTAATAGCAGGCCAGAAGACAGCTGGCCACTCTTTAGTTTAGAGTTTTTTTGGCATGGCTCACTTACAGAATTGAGGGTGTCCGATTTTTCTCCAGAGACACACAGATTTATACAGCTTTCAGCTGCTGCAGTCACTATCAAACCTTTTATTTCTATTTTTCTTCCAGATTAGAAAACAAATCTGCCCATCCGTTCAATTCAGTGTCTTGATGTGTAGTAATTGTATTGGAAAATAGATTTAAAATCATGGTGCTTTCACAAAGTCATCTGGTTTTTTAAGAGGACCTTTGAAGGTCTTTCATTGACACAAAAGCCTGTTTGGTTTTATCAGCATGCCATCATGCCACCCCATTGCTTCACTTTGACCCCACTGTAAACTATGACATTTGGAGCCTCATGGGGGGCACGTTTGGCCCATTTATCGCACTGTTTCAAATGTCCCTGTGTGGATTTTCAGAGCCCTGACATGTTTTGAAGCACGGGCTCTGTCTTAAAGGGTTTGAAAGGTGAAAAGGGTTTTTGCTTTCTCTGTTATATCTGCTTTCAATCCAATTCTCATCTCACTCCTGTCCATTCCAAGCAGTTACTGCCAAGGTGGCAGAGCTCAGAAGGACAATTGTAAACAAACAAACCAAACCACATCCTGGAAAAGTGTTTTTGGGGTCACCTCTGCGGATTTTTGGGCTGGTGACAGCACAGTGCTTGAAGCCAAGTCAGGGAGGAGCCTTCTCTCACAGACAGGAGCCGATGGCCTGGTCGGTCCAGGCAGAGGGGGGCACTGGAGGGGTGGAAAGGTTCGGGGGCGGAGAGGGAAAGGCACATTTGCTGTACAGCTGGCCGCTCTGTGTGAAGCAGGCACTGTGGGCCGTTACAGAGCTGGAGAGGAGAGCGAGTGAGAGGCCTTCAGCTCTCCTCTAGTTTCTCCTCCTCCTCTCTGTTCTCTCGTTCTCCTTTCCCCCCTCTCTCTGTCCACTATCTCTCCATTTTCCTCTCACTATCAAGCTCCCACATTTTCATATTAACCGCGCTAAAACCTGGCAAAACATACTGCATTGGCTGTTACTGGGGGAACAGACAGGAGGCACACTGTAACAGTATTTGAAGCTGAAAGCCTTGTTTTTGTTTCTTGCTAAAGGCCGCAAATTATGCTCGACACATATCCTCTTGTCTTGAGCCCCTGGAGCTACTTGGCTAGTGTATGTTGATTACATGGTCTCCATCACTGTCTCTGCCCTGGTGGCAACACATTTACTACTACATTAAGTGCTTTTTTTCCCCTCCTGGTGCATAAACAGAATATGGTATTTTCAGTCTTTGTTTGTTTTTCTATAATCCTCTTTGATTAGGTGTGTCTGATGGTGTTCCCTCAGTTTCTGGGACTCATTCATAGAGCACATACACATGTAATCTGCTAACAAACATGGCCAAACACTCCTCATTTGACTCCTAGGGGGCTGGATCAGAGTCAGAACTCAATAGACAACACGGCACAGGAACAGGATCAATCTTATGAAATAAATAAGAGAACAGGCTTGGACCAGCCAGTGGAAACAAAGGAAGCCATGCGTGCCCTATACTGAGTGTGATATCTGCCTGCTTTTATTAATTGGTGATTAATAACGCCTCTCTGTTCGTTAGCGCAGTCACCTCCCGTGCAGCCAAGTGTGTTGCTGCTAATATGCAATTATGCGCACCTTACTGCTCGTTACATTATACCTCTCCCTGACTAATGTGGCATCCATGAGGAGAATAGAAAACAGAGCTGCAAAAGAAGAAGAAAAAAAAAGCTATCAATAGGATTCTCACATTCACTGTGTTACTTACCTGTCTGGATGGAAAGCAAAAAAAAGAAGTTTCTTACAAATTCCTCAATGTAACCAGGAGACTGCATTAAAAGTTTTACAGCATTGCAGAGACTGTTTTGCTCTTCCTGGTGTTTTTGTTGTAAAGCAGAGGTAATTGACATCACCATGGGGATGCTCTGTTGCTAGGCCAGACAAGCTCAGTCTGATGTGGTCCTTATCTATTGATTTTCCTGACATTTCCCCACACTTCACAGACTAGGCCAACATGTGAGAAAATATCTGATGCTCTCAGTTCATACAGCCTGTTTGTACAAACTCGGAGCGAACACTTGCTGCCCCTTACTGCATTGCAATTGGTAGGTTGATGTCACCATGGTGATTTGGGCCAAGTTCCTTTCCGTGATTGGCTGAACTGTGCTCATCTGTAGAGGTGATCATTCTAAAGCATAAATTGCAACTGAATACAGTAATACGGATTTGTATGAAATCTGTTTTTTGTTTGAATTTAAGGACATCATCTGATAAAAGATTCACTGGTGTACTTTTAGAATCCTCCCATGCAAGTCTAGTTGGGTACTTGGGTGACCTGAATAAAGGTAAGCTTTTCCTGTGCTTCTGGCTATGTTTTATTGATATACAGGAGGGATGTCTCCTTTAGAGTGTTAATGCCAACCCTTGTTCTGAAGTGAAGCCCATAAATACTGGATGATCAGAATTAACCTCTGCATTACTCCACCTCCCCATGGTCTCCGAGATGTCACCAAGGCCGTAGGTGCATGTGCGCCCCTGGTCTGATGGGGTTGCTTAGCAGTCTGACTGGAGGGGGGCTTATGGGAGAAGTGCAAACAGACAGTCCTGCCTTAGTAAAGGTCAGAGCTGCAACCTACACCTCTCAAATCCCAGCCTGGCCCTGGTGGGACCAAGGTTCCAAGCGTGCCTAGAGATGCTTGCGGTAAGGGAGAATTGCAGTGAGAGCGAAGTGGTGCACTACTGCTGAACGGCGTTGCTTTTAGTGGTTGTCAGCACCAACAGCGCTGTGACAGATCTGATCTAACTTTGTGCGGTGGCTCTTAGTTGGTGTGTTTTTGGAATGACACGCACGCTAGGAGAGCAGTAGCTAACATATGCTACTGCATAGGAAAGAGTTTCAGTGATGTTCTCAAAATTGTTGTTAAGTACGCTTCATAGGCGTAGAGAGGTTTGTTTAAGAATACAAACAGAGTCCCCCCCCCCCCAAAAAAAAAAAAAAAAAAGTTTTAGCTCTCTTTATGGAGCGCAGTTCCAAAGTACCATGTAACGAATGACTATCCTCATCGAACTTTGGCTGTGTGAATGGCAGACAGGGGAGGAGAGGGGAGGGGGATAGGGTTCTGAAAGGCCCCCCAGCGTCAAAGCCTTAATAATCATGTGAGCAGCGCTGGACTTCATTACCCTCCTGTTCGACAGGCCGAGTGCCAGCCTGGATTGCTGGCTGGCTGTGGCAAGGTCAACGGCGGAGGAAAAACCAGTTACTGTGTTACTCTGGAGCGGAATGGAGAGGGGCGGCCATCTGTCAGCTCAGGCCTGCCATACCCGCAGAGCAAATGGACACGGGCGGCCAGAGGAGAGGCCACAGACACCCATAGAGCTAAACCCAGTGAGCATAACACTGAGGCATGGACACAGATCCAGCCAAAGAGATGGGCCTTGATACCACTAAAACACATATATACACACACATTGCGGAGAAGATAAGGCTATCTCCAAGAAATTTGGCAGCAGCTTGTGTGTGTTTATGCATGTTTGTTTTTAGTGTCAGCGCACTATTGGGCCCCTACTGTTTTAAGTCCAGATGGCAAACCATTTGATAAAAAGTTGATAAAAGTTTTGCTTGGCTTGCCAACAGTAAATGTTTTAATCATAGTGTTCCTTTATGAAGACAAACTCCTTGTGAATCTCAGTGCAGAAAATGTTATCGTTGCCTTCAGACCACATTTTACATGTCAGCAGGGACCGCGGGCAAGTTCGGGATCCGGTGCAAGCAACATGTTTTCTTCCTAACGATAATACAAACAACACCGCTATTATATATATTCTTTATATATTCTCAGATGTCATGCTCGTCCATATCAGACTCTAGTTTTCGTGTTTCACCTTGCTGGCTGTTTGTCGGCGTCTGAGTCGTGCCGACCCTGTCTGTAAGGACCTTTACGATGCCCTCTGGCCAAAGTGGAAGAACCCTGTGGAATGTTCCAAAGCTCTCTAATAGGTTTCAGGTGCTGCGGGCCACCGGCCAGCCCCCCACCATCACCCCATTCTGTGTGTCTTGTGTGATAGAACTCCCAGCTCAACAGTCAAAGCACCACCATTTCTCCTCTAAAAGAGAGAGGGCAGAGCTACGAAATGGATACCCATTATTGTTTATTGTAAAATCTTTGCTTGTAGTCCGTTACTTGCTCTTTCTGTGCTTCACTTTGAGCCATGTGCATCTCTTCTCGCTGAAAACTGTGGCAATTAAATGCAGGTCAAGTAAAAGTATAGCAGTTTTTCCTCTCACACACGTGGTTGAAGTTCTGGCAGAAATGCCAGTTTGCATCTCCACCATCCGACAACTCAGCACAGCTTAAGTTCCTCCTTGTTTTCCTCCTGCACCGAGAATACCGACCCCCCGGCTTGAGCGTCAACATGCTCCGGAAAAAAGGGAGATGGTCCTGGGCGATTCCCCCCACATTAATGGAAATCACACAGGAACTCCCTGGATGAAAGCTTTATTAGTTATTAAGGTTTAATGTTGATATCAGTGCTTATATGTTTACTGGAGTGCACGGTGCTGCTGATGTGGAATTGTCAGAGAGGTGCAGATTTAGTAAGGAATTAGTGTACACCCAGGATTTAATTAAGGGGATCTATTTCCATCTTGTTAGAAAGAGATAATGTGAATACTTCATGCATCATAGGCTACCATATTAAATGCTGCTTCCTGTAACAGCATTATATCCACTACAGTAGTGCTTGTAGATTACAGAAAGGAAACAACATTCTATATTCAGCTGGAAGAATTGCAGCTTCAAGCACATAAGCTCTCTCTGTATTTTGGACTTTTTTGAATTTTAAATAATATCTTAATCTTTTAATGCGCAAACACAGGCAAACAAAAGCGCACGTGACATTCATTAGAGCTAAAATAGTCACACTTGCACTCTTTTCATATGTCTGGTTCCATTTCCAGCATGACAGTGGAGTGTGAACACTGAAGCGACATGGCCTCTTTGTCTCTCCATTTGTCCCACCACTGCCTAGAGACGTAAACCTTAAGCCACTCACTCTCTGATTAATCTTTAACATTTATAATTACTAATTAAGTTAGTAAGAGACTTTTAATGTAGTCCTCCTTCAATGGGGAGCAGAGAGGACAACAGATCATTAGCTTCAATAATGAACGCGGATGAGACAGATAATGGCCTATGATAGGTGAATACTGACAGTTATATTAAATGAGGCGAGTATATGGGAAATGCTGTGAGCGAGTCGCACTTTGTGGATTCAAAGGCACAAGGAGACAAGGTAGTGAAGTACTCCAATAATTCCAGCAAGGCCTTAAAGCACAAGGAACTCTTAGAGGTAGTTTGTACTAGTGACTAAAACATTATCCAGTATGTCTATATTAGCATACATGCATCATATAATGTATCTGCTTTGGTGAATGTGTCAACCCCAGTTTCATGTACAGATTTTATTTATTCATTCACACTGGTTTCATTGAGTTTTTGGTCTCCCTAATGTCTTCGGTGTATCTCATTATCACATTATTACATTAGTGTCTGCATTATCCTGGTGGCTGTAAGTTGCTGCCCATTAAAAGAGTCATTTCATCTCAGTTTTTTTTACCTTAACGACGATGCTACTCTGGCACATTCCGCGAGCCTTCCCACTTTGGGGAAGGTGCTTATGCCATAATGATTATTATCATTAAGAAGATATTAATGTGCTTAGTGTTTGCGACCCAGCTGCTCATCATGGCCTGAGCTCCCTGCCGGGGAAGGGAAGAGAGCTGCTGCCAAAACGGACAGTGCACGTAGGCCACCGCCCACCTGTCCAGAGGTTTCAGGGTTAGTGGAGGTCACACCTACCTACCTCTCTGCCCTCTGCTGAACTGGAGGAGGGATGGCTTGGAACACAAAATTGGAGGAGATAAATTGTGTTATGTGGAACGAAGCTAAAGAGCTCTAGTCAATGAATTCAGGTGGTTCTAAGCACATTTCTTATATACAACGTCCATTTTATTTAGTTATATTACTCTGCCGTGAAGAGAAATGTTATGTTATGTGTGTTTTCCCTGCAGATTCATACACATAATTATTCAGTGAATTTCAATCTCTTATCTCAGACTGATACAGTAACAGAACACTGGACCTTTTTGCATTGAAGAGTTTTGTAAATAAGTCGTTCAGAATCTTAATCGATTTATGCAAACATAATGAACAAAACCTTCACCTTTTGTGTCTTCTAAAAGAGGTCGTGGCAGGATGTTGTGTGATGAAGCCTCATACGCACAGATAGACAGTGTGGGGCTGAGGGCAGCCTGGCTCAGCCTCTCTCAGTCAGTCTCTCAGTTTCAAATTGCTGCTTCATTAGGGCCTGGAAAAGAAACCCATGGTTACATTTAATCAAATGAATCGGTATGGCAGACCCACATAATCAATCACAATCCTTATCCAATATGTTACATTCTGTAACTACCAAGCTGGCTTGGAGAAAAGTCAATTACGGCCCCTCTCTCTGCTCCTCTGCCATGGTTACTGTGTTATTATACTGTTTCTGCAGTTGTTTTCATTATGCACATGGGCCGTGCACATCTCACACATACAGCCTTCTCCTATTCATACAGTCATTTCCTATTTTTCCTTTTTATACTGCTTGTTCTTGTATGATACATGGGCTGAGGGTTCATTAGGGAGCATCATGTGCCATATCTGGAATAATCAAATTAACTATTAATTATTTTTGCTCTCAAACTAACACTTGTGTTACTCAGTGGGCTTCAGTGATGTTGTTCATATTTCATATGTTTTGTGTCCATGCGGATCTGTTCTCACTGTCTCTCTCTCTGTATCAAATCTTTTACAGTTTGTTTCTACACACGCTCTACTTTCTCACCTCAGATCCCTGAGTACATTTATGTGAATGCAAACATGCACGCGCCGCACGCTCAGGCTCATGCACGCTCGCACACAAACACTATTAACATGCCCACATACTGTACACACTCTCATCACTCAATCCATCAATCCCTTTTCTCTCCCTTTTCCTCGCCTTGTGTGTTCTCTCTCCCTGCTTTTTCACTTCAACGCTCAGCCTTGCGCGCAATCAACGTGCTCCACATAATACACACAGGCGAGGAAACACACACAAGCACGCACACACAAGGTAGCTAGGTTGGTGGGGGCCATGGCTGCAGCTCTTCTGCGCAGTCCCAGAGTGGCTCCCGGGGCTCGGCTGCCAGTTGTTTGCCAGCGTCTCCGGGTGGAATTCATTCAAATTAAAGCGGTGGAATGAGGCCTGAGTCCCAGAATGCCTCGTCCCTCTCCTTCATCAGCATTCCGCCGATGAGAGTAATTAAAGCAGAAATTAATTCTGCTGTAAGCAGAGGAGCCACAGAATAACTGATATTAGAGGCTGGATGATGAATGCTTGGCATCAAGGGAGGTCTCAGGGGAGGAAGGGGAAATTCACAGATCTCTTTTTCTTTTTCTTTCTTTCTTTCTTTCTTTCTTTCTTTCCTTTTTTCTTTCTCTTTCTTTTTCTACCGTTTCACTTTCTCTCTATTCTGCTCTCTTTGCCCACTCCTTTGTTTTTATTTCTTTGGTTTATGCTGCGTTTCTGTTCTCTGCTTTTCTCTCTGTGTCTGCATACGACTTGCCCTTTCTCATCTTTACATTTCTTTCATCCTCTGTAACAACATTTGTCCTTCCACGCCGCCTAAAGATTGCCACAGAGAGCCAAAGCCATTGGTTTTAAGCATGACTGAAGACATCCCCACTAAGCCCCCTCTGCTCAGTAACAGTATTTCACATTCTGTCAGCACTGGTGCTCTCATTTTCAGTCAACAGGCATATTAGAGTGTACTGATGCTGCAAATACTAGCGCTTTGTTGTTTGTCAACTGAAGCCAAAATGGAGAGTGCTTCCAGGTGAATTCTATAATACAAGGGACTCACTATTAAGTATCTATATTTATATAAATATAAATTAAGGTAATTGTTAATTAGAATGTGAGCAACCATAGGAGTGCATAATTATTGAATTGGACTGTGTATATGGAGTGGCTTGGAGCAAAACGCTGTTACTTTGTTGTTGTTAACACTGTTATTTCCAAGACAAACTGTCTTTTTTCTCAGTTATAGTTTGAGACTGAACCTTGAAGCTCTCCAGATGATGTGATATTCTACCCAGGATGATTCAATGATCCCCCACGTCCCCTGACGCTTTATTTTTGGAATAGCACATCTTTAGCAAGAGCAGTCACAAGACTGAAAGACAAACAACTGAACTCATGAAACACTGAGGGTGGATGAGGCTGTCAGTGAGCCTGTTTTCCTCTCTTAGAATCAAATGGAATTGAACAAAGGTTAGCTCTATGGGGCTTTATGGTAATGTGATATACGATGCTGCCATGGAATTTGCCAATGCATGTCTTAGCACTGTCTGACTCCAAGGAGGGAGTGAATGGTAATTACGCTGACCTCTGCTCCTCCCTCTCTTATTCTGCCCTCTGGGTAAAAAGCCTGAGGAGGTAATAAACAATAGATAGATTTTGCCCTGTTTGTATTGCAGCTGCCGCGCTCTTAATGACACCCGAGATTGGTCTCTATTTTGAAAATAATGCATGCCAAGATTTGCAGGTAGTAGTGTTGCATTTTTAATTGGTTTGTGCAAGAATATCTCAATCACATGTAAATGAATGGGAGCTCAATCTGAGAGTTACTGACTGGTATTAAGAATTTAGCAGTCTGGCCTGGAGTCGAAACACAGAATGAATGATGAGAAACCAGAAAAGACCCAAAAGCAGAGGAGATGCAAACAGGAGACAGGACCTATACCAGCCACAAAACCTGTTGATGAGGCCACGTTGGAAGGCTGAAAAGCAAATGGAAGACTTCATTGGCCTTTCCCAGTAATACTAAGCCTTAATGGGACAATAATTGTTCATCAGGAAATTCTTGAAAAACGTACATTTTCCCCTTAATAGATTAGATATTTTTAAGTAGCTGTGTTGCAGTAATACAAACAAACTCAGCTGTAATGTATGATTTGGTGAACGTTAATGGCGGCATTCAATATGGGAGAAAAATGATGAATGTCGAATATTGCCGTGAAATTCTTTAAATCTGCAGTATGAAAGCACAATATTACTCCACCCCAAATCTTCCATGTCCTTTGACTGTTTCTCTTTCCACTCTCCTTTTTCCTTTATTCCTTCTTTTGGAGAGATGATATGAAGCGTGTAGCAGAAATAGTAATCATACAGTAAAGGCATTTCCTCTGAATTATTGAGTAATGGTGTCTTTTTATAGACACATGGTTTACCTATGGCCCTTACTAAAAGCTTGGTACTTAGCAGCAGTTTTCAGAGTGTATCTCTACAGTACAGTGGATCATATTGCGGTAGTGCATGATGTTTCTCTCTATCATTCACAATGGCAATGCCGTGATGAAAAGAGAGGGCAAATCTTGATGTCTGCCATCCTGGAAATGGCGGCAGCATTGTTTGTTTGTCTACTTTGTTCCATACACCAATAAAAATACACTCAAAATGAAACCTTGGTGTAACAATGACCTTAAACGCAATGACACTCTTTCCCATAACATTGTCCTGTCCAATAGTCCAGAACTCCCCAAGAGGCTTTACAGCAAGTCTAGGAGGAACCAAATGAGAAAGAAATCGATTACTTCCCTCTCTCCACTGTCTCTGCCCTGGCTGAATTACTGAAACAAGATGCTGCACTTAGAGGAGTCTTTGGAGAGGCAGAGGGAGAGAGAAAGAGAGGTGGGTGAGAGAGAAACACTTTTAGGGACATGGGTGCCATTTAGACTAGGACCATCTTCCCTCAGAAAGCCACTAAAAGCAGTGAATGATCCTCTTCCTGTCCCTGCATGGGAGGCGGTTAGCCTCCTGTGGTTAGGTGAATACAGAAAATACACTCAGGTTTGAGGTCAAAGCAAGATCATTAAAAAGAATATTAATTTCTGAAGTCCGAGCGTGAAAATCACACACGTATGACTCTGTCGATTCATCCTTAACTCCAGCTGAGCATGTCACAGCTATGGTGCGCGCAAAAAAAGAGACCAGGCCACATGGACCCTGGTCTGATGTTGTTTTCAGAGTTCCTAATGTCAAATGGGTGTTGTTTAACATCCACACCAGGTTTTATTGTCTGAACTATGAAGATGAAAATGAATCCCGCTCGTTTGGTAGACAGAACGTGGTGCTTAAGGGACCCAATCCCTGTAAGTGCCATTAAGTGGAAATTGCCGTTCACATATTCCAGTGGTTTGATTAATTACACTCTCTCATGTGCTTTCATAAAGGCCCAATGAAATATGGGGAGCAAATTGCATTGTGTTCCTGTATCCTGTTATGTAAAAGCAGTTTAATTATTGACACATGTTTTGCCACCTGGCAGGGGAAAGGATGGTTGGACATGAATAGAAATCATACAATAGATATTATGGACGGGTAGAGCTAGCACTTGAGATGCCATGTGTTTCCCTATCTGTGACTCAATTTATGTCCCCGTCTTCACCTCGCCTCAGGTTCTCCTGCTGAATCAGAGCAAAGAGCAGACGTGATCAGCTGGATGTGTCACAGTTGTGAGGGAGGCATTTTGTGGGAGTGACTGCACTTTAAAACCTGTTTAACTTTGTGCGGCAGGACTGCCTTTTGAAAGGTCTCTTCTAATAAATATGTAGTTAAGGAGATATTTTGTGAAGGCTGCACAGTCTCTCCAGGGGATTAAAAGATCACTGCTGGCTTTGTGTGATATCTTAAGATAGCTCTTTTTGATCAGAGTACAGGCTTAGACACTGCTTAGTTACACACTGCTCCTTTGAACTCGAGGAAGCAGCGCAAGGAGACAACAAGCAAATTTGCCGTTTTAACATAAATGTCTTTATTCCCTTTTTCCTCATCTTTTCTTTGTTCTTGGGCAGTGTTTTCCAAGACCGGCGCCCTCTACTGCCACGGAGACTAAATAACATCAGTTTCAGGGCAGTGCTGCACTCCTGTTGTAGCCAGTACTACTTAGGCTCCACTCTATTCTGTATTCTACAGTGTATGTGGAGGTATTAGCTCATAAAACCCTCCTACTGTCATATGAACCCACTGCCGTCCCTGAGCTCTATATGAACAGCAGGGCTCTGATACTTAGTCCCAAGCTGTTCCTGTTTGCCCAGAACGATCAGGCCTGGCCTCGTGCTCTCTACCTGATCTAGTTGACTGGGCTGTGTAAGTTAGGTAGGCAGTCCCTGTCTCCATCCCCCTCCTCCCTCCCAATATGCACTTGGACCCGGGCTCAGGCTGCACCTTTTGTGTTCCACAGGGAGAGGGGGGCCAGATGGAGGAATTTGATTAACCAGCAGTGGAGGACCAAATGTTCAATTGGATACAGAACCAGTTGGAAGGCGGGAGGGAGCGAGGGATGAGGCAGGGTAGAGGGAGAAATCTAAAATGGCTGGTCATGTGCGCCGGCCAACACTTTCCAAAGGGGAGCCCAAACAGACACTGAGGTGTAGTAATGCAGAAGCCCTTTTCCAAGTACCAGCTGGGCCTTTTAGGAGCCTCTATCCCCACAGCAGACACTCGGCAGCCTCCGAGCAGCTTGACTTTACCATATGTGGAACTTTTTTATGCTCCACCTGGTTTCCCCAGGGGACCTGTGCCGCTGGGACGCCGGAGGCAGGTGAATTGCTCTTAATGCAAGGCACTGAATCACTGGGCCAACAACATGAGGGAAGTGCCTAGGGAGAGGAAATGGATCTGCAGAAAGACTGGCGCGGACTGGCGCGACCTTGGAGCTAGTGCCCGCTGCGGAGTAGAAAACGAGGCCGCGTAGCGTGTCACTGTGCCTCCACTCGCCACACATGTCCATTTTAATAGCACCCACACTGTATTTCTTACATAACATTATGTATCATTTTGCTAAGTGCTTTTTTAAAATAGAACTTAATCCATTTGTAAAGTGAATGCCTTTCCCAGCTTCCATTTAGAGCCTCTGAGTTTCTCCCTGTCTCTCCCATTTCCCTTTTAGCTGTTTCATTCAAGCTGTTTCATATAATAATCTATTGCTATTGATTTCGCAGTGTAGGTTTGGTAAATGCACTATGACTGTATTCTGCTGCACAGCATTTTTGTCAGAATCTAATGGTTGAATGCTTTTCATGCAAACGCTAATTCACTCAGTATCATCAGCTGCTGTGTCTCTGGTTGCTGATACATTTTTGCCATGTACAGTTTGAGTGTCCAGACCATCAGGACAGGTAGGTCAGATGAGGCAGATTTTGCCTGGACAGTGGGGGTGTGGTCACTCTCCTGCCTGCACCTGTCTCACTGAGTCTGTGGCACAAAGCCAGAGGTCAGGGGTCACCGCAGGGGGCTGTCAAGGTCAAAGGTTTATCACCCTCTGAGGGGTCCTGGAGCCATCACTCAGACCCTACAGTACACACGATCTGCCCAGTTGAATTTTTTCTTCCCCCACTTTTTCTAATCCTTCCAAATGGCTCGGGCAAAACTCCTGACAGCAGCAAGAGAAACAAACTGTGGGGTGTGGAGCTCTAAGCCATCAGCTGGAGATTTCACTTTGAAAAGATTCCCTTTTACTCACTGCCCTTTCCACCAATCAGAGGGCCCGACAGAGTCCAGGCACCCAGAGCAGCTGCCCTCTGACCCTGCCAGCGGTTGTTGGTTTATTTTGTTTGGGCATTTTAGAGAGGATGGGGCTGCTTTTGACAGGTCAGGCAGCAGGACTTGGATGAGGTCTTTAGCAAAGACAGCCAGAGAGGGAGAATTTCACAGCTCGAGAAAAGACTCAAGCTACCCCTAGCTGTTGTTGCAGTTCCAGTACTACACTCATATTGCTGGAGAGGTTGTCATATTCATTGAGACATGTGGAAAATGGCCCATTTTGAGGGGAAAAGAGGGGCCATTCATGCAAAGTCAATTCCATCAAGCAGACAGAAATTCCTCGATACCCCTGTTTATGCAGCTGTGCCCTCCGATCAAATTACACCAACCCTCTTGCAGCACCCACACCTCCTTCTACCCCATATGCTGACCCCCCACCCGAACCCCCACCCTTACAACCTCCTCTGAATGTGCCAAGAGCCTCAGATGGGTCTCCCACTCACTGGGGAGATTGGGAGAGGTAAAGAGACATGAGGGGGCACGTAACCCAGAGATCCACCTACCGGCAGCAGTAATTGTGGCAAAGCCACGGTGCTTCCATGGGTCAGAGGAGGGGCCTGTCATGTGAGGGGCACGTAGGGGCAAGCAAAGGAGGCACATCCCCAGAGAAGTACTAACCGTCATGCTGTAGCACCAACTCTGACAGACCGCAGGGAATGGACCCGCCGCGCTGAGCCTGTCAGCTGTTCCAGCAGCGCAGAGCGATCGTGGAGCTCTCCACTGGGACTGTATTACTGAAGGCTTTTCTTCTCTGCCTCTGTTTTATTTTTTGGGTGGGGAGGGCAGGGTTGCGAGTCTGTGTGCGAGAGGGGGTGTTGAGGGGTATAATTGAGAGCACAGAGGGAGCTTCGTCTCTCCATCTTATGATTTGGAGGTGAAGACAAGCGCCCTCGGGGGCCCCCTGTCAGAGCTTTTGGGCGCGCTCAGTGCAGACTTCAATAAAAACACACAAAAAGAATTCCCCCACAAGGGCGCCTGGCTGAATCGCTGACGCCAATGTAAAAGATTCCGTTTTCTGTGAATCATTTAGTACGCGACCCTGAGCTCTCTACACAACGTGACAATAACAGGAAACCCCCCTCTGTCCTCCTTATCGTGAAAAAATGAGAATTGCAACAAACCCAAAGAATGCCAAATTATTTCTTTCACACGTACAATTTCACACATCTATCACCCTCTGCCACTCCTCTATTTTACTCTTCCCCTCCCACCTCTCACTCCTCTTCTCTCTTTCTCCTCTCACTGTATTCCTGTCATGACAAATGTCAAACAGAGTCCGTTAGGAGGGTGTTTTTTCTTTTTGGTAACCAAGAGCTTGCCAAGTCGAACGTGCGCTGGGACAAGACTGCTGCGGAAGCATCACATTGGAGCATCAGCATCAGATATTTCTGTGAAAGTAACAGAAATGTTTGAAGGTGTTGTCACAAGCTCACAGGTTCCTGCTGTTTGTGTGCACCAGAGGGAAATGGTGCCTTCTCACCCCTTTTGTCTCCACCCTCCCCATTGTTGTTTTTAAACTTATTTCTCTGTTTAGTTGTTATCACTTTTATTGTCGTTAAGAATCTCAGCGTGGCTGTTTTTTTTTTTTTTTGTGGGTTTTGACAGAGGGGGTCGGTGTTGTAGTCAGAGTTAAAATTAGAGGAGTTGCTTTTCTGTGTGACTTGGAGACATGTCATCTTCTGGAAGCGGTGGGGAGTCTGTCAGTCACAGCCATGGTGTGTTTTAATCATCTCTGTCCCACTTGGAGATGCGCTGACGGTTAGAGTGAGGGTTCCCTCCCCTGGACAATACCAGTATGCTCGAATCTCATACACTCTGATGTCAGACGTAGCAACCAGTTAAGAAATATGAGACGTTTCTTCCTCAAGTTAATCCTACAAATTCAATGGGGGAATCAAGCCATGTCTGGTGAATTTGAAGACATATCACAAGTGTGTTTGAAGGTTTTTGTGATCTTTCGAATGATATGACAGCTGGAAGGAGATTGGCAACAAAATAGCAGGAGTTTGTCACTATAATAAGAGAATGAAGCTGATAGAATAATCAAAACCCAAGACGTCTTTGAAGCTTAATGAGCGAGGGCTCCCCCCAAGCGAGCAATAATAATAGTGTTTTGTAATTCTATAGCCCTTTTAATAATACTCCGAGGAATTTTAAATAGACATTTCTTTGTAAAGCAAAGTAGGTTAGGCTGCAAATTATATTTTCCATAATGTGGCGGTGATGACGGGAAGTGTGTCTTTGCAGTGCGTCGCTGAGAGAGAACATACACCAAGCCAAGCCACGAAAGTGTGCGGCAAGTCCCGCTGCAGCTTCCGTTAACCCTGCGCAGATTGGCCACTACACTGCACCCATCCAGCTCAGTCTCCTTTAACCTCAGCTCCCGTATGTGCACGCTCCCTGCAGACCTCTCCAGAGATATGGCCTCTCTTTCTGAGAGCATCCTCTGACAGTCTTAATGGACAAGTAGTCTCTCTACAAGGCCAGGAGAGCCCTCGCTGAAAAGACCACTCTGGGTATGTCTGGGATAAGAACTGTTTTCTCCTCTCTCGTCTCAGGCCCCTCTAAAGGTTGTGTTTTTGGGCAGGAATTAAACACAGCCGTCACACGCCAACACGGAAGAGAGAGGACTCTTTTGATGCTCTGCTCATCTGAAGATAAATAACAAAAGCTGGAAAATTCAGAAAATTGGCCAAGAAATATGTGATATCATCTGCAATTATATAAAAGGAAAATGTAGAAGATAAATTATATATATATGTAATTATATGTAAGAGTTGTGAAATGTAAATCTTAATATCCTTTCTAATTGCAGCTGGATTGAGAAGATTAACATTTTAGGCATTTAATGTTCACCAGAGTGACGTACACCACTAAATTGAGCTTTAAACAGAAGTACTTAGAAAAATATTCCTACAAGCCCCCAAGCAATTAGTCCAGCTGCCTGCCTTTGTCCACCTACCCATTGTGTTCTTTGTAAAAACCATTCTCTTATACCTCCACTTACTCCATCCTTTGAGACGCCATTGGAAATCCAGGGCTCGGAGTTGAACCCACAGTTGGTTTAAGTGTAATGAAATGTATGTCATGTCTCTGGCTCTCTCCCTCTGGCTTCCCCTCACCCCTGGCCCCCTGAAAGCACTGCCTTTGACAGGAAGGCCTCTGTGGCTTCTTCTGCAGTGATCTTTAGCCCCTTCAGGTCCCACTGACTATTTCAGGACGTCCCTGCGATTTGAGGGTGGACTCAACCGTTCACGCATGCTTCAGACTCGATCGACTGAGGAGAAAAATAGACAGATAGATGGAATGGACGCCTCGAACAACTAAACCAGCCCTCTGGGAAATCCTACCCTGATGCCTGGCCACAATAAAAAAAAAATAAAAAAAAAATACAGATAGCCTCTTATTAATGTTTTACAGTATGCTTAGTGAAAAACAGCAAGGTGGTAGTGCTTATTATAGTGTACATGCTTTGTGCTCTTTCACTTTGCGGTTTGCATAGTTTTTTTTTCTGTATATTGTACACATAATAGAAACAATGGCAACAGAAGTGAGGTGCAGTTTTTGCAGAAGGACCCAAGCTGAGCAATTCCACATGATGCACATTTAAATCTGAACATATATTGACTCAGTTCCTGGCATCTGTTTATTTATCATATATTCAATCTTTATGCAGATGAGGGGCGAACAGATCATGCATGGAACACTTACCTTGCATCTGTATGTGTGTACATTTTTGAGGCAGTGTATGCGATTTACCTGAAGCTTTTGTCAATGTGTGACTGTGTTTGTTCCCATGTGTACGTCTGCGCGTGGACGTGTGTCTGTGCATGGATATTGCAGCTTGGAGAGAGTGTGCATGTCCACTATATTAGACAGAGCGTGTGAGGGGTGCCTCAGCATGTGTGTACTGCTGTCTGTTCAGAGCTCTCGGCGCCAGCAGGGAGCGCCATTCCAATTTACCCATCAGCCGTGGAGGTAGGGGGTAAAAGCACGGGGCATCGCTGTCGGAGATTTCACATTCGAGGGACGAGATTACCAGTCAGGGGACCCCTGTGTGGAGGTGATGAGGGAGGGAGACTGCAGGGGCACAGTGTGGGGGAGTTGGGACTGTTGGGGGACGGGGAAGCGGTGGGGGGGGGGGGGGGGCAGCACGACTCAGCGCCACCCTGGAATCCGTGGGCTCTGTGTTTTCTGGGGAGCGTAGCTGCCAAGCTGCACATCTGTTTGACACCAGGCGCTGTGGTATGGCAGTCAGGGGCTGTCTGTCCTCATTCACATCTCTTCTCTCTCTAGCTCGTTCTAAGGATCTGGACAACTGCTGAAGCTCTGTCTCTTTAGAGATCCTTGTAAAACTGCGTGTTGTGTAGGTTTTAGAAAAAGAAAACCACAGAATGCAGGATTCCTTCCTTCATAATAGGAAATTATTCATCGTTATGTCTGGGTTTTTTTCAGTCTACCTACTGTGACCACATCCACAGGAAAGATTTTGGTATCTTAAACACAGAAGATCATAATCATTGTAAAATCATCTAGAATAGTTGCCTCAGACTCTGTCTCCTGTCGGCCGTGCTCACTCAGCCTGTGTTTGAGTGTCGGCCAAGTCAGCTATGGCTGCTCCAGAGGCCCTGAAGCCTGTTGGGGAGACGGGACATTCCATACAGCATAACTCATTCTTTACACCCTTTCTGCTGCCATTAGTTAATTATATGCAGGTGTTTTCCTTTCTCGGGTTTTTTTTTGCCGCAGATCTAATAAAAATGTAACCATAAGTACATAAAGCCAGATAGACGGAGAAAAGGAAGGGGGAAACAGTGTTGAGGAAGTGGCTGAATGTGCTGTGTGAAGCAAATTATTGCCCCCATGTAGATTCATCAGTTCTCCCTGCTGGATTAAGGAAGGGCCTTTCTAATGAAGTTCGCCCCGTCAAAATGAAGGGACTAATTCTGATTTAGCTGAGGTAATGAACTTCCCCTCTCCTAGTGAGAGCAGCACCATGGGGCGAGGAGAGAGGGGTGGTTGTGTGTTGGGGGGAGGGCTGGGGCAAAGGAGAGTGGCAGCCAGAGAGAGCGGGAGAGAGGAAAGCCGAAGACGAGGCAGGAGAGAGACATGGAGCGAGGACAGAGAGATAGAAGGGAGAGAGGACGCTAGGTGGAGAATGAGAAAAAAATTATGCAAAACGCCTGTCTCGTATTTGCTGAGATGTATTAAATTTCCAGCGCGGGTGCCTGTGTTATATAAAATTATGCTAATGTCTTATGGCCCGCTGCGAATGGCGGCTTGCTGGTCCTGAGCATGCGTGGCTGGCCGCTACACGGAGCGCACTCAGTGGGACTCAGCTTTTCTATTAAGGAAAACCTCTAGACACCTGATGATGAATTCTCTCTCACCAAATGTTCCCCCTTTTTTGTGTCGAAAATATGAGCGCTTTTCTAAATGACTTTGGAGAGCCCGGCATGGCACTCGGCGGCCTGCGTCGAGCAGGGGGGAAGGGGGTAAGGGAGGGGGGGTCCCTCTGCAGCAGGCTAAGGGAGTCAATTAAGGCAAGCGCTGATAATTATAAGCCGGCAGAACGCAGGGGCTGGCTAATTGTACAGTGTTCCATGCCGTGAGCTCAGCCAAGGGGCCTCTCCGCAACGCTCTCTTTCCTTGCTCCTTTGTGTGGACCACAGACCCCATAGAGCCACATACCTCAGCCTGACAATGCCACAGTGAGGCGAGCGAAAAAAGCCAGGCATGTGCCCGTAATTAACTTTTTACATTCAGGCCACTCACTCTGTTGAGACCTGAAAGAGATTCCGGTTAGATTCACACCTCATTTCTTCTCTCTTTGCTCGCCCGAAAGTTTTTCTTCACCCATTTTTCTGTTTCTTTGCTTGTTTGTAATTTTTTTGCATGGCAACTTTCATTGAGCACAAGAGTCTTGGAAAGTCAGGGCGTAGTCACTTGACCTTTATTTCCTTCTAACGAGAAAAAGCCCAGCAGTTTAGAATAGGCATGTATGGAGTAAATTAGAGTATTTCAGCGCAGAATGGTGTTTGTGTGGCTGCAGGGGGTCCAGCGCTCCCATGCAATCCATCTCAGTAGCCTGCACTGTTTGTCCCCAATGGACCTCCATACCTGCCTGCAGCTGCAGCGCCTACACATCATTCGTTAACAAGTATTCGGCTCTAGCCTTTGTTGTTGTGGATTTCTCCCTTCTCTTTTTTTTCTTTTTTCCTCTGCTTCTGTGACCTACACACTGTTCATTTGACCGAGTTTTAGCCATTGTGGGTTTCAGCTGTAAGAATAGCAGGTAGTGTTGTCCAGGCCAAACGCAAAAATGGCACGCTAAGCCTTCAAAGCCTGTAGTGCCAAATCCTGCTGAAACACCAGCTTCATCTGGTTTTACCAGCTAGCTTTTCTTTGGCTGGCTGCAGGGTGATGTTTGAAATTCAGTGCACTTTCAAATCTAAAAATACATACATGCCCAAAATATGAAATACACGCAGTCTGTTGGCCCTCCCAAATTTCACACAATACATTTTGAGATCTTGCCGGTTTTCTACAGAAATCTGTGTGACTCTGTCTACGTTTACTTACTTTTCGAGAAGAAACACTGTATAGCTATATAAAAATATGCTTGCAGAATGAGAAATGTCCCCATACAATCTATGAATGTTATTAAATTAGATGTAATAGGTTGGATAAAATCTACAAATAGAATTTCACTGTAATTTCCTCTTTGATATTGTGACGCTGTTAGCCACGTTGCCATAACACAACTGAATCATAGAAGCTTGTTAATGCCTAATGTTAGGTATGCATAGAGCACAGCAGGTTTTTCGTGAATACTGGTCTCGGCTTAGGAAGTCACACATGCATTCATTTCCTGCAAACCTATCATTTATAAACCGAGCCTCAGATCCTCCGGTGTAAAATGCTTTAACATATAATAATGCAGTGTAAAGCTGTGTCTTTTGTTGCTTATATCTCTAATATTAATGTTTCAACAATGACCGTTGGCTTTAGCTTCTTTATTTTCTGCTACACAGTAAAAAATCTGAGTGTCACTGAACACATGAGCACGGGCTTTTGGCAAATAACTCAAGTGGAAATGTCTGCTCAGTGCATTTATTTTAGGGAGAGGAAGTGTCCTCATGTTTTTGTCCCCCATGTTTTGTGGACTCAAAAAGGTGTTCTAGTCGGCTAAACCTTTTGTAACATCCATTCAAGCGTTACGCATGTTTATCTCGACACAAAAACCTGCCAGTTTGGTGTTTCTACCTCTGGCCCGGTAGCCAGGGGAGCTGTGAGGCGGTTAATGTAGGCGCTGAGTGGCTGATCCTAGCATGAGCCTAGCCCTGCTCTGATTAGCACCTCCAACGAGCTGCCATGCATCAGAGCTGACATTCTCCCAGAGACATGTTCCCCCAAAATCCTTTGCTCTTGCTGTGCGCGGGCGTCACCACTACTGACATGTCAGAGCCAACAATCTCGCCTCAGCCCTCCTTCTCCCTCTGGAGGTTGGAAAACAGCATCAGGCATGCACTGAACTTGGGACCCTGACATGAGGGCTTTGGTACCTCACTTAGCTTATCTTTCTCTTTTCACTTTTCTCTCGCAGACACAGAAAAATGTCTTTTACATGCCCACTTCCCTATAGGCAAACTGGAGTAAAGCTTCTCCTTTCATGCTGTGGTAGTTTTCCAATCTCTTTGATTTTATTAGCTAGCACCCGACCACATTTCCATCACTGTTCATGTAATACATTAACTCTTTGATAGAATGGGGTGAGTTTTCAAGGTGCCATGATTAAATCTGGTGCTTTAATTTTTACATTTTGCACTTGATTCACTCTGTCCTTCTCAAACTGTGGAGACAGGAAATAGATATTAGTAATGTTCCCCCCAGGCGCCAGTTCTCCAATCAGCTTTGGTCCAGGGGGAGTCCATCCCTTTGCGCTCCCACCTACCACCTTCCCTACCCCCATCTGCAGCATTCTCCAGGCCTTAATGGGCCTCGTAGTACTTCTGAAATGAGTTTGTTCCTTATGAGCAGTGCCTCTACCTCAAGAGAGCACACCACACGGAGGTGGAGTCAATTTGTATTCACCCATAATTCCCTGGGCCTTAATCACTCTGATTTTCCCCCCATTATCTGTTAATGGATAGTTCCCGCGGAGAGAAGAGAGAAGTAAACCCACCTACTGTTTACAGGCCTGAAGCTGTCTACTCTGCTACCATCCACAATCCCACAGTGGGTTGTATATACAGCAGTGAGTCCGCTGAAAACCAAATCTTCCTGGTTTATTAACATACGACTCCAATATCAGGCTGAACATTATGAAACAGATGGTAGAACGGAAAGCAAACTCTTGCTAAAGGTGAAATTCCTCATAAACAGCATCGCTCCAAGCAGGTATTTCTGCCTTTATGGCAAGGTTCGGCAGTTTAGAAACTTGGTATTGCACTGAGCTGTTAGTTTGACTGGACCACCTTTGATTACTATGTTCGTTCTGTCTACGGCTTTTCCAAAACAACCCATTCCTGCCTACTAAATATTCTCAATTTGTTCTCCCACTTGTTTACTCATTACTTTCAGCGAAGAAGTGCCTTGATTGATGCCCTTAATATCATTTGTTAGAGTGTGCTGCTTTGGCGACACAAGCAGCATGGGTCCCTCTAAGAGCGAGCTTCAGAGAACCATTCACTATGCCCCAGAGAGGAGTGTAAATCTAAGTATCAGATTTTTCTCTTCCAAAGCCAAATCCTAAAAGTGATCCTGAATTCCCCTCCAATGCAAACTGCTCCTCAGCAGAATTGTTTAAATAGAGTAAGGGGCAGTGGTGGTGGTGGTGGTGATGGTGGTGGGGGGAAGTGGTGGCGTGGTAAGGGAATACACTGAGGGAGAGTTTTTAATTAAGAAATGCCCTGCGCTACACGCAACTACACACTATTTTAAGAAAGTTTGTCTTTAGTTACTTTAGTTTCAGTCTTTCACTCACTGTCAGTTGATGGCTGCGCATTTACAATCCAAGCAAACGAAGACGTCCCTATCAAATTCAGAGACACCTTTACCACTTGACTTACAGAATCCAATATGCTGCCGCTGTGTCACTGTTACATAAAGAGTTCACGAAACTACGCACGCCAGACCTGCAAGTCCCAGTGTCCCAAACAACCTTCAAGAGCACATGAACTTCAGCCTGGATGAAAACGTAAACAGCGCGGGGAAATAAAGACCATTCTTTTTGAGAGTTGTTCTTCCCCTCTCTCCCTCTCCCTCTCCCGTCCTCCACATGGGAGAGATATTAGGCGTTTGTGTTTTAAGGAGCTGTGAAATACATAAACCATGAGCCACAGGAACGCAAGGCCCTGTGGATATGCAGATGGGCTTACTTTGCTGGTGTCAGGGATGCTTAGAGGGAGCAGGCACAGGAGCAGTTCTCATCTAAAGGATTTTCTTAGGAGTGCAGAGGGACAGGGTGGTGGCAGCAGAGAACACTCGGGAGACTTGGAAACAGAGAGTTGGAGGAGGGAGAGAGAGAGGGATGAGGGTGGAAAGAGAGAGCTGACAGTCCCCTGTGGCCCTGTAACTATATCCAGAGTCTGCTCGGTGCACAGAGAGGGGTGGGGGCTCACGCAGGGCCATGCTGATTGGGCAGCCCTCGAGAAGGGCTGGGGTAGCGACAGGAAGTGACCTCAGCCCAATGAGGCAGCTATAGGGGCGAGCGAGCTGACTTCCTCCCTTGGCTCTCACTAAGAAACGGGCTGCCAGCCTGATTCAACCCCTGTTACACTGCTGAATACAAACCCAGCCCTGCACAGGCTGCATTACAGGGGATAACAGAGCACAATTTACTCATTATAGACTCTCAGTCAAACCTCCACTGTTCCCTCCACTGCTTTTCTTTCCATCTGTCTATATCTATTGAAATATAACCCAGCAATCTTTCAGTTTAGGGTTTTATGTAAACACATGAAAAATGTTGAACTATGTGCTGAATATATTTTAAACATATGTCACCACTTACCGTTGTTGTTCATTGGTTATTTTTACATTTATGTATATTTTTTCACATCCTTGTGTACATTACAGTCCTGACCACTCTTTAGTCCTTACCATTCTGTACTTTTATTTGTTCAGCTGTTGTTGTCCTTGTCTATTCCTGTGTAGGGACAATGGAAAACCAGATTCAAATTCCTTGTGTGAAGACATATATGGGCACTGTAGTAGTTTCTGTCCCAAATACACCATCCTGCTTCCACTCTAAATGTGTATTAATCCACAAAAATCGCACAATTTACCCCTGTTTTAGTAATGTTTGATGAAGCTACAATACCACAGCTGTTTTCAGGGATTACATAGCCTCTTTTCAAAATTAAACTATATATTTGTGACTTGTTTTTAAAGGTTTACCTCTTCAATTGGAATGAATGGATAGTTGAAAAGTACTGTGAAACAGAGTAACACATTGGTTTTAGACTGTTAATGGTATTTGTCAGCAATAACAAACACAGAATTACACCAGCTTTATTCTTAAAAATTGAAGCATACTGTAATCTTTTGCCATTTTCCCTTGGTGCACCTGCTCACAGACATAAACACACACATGCACGCACACAAGGTCAGTCAGGCAGGTGCAGAGTTATCTGCATAATGAAGCAGGCCAGGTCTCCAAAGGGACAGTGTTGTGCACTGGGGTCAAATGAGGGCTGCGCATATGGCAGAAGAACAGATCTGTGAACCCTGCAGCAAGCTTGACCTTAGTGTACACCCTCACACAGACAAGCAAGCTGAATGGTGATCAAAGAGGGCAGTGATCCCCTTGCACGGCCGCGAGGATGCACTCGTGCCACCCTCCTCCCCCTGTTCTGCTGATGCCTGCTGCTACACTTAGATGCACATGTAGGCTGCAGAATATCTCATCTGTCAAATGCGTGATTGCAGAACACTCAATTAACTTGTTCCCTTTTGAACAACTATGAGCTGCCTTGATTGGCTTGTACCTTTTACCACACAGTCAGGAAGGTGCGTAGTCTGTGAGCTTGTGCTGATGCACAATGTATGGTTTGTTTTCACGCTGTAGACACCACCTCATGTGATGTACCGTGCCATATGTTTATGTTATTGAGAAAAGATGGTAAAAGAACATGTGGTAATATGTTACAGTAAAAAGTTCAATATGTATACACCCCCACTGTTTCTTTTGGCACAGCAGGAGATGTTTCCATTCCCCTCTCTTCCTGGAAATATCAGGGGTCATTGGGTTGCAGTTGTCAGATTTATTCAGAATCAATCTAAGGGTGCAGAAACTACAGTCTTTTTATATATACCTGCAATGAAGTGACAAGGCCCATCATGCATGCACCAAGCAGTTTCAAAAACTGAAATTGTTGATATGAGCAAAGCTTTTTTTTCCCCCACATTTATTTATTTATTAATTATACACAGTATTTTAAATTTTTAAGTCAGGTGAGCTTTTGATAAAAATTCTAATTGGGAAAACAGGAAGAGACAATTATCCTACACACATACCTAATCCTAAACAAGAGGTGAGTCTCAGATGAGTTTTCAGTGGTGGATTGACACATAACTCTAAAATATAAGGGAAAAAAGTGAAATTTACAAAGCAGGAAGTGCCCTGTCCATTGAGGTTATTGTACAGCACTGTTTTTCAGCAAACATGTTTTGCTAGATTTGCCTAAAGCACCTTCGATTAACCCTCTACTTGGATCCTCCAGGGCTTGAGCCGGGCACAGCTGGTTCGGGGGATTGTGTGTTCGTGTTTCTGGTACCCAGGGCCTATGTGGTGGGCACTGGGCTGTAGAGACCTGGGGATAAACCCTAGATGAGTCCCTGTTGTATCCACCCCACCCCCTTTGCAGTAGCTGGCCTAATGTCAGGTTTGGCAGGAGTTTGATAGAGCACTAGTCCGGCCCCAAGGCAGAGTGTATAGGCCTTTTATTGACGCGCTGGAGATGGGCAGTTCTCTGGAAGTCTGAGTCAGCAGATCGTTGTGCTGCAAATGAGTGTGCAGGTTCACAGTCAGAGCGACATTTATTTAAGCTATCAGTGGCCTCTTCTGAGGTAGTCTAATGTTTAGACAGACGTGTAGGGAATTCTAATGCCGAGCAGATAAACTGGGAATTTGTCGTGCTCTGTATTAAAATGTTGACGAGAGCTTGTTGTAAAGGAGAATGAAGCTTTCAGAAGCTGTTTTTCAAACATTTTTTGTCCTTGCAGTAATACATGAGACTATTCTTGATCTATTTTCAGTCACCTTCTGCGAAGCACAAATGACTTTCCTTCATTTGGTTTTCCTTCAGATTGTTTTAATTTAAAATCCAAGAATTTTTTAATGTGTGTAAGTTCATCAAAAAAGATGATGCTCGTCATTTTCAAAGTGTAAGGCCACATCCAAGCGATTAGGACCCCAGCTGGTCAACTAATTTATGCCTGATGGGAGCAGATCACACTTTATATTATTTCCTGCCTGAATTATGAAAATCCCAGGCAGGAGTCTTTGCCACAAATTTCATAAATTTAAATTTCATGTGAATGAATAACGTAAAAAAAAAGAAAAGAAACGAGGCAGAGTGAGACCTCTGACTTTCATGCTCTGCTTATTTTCCTTCTTATGATTTTCTCTGTGTTTTTGTTGTTTCTTCTCTGCAGAGGAAGGATTGAACCATGAATGCAAGCTCTGTAGTCAGTCATTCGACTCACCAGCGAAGCTTCAATGCCACCTGATTGAGCACAGCTTTGAGGGCATGGGAGGAACCTTCAAGTGTCCGGTCTGCTTTACAGGTGTGTATAGTGCCTGTGTTTGTGTGCATGAGAGTGTTTGTGTCTCGTGGATTTGCAACCTGGTGGATCTGATTGAGAGATTAGAGCTGTTGTTTTTTTATGTACGCTAACTTTTCAAAGACATCTCCGCTCTCAATATGCAAAGCTTTACATTCCCATGCTGTCTTCTGTGTGTGTGTGTTTGTGTGTGAAAAGCCAAATGGGTTCTAAATGAGTAAGGAAAGGTCAAGCAAGCAACTCGGCTAAGGCTGAGAGCAGTTTGCTGCATGTGGCTTTTTATTTAGTCAAATTGCCTCCAAATCAAGGCCAAAGAAGTGTCATGAGGTGAGGGGGGGGTGGAGAAAGAGAGCAGGGGGGAAGACAGTGTGCGCTGAGGGGAGATGGGGGATGGAGGAGTGGGGAAAGAAAGGGAGATGTGCTAATTGTGGATGGCAGTGGTGCTGATAGCTGTAATGATCTCATCTGTCTCTGTGCGTGGAGGTGGAAGGACCGGACTCCTCCTGAGAGGATAGCGCCCTCCTTCAGTGTCAACAGGGTTAACTATCTCTATAATGAAATCTGCAAAGTCGTTAACTTCAGCTCTTCACTCTTTCTCCCTTCTCAGCTCTTTACTCTTCCTCGCACTTTTCGGGTCCTCAGCTCATTTCCCTGCTTTGCGCTTCCTGCACCCCCCTATTTCCACCCGTCGCCCAAAAATACTCTTTTGTCTCTCCTCCAGTCATTACATCAATTAACATCATTAGCTTACATCTTGCATTTTGCTCAAAGATCTTTTTTTCACATTTTTTACCTCTTCATCTACGTCGTTGCTCAGCTCCTTATTCATTTTGCTCATCTCTCTTTCTCTCCACTCCCCTCCCTCTACTCCGCTCTACTTCTCTCATTGCTGTTTTGGCCTTATCTCTCTTTTAGCAGAAGCCTATTGATATATCCCCACCCCGAATCCCCCTCCACCCCTCACAGGGGTCTGGGCATTTAATATACAGAGCATGCCTCCTTCATCTGAGCCTTCATTTTCCACCGCCGGCTTTGACAGACAGGTCCCCCCTCTCCCTCCGCGTCCATATCGATCACGGTGCATGAGAGAGAAGGATGCTGGGAGGGAGAAGGGAGGAGGGAGAGACAGAGCACACCCTCAGGACGGTGGTCGCAGAGCAGACAGACAGATGGGCGAAGGGCTGTGGTGGTGGGGAAAGCAGGCTGTGGAGAGTGCGGATGGACTGAAAGGCCTCCCTCTGTTGGGGATGGAGGGGACAGGCAGACTGTAGCACTCGGAGGGAAAGGAGGAACTGAGGGTTTGGCTGACAGCTGTCCTTGAATATATTTCTTCAAGTTGAGCCTGACATAAAGTAGAGAAAAGACACTACTTTTAGGCACTAACATAAACTAACTTACAGTATATTATTAGATAAATGTTAGAAGTGTTAGCACTCTTAGTTTGCCAGATTTTATTGTTGCCTTTACGATAGTGGTGGGAGGGATGGCAGTGGACAGTGGTGGAAAAAGTATTCACATCTTTGCTAAAGAAAAAGTAACTCTAGCAACAGAACACAGAAATGTTCACTGTCACATGTTTGTCATTTGGTTTCATTTAATATCCTTGAATAAAGTATGGTTATGTTTAGACACTCACAGCACTTAATTAAAGTAAGGGAAAGAAGTTGCTCTTGGTTAAATATTGAAAAAGTCAGCAGTGACTTGAAGCACAAGACAGAAACCACATTTTTTTTCCCTTAACCTTAACCAAAGTGCTTTTGATGTGTAAGCATGTGATTCAGATTATGAACCCCTGGTTTCCCTTAAAAAGTAACTGGCAAAACAAATTAGTAGTATATAAACAAAATATCCTGGAGACTGGGTTGGAGCATTGTAGGTTTTGTCTGCAAAATGTATGTAAATGTAAAAATATACAAATAAAACTACTCATTATGCAGAATTACTACTCCCCATATTTTAGCTAATTTAACTACTTTATTTACTGTGATAACTTCCTAATCCTTTTTGACATCATACTTAAGTGCAAACAGTGGAAAAACTCTGTATTTAACGTTTGACCTCATCAACTTCAAGAATTCTTGTAAATATATGCTTATTCCGAATTTTGACGGCAGCAACACGTTTCAGACAAGTTAGGACAGGAGCAACGAAAGACTGGGAAAGATGTGGAATGTTCCAAAAACACCTGTTTGGAACATTCCACAGGTAAACAGGTTCATTGGTAACAGGTGATAGTATCATGATTGGGTATGCTAATGATTGCACTCCATCATATGCTATTTTGTATGTTCAATCTGAATATTCACAAGCCTGGGGGTAGAAATTATAATATTTCTGTCTGAAATGAGTAGAAAAATAATGTAATGTAAAGTACATGTACTTCAAAATCGTATTTTTCCAAAGCTTACTTTTAATTATTCACTGTGAGATTCTCAGTATACTTTTTGTTTCAGCCACTTTTGTTTAGTCAGTGCAGATTGTGTTGATGGATCACCGTGTACTCTATTCCAAAAACTTTATTTACAGATTAAATGGAACCCTCTTACAGACATAATGAGTCTGAACATAAAAGCAAAACTTTGATCAAACTAGGTGGTGGCGGTAATAGCGACTGGGTCACCGAGTTCACTTGATTAACAAGGTTACTCTTTGTTTAAAAGATCATGCCCACTCGATGCCCGTGTTTTAGTTTGATCTACCCCCTTGTGACCCAAAACACAGTGGGAGGCAAGCGGTGATTGTCATTCTTTGACATACCTGATTATCCTCAATCCACATTGAAGAGAATGGAGAGAGTGCAAATCATACCACAGAACAGTCCGGGGGAAAGTATGGGGGAAAAGTAAGTCGTAGACGGTAGATGAGGGAAGACAAAATAGAGGAGAAAAGGAGACAAAACTTGGAGGAAGCCGAGAAGGTTGCAACTGGCAAGTTTGGATGTGAGATGAAAGGGGGGAAGAGAAGGAGGAAAAGAGAACTGTGTAGGGGAGGGAGGGTAAATGGAGAGAGGTCCATAAGCCCCTGGATGATGAGAGAGAGGCTGACTCTCCCAGGACAGATTTGACAGGTTTCAGAAGTGGGGGAGCCTGCAGCTAGAAGTGTCTGCCTGCACCCTTAGGAGCAGTAGTGAGGGCTGGTGTGGAAATTGTGATTGGGAATATGTGCTTAAGACAAACAAAACAGAAGAAAGTGTGCCTGATGAAAGTCGTACGTGTGTGTGTGTGTATGTGTGTGTGTGTATACACTTTTCTTTTACTTATGTCACAGCGTGAAGTACAAACTTGAAAAACTACAGGATGCTCTGCTTTCAAATCCGCAAGAGTCTGACAAATACAGTAGTTTAATTGGCTTTTTGTTTAGTTGCTGCCCACGTTCTGCGGGCGCGTGATCCTGGAATTATGACATCCTACATCCATACAACCGACATAGGCTTAGCTTTAACTCAAAATTAGTAGTTATCAGCTTATGGCTCCAAATCAACTTACGCGGCCGACTTGTTTGTGTTGCCTCAGAACACTTGGATCAGCCTCTGCATTGTGAGCTCTTGGATTAAGCAGAGAGGAACACATGTAGGCTAGACGAATAAATAAATGAAAAGGAGAAAGGGGGAAAAAAAGGATAAACTTTTTTTTCCTCCCTGCACAAACAGCTTAGTATTGGTGCAGTGCAGCCTGCAGAGAGCACCACCCTGCCAAAATAAAGATGAGCTGGGGCCTGTAGTAAAGGAGACGTCTGCCATGGGCGGCCCCTGAGATCTAATCAGAGGGCTTAATATCCCCCACAGCGAGGAGACCTTGGCCCCTCAGCCCCCTCAGCCCTGACACCCCTGACGCCCAACCCGGCTCAGTGCTCTGTTCAGCTCTGCTCTGCTCTGGCTCCGCGGCCAACAAACTCCACAAAGTTCTCTCTCTCCCTCCCTTATTCTCTCTCATTCTCAGCAGGGAGAGGCACAATGGCCAGCCACTGATCCTGTTTGGATGTGGTTTTGGATTATTTCTTCCCTGTTTCTCTATGTCCTCATTTTAACCCTCTTGGAAGACATGCCTCTGTCCCTCCTCTAAATGGGGATTGCAGTAGCATATTTCGTATGTGACTCATGCTGCCAAATACCAATACAGTGTCTCCTCATCGCCTGTTGTCCCTTTTGTTACATGTTGCATGTTAATGTGAAGAACAAAGATGAAGATAAAAACTCTAACTGCACAAATGAAATGGTTTGGAAACACTGAATTTTCCAATCATCTGTAGTTTCATAATTGCAACCCAAGACTTTCAAAATGTCGAACTACACTACGATACGCTTCCAAAAAAAAGTTGGGACGTTGTGTAAAAAATAAATAAAAGAATGTGATCATATGTCAGTCTTTTAAGACAATATATTTAATGTTTGAGCTCATCAGCTTCATTGATTTTTGGAAATATCTGCTTATTCTGAATTTGATCCAGCAACATGTTTCAAACAAGTTTGGACATGAGCAACAAAAGACTCCAAAAACACCTGTTTGAACATTTCACAGGTAAACGGGTTCATTGGTAACAGGTGATAGTATCATGATTGGGTATGAAAGGGGCATCCTGGCAAGGTTCAGTCATTCACAAGCAAGGATGGAGCGAGGTTCACCACTTTGTGAACACATGATTTTATAAAGGATATGACTGCATGGGCTCAGGAACACTTTGTAAAACTGTTGTCGATAAACACAGTTCATTTACTAATGATTGTATTCCATTTTTCTTTATGTTACACACAACGTCCCAACTTTTTTGGAATCAGGGTTGTCTATAAATTAGCTAAAACGTTGTTGAGCCTCCATTTACTCCAAGCCCATTTAGTATTTACTGTTCTTACAGGAGGCCTGTAGGTACCATTAGTGCATTTTAGGCTCTGGCACTTTAAATTATTGCCCACTTGCATATGAGCGGATGCAGAGCTATAAGCTGATAAATGCATCGCTGATTAAATGTGTGTCTTCCTGGAACTGGATCAGATATGCATGTAAACAGCGAGAAACAGCTAACTTGACATCTCAGTTGTGTTTGGCCCTATTGTACAGTATTTGAAGGCCCCCCAGGTCTCAAATCCATTTTTATTTTTGCTGTATTGACTTTTTCCTCCTCTAGCCAAAGACATAATGAAGGCTTCCTGCAGCTGCTGTGACCTGCTTCTGTACTGTATATGCAGACAAAACAGCAAAAGAAAAACGCTATTGTTTATCAGCACATTTTTTCTGTTCAGAGCATGTATTCCCCACAAAGAAAATTGTCATCTTTTTGGAGCATAACAGAGGCAAAATGTGCATGATAGCAGAGGCCTTAACCTTGAGCGTCAATGTTTTGTAACAGACTGTAAAACCAGCCATCTCTCTGAAATTATGTTTGCCTTCATATTGTTGTGGTCATTAGTTTCAGAAATGGACCATGCAATTGTTGTTTGTTCATTAAAGGAGGTTTGTTCATTCCTGGTTAACATGCTGCCATGTTCCAGAGACAGCTGTCACCCTGGCATTAGCAGTCTGAAAGCATCACCACAGCGTGTCTGCTTTGAATCTAAACTTTTATTTCCCAGGTCAGGAGTGTGACATTCAATGAAGCCGAGTGCGTCTCAAGTGTACGCAGCTCAATAATTAATAACCGCTCTCCCAGGTGAGCTCAAATTGGGACACGTTAATGTTGCAGAGCCCCGCCACGGGGCTGCGGCGACCCCAAAGCCATCTCCGACAGACACCTCACCTTTTGTGGCTGTGCTTTTTTCCTCCCTCTCCATGTGGCCCCACGGTGCATGCATTAGAGGAAAAGTTATTTTGAGCTGTAAGAAATTCAAATGAAGCCCCCACATGCTAACTTTTCCAGAGCATCCAGACCTTTGAGATTAGACAGCCATCCTTAAGCACAAGGGTCTGGGATAACAAACGGCATGTTTGAAGTGCTCCTTGGAGAATGCACACACACACACAGACGCACACACACCCAAGATGCACACAATTGCATCCCCCTTAGCTTTCCAGCGTGGACCATGGCTTAATTAAAGCACAAATGTATGGTATATGTTTTAAGTGCCAGCGAGTTGTGTGTTTATATGATGGTGAATGCAGTCTGAGTCTGCATGAATAAGTAGTGCAACACCATGAATATTTATATTGTCAATATAATTAGCTATGTAGACTAATGGAGGCCATGTTTTGCACTTGAAGCAATGCCAATTTTTTGTGGTTGTTTATTTTCTGGCTTGTTGTCCCCACAGTAGCGCTAAATAAAGAGCATCATTATTCCCAAAACATTATGCATTCACTAGCTCTGGTGCCATGAATATGACCACTCGAGTTTCAATGTTAACATCTAAATTGTTCTCTGTTTTTTTTTTCAATTATATATCTCATAACAATGTTTTTTTTTTTTTTTCCGTTGTTGATAGTGCATTCATTTGTTTGTAATTAAGTAATTTTCCTTGCCATTTGACATAGTCTGTCTTCGAATTTTATTCAGGCAAATGCAATTATGATGTTGCTTTTGTTCCCTTAATGCGGGCAACACGGGCTGACTCTAATTTAACACAGTCGACAATAAGAAGCAAAGAGTAGAGGCATCTTACAGCGACTATTTAAAGGTGATAGTGAAAGTCTTTAAATTTTGCACTAACATTTATTAATGTCTTCTCCCCATCCCCGTGTCTCCTTCCCCTGTGTGTGAACAGTGTTTGTCCATGCCAATAAGCTCCAGCAGCACATCTTCTCTGCCCACGGCCAAGAGGATAAGATCTACGACTGCTCGCAGTGCCCACAGAAGTTCTTCTTCCAGACAGAGTTACAGGTGAGCCTCTGGCTGGTGGAGCGAAAAGGCCCACCAGCAGAAAACTGCGACCGCTAATCACACAAGACAGCTTAACAAACACTAAACACTGCTCGCCGCACTCTGGCTGTCCCCTCCATCCCGGCTGGCATGAGAGACTCAGAAGGAATTATTTCAGTCCGTTTCCAAAACTCATTTGTGATGTGCAGATATGATTTGATTTGCTTATTAGACCAGCGGAGCACTAAAATATCTGGAATTAGAGGATTAGTGGAATGTTCGTTTTTGAAGAGGTAATTACGTACAGTGCAGAGGCAAAAACACAGTTGAGTCAATATGCCTGCATCTCCCCTCCTAATCACAGAGGAGGCCTCATGGCTAAATATGAGCTTTGTCCTCTGGGAGGCCGTATCTGCCCTTCAACAAAGTTAGTAGTTGGACTTATGAACTCGCAATGTTACAGAGATAATCCATTTTCTAGCAATCTTTTTCTCTGCTCCTTGGAGAATCTGAAAAAATGAAACAGACCTTATTATATTATTTCACTGTGGTGGTGTTTTCAAGCAGCTCTGTTTTGTTTGGGGGATTCTCTACCATACACATGGCGCACTTCTCATATCCAGATCTTTATCTATTACCTTTTGAAACGAAATCATTAAAATATGAGTAGTCTATAAGCACCCTGTTTAATCCAATCACTGAAATTGTTCTTAATTCGCCTTAAAGCGCAGAGAAGAACCTGATAGCTCCTGATCACATCCTTCAAGTACATCTACCTGAAAGTTGGATTAGCAGCACTATGTATTAACGGGTAGCCAGAGGATGTATCCGGGGCTTGGCTGCCCATTGATCGGCAATGATTTTCATATTGAGATTCAGGTTGTAAACACAGAGGCGTGTGTCTGCCAGGAGGAAGGTGAATGTGATCATTATCTGCTGGTCATTTGAGCACTGCAACCATGAATAAAACAATCCTCCATCCACCAACGTGCAACTCCACCACAGAGAAGGTTATTTAGCAAGGCTCGTGCTCCACCAAACTGCCAACTTGGAGTCTTTTCATTCATGCCAAGGCCTCCTATTTATCACATTTTCATCTCTCATTGGTACAAGCGTTCTCTATATAGCAAGGGTTGTTGCAGGTATACCTGTAAACAATCTCAAATAACCTGGGGATGTTTTCCTACTTTTTCATTTGACATTTTTTGGGATAAAGTGATCTCCACCTCCCAGAGGTGTTGTTTCATGCATGATTATATTGTTTTACACTCTGTGTGAAGAGACGGGAGTAGAACATGAAAGACCTATGGCACTTTGTTGTGAAACGGGCTTGTGAAAGGAGAGCGGGAATGAGCTTGGGGGATAAGACGATCATTATGCTCAACCTGTGCCACGCTCTAAAGGCAGTCCCATGTGAGCGCATGCTTACGCGCTCTCGAACACATATGCGGTTCATATAGATGTGTGCACACTTAGTTTCTTATCACGATCATGCAGAAAAATCCACGGCGTCAGGGTTTATTTATACTGTGACCAACTCAAATTTTCCTTAAGTTAGGGTGTTTTTCATACATCCATCTTTATCTCAAGATGAAATTCCTGAACTTAGTAATGTGTAAGGTGTAAGATTTTGCTTTTTCACTGGGTCTTCAACAAACAGGTTGGAGTCTTGTTTTTAGTTGTTGTTTGTTTGCGGTTGCCATTTCCCATGCATCACACTTCAAAATGTCTCACTGACACGGGGCAGTCGTTTGTCAGTCTGTCTGAAGTGGAGCTGTCTTCCAGCAGCGAGAGAAGTGGAAGCTCTCTCTCTTTGCCAGGTCTTGAGTTTGGAGTTTCTCCCTATTTCTCCCTGACACTCTGGCCCACTCACAGGCTGCCTGGGCTCCTCATCTCTCACAGTAGTCGGAGGGGTCAAAGGGCCAGTGCAAGCTGGGAGACGGAGCGGCGAGAGGGAGAGTTGCCACGGCAGGTAAAGGGAAGCAGGAACGATATTTTATTAATTTGCTGCTGAGATCCTGAAACAGACCAAAGGCTGTGACAGGTATCCAGTGCACCGCTCCACATCCTCCCCCACCGCCTCCCCCCGTGAACTCTACCCTGCGAGGGGCTAGCCAATTTTCGCCAGCCTGTCGAGATGGATGATGGGAGAGCATCCGTCTAATCAGCCCTCCTAGGACCCCCCGCCCAGCCGCCCCCCTCAGACTGGCCAGATTGACTGACTCCTGGGCCTGTGTGCCCCAGAATCCAGATTCCAAAGGAGAATAATCTCTCTTGCTCACCCTCTCTCTCCCACAGTTTCTCCCTTTCCTCTTTCTTTCACAGACAAAAAATAAGCACTGAGATGCATAGACCACCATTCCCTTCGAAGCTCTCCAGAGGACTCCCCTCCACCATCACACACGCTCACACAGCCTCCACCCTGCGCATCCCACTCCCTCACCCCATTAAAATATGGAGCAAAGTCTAGATATTTCATGAGGTGCTGATGGGGAGGGCAAGCTGGCTGGCTGTGCAACACACTCACTGACCCTCAACTACTGCCCACCCCTTGAGCAACAAGGAGACATTGCTTTACTGCATCCTCTCTCCCAAATAAGAATCACTGTCCTGTCATTTTAATAGCAGCAGCCCCCTTATGAGGAAAAAAAATCTCTCTGGGTTCTACCGAAGGCCACATTGCAATGTGAAACTTGATAATAAACTTCCTTTTCCCTTTGCGTTGGCTTCAGATACAGTAGCTTTTCACATTTGCAAAAGGAACTGAGCCAGTGACAATGCTGCTAGGCTGGATTAATTAGCCAGATTCATTAACTGATGGATGCGCAGTATTAGCCACAGCTTAAATCTGACATTTCTCTGAGTGCAGTTCATTTGTGAAGAAACCCAAGTTCAGCTCCTCCAGCGATGCGGCATACTGGAGGACCGCAATCGGAGGCTTCTCCGATCCCAGTTCCACCAAAGACGAGACAATGAGATTGAAGTTACACAACAGTGAAGATGACATTTTCTGCGTGAGATTCCCTTGTTCCTTTTAAGCTGTGCTGTCTTTTTATTCCCCCCTCCATCCTCCAATTTCATTATCATTCCTTGGAAGTGACACGAGATTGTAAGTCGTGTGTTAAGTCGACGGAGGAGTGGAAGGACTGGGGTACTGTATGACTTCTCCCTCTCCTCAGACGCCCGCAGGACACGTACCTTAATTGGAGTGTCTTTTAAAAGGATTCCTTCAAAGACAATCCAGAGCTCCCTGGCCTTAATGAGTGCTGAAAGTGACAAGAGCACATCTGCATCATGTTCTACTTCCCCACACAAATGAGATTCTCCTCTCCCCGTGTGATAGCCATTATTGCCAAGCTGTGACCAATTCCACTGTTTTAATTAAGCATATTTATAGGCTTCACGGTCAGCAGGTGTAAACAGCAATGCATGTCATAACATCCATCCAAGGCCGAAAATAGGGAGAGAAAGTGAGAGATGGACAGTGGGAGGGACGGGAGGGAATAGGAGAGTGAGATAGAGAGAGAGAGCATGAAATGGGTTAAATGCATCCAAAGATACTGCGTTTTGTGATATTATAATGCATGAAATTGCCAAAGTTGATTCTGTGAATGATGGCTCTTAGAAACTATATTTCAGGCCTTTCTTTTCCCCTCTTCCTTTTCATGAAATCTTAAGAATGGCACTCTTCAGCACGAAGCACCGAGACCTAATTCCCCAGAAGTTTTTCACTCTTTTTTTTTTCCATGAATTTTAAAATATGCCCCCAAAACCGCCCTAACTGCCCTGCGTCCCAAAAGTGTCGCACAAAAGCAAAGCTTCATGTGTTTGTCCCTCAGCGGCTCTCAAACACCCCATATTCTCTGAATATCTTGATCTGCCAAGTGTGACAGCTCTTCACGCTTTTGAAAGTTGTATATATATTTTTTCCCTTTTATATGACAACTTGTTTTCTTCTTCATCACCCCAGGTGCTGAGAATTCTGTCACCATTTCAAAAAGTTGCACTACAAAATAAAAGAACAATGAATTAGAAAAAAAAAAAAAAAAAAAAAACAGCTGCTTGTGAGGCGCCATCATTAATATTTAAGCTTATTTATAATTGTGTACAACACTGTACACACACTGTAAACGGGGACATAAACACCCTTAGATGACGAGTGATGTATCACAATAGTGGTGTTCTAGTTTTGTAGGTGGATCAGAATTAGACAGCATGACAGACCTAATGATCCTGGGAGGATATTCTCTTTCTCGGTGTGTGTGTGTGTGTATACATCTGTGTGCGTGCTGTATGTATTTGTCTTTGTGTCTGTCTCTCCCAGGGTCTGATATGTGCATGCAAACACATTGTCTGGAGGGAGACATGACAAAAACTCCCAGAAGCCTTTGAGCTGTTCTTTTTTTCTTTTTCCTGTGTTGCACCACTGGGGAAAGTTAAATCCAAACAAAGAGGAGATGCTTGGCGTACTGTGCTAGAATCCATCACCGGATCTCTCCCTCAAACATGTCTCCTTTACTTTTCTTAGTTGACTTTTTCAGCAACTTTGATAAATGCCATTTTAAGCGCTTCTCAGGAAAATCACCGCAGGTTTAATTGACTGCCAGTAGTGATTTGATTTTCAAGTGTCTATTATGCTGTTGACACCAACAAAATGCAGCCAGAATAAACAGCATTAAAACAATTATTCCCTCTCCAATTTCATATTCACACATCGCAACGGCAAAGTCATTTAGCTCTTCAGTTAGGATGTTGAATGACAGCGGTCAATTAAAAGCTAATTTTCTGATCCGCTCCTCCATTTCGGTGGGAAAACATGAGAGTGCAGATCGACTCTCGCCTTCTCATGGAAGTCTGGAATTGCAGGAGAAAATTTAGTCCTCAAAAATCTCTGCATTTGTGAAGTGGCATATCTAGCAGCACAGGAGAGTGGGGAGGTGGGGGGGGTGGGACGCTCTGTAGCATCCCTAGTCAAAGTCTGTCCCTGACTGAAGTGGTTAAATGTGAGAGTAATTGTGTTTTGTTTCTGGGACTGACATGTGGAACCCCATGGACCCCATCTCCCTCCCAGTGACAGGCAGAGATCCTCCCCCCTCGCTCTGTCTAATTAGAGGATGTAGCCCAGGGCTCATGTCCCAGGAAGACCCATCCCCCTCCCAAGATGGCTCCCCTAAGAAAGCCCTTAATTGGGTTCTTTAGTCATAGTCTTCATTTTGGCTGGAAAGGCATCTGTGTGTTGCTATCACCTCAGAATACAGTTTGTATCGCTCTCTTGTGTTTTTTTTTTCCTCCTCTCTTTTTCTCTCCCTCTCGCCGGCCCTCTCTCTATTGCTTTCCCTCTCTCCCTCTCCCCGTCTCCCACTCTCTCCTCACTTAATGAGGCCCCATAATAACACAGCAGTTGTGCAGTTGTTTTGCTACCTCAGTCAAACAGCAGGATCACTGCATAGTGTGTTTCTAGTACCATTCACTTGTCTACTTAGACAGGGTAATGAGTATCATTTGGAGCTACAAAGCACCAGCCCACAAAAAGGGTGGTCCGTCATCTCTGGTTACACCTCAAAAGCATTTGGTTGGGGTAGTTAGACATCTAATAAAAGCATTTCAAACGCTATGGATTTATTATATATTTTTTTATAAGCGTTCAGTGCAAAAATGACCGGACACAGAATGACACACATGGAAGACATTGAAATCCATTGCTGTTGTCAACTCCACCCCAGCGTAGGGCTGTTACTGTATGACCATGACTCCCCGGGCACCTCACTTCAAACAAGACAGTCTGTTACCAAGGAGACCAGGCCGGTTGTGGCACAACAGTGTTTGGGGTCAGCCCTCCCCACGGCCTGATAAGTGATGACTGTGGAGAATGCCAACTGCCGTATTATTTATTTATTTGATTGTGTTCTTCATTGGCTAAACTAGCCAGCGGTAAGCCTGGCCTGAGGTCAAAGCAGGAAAGGATTACTCCCTCAGTGGACTGGTCAACGGTAGGGAATGCACAAAGGGAGGACTGAGTCAATACTGGACCGAGTTCAACACACCATTAAACATCAAGGCAGAATGCAGCACTCTTGTCTTTCTCCACAGCAGTTTAGAACAACGAGAAAACACACAGTGGCAAAATTTCCACACCCGAGACACAATGGGATGCTTATTGATCGAGGTCCATTGTTCGTCTTTCAATCATTACGCAAACCCAAATTAGCTTAAATATCCGAGCGGTTTCATCGGCCTCAGTCCCCCTGCAGTTTGGAGCCTCGAAGAAAGACCACAGGTTCTTTGTTTTAGGATGGTTTGATGACGTTCTCTTATGCGTTAATTAAATTCCTGAGTGATGAGTACGGGTGCACACGGGTCTCAGTGGTTTTCTGCGCGCTCCCCATGCTCCAGATGCAGCTTTGCAGACTTTCTGTATGTCAGCTATGCAGGGTAAGAGAGAAACTCGGCACAGGCTGATAAGACTTTTAATCAGAGCTTAGAGGGGGATGTTTACAGTTTTGACGGTTCCTTCAAATTTTTGATTATAGATAAACTAAATAAGACACTTTAGCCGCAGGGTTTAAAATGAATGTGCTTAACTCTTCTAATTAAATAGCTTCTTTAATGGGTAATACTGTAAGTAACACTTACTCAACTCACAATGGCAAATTTGTGGTTTACTTTTGGGCTAGTGCATCAGCAGACATAGATAAATGTCTTCATTATTTAAATAATCTTTAAGTAATGCAAAATAAATTTTTGCATTTTGTCATGAATTTAAAAGTACGCCCAGAGAATATCCTAGACTGTCCTTAACTGGGATCTTTAAAGTATTATCTTCCATAAATAACTGTGTAATAATCTGTTCTATAGATACAGTTCTTCCTGCCTTATTTGGGCTTCTTATAGCTTTTCATACCACACACACATTGAGAAATGTAGATCAATTATGTTTTTTGTTTGTTTGTTTGTTTTTATTACTCTTCATTAGACTGGCATGCCGACACACAATGTAATTACAGCATTTTGTATTTGTTAACAGCTTAGTAAACAATTTGGTAACAATTTCATGCAATATATGATGTATGATTATCAAAATTGTTACAAAAGGCCCGACACTTTGAATTTCAGGAGTGCATAATGCGACAAATTCTCATCAGTTCACTTGTGTAAAGCTCATGCTGCTGTGTTAGTTTGAGAAGCCTTGAAAAGGCTCTGCCTTAAAAAGCCGTTATTGCTCACTCAGCTCTGTAACCGCTCGATAAAGCCTGGGTTTGTGCTGGATAAGGCCAGGTAGAGGAGCAGGCACTGTGTACTTGCTGTAACATGTGCTCTGCAGGTATTAACATTATGCTCATCAAACATTGTTAGCGTCGCGATTAAGCTTTACATCTCCTCCCTGTGATGTTGGACAATGTGAAGATTGTCTTTAATACGACGAGATGAGATGAAAGAGGGGACGTGTCTGCTGGTCCGCTGGCCTTCCTTTGCAGAGCTGATGTAAGAGATGCACCTCTGTTGCCTCACTGGAGACCGGGCGCTATCGATGGAGACCAGAGCAATGGGGAACGACATAAAGAATGATTAGTTAATAAATCAACTCCCCAGTCTCCTACCACTTTCCTACTCTCTGCTCTTCCCCAATCGTCCCCCCTTTTTTTCCTCACCCTCTCCCTCTCTGCAGCAGCATTGAATTCCTAGGACATGTTGCACCTGTTTGCATGGGTACACAAGACCCCTGCCGGATGTTCCCCTCCTCCTCCACTACCCCTGAGGGCGTTGCAGTAGGGTGATGTAATCAGATGAAAGTGGTGGTTTAACGGTGGCACAGAGCCGGTGAAAGAATAGGAGAGGAGGAAGAGGCTTGCTCCGAGCCAATGCAGCCAGTCTTCATAAGGGAGAAGCGGGTGCGCATTATTGATCAGAGTAAAATTTAATTTAGTGGAGAATTGACTGCTATGCTTTACCTGAACACTGCTGGTAACTGGGCCCTGCAGCAGGCCTGTGTGGCCAGCAGGTGGTTGAAAGGATCGAGGAGGAGATTAAGGGTTGGATAGAAGGGAAGGAAATGGATGATAAGGGGAATGGCAGAGTTTCAGGGGGAATAGGATGGCATTGAAGGAGGGAGTCGGGATGAGAGCTAAAAGGCTTAATGGAGGGCATCTAATCCTAAATTGCAGTGATTCTGGTGTGACACCATTAGTGACATCCTCCTTGCCGGGGCAGTGGACATTTTGGTCATTTTCTTGTATAAGATGTGAATTATGTGTTTCACATCCAATTTGACATTTGTGGTTGGGCACTGCAGGTATTTAACTTACAGAGCGCTGGTGCAGAGATACTTGAAGAACTTGACAAGGATGAAGATTGGAAAGTGAATTTCCGTCCTCCCTCCCTTCCACCTTCCACATTCATACACGGAACAGTTTATAGCTACTCTGCGGAGTTCAGTATCCACAGAGATAAAGGTATCAGTTTCATTTTCTTTTAACGTCCCCCCCCCCCTTTTCCTCTATTTCCCTTTAGTCTGCATGGCTGCCACAGCCACTGAAGTCGTTTAACACCGTCCTTGAGAAAGCCCTCAGTGAGAAAACTCCTGGCATGTTTAAGGAAAAGGTAGAATGCAGTGTGTGTCAGACAGAGCTGGGACATGCAGTGGGGGGAGCCATTCCCCAGAGGGGTTATTTTCCCCTCTAATAGCTGTTACGAGCCCTACATTATATCCAAGGAGCTACGTTCCTTTGGGGTCCGCAGACACACACACACACACACACCTAGACGCACTGGTACACTCACACAAAGGCATGCACACTCAGTTGAGCACAAATTTTCTCTCTCTGTTTCTCTCTCCTCCAGACACACACACACGCATACACACACACGGGCGCACACACACTCAGTCCTAGCCGCTTTGCTCTCCTCGTGTCAATATCCTGCCATTTGAAGTCACGTACTGCAGGGGCTTCTGGGAGTCGCCAAGGAGCCAGGCTGACGGGTAATGGGCCGCATTCATTAATAAGGTTGCCGTGCTCCTGTCCCTCCTCAGCAACGCCAAGGATGTCTTCACCGGGGGGGTAGGGGGTTGGTGGAGTGTGAGGAGGGGGAGGAGGTGAGGTGGGGTGAGAGAGAGAGAGAGAGAGAGAGAGAGAGAGCGTCCCGTGGGGAGTCTCCTCCCAGACTCACTTAAAGGAGCTTTATTTCAGCAAGAGAGGAGAGAGGGAAGCAGAGGAGCTGTCCGGGGCCGCCTCTTTAAAAAAGGGAGAGCAGGGCCCAGGCGAGCCACACTAACCCTTACAGGGGTCACACTCCTGCTCCCCGTCAAACAGCTTATTACCCCACCTGTCGGGAAGTAATCGCCCTAGCTGAAAGGAAAGCTGTCGAGGTGTTTAAATGCTTTATATGGAGGCAGCTGAAAGGGTAAAGAGGGAAGGAATGAATGCAAGGGGGGCTAATAGTCGTCTCCTAGCGCTGCCCGGGGGATTCTGTACCAACAGGACTGAAGGTGACTGCTTTGGTAAACCTTCTCACGGAGGTTTCAGTAATCATTTCAGTCTCTTTCCCTTTTTTTGAAACTAGCAAAGCACTAAAAATGTCATTTCACTTCCTCGTGCACAATTCTGCGCCTATGTGCTCGACAGAATGTATGTGTGCACCGGGGTGTGTGTGCATTTGTGCATGCATGCGTGCTGATGACTCTGTGACAGGTGTGTCTAGTCCATGCCAGTTTAGAGAGTCCAAGGCCGTGTTTTAAACAGAGCGCAGCAAGTGGGGCATGTAGTTTGCATTAAAGGGATTAGCAGTCACTTCAAAAGATGACCTGGATTCAGCCCACCAGGGACACCAGTTACACACCCCCTGGTCCACACTCCCTTTAAAGAACCTGGCACAGCTGCCCCACTACAACCACTCTCGACGGTCTGTGTGTGTGCCTGCATAAATTTGGAAGATACAGCAAAACAGAGTGATATTGTCAGCTTGTTATCCTGTCATAGTAAATTGTGCGCCATTATCACAGCAGTGCGGAGGATCAAATCAGCAACAGCCTCACCTGAACCTAAAGTATTTCTCAACTTGTTTTTTCTTGCACTGTACATTTGCAGCACATCCAATACATGTAGGCACTGGATAAGCAAGACTCTGAGGATGATATTCCATCAGGTGTGTCAGTGCCTTGTTATGGATTTGTTTCCATGGACACAGCCTTTGATCGGGAGGTCGGATTTCTGTGGAATGGGATGTTATCTGTCAGTGGTCCTGTGCCTTTGTGTTAGACCAACACTGAACTATGCTTAATCCCAAAGCCAACTGCTATTGATCCACACACAGATTTGACTCCTGTGCAAGTTAATTGAATCTGGGTAATGACAGCCTGAGTGACAATGTTCAAATGGCAAGATAATCAAAGGAAGGAGCTTGCCGATTATAACATTTAAAATAAATTTCAAGGTGTAGAACATTAGTGTCCTTGGTATGGAAGATGAAAAAGGTTCCAATGTCATTTTAATGAAAGGAAAGGAAAATGAAAGATACATTTGTTGTATGTGATCATAATGTTTCCCCCTGTTTCTTTTTGTGTCCTTGCAGAACCACACGTTGACTCAGCACAGCAGCTAACATGGCAAAGATCAGCGCCCGTGGCCAAGAACAAGGATCACATGACGCAGAGAATAATGTCTGACCGCCAATTACCGTCAGTGCAGTTTCCCACTGACTGTCTTGCACTGAACTTTCAATTCAGTTACACCACAAGGAACCATGCCGCAGCAAGAAAAAAGAAAAGCAAAGCAAAGAAAATAAAAGAAAGAGGGGGAAAGAACATAAAAGAACCCTCTCCGTTCTTTACTAACCATTATTTCAAAAATAAAGAAAAAGCCAACTTGTTTGTACATAGAATTCTTCATGTGTTGCTTAACTACAGCTATATTGCAATCTTATACAGTATTTGCCAATGTACAGTTCAAAATGTTTGTCCAAAAAAAGAAGAAGGGGGGGAAAAAAAGATCAATGACTTTGTCAATCAGACCGGATGGGACTCAACCAGTTGTGTAAAGGAGAAACAGGGTGCCACTGAGAGCGTAGGAAGCTGTAGGAACCGGCAAGTGTTGTCAGGAGGACTGTTTTCATCAGCGCCACTCCTACTGTGCAGTATGTCACTCTGTATCCTGACATGGTCAATCATTATGGGGTAGAAAAGCTTGATTCACCAGCATAGGCTGAGATCTTGTCTGTGTGTCCATCGTAACATGGCTGCCAGAGGACCAGCTGAGAACGGCGGTGCGACTAATCTGCACTGCCTGCGCTGGAGTTCAGACGAGAAGTGGGGGGGGGGGGGGGGGGGAGAAAAAAACAACACAGAGAACAGAAAAACAGGACAGGATGCTGATATATGCAAACGCAGTGACACAGATTTGGAAAAGGCTAGTTCCTCTGGTTGGCTCGTGAACAGAGGCGTGAAGCTCCCATGTGGCTCTCAGAGCATGGGGAAATCTCCAGCCCACTGACTCAACCTGTACATTTCTGTTGTTAATGTTTACTGCTCGTTGAAGCCTGGAGATGACTGGAATATTTTTGTTTTCCTTTATGTTTTGTTATCTCTACATATTTTTTCCCAGTGGGGGAGTTAATCCATTCGGATTTGGGGTCATGAAGACTGAACACAGTTTCAGTCCGTCTCGGGGTTGCTAAACCCCGTCCCTGGCTCTCCTGGAGAGTGCCCAAGTACTCCTCTTGTTGCTTCGCAGTGTCCCATTGCTCTCTGCTCAAGCTGGAAGCCACTGTGGCATCATACAAAACTTTAAACCATTCTGTTATGTAAATGTTTTGCATTCATTGAACCTGAGATGCACTTTTGTATAAAACTTTAATGTTTTGACATTTTGATCGAGAATTGTTCGTACACAGTTTACAGGAAATCACCATCTCCTGCAGCAAAAGGACAGTTATCTCTGATGTTATTAAAATGTATTGTACAAATATGGAGTTCTGTATTTGGCAGACCTCGTTTTTTTGTGTTGCACATGTGATGGAAATATTAAAAAACTGTATGAGGACATGGCTTTGTCCCTTCATTATCTATCTAATGTGTCTGCGTGTGTGTGTGTGTGTGCGCATGTGTGTGTGTGTGCGCATGTGTGTAGGAACACAATTAACCCATCAGACAAGACCTATGACAGCATAAACACGATCATCATCAAAAGCTTACACTGCTTTCTTTCCTTGTATCAAACTGCATCCTATTTTCCTCCCTCCCTCGTGGCTCTTGCTAACAAACATCTGAGCATCTTAAGGGAGGTCTGTGTTATTAATGACTCCATTACCCATCACCCTGTGCGGTCCCATTCTACACACCCTTGCGCTAGGTCTATTTAGGGAGCCTCCAGCGCTCCGGGAGACCGAGGAAAAGATTCTTCTGCCTTTGCCGAATGGGACAAAACCCTTGCAACAGCATCTGTCTGTCCCGGCAAATGATTCATCAATGGTGACACACGAGCGGCGTAACATTTGTTGAAGCTTTCAGGTTTATTTTGAAAAAGCTCAGCGCTGCAGCTCATGGCATTGGAACTGGGTTATCCTGTGAGTAGCAAATGACTGTAAACGGATGCTTCGCTTGAAATACAAAGCGCATTCTGTGTGTCATTGTATACTGCATGCTTTACCACACATTGTATCAAACAGAAATAAGAATACAAAGAGAAACACAATAATATTTCTATGTATGCAGTTTTAATCCAGTCTGTAGAACATATAGAAAAACATAAATGGGATCTCTCTGGCTGCTTATGTTCAAGCTCATTTGTCACAGATAATGACCACATGCAGTATTTTAAAATACGTCTGGAGTTTCTGAAGCTTGTCTTATTGGATTTCCTCATTTCAATCAAATGTGCATGTTGTCTGTCATCTGTTAGCTTTTATTATATTACTATTAAGAGAATCAGATGAGGAATGGACAGTGACAGACTCGCACAATGGAGACACAACCCCTCATCCGCGTCAGAGATGGTACGGCCCAACATTAACTGTCATACTGAATGCAAGCTGGGCATCCATTAAACAACTTTGCTAGCATCCTCCCTGTGCCAAGCACTTTTAATAAGCTTCAAGGGCATTTGAACGGGTCCAGAACTTTGCTTTGCCAGAGATGGACTGGCCCACATCATCCATTACATTAAATTGGGTGGCGGCCTCCAGCTCATATTTATGATTTAATTAAATTCACTTGTGAGGCGTATCAGAAGCACTGCGGCCTCCCTTTTAACGCCAGCCTAAGCAGCAAAACACACACACGCAGCTACACACATGAGTGCATGCACAAGCGCAGTGTTTCTGACACTCGCCCAAGTGTGAGACTTTGTGGGCGCTTTGGCAGGGGCGTTCTCAGGGGTTCATTTAAAGCAATATAATTACACAGCCCCCAAGTATTCTTCCATCAGAAAGCAGCAGAATGGATGGCTTGCTCAGAGATAACTTAGCCTGGCTGATCCTCCACGGTGTCGTCGCCTGAACATAGCCTCAATGCAAGTGGCACTCAATGCTGCTAAGAGCCTGGCCGGTCTTTAGTGGAGCTGGGCAGTCGGGCCAGATGTTTGGGAGTAGCCAAAATGCCATTGTTCTTGTCCAGGGTGTGTTCGAAATGGCATTTTGTTTTTTCATTTGACAGGCTAATACCCATGGTCCTCTAGAGGAAAAGAGACAGCCTGTGTTAAGACTTTATTAAAGAATTATGAGATCCTACTGAACCTGTGCAGCATGTTGCCATCGAGAAGCTGAAAATGTGCCACTTTATCCCGTATGAACAACCTGCGCAAATGTAAGTATGCATTCAGCGCTTGTCCCTTGCGGTCCACTGTCCTTGCTGTAACTCTTCTTTGGTGCAAAATTTAGTTTGGTGAAAACTCCACATTGTTAGGCTGCGCATTCCTCCCACTGAAGGAGACCTCAGAGACCTCTTATGGCATTCAATATGTGCGCCCAAGCGTGAGATCCAGATCCATTTGGCCGAGAGATCCATAGGGAGTGTCTGGGGTAACCCAATCTCTCACACCAGCACTCCACATCCAGAGAGCCATCTTTTCACTTCAGAACTGTGTCAGCAAAATGGAGGCCTCAACCTCAGTGCGCAGCCCTGCCCCTGTGTTTATAGATGGAGCACAAGGGCATTTGCTATTGTCTTTTGTGTATGTCCTGTGTGATTTCATATACACCGTGGGTCTATGTCTTTAGAATGACTTTGTAGGAACGAGAATAACATTTTGAAAAACAGTTGTGAAAGCTATAATTCAAATTGTGCTCCCCAAAGAGCTGCTTTAAAGACGTTTCCTGTGCAAATGTATGGATGGTAAGTTCTCAGGTAATAATTAGAAAAGGGGCCTGGAGCATCAGAGGATGCTCACCCTCATTCTACACTTCAAACTACCGAACTGGAAAATGCAAAAAATAAAACCTTCATTCATGGTTGATTTATGTAGGAAAGATGCATCCCTCATCCTTCCATCCATTTTCTAAACCGCTTACTCTGTTCAGGGTCACAGGGGACTTGAGCCTATCCCAGCACACATTGGGCAGGGCGCACTCTGGACGAGTCGCCAGTCTATCACCAAGCCAACACACATATAGACAAACAAACACATTCGCACTCTTCCCTCCTCTGTAGCCCCTCCTAATGATCCCCCCTGTCTCCTGAACTGGGAGAACTGAAGGTGAGTATCCCCCTCCAGTCATCTCCCTCTGCCTCACCAAGACAAACACTTGAAATAGACAAGATTTTTTTCTTTTTTTTTTTCGTGGACGGGATGGGGGAGGATTTTCAAAAATGTATTAAACACCAAGCAATAAAATATAGACCAGGTGGGGTCAAATTCACTGCAACTCTCCAGGCTCCACAGCCAGTGTGGCCAGTGTGATGATATGAGGACAAGGGAAGAGTCTAACAAGAGGAGAGAAGAGGGAAAGAAAGTATCAATAATGCAGCGTACACCGTATACAGCTGACAGTAAAAATGGAAAACACACAGCCTGAGAAATAGCAGAGCAAACCAAATTCTAGGCTGAGTGTCTTCTATCAATGTGCCAGAACATGAATTCATTGGTTAAATGATTTGAATTCCTCGTTGCTGCTGAAACCAGCTCAAATCTTTCAGTGCTGTGGGTGCTTGTGACCAAATACGCAGACAAGTGGGCTCAGAGTTCTGTAGGATTCAGTGCATGTGTTTAGCCACGTCTTATAATGAGCAGGAATGTCTGTATGTGTACATATTAACACTGATGCGAAGTAATATTTGCTCTCTGACATCTGCCATGTGTTTGTTTAATGATCATGTGGTAGATCACGCTGATATGTGTTGCAAGGAATGCAGAAAAGGAGGCCAAAGTCGAATACAAAAAGGACTTATTATTTTATTACTTTATTTATGACTTTCTGGAATGTCAGTTAAACACATCCTGTCAGCTTCACATTTATTTTCCTCTTATTTGTGATGAACTAAAAAATGCTCCATAATGGAGCCCCGTGGGAGAACAAGGTCCTCATTCTCCCAGTGTTTCCCCTCTCTCCCGTCTCTTCCTCTTTTCCTTTTTCTTAATTCTATCCCTATCTTTTTTTTTTTCTAAATTTTAAGAGCTCTCGCTCTTCCACCACCCCTCCTCTCTCTTTGCATCTCTTGTATTGTAAACAGCTCACAAAAGCATGACAAGGTCTCAGCTCATGTTCCCCCTGCCTCCCTCTCTGTTCTCCCAGCTATTTGTTATTGTCTCCTCGCTATCGTGCGTGTTTGTCTCTATCACGCGTTCTTTATTCTGTTTTTCCTCTGCGTCAGAAAAGCAAAAGTTAATTAAATATGGAACGAGATGGAGCAGCATCTCTTTAAACCATCATGTCATTAAAATGGCATCCCTGGGAGATCAGCTTAAAAGGAGTCGGAGAACAATGTCTTCTCCGTCAGATATTTATGGGCCTGGTTATGTAAACATGCTCCCTTTATTCTCTATGTATATTTCATGTAATTATCACTTTTTGTAGCGCTTCCCCCCTGAGATTCGTAGAGGCAAGAAGTTACTAGGGGAATGTCATTAGAAGAGACTATTGTTACAGCTCTGCTATGATACTGCAGCAGGAAAAAGGCAACATTCCCGTCCTGGTGAAACCTTTTATCTATATTTGACTTCTTCATATAAAAATCATCGGTGTCTTGTTACAGTGTATCTGCGGCTGAGACTACAACTCGTGGCCCATTCTCGGCAGTTGCCCGTCTTTATTAAAACCACGAAACACACTGACGAAAGTATTCAACATTTTCTCCTCCTTCCAGCATGCATCTGATCTAGATATCAGGAAGTTCACAGATGATTTACAGGTTTGCAAAAACCTTGAAGCCTCTTGCTCAGCCCGCCCGTGTATCCATCTGTTAGAAAAGCTGAAGATCTGGAGTGAACTGGATTCCTTCAGCAGCAGAGGCCAGTCGCTTGTGCTTGAAGGCCTGGGTGCCAGCTGACGGAAGCCGCTAATTAAGAGGGCTGGGGAGCCAGTGGGGTGCCTTATGAAACAGGGGCACCTGGGTTTCACAGTAGGGGGCTGGGTATCCATCGCAACTCATCTGTGTTGCACAGGGAAGACTAAAGTCCACTCCACGTACGTTCATAGCACTCTTTCATTCAAGTGTAATGTCAAATACGGCTCACACAAAAGCCCTCCTTTGCCGTGTGCCCTCTCCCAGCTTGTTTGCCATCACAGAGGGAGATGTTATTGCATGGCATGATGAAATTGTATATGTCAAGGTGCATTTCATTCAAGCCAAATGCACTTCAATGTGGCTGCAAAAAGAAATAGCTGTGTATGAGCACAGATACAGATATGCAGTGTAAAATAATGCGCACACACACACTTGCACAGGATCTGGGCTCCCACATGCATAACTTAATGTCCCACTCCTTTCTATTGTTCCTCGAGTCTTCTTTGCTGTAGGGTCAAAATGTCTCCAAGTAATCTAACTAGCTCTGACTTAAGGGACAATATAAGGTCTGCTATGAGTTCTGTCATTACTGTTTTACCCGCCACAGGCAGATACAGCTCTCGACCACCACTGAACCTGCCATATTGCTATCCAACCTGACCCCACAGATGCAGTAAACCTATGTGAACCACAGTTTCGAAAGTCGACAGCAATAACCACTGCAGAATTGCTTTTAATCAACGTCTGAAATGAGGGTGACTTGAAGCGTCGCCCCATGCTGATTAAATGTAATTGTTTAATTGCCAAGTGCTGGGAACCCATCCTAAGAGGATTCCAATGGAATTATTTAATCTCTAGTCAGGAAGTACACTGCAGGAATAGGCAGAGGGAAAAACGGAAGAGCGGAAAAGGCAAAAAAAATCAAGCAGAAACAGTCTGTTTTTCTTTTTGAGTATATCCCTCATGAAATATTAACTGTGGTTTACATTTGGTTAGCTGAGAAAGTGAACGGCTCACTCGGAGGAACAGAACGTACACTAAGTGACACTCCAACTTCAGAGAGGTCAAAGTTTTGACCTGTATCTGCAGACTAAAGTGGTTTAATCTTGTCTGCCAGTTCGCTTTTTATAGCCCATCTTTACTTTAAGATAATAGTGTAGCATATTCTTCATCACCTTGTTGTAAAGCATACTGGTATGCTGATATTAGGCCAAACATTACAGCCACTGCATTCCACATCTGTCCTCTTTTATTTATCTGTTGTGTGCAGCAGAGGTGTTATCCAGCTAGAAAACAAGACTTCAGCATTAAGTCATTCTAACAAAGTGCTAAAGGGGAACCTCTAAGAGTTTAACTATTCAGCGATTCTCATGGGGAAGTTATATAGGGCCTCTTTCCCCCTCTGATCAGTGTCTGAGTCTCTACTAATGGGGCTCTATAAACTTCAGGGGCACAGGTGCACTCCATTGGGGTCACAGCTTTTAGATACATTGCTTGGGGTCACAGACATCCAAACCCCCCATTAACACATATACACAGTTGAATATGATTAAAAGGATACACACACCTTTGCATGCGCACATAATTAAAATCTCTCATCTGTATTTTTCATGGTGCTACCCATCCTTGACCAATTTAACCTGGCATTATCCCCAACATAGCCCCCAGTCTGTTAACCAATCGGTTTGGCACACATGCCATGACATTTCAATCCATCAACAAAATCAATAGCAGTAGCCCCCCTAATATAACTGCACACAGTGCAAGCACTCCTCACAGTGATACGGCTCTTGCTGTCACATTTAGATACACAGGGAGTGAACCCAGGCTTGCCATTCTGCTGATAAATGCAGTTCTGTCACCCCCAGGGAAATGCGCCTCCATCCCTCTGGTCAGAAGTGTGCTTCTGTCCCCCGCCTCCAACCAAGCCATGGGCAGAGAGGGAGTGAGGGGGAAGCACAGGCCTGTTCTCTGCAGCTGTGCCCTTATTCCCAGCACCTGACCAGGGGCCCAGATGTGCACACGGGCAACAGCAACAATTTGAGCAATGTAAGTCCCCTGTGGGACTCAGGCACCTGCAAACGTAACCCCACTATCTAACATGATGGCGTAATTACATGTCTAATAAGTCTACATCTGGAAAGAACTCTTTTAATCTATCAAATCAAACCTACCTAGACTGCGGAACAATACAAAAATGGTATTGCACTCTCAGCATTTCATCTGCACATCAAACAAAAGGCACTCGGTACATGGCACTGACCCAATTAGTCATCAGGTAGACAGCTACTGCAGGACCCAGTTAAGATGCATCATCTAGCTTAATCAAATAATTCTATATTATGCATAAAGATCACCAGCCAGTAACAGACAAATGTTTATTATTAAAAATCCTAAATTTCATTCACTTAAAATAAGCACAAAAGTGACTATTTTTCAGTTATGATACCATCATTTTCTTTTGAGCCAAGAGGACAACATTTAGGCTGCGACTCTAATTTTTAAACTACACAAACAGGTACCAAAAATATGTAGCATAACAGCACTTAAGGACAATATAAAACATTTGCTAAAGCATAGGACATACTGTAACTGTTCAAGTTTTGCAATCACAATTGACACAATGTGACAGTCAGAGGACTCACTGGGAGAGCACCATCAATTTTACAGACCTTTGATTATTAGGTTACAGTCATTACAGTTTGAATCAGTCAGGGCCCTAGTAAAATACCATGTATTTAACTTACAATTCAAACTCAAAAAATAAAGTAAGACAGTTAATGGAGACCATGGCCCATCTCAAAGACTGACTTCAACTCCATGATGAATGGCGGCTTAGTGCTCAAAGGCCCCACACACAGTAAGCTGTAAAGGTTAATGGTGACATCTAGTGGCACATAAGTATACATACACCTGCTGAGCACAGTAAAATGAACTTTTTGCACTGCTTGTAAACACGTTCTCTTCTGTCTCTTACATGAAGCCAAATATTTGTATGTACTTGTATACAAAACAAATTCAATAATAATAATAACTATAATGAAGAAGAAGAAGACCAGTGGAACACTAATAATGTAATAACAGTCAAAAATAAAAATGAATGTTTACTTTTGTTTGTTTCTTTTTTTTTTTTTACAGTACAATAAAGAAGACAGTTATTCTTTTTTTAACACGGGGTGATGATTGCACAGAAAATGTGCTCCCTGTGTGAAGAAATGTTATGCATTACTAATCTACTGGAACGTTTTGTGCCCCAAAAACAGAGAGAATAAAATATAACACATTTCATTTTTCATACATTTCTACGTAATGGCACTTTGTGTTGTCATCACTGTGCTTCATGAACATTAACAGTAGTAAGCTCTCCAACAGCAGAGGGTGATAGTGATCTGCTTTACTTCAGCTGAAGCAAGGATGTCACGGTGAGGGCAACACTCATCTTTCTATGAACATAAATCCTCAATATGATGTGTTCAAATGCAAGATACGAGCCCGGTAACGTAAAGAATAAGACAACATAATCAATGAGTTGCCTTCTTGAATGTATGGCACTCAGTAAAGACAAACATAAAATCTACAGCAGTTATGTTTCATGTTCTGCGGTATGTCTATCACATAAGATACATACAAGTGAAGAATGGATGTGGCAAAGAATGTGGCACTTAGTCAGCGTTGTGTTTCACTTTACTTTGTTGTTTGTGTCCTAACCAACAGCCGACACAACAATGCCAAACTCATCCAGTATTTAGAGCAGGTGAAACCTCCATTATATTAATTTTTTAGGATCCTTCTGTTGGTACAATGAGATTTTTTAGGAGACTGCTTATGATTAATGTTCAATACATACTTGATATAAAACACAGAGAACTGACTATACTTTACAGTACCATCCTTGTACATCCAAAAACACAGAAAAGCACATTTGAAAACAATTAATTATGGTCTATATGACAAATTGCGGTGCACAGTTTTGCTTCATCGGCTGAAAGTGTGGAATTTATGGGTGAGATGTGAATACTTCCATCCATAGTTTTGGCACATTGTTCATCCCCATCCATCCATGGGTATCTGCTTGTCACTGGCCAACACGAAGGACAGATGATGGGGGAGTAGTATGCCGCCTTGGGCAGAGAATCTTGCTAAAGGCCCTGCGGAAACTACTGTGGCAAAGTGGGTACAAGAATGGATTAATAGCAGAGTTGAGCCACAGGAGCCAGAAGGTGACCTCGTACCAGTGATGCTGGATGCACCGCCCTCTGCAGGCAGCGCGGATGATCATCAGTAGGGTGTACGGTGCCCAGCAGATGGCAAACACACACACTATGATGGCCAGGGACTTAGCAATTTTCTTATCCCTGGACAGACGGCTAGGCTGAGCAGCCCTGCTGGTTGAGGGATCGTGTTTACCCAAACTGGGAGAGGAGGTCTGGGAGTGGATAGAGCCTCTTACAGCCAGTTTCATCCCAAACCCCCAGTTGTGGGACAGGGGGATACCTTCCCCCTGGGCAGAGGCGGCGTCTTTCAGCTGAGGATGAAGCTGGGCCTCCCTGCTGTGGAACCTCCTCCTGCGAATGCTGAGGTAAATGCTGAGGTTGAAGAAAGCCACTGAGATGAAAGGAGAGAAAAACTCCAGCATGGAGGCACTCAGCAGGAAGTACCAAGAGTAATAGAACTCCGCAAAGCACTCATCCTTTGGCACGCGGCTTCTGCCCACTACCAGCTCCCAGAATATGATAGCTGGGCCATATAGGACAAAGGCTAGCACCCAGACAGCAATCATCTTGATTATGGCTTGATGAGTCATGCTCTGCCTGGCACGGTAACTTATCTGCAGTAAATATAAGCATAAATCAGAAAATATATTTTTAGTCATACTGCTGCTCAATTTTATGTGCAATTGTTTCATCCTACCATTATTGTAGAAATAGGGGGCAAACTAACAATTTATTCTCCTAAAGCACACTGTCTTTAGCCATAAAAGGCTAGGTGATGTTCATTTAACTGCAGTTTTGCAGGAGGTTTAATAATTCCTGCCCTTTAAAACACAACTCTGATCTCCTTGAACTAATCACAGCACAGTGGTACAATGAATTGGGAGGCCAGCTTTCAACCAGAGTCTAGAGCTTTAAACCGCCATGTCACTGATAAGCAAACAACAGGGAATTGTAATCATATAATCAAGCATTAAGTTAATAACATATAATATGCACCTTTTGATTGATGCATACAGTAATTATATGTTTGTGAAATCACATTTTGATGGAGGCACAGAACATATGAACTGTTGTTTCCAGTATGCTGACATTGTGTGCTGCAGACAAGTTTATGAATGAGTGTTAAGTCCATGAGGTACCTCTAAGGACCACTCTCAATTAGTGTCCTGCTCTACACCCCTGTCCACATTCTCGTTGAGCGGGCAGCACACTTTACATCCTCTCCAGCTGCTCTGAAGATGCGCCCATGCTCTGAATGAAAAAAATTAGCCGCAGTTCATCTTCAAAGGAGATGAAAAATGGTTCCACTTATGTTTGTATAAATTAATTGGTGTACCGTGCTTCTTGCCCCCTCTTCACGTAGTGATGCAGCACTCAGTGGAGAAGAATCAGGTGTGCTCATAAATCCAATCTGAAATTTTGCATTATGTTCTTAAATTGTTAGATTCCTCCTGAGAGCTTCTAGGGTTCACCTTAGCTCACTCTTGAGCAAAATCTTCTCTCTCTAACACCGAGCAGTTAGGGCTTCGTTAACGCGCTGACATTTCATCTAACTGCCAAATACGTGCATCTAATGTGACTCCATCTTTTCTTTTAAAAAGACAGACTTTGTCCTGTGGCTGTTGACGATCCTTTGTCTTTCAGTGTTCAGAGAGAATTGCTTTCAGGAAAAGGCAGCTTGGCTGCCAGTGGCCTGTTTCTGAGATGATTGATCTCTCCAGGTTGGAAGGACCATAGCACAGAGGAGGATCTCTATGATCAAAGCTAGCTAATTAAAGAAGAGGCTCTCTCTCTCTGGTGTTATTTGTATTCATTGCTCTGATGTTAAGTGTTTGCTTGTGAAAGGAAACAGAACGCTCTCTTTGTCTGCTATGCCAAGCCTCATCCCACCTTTGAGTTAACACACAAGTGTATAGGATACAGTCAGGTAGCTAATGCACAGACAAGCCCCAACAAAAGGTTGAATGGGCCAAACAGCAGCAGAGGTTTGGAAATGTATGCTAACTACAAGACTTTTGCCAAGACAGGCGGAAAATGGAAAATCGACATTACTGTTGCTGTACAATTGTATTTCAGAAATCTAAAGCAGTGGGACACAGTTGTATGGAGATTAAACTGTTTTAAAACTGTTGAAGTGGAAATGAAATGAAAGGTATTTAAGTTTAGTCATCTAATAATGGATTTTTCACAGTCACATGTTGTTTCCTGCGTTTTAATTTTCTGAAGCCCAGTCTCTCCCAAAGTCGAAATGTGACTTTTTTTTATGTTCGTCATGGGGAAGGGCTATAATTAGGGGTGGCACTGGGCCCGAATGGGTCAGGAATGATTAACCTCTGCAGATGGGCTCATTTGGGAGAATGAGGTGGCATTGCCCCTACCAATGACCTGGGAGACTCCAGTCAGAAATTAAGCCACAGACCACAAGCAGTGCACATTTGTATGGCTATGAGGGAAAGGGCTCTTCAACTTTTAACATTACATTTTAAGAGCTTCACTCGAATGAGAAGATTAGACGTAATTCGAATCATACTCTGGTTTTTCACATTCTTTCACACATATGGCAGGCTAGCCTTCTGTGTGTCACAATCCTAAATTCACTTTGATGGCCATGTGCATCACAGATGTGAGGCACAAGATGTTCCACTCACTGCTCTGGTGACTGACAGGAAGCGGTCGTAGCTGATGAGGACGATGTTGAAGACAGATGCGGAACAAAGCAGGTAGTCCATGACCAGCCACAGCTTGCACAGCCCTCGGCCCAGCATCCACCTGCCTGTGAGGATGTAAGGGATGTAGACTGGGATGCAGAATGCCCCTACAGAGACAGATATACAGCAAATACAGCAGCACCCCGTTGACGATTTATAGTCTCAAATAACATTTAATAAATTCATTATAATGTGGTATAATGTATGCAAATATAAGTATTTATTAATAGAGGCTGGCATAAACAGAAAATCAGTGACAACATAGTAAAACTCAGTTGTCTAATATGAACTATGTCATATGGGAGAGGTTATAGTACAGTTAAGTTGTCTCTTATTACATTATAAAATCGTCTCTTATTTATTTTTATTTTTTTTTTACCTTACACAACTATAAAGGAAGGAAGGTGATAAACAGTGATGAGTGAGTGTGTAAGAGCAGATCATACAAAGACTGTGTGTTTGTAAAAGTAATCAATGCCACGCCAATTAAGAAAAGAAATAAAAATGTGTCAAGAACTCCAATTATTTGTTGGTCCCATCAGTTGAACTCATTTGTAACTAATTTGTGAATGTAAACCTCCACAACTAGTGCATAGTGTTACACACCTACAGTACAGCGGGACTGACAGGAACACAAAGGAGCATCAAAGATAAAGACTACAAAACTTCATTCATCATATATCAACATGGATCCATGTATCATAACACAGAAAACTGCCTTTATTGCAAAAATAACACATTCATCTTTTAACTTTACTTTGTCTTGTTATTCCAGTGTGTATTGAAATTAAAAAAAAAAAAAAAAAAAAAGACTCAGAATGGACTTACCTACAAGAAAATCTGATATTGCCAAATTCAAGAAGTAATAATTGCATTGTCTTCTCAAACTCTTGTCCACTTTAAAGGCCAAAATGACCAGTGCGTTACCCAAAACTATCACAACAACCAAAGTCACCATCATCACCATCAAAACGACAAATATGGGTCCTGAAAACACGAAGCTGCTCTGGACTCGAGTTGAGGCATTGCCAAAATGATACCGGCTGGAGTTAGAATCACTTTCTTCCTCCGACATGGCCCTAATGCTGTCGTTAAATCCTCAATAGACCAGCGCTGGGGATAATAAGGCAGCAACAGGTGCCGGGCGACAAGACACTGCATCCAACATCCCCCATCTGTCCACTGAAAGCGTCGCTCTCCTGCTGAAACTGAGCACAGTGTCCAGGAAAATCCACCGGGGAGCGCACAACGCCCTTTACAAAACGCAGTCTGGACTGGATGAATTCACGCCTTTGCACGCAAAAAAGCGCTGAGGTACAGCTTGATATGATTATTTCTGCACGCAAATAGTAGTTTTTGTAGTCACACACCGTGTGATGATTTAACTGTGTGTTTGTTTTTTTTACGGCAAAATAAGCTTTATTGAGTAGAAACACCGTAAAAAAAAAAAAAAGTTTGTCTCATTACTTGTGTGAAAGAATCATCTGCCTTCATCTTCACACTGTGCTCAACACAAAGAGGTTTTGGAAGCACAGCAAACCCGATCAGTGTCTTAATACTGACATATAAACTGACATTGGGACTTTTAAATAAATTGTCTATTTCTTTCTCTCTTTATTCATTTTTATGCCGTGGGTGTACTCCAGTCTCCAGTCTTAGATTTTCCCTCGCTGAAATCCATTCACAGAAAGCTCATTTTTGATGCATGAGCACACCACCACACAAGCAGCCTACCAATTTCTGTTGTTACCTCAAATGAGCATGCAGTGGGCGTGTGGACGTGGTGTGAAGGCACAATCAAACTGTGATGACCCTTACCACATCCCACACTGTACAAAGTGTGAGGGGCATTGCCTTCCAGCCATAAACAAACAACAAAATAACTACAAGTGCAAATTACTTTGTGCTTTTTTAAATTTCAGGGCTATTTTGTTTCATCAAATTTGACGCTCTGGATATTCAAGTTTTTCACCCAGCAACATTTTTCTGATTTATATTGGTTTAGAGATATTTCACCCTAAAATAAATCCCATATTTTGGCTTTTTCATTCCACCCTGCCAGCAGCCAATGTCTTCAGTCTGACTGGCATGGAAAAAGCCAGCAACATCATGAAGAACAAAACAAGAGTGAGTGGGAGGCACACATACCAAGGGTCTCTCACTGAAGCCCACATCAACACAACTTGAAGAGAGAGTTTAATAAGTCGTAATCAAATATTCAGCATTTTTGCTCATGGCTCCTTAAAGTCCACTCGTCATGTGATAATCAGTGTATTCCATGTACCTGCTTTGTTACCGGTGTGTGAGTATACAGCCTCCATCTGGCACACAGTGGAAGAAGCTGTCGGTCTTATTTTCACTCTGATACTATCCTGTTAGTCCCCGAGCTGGGGTCCAAGAGAAATTGGAAACACCTCAAAACAGAAGAGGTGACTGAAGGAGCCAAGCTTGAATTACTGTTATTTTCTCACAAATGGAGCCACCGGTATTTCTCCGAGTTAGTCACGTCACAGTTGCAAGACAGGAATCAGTGCAGGCAAAGACACAACGGCGAGAGCAGGAGTTCAAATGCAGCTTCGCTCAGACTCCTCACCGCTGTCGTTCGCAATGAGCTCGATTAAAGTGGCATGTCTGCTTTCCAGAAATGACCACAGCTGCTTCCAAAGCTTCACTTTACCAGGTGGCATCATCCTGCACTGCACTTTTCATAGCCAATGTATCAGTTTTGACAAAAGAGCAATGATTGAGGGCTTTATCACATGATAAATGTGTTATAATGATCAAGTACAGGAATTTGTACATGACTTCCACATTGTAGTGGCTTGCACAAATCATGTAGAAAATGTTTTTGGATTTTTTTCAAAGGCAAAAATGTGAATGTTTCTACATTGGGTATTGAATGTTGAGCGGTACCCTAAGGGTCTCATTTTACATAATATAAGCTGACAGCACTAAACTTCATACAGTATGATTAACTGCTCTCCTTTTACTAGAAAAAGGATGCCTTACAAATAAATTTTGATATTTGAGTAATTTCAAACCCTGCTGAATCATAACTGCTCATATCCATAAATTGTCGCTTAAAGGCCAAACTTAATAGTCAGGTAGCCTAGTTTCTGGCTGCCATAAAAAGCCTAGTGATAGTTAAATACACATTTACCAATGTCAGTCATTCAAATGTGCAACAAAAGCATGGAGATGTCATGGAAACTGGCGCCATGCCGTCATGGAAACTAATGCACGATTCACAAGATTTACACCAGTGCTGCACTTTTGCTGTGCTCCAGAGACCATGTTCGCAGATAATGTTGTCCTTTTGTCTGCCATCATGAGGTGCCTCGACCAAACTGTAAATATTCCATTCCCAGGAATTAAATAAGCATCATATATAATGTAAAGATCATGCAGGTGTCTCTACCCAACATTAATATTAGATCATTTCTCCAAAGGTCATGCTAAAGGTGTTCTTGATAGCATACGGAATGGAACAATATTAGGAACAACATCTCCACAGCCTAAGGTGTATTTATATGTATATAATCGTGCTGTGCCTGCATGTATGTTAAACAACTGCATACAAATGAAAGTGTGTCAGAGAAGCAATCAATTTGGCAGGTGTGTTGTGGCTGGATTTGGAAATGCAAGTGCAGTGACTCATCTGAAAATGGAGGGCACTCAGAAACAAAGCAGTGCCACGGAGGGTACACAGAGGCTCTAGTGTTGCCGATTATACAGTGGCCTGCTGTGGCTCTCCATTACTCTAGTACTCAAGTGTTTGTGTTTGGATGCTGGGCTGGAGACCTGATGCTATCATACTGTACCAGCGTGCCTATCCATAGTAACACAGCTAAAATTAAATGATAATGTGCAGTGCATGTCCCATTTCTCCCTTGAAACTGCATTGGAGGCTTTGCAGGAGTCCTTTCAAAACCATATTCATAATACAGTATGCTGCACAGATTAAGAGTACAAATTTTCTCCGTATCATAAACATCAGTCTGTAGACTTGTCAATAATCTATTATTGATCAGGTTGGTGTAGAAATGGACAAATTTACTTAAAGATATTGAAGCTAAACACACGACTGCAAACACCCAGTGCTGACATTTAAATAAAATTGTCGAGGATTAAAACACACTAAAACTAAAAGCCTTTGTCAGAGAGAGAGAGAGAGAGAGAGAGAGAGAGAGAGAGAGAGAGAGAGAGAGAGAGAGAGAGAGTGAGTGAATGTGAGAAATGACAGATCTTCAAGTCAGGTGAGATAAGATAAAAACATACAAAACAAGTAGCAGCCTCAAAGTAACCACAAACTACATTAATTATAAATTTGTAAGTGAGACGTGACTTGGCCAATGACTTTCCACTGTAAGACGTGTGAATCCAGGCTGCCCTCTCATTTGAACTTTGATTTCATTCAATTTTGTAGTAGTGTTTGGACCATCAAACCTCTTAAATCCTCAGAATGTAATGCTGTACATCTACCAGAAACATCAAAAACCATGTCACAGATGGAACTGTATCTCTGCCAAAATGGCAAAGTCTTGAATTTTCGCATTTTCCTCGTTCCCATCTCTGAGAACTGCAGTTCACCGAAATGAACAAGTGATATTCTCAGGTTCGGCAACATTATTTTGGATTACTTTAGCAATGAGTCCTAATCTCGCTGTGTAGATTTGCTGCGACTTGGCTCCATCCACTTCTGACTAATACTGACAAACCAACTGTGATGCCAAAGTCAGAAAACAACAAGCAGTTAAAAGAGTACGACTTGTCCCAACAAAATATCTTGTGATTGTTCTGAATGTACATGTATATACATTAAATTGCTATGAAAATGCATTTGGAGATTTACACTAAAATAGCAGGACAAGGACATTTTACAGAGAAAAGCATACTCCAACTGTTGAACATACGTGGCTGCATCACTGTGCTGGGTTTGGGCTAATTGCCATTTGAACACAACAGAACTATCCCCTGGTAGTCTCAGTATCCACATCACATCAGAGCTGTCACAGTTTACATAATAAATGCTAATCATTAATGAGAGAACTGAACTCATAGTTGGATGGCTTCACAGCCTCACAGTCTGTTTGGCAGAGCTGCTTGCGAGATGAAGGGTGCTGGCATTTACCTTGTGCTCCAGATCCACAGAAGCTCATTGAAATGCTGTGGGTGTGCCTCTTCGTGACAGTATTTTGACTTGTTAAATTTTTCATCTGATTTTCAAAAGCTCCAAACTGAATCACTGCAACCTGCACTCATATCCAAATGTATCGAGCAAGGCATCATTGTAAACATCACTGTGCAGTAATCATTCATGTGAGACTTATGTAAGCATTAAAAGAAAACCTCTAAATGTTAAATAACTAGAATACACCATGCTTCAGCTCACAGGAGAATTAAATGCAGTCGAGGACAGTTTTGAGCTATTTATATAATCCAAAAAATGAAGACAATTGTATTATGCAATCAGTCCTTTTTTGCAAAGGGACAGAATAGCAATTATAATGTATCAAATGTAAATACTATGTAAATATTATGCAAAAATGATGTTTTAAATGCTCACTTCCACCATGATGCATGCAGCACTAGTGGTTTGTTTTCATTTCTACTGAGATGCTTTGGCAAGACTTGCTGCCTCCACTTGCTTTTTAATAAATCTCGCTTATTATTATGCAAATATGCATTAAGAATGCTTTAAAATGAAGTTGTTTACTTCAGTTTCCTTGCTAAAGGTGAACAGATAAATAACCACAAGTAATTTATCCCAAAATAGTGTCACATCTATGCTGCTGCATCAAGGCTGTATTAAAGCAATTATTTTAGAATAATATTCCTCCTATGAATATAAATGTGTTAGGATTTTAACAACTATCAGTGTTATTGACAATACCCCGGTGAAAATAATAGCTAAACCTGATGATCCACTGGGGTTCATTCAAAGAAGAGACAATGCATTTGAGAGCATTTTAGACAAACAATGCATATATCTGGAGATGAGTCGCATTTGAAGTGAAAGTTACTTTATTAAGAATCGTAAACTTTGTGATAATTGTGGCATCTGGGTTCATTTCCATATAAAAGAGCCACAACATTGAAAAGAGAAGACAGGAAATAACTAATTACTTGCATCATTTATTTCCTTAAAGACCCTCACCATCAGTGGTGCAAAGCACGGTACCATGAAGTGAATTTTAAAGGCTCCATACAGCCTTGGTCCTTGCACACAGCTGTTTTCACTTATTTTGCTTGACTGGACTTCACTTGAGAACTGAGTGGGCTTATTAGTGCGTAGAGTTTGATGATATCACTTAATTCCCAGTGTAACTCCATCCAACATCCACCTGCCTTGAGGTCTGATCAGCCAAAGTAATGGTAAACTGTGTGGCTGTGCGTGCCTTTTAAGGACACAACAGTAACCATCAATGTTGAACAGTGGCCCCTTTTTGTACCTGACATGTGATCTGTATCCAGAGAAATTACATGGATAATGGGATCTGATCCATAGGCCTTTGCATTCTCAGCTTGCTTCAGTGTTTTCATTATCTCGATTCTGCCCGCGTTTTGTTTTAATCTCGATGTGAAAATTGGTTAGATGGGGATGGCAGACTTGTCAGGAAACATGGCTTGTCCCTGGTCAAGGGAAGCGATGCCACAAAGAGGCACCATTCGTTTTTAAATCGCTTTTTCTGGGGTAAGACCTGCTAGCTAAGAGCTAACTGTTTTTGGCAGGCTTGCTTTAAGATAGCAGGAAAAAGTGTGAGTGTGAGGTGATTTTTCTCTGAAGAATGTGGTCATGCTGAATGGATTGTATCTACAATTTACATTTAAATACACGTAATTAGCAGCAGCAAATACATTACAAGTGCGTTTGTTGCCTAAACCTACAGACCCACAGACAGTGTGGCTGCAAACCCTGGATCCTGCATTGAGTCACACTCATGCACTTCATACACCCATCATCCTCCCCCAAACACCTCCCTGTGACTCTGGTGTGGTACATAAATGTAGTGTTTCATTCAATCAAAGAAACAGTGTCACTGAACATAATGGCAGCGATTATGTTTGTCAGCACAACCTAATTCTGTATGCAAATGAGTCGAATATAAACAGAATTGGCACATCCGATGTGCTGTGGTCATTTATATTAGAAATGTTTTCCTGCAAAGTGCTGCCTACCTTCTCGACAGTTAGCTTTTCTTGATTCAAGAATTCAGCTTGCAAAAACGGACTCTAAAGAAACATTATCTCTGGTGAATCCTAGCTGGAATAAGCTTTTAATAGTCTGCTTGGCGCACATGCCGCATGTTGGACCCAAGGAGAAAGAAGGACAATTGATCTGCGGTTGTTAGCTGAAACCTCCACTGAGCTCATGCTGTACGTCAAGAGAAATATAGAATCAAAAGTAGTATATTGTTGGCTGCTGTCATCAAAATACTTTTTACATGCGGAGTACATAAGAATAATGTGCTATCTGTTTCCTCTGTAGACAGTCACTTCACTAAGCAGTCAAATAAGCCTTTTCTACTCAGACTGCTCTACTGTATGTGAAGGGAATACATGCTGTACTTCTTTCCCCTACCTTTCCCTCACTCACTGTCTCTCTCCCTGCCTGTCCCTAAAATGTCCCTGCTGGGGATTCTATCTCCTGGTTCCTTTTGAAGCGGTGGCCTCTCTTTGCCTCCATTATCTTGTAATTTGTGAGGGATTACGCTCTGGAGCACACACAGTCCACCCCGTTGCTTAAGAACTGTGACAGCTTACAATAATTGCCATGCTAATTAGCAGGAACTAGCCCAGTGCGCTTCTTTCCCTGGCCAGACCTGATTTGATGAATATGCTTTGATTAATGTCTGTGTTTCCATAACTTCCGAACCACTGTAATTAAATATGTCACTGATGATAATGACTGACTAATATATGTTAACAAATAAAATGAAGAAACGATCGTTTTTGAAGGACAAAGAGAAAACCTGCATTTAATCCTGCCACTGAGGGGGTTTTATTTAGGTGTTGCACCAGTGTAAGGAGCAGTATCGTAATTGCAATAAGATCAATACAAACATCCCTGGAGTGCGAAGCAAATTATGGTCAGCTCAACTACAATGACTTGAAGGAGCCACCTTTAACCCATCACGCATTTCTCATTTGATGGAAGTGGTCACTCCTTTCTTTCATCGGCCTTCAATCTGTACGTAGAGCATGAAAATAATTACTCTCAACAAGCAGATATGTGCACTGGCTGAAAATTAAAAGGAAGCTGTGAAATGGCTTGTTCTTCCTCCAGCATGGGGTGGTCCACATGGACTTGTCTGTGTAAACAGGTGAGAGGAGCAGCATCAAGCACATTCTCTCGCTAATAGTCTGCAACATCATTTTGGCTTAACAGTCACAACACTGTAAGAGGATAATGATGCTTGAGCCAACAAACACAAGACGCACATTGCTTGTTTTCATCAGTGATTGCTTACAGCAAAACCGTCAAATCTACATTTTTATTAGAGAAGCTTGTCTTTGTTTGGCATAATTGTCATGATTTCCAAGACTTGTACCCTGTGACTGTGAATTCTGCAGTTATTGTGACAGATGCATTCACAATAATGGCGCAGTTGAATTAGCTGTTGTTGTGTTGCTTTGAAAATTCAAATAACACAGCGGTGATTTACCTTTATTTTATGGCTAACAAATGCTGCTGTTGCTTTTCAAACTCATGCATTGTGCTTTCACATTCAGGTCTTATTCCACTGGGGGTTTATCTTGTTTTGTCTACCCAGTGCAGCTCTACTGTGTACGAGCTCTGCCTGTGATCAAGGGTCCTGGTCAACACATCCACTCAAAAAGACATCTCTCTCCTCACAGGTGAAGCACTCCCTGACAGATTCATTACAGCAATATCCTCCCATTGCTCTGTCTGCCAGATATGCACATTCCTCAGGGGACCTAATTGCTTGAAGGGCCTTCAAAGCTACTCACAGAGAACTGACCTTCAATACCTAAAAATGTCTGAATATACAGTTTTCTACATAGAACGGTGCAGTCCAAAATGTCGAGGATGAATGACCTTTAAAACAGAAGTGAGGTAAATTAAGGGTAGGACAAAATGTGACAGTGATGTGCAGGTTTCTGTGTCTTGCTCAAACTTTGTTCCTGTCTCTCTGACAGAAATTTGGAAAACAAACATTGCTCCAACCTGAGTGGACATCACCTGGTGCAGGAAATACTTCCATCTAGTGTACCAAAGAGGAATTGCTCTGGTGAGCAATTAACACCATAAACTCAAGACCAGCAAAATATCGTATGCTATATGTATGACATGTTATGTGAGAGGATATTGTCTCTAATGTGGTTATACTGTGGCACAGATGAGGGAACAAAATACAACAAAGCCCTTCTGCTGGAATCAAATTAGGGATGTTGCAGTTACATGATGTGTGTCTTACGTGTTGGACACCTAGACGTCCTGTGTTATCAGTGTTCTTGTGTGCTCAATCATCAATGAGAAACATGTTTACACACCCATAATCCACCCACTTTTTGCCTGGTTAGAGCTCTTTTCAGGACTGGGTGGGTGTGTGTGTCAGGTAGTTCATAGCTCCACCCAACTTTCACCTGACTTTGCTATCTGGTGTAATGAGCAGTAGTATGTGTAGAGTTTTTGGTGTTGTTGGTGGATTGGTCTGACAAAAAATTCATTTAAGAAAGGGTTTTCTGTATATATTCTGTGTTTGTGTCATATAGCTTTTGTAGCCAAGTACGAGCAAGAAGAAAAATAATTGGCCCTACCGCCTGCAGTTTGTTTTGTCAGTACAATAAAAACCAAGGTTACAAAAATGAAAAAAAAAAAAGCTTTTACAAGTCTTTTATCACAGATCCTATTGAAGTTCTGTCAAACTCAATCATACTCATCATCAAATCATTGATGCAAAAAGAAACAAGCAAATAGATGTGAAAATTTTGGTTAAACTAACTGGGATTTGGCCGGGGCACTGGAAGATGATGTTGACTCTTAAAAGTCCGCAGTTGAAGAAGGTTTAAAAAAAAAAAAAAAAAAAAACATAAATAAATAAATACCCGGAAGTAGCTTGGAGCTTGTAAGTACATGTGAGTTCGTTTGACGGTTGGGAGAGGCAGAATCATTTGAGGGGTGGCCGGGGATCACACAGCAGGACGTCCCTGCGCACACCTGTTCATCAGCGGCGTGGTCACATGACGAACACCGACGGCTGTCAGCTGATTTACATGCTCAAATTTCTGCTGCGCCTGCGAAGTCTTTTTGGTCTCTCAGCTCTGTCTTATCTAGACCAATGTCTGCGAAAGTTGGGTGAATTAAAAGATTTAAAGTTATTATCTGTAAGTCTGAAGCTGTTATCTCATTTTAGCTAACAGTAGCTGACAAGATAATCTAGTTAGCTAGCTAGCTTTCAAGTAAATTAGCCCCATATCTGAACGTTGTGTTTTTACGCGTTAAAAGCAGTATCAACTCCACACTCAAGCTAAAAGGAAGTAAACAGGTTAGCTAAATAAACTGTCTGACCGACTTAAGGTTACAAAACATTTAAATTAGTCTCTAAAGACTTATTTTTCTCGTGCGCTTTCAATGGTTGTATTTACGTCTGTCTAACACTTAGCGTTGTGCCACTAATATCTTTGACTGGGATTTAAAGTTATCAAAGGAAGTGAGTGGAGATGGAGGCAGACACACTTGAAGATCAGCTTCTCCTTTATGCTAAAGCGGGCAGCTGTTCCCATGTTCAGAGGCTCCTTCAGTCGAGGATGGACCAAAGCAGCTCTCTCAACATCAACTGCAGGTGTAAGTGAAAAGTAGATGCTAATACGCGGCTAGCATGACTTCAGGTAGCTACTGTAGCAGCAGGAGAGTGGTGTTAATGTCGGTGTCTGTCGCTGTAGCCAGGTCTAAAGTCAGTCCAGGATGGACACCCCTCCATCTGGCCTCTTATTTTGGACACAGGGATGTTGTGGAGGAGTTACTGAAGGTAAGAGCTGATGCTGCTCTGCATGTAATGTCCGGGGCATATTTGCACATATGTGAAATTTAGCTCATGGACCACATTTGCAGGCAGGTGCTGATGCAAATTTGCAGAACAACATGGGTGACACTCCTCTACACAAAGCAGCCTACACTGAGAGAAAGGTAAGACATGAAAAGCACAGTCCCCTCTCAGCTCACATAGCATTATAAGAGGGCCTGTTGCGTGGAAACTTTTGATATACCTTTTTCTCAGTAAACCTAATTTCAGATGGAGTCACAGACTTTTCTCTTCCCCCCTCCTTTGGAGCTTTTGAGTGATGACAAGTGATGGTCAGATTTTTGTCTTTGCCTTTGAACCTTAAGGAGATTGTTCTGTTGCTGCTGCGGTATGATGCCTGCTCCAACATAATCAATGGAATAGCTCAAATCCCTAAAGATGTCACAGAAGATGATGAAATTATTACAATGCTGGAGGGTATGAAATGATGTTAGCGTGTATTTCTTCTTCTCATTACTGTAGATCCGTTGCCCTTGTTCTCAAACAGTGTTTGCTTTGTGCAGCTGCAGAGAGAAGAGAGACAAGGCGGCGGGAGGAGAAGCTTCTGGAAGCGGCCAGGGAGGGGGACATCTCCACTCTGTCCAAGATGGTCAGTCTCTGTCCTTTCTAAGAGCTTTAGGAGACTATATTACACTTTGACAGCATCTGTGCTTTTCATGGGTTCCACCATCTCTGAGATTGTGAAAATGAACAAACTGCAGGATTACAGTCAGACAGCCACAAACAAAATAACAAGTCCCTGTGTCTTGGTGACCTGACCGTTTTAGCAGACCAGAGCAGATCTTTGAAAAGCGTTTCTGTGTGCTGTTACTGTCTTCAGGTGGCTCGATGTGTAAAAAAAAAAAAAAGGTAACTGTCATTGTCTTCTGCTTTTTTTTAAGTTTTCTGTCATTCCCCCTGTCTTCTGATCTTCAGCTCAGTGGAAAAGAAGCTCCAGATATTCACTGCAGGGATCCGGTGGGGAACACGCCCTTGCACTGTGCAGCCTACAGAGGGCAGAAGCAGTGCGTTATAAAGCTGCTCAAGTCTGGAGCCAGCCCCAGTATTAAGAACAGAAATGGTATATCACTTAACTTTAAACATCACCTCTTACTATTCTGACTATATCATCAGTGCAGTAATATTTTTCAGTGGATGTTTTAGAGTGCGTCACAATTTGTTTTCAAAGAATACTCATTTTTGTAAACACTGCAGTACATTCAACTAGTTTTGCATGATAATTGTGTTGCAGAGCAGACAGCATTAGATCTGGCCCGCAGTGATGAACTGAGACTGATTCTAGCGGCGTATCAGAACAAGGTAAGGGCAGATGAGCAGTTTTTAATCACTCTAGTCATTAAACACTTGTTAAATTTGGTATTTGAGTCATGCTCCATGGAGGATGATTTCTGATTATTTTAGTGATCCTCTGGTCTCATGTTTCCTAGAAGATATAACAATTTCTTAAACAAAGCAAATACCTTTTTTTACTTAATTCTACCACCTTAATCACAGATGAGTTGTTTGCATTTTCTTCTTTTTAGGAAAAAGTGGACTCTGCTGTCCTGCACTGGGCCTAAATCTGGGTGCCCAGTACTTTCTGCACGCTCCCTTTTCACACATGTCTATACATTTTCACTTAAGGTCTGGTGACTGTGGAGTAAAATCTTGCAAGTCAGCAGTCTGATGAGCCTGGCACAGCTTCAGTGCAGTGTTGCATAGTCATGCTGGAAATAAAAAAAGGCCTAACACTAAGCTGTTAAGTAAATTAGAAATGTATATTTACCTCTGAAACTACAGGTTTTTAGCGTAATACCAAACTAAGCTCAGTGTTTCTCATCTCACCAAAAACTCTTGAAAGCTGTCGATCAGGTTGTGTCTGCACACAAGTCAAAGAACTATTGTTTTTTCCCACAAAGGATGTGAGCGGTGGGGTGCAGAAGATTGAAGGCCCTCTGTGGAAGGTACCCAGATGTTGAAGTGTATTCGTTTCCACACTTAATATGTCAGGCAATGTGTTTGACTCCTCCACATTTGATGATATAGACTTGACTTTTTCCCTGTCACTCAACATACAGTTTCAAAAAGTCCCATCAGACTATAATAGTATTTTTTTTTTCTCTCCATCCACATATGATATATTCATACATTTACGTGATTTACCTTTGGCGCATCGCGTATCTGTCGTTGACTTCATGTGTCACTGGCAGAGTTCACGCTTTCTTGGTTGGCGATCCCACTGGGTGGTGCTTGAAGATGGAACTCTCTCCTGGTACCACAGACAGTAAGATAACTTTATATGTATGCAGTTTTCTTCAGCTAGGAAAAGTGTAGGTAGTATTTATAATCTGTGTTTATGCTGTTGCCATGGTAGATGTTTCTCTCTTGCTACTCATCATCCTTGGTTCACTGTGTAAAAAAACAGACAATGCTTTGTTACCTGCAGTGGCTGAAATGAAAGCGTTTCCTCCAAATAATGCCTCATTAGAGATGGAGGCATCAGTAGTTACCAAGCCTGCAGTGAAGACTGGAACTTTGAACAGTGACTACATCTTTACTGTAGGTAGATTACTGCTGTGAGTTTTTTTTTTTTTTTTTTTTTACAGAGTGTGTCTAGAGTCTGATGCCATGTCATAATGCGTTTGTCTATGTGCTCTCTCATCTGTTTCTCTTTCTAGGGCTGATGCACTGGCTGGTGTCCGAAAACAAGGCTCTAAGTCTCTAACACAAGCCTACTGCATGGTAGGTGGCAGAGTTTATACACTCATTGTGATCAGCCTTCATGATTAAACAAGGATGCTCACTCTAAAGGTTTCAGTTTGGGTCACATTGCACTTGCACACAATGGTGTTCGACATCTAGTGCCGCAAGCGTGACTGTGTAATTTCGTTTTGTCATTGTAGGTCAAACCATGGGATCATTGCTTCTTCATGCTCAGGTGCTTTGATGACTCTGTACATTATTTTAAGGTCCCCTCAAAGACACATTCAATGGCAACAAGAAAAGTGAGATGAGATTCACCTTCTATGCTGTTGCTATACCCCCACCTCCTGACTGATTTGTCTAAGTCTACCTACAGGGCTGGACAACGTTATAAATCTCTCTGATATTTGTCCACTTAGAAATGGTTGGATGCTTTCGAGGCACATTCGTCTTATAGCACTCGCCACTGCACCCAGGAAAAGATTATCGACGATGCAGACGGTGACGGTGGCGCAGCAGTGAGGAATCTGCCACAAGTCCTTCAGGTAAAATTAAGTTCAGACCCTTTTAATAATTGTATTAATAGCTGATAGCAGAGACTAAGTGCTATTGAGGGAGGAGGAGTCCAGTGTTTAAGTGTCTCTCTTGTCCTGTGCTCTTGCAGGCAGCCAGCGCTTTACAGCAGAAATTGGACAGTGAAGTGTCAATATTTCTATCGATGGTGAAGAATGAGGAGAACTGTGGTGAGAGTCCTGGAATTGGTCACATATGCGTGTAGTTAATCCAGAGCAGTAAATGTCAATCAATAGTCAATGGATAGAAAATTCATTGCAAGCATCTTTGATAGACATGCATAATCCTAGCTCTGTGTTTCCCAACCTGGGGGTCAGGATCCCTCAGGGTAAATCTGAAGGGTCGAATGGAGTTAAAAATAAAGAACGGGATAAGGCAAAAAAACATCTCAGCTACATACGATTTTTCAGATTTTTGTTAAATCATTGGTTTTTATTGTTAAGTTCTGGAGAGTACATCTCTTGACCGATAAAAAGTATTTAATTGAAATAATCTAATGAGCTACACTGCAAATCTTTAAGGTGTGCATTGTGTTATGCCCCAGGCTAGGGGAACCAGGACACAACACAAAAGGGCTCCCCTCTTCCTCCCAGCTCCCAAGAAAAGGCCGGTCACAACTTTCTGAACTCTAACAAGGTTTTTTATTTATTAACTCAGGTAGCAATGGTGTCGGGGAGGGCATGGCCAACATAACAAACAAAAGACTTCCATTTTTGTTGAATCTTACCTGTCCGAAATAAAATAAAATAAATTACAAAACTCTAATCCTCCCTAACCAAAACAGGAGAAAAATCAAGTAAACATAAACGGCTTCCCTCCCCTACAGCTACTATCCGTCTCACCTCGTTAGGATAATAATAATAATAATAGAATATTAATAGTATTTACAATAATAGAAAGAATAATTGACGAACACACACAAGCTCAGCCACCGACCACAGCGGTAACAACACCATCTGACACGGCCCTCTGTTGGAAGCGGAAGGTGAAGCAGGAGAGGGAGACGGTCCACCGACCCCCCCCCCTTAAATAGCAGCACCGGCCAATCACGCCTCCCCACCTGTAATAAGGGCAGAGAGAGCAGAGCACACACACACACACACACACACACACACACACACACACACACACACACACACACACACACACACACCCTCTTGTGCCCAGGATGACACACAGCATCCAGGATACACTAAACAAATGCAGTAAATCATAACAATCATAACAATTGTTTTGTTCTGTTGTTCAGACAATTTGAAAACATCACCGTGGGTTCACTTTGGGATGGGAACCCTTTCATTATTTTCTGACATTTTATTGACTAAATGGTTAATTTATGAGTCATAACAATCATCAACAGATTAATCATGATTAAAAATAGCTGTTAGTTGAAGCCAAATTCATAATTTTTTTTTTCTTCCGGAAGCATTGGCTGCCCCTCTGTTACTGAAAGCCAAAGAGACCAGTGAGCTCTCCAGTGAAACCTGTGCAGCTCTCCATCTGTGCCTTGAACTGCTGTCAAAGCAAGAGGAGGTAGGGAAGCATCTTCACCGTCTTAATCAAGCCCTTATGAGCACGTAAACCAACAAACGCACAGCTGACTTTGGGATTTGGGCTACATTATCCACATCATACCATTCTTCACACATAATTAAATGCAGAGTCATAAAAACGTTACAGTGATCTGTCCAGTGAATAGACTGTATCACTGTAATCTTTGCTATAGTTGTGAAACAGTCTTGGCCTTGTGATGCATAACAAATTGTACTTGATGTAATAGTTTTGGAAGCTAGTTAGCTGCTGCCCACTGAGCATGTATGAATCGTCATTTCATTGACTCCCATACCTTTACCCATGTGCTGTGCTCCTATTGGCTGAATAAATCATATTGAATGATTGTGAAATCCTCAAGCCCCTCCCCTTTACGTTAGCTTCCTTATTCCAATCAGGTCTGAGGTGTGTGTGTGTACGCGTGTGTGTGTCTGTCCCTGTTCACCTATCCCAGTGGCTATGCCGTGCCCTTGGGGGAGCAGTGGAACCGTGTGGTAATCACTGGCACGTCTGTAGGAAGGACACAGGCAAGATCCGCTTTTATGCTTAGGTCTGCATTCAGCTTGCAGATCAGTGTAGACACACACACACACACACATACACACACACACTGAGACACCCTTGGACTTGGACCCACACTCTCCCGCTCTAGGGAAAGGCTGTGCATTGAGCGAGGGAACTGAAGCGCGTGCATATTCACAGGCTCAGCTGGAGATACATGCATTCACCCTCACACAGTGATAATACACGCTCGCAGGCACACTTCCACATGCCAGAGCATCTGAGCACAGGAAGAAGAAGAGACAGTGGAGGCACTCTCATCCAGTATCCGCACAGGTACAAGCCAAACACTTGTTCTTGTATCGTCTTTATCTCATCGTTTGGTTTTTTTTTTAGAATTAGCTAAATAGCCTGGCTCTGTTTGCAGTGTGCTGTTCCCTGATGACTTCGTGAGGTGTTTGAAGTTTGGCAGAGATGAGATTCAGTCTGATGGTTTTAGTGTGTTGTAGATGTGAGGGCTGGTCTGAAGCGTTGGCATAGGCGAAAGCTATTCATCAATATGCGGAGGTCATTCCCATGGATTTAATTATCTGGATTTAGAGTGTGAAATTGAGCATGTTTGAAGTGGTACTGGATGCTACACTGCTCATTGCATCTTTTTAATGAGATCAATTTATATTGTAATGAATTCTGTCAAAATAAGAGCATGGGAAGGGATAGATTAAATTGCATTGAGGAGTTATTGGTATGGTAATACTTAAAGTCAGGCTTCTCAGACGAAGATTGTGGGTTTAACCATTTGCACACATCAGTTGTTCTGCTGTGATTCACTGCAATGTGCCACTCAAATTAAGACCTTGTGTCAATTACCAATTCATTTTCAATTGGCACTCTGTCAAAATGGCACACTGAAATGCTGAGACTATGTCCGCTGATGTATGTTATGTACTACAGCTGTCTTTTGTTACACCTTTTGCAAAGCAGGGATTAAGATTATATTTAACTTGCATACAGATAATGATTCCTGTCTACATGTGTGTGGTTTTGTGTAATGAGGTAAAGATAACTGAATTAATTCCTCATCAGATCCAGTAAAACTCTTCTTTGGAAGTTAGTTGGATATAATGCTGCACAACATTGCCAAATGCAGCATGTTTACTCAGTGATATGTACATTGCCCAATCACATTAACTTCGTATGAACTGGCCACAGCTGCTGTCCTGTCACAAGGAATAACCCAGTGTTGTTATCACAGGGAGGCAGAGAACATTCATTGTAGTCTCGTCACCGAAGAAGCATTGAAAGCAACATAACATCAGACACTGAATTCATTTCTGACGACCAGATGCTATAATAAGAGGAACATGTCATAACAAGCAAACTGCATGCACTGGTCTCATATTAAGATGGTTCCACTACATGTACTAACTGGATTACATTTCTCTACTACACTGCTGAGATTGGCTGTATTAGGCAGTATTAACTCTAATCCCGCATTCCCATTGTCTCACTCCAGATGCTTCTATTTGCTGCCATTTGCACATTTGTTTCCTACAAATACAGTAGGCGCATGCTGATGTAATTGTGCTTTGACATTCAAGCAGATGTGTAATAATTGTGCAGCCATTACAGTGTTACCCTTCAGCAGAGTATGTGGTCTGACCCATTTCAGCAGCTGCTGCAGAACTAAAGTGTGCCAGTGTAAGTGCCACATTTACACCGTACACGCAGTTCACAGTACGACCGGTTGGTGACTACACGGCATTGAAAGCGCAGAGATTTGTGCTGCCAACTTTGCTTCTTCCCAAAAAACATCGTCATAAAGATTGAGCTGCAGATTGACAGTCCTGGGCAGGAACTCCAGTGGAGCTTGTGGCAGTAACACACACAGATTTGTATAAGCCCAACCGAGGCAGCGGGCTTCCACACCTGTCAAGAAAACAAATGGAGGCTTACAGCATGAAACCACTTAGTGGGGACATGCAGTTAAGCAGATCTGTCAGTCTGTATTGCTCTGAAGACAGGAGAATGGCAGGACAGTACCTTTTTTTTTCTTTAATTTTTCCTTCAACAGACTGTAAGACAGCAGATTGTCCTTCAAACCCTTGAAGATTGGAGTGAATACGAAGTAGCGTTTGGCCGTTGCTTCAACCATAGTCACGTGTTTAACTGACCTACTGACTGTCCTCTCACACCCTAGAGAGACTTCACTGGACTCAGCTGAATGTTCTTTTCGGTCCCCGCGCTGACCTCCTTGTTTGTTGGGTCATACGATATCTGTTTGAGAGGAGATGGTGTATACTCAGCCTTATCATCTGGATTCTGACCTTTTAGCCAAGTAGTATTTCTATGTATTTGTTTACTGCATGGCTTTTCTGCACCTGTACCTGCATTACCCTCAAATGACATCATTTTTTAGCCGCTTAGCCCCCAGCCATCGCAATTATGTGCTGTTTGGCGTAGGTACAGAGTACTGTATAGAGCTAGAATAAATGTGCCTCTGAGATTTGCTTCCCCTTCAGCAGAGGAAACAGATTTTAGAACAAAGTAAAAGCTCTACCCTTTGGGGTGTTGGCCAAGGAGAAGCTTCCCTCCCAGGTTTCAGCAACAGCTACTGCACACAGCCTCAGCAGGGCTTAAAATAGCGCTGTTTGTGCTCAGGCGAGAGGGTGCAGTGAGAGCAAAAGAGCTGGCTGGGATAGTTACACAACGAAGTGTTCTGTCCCTGGATGGGCTCTTAAGCCAAGTGCCTGGGACAGGGAGTGTTAACACAGGCTCCTACACAGCGTGCTCATTTACCTTACACCATACATTCAAAAAGAGTCTTGAAAGGACAATCTTCTGGACACACATATGTCAAACGGGGTCTTCATAGCCAGTGCCCCAGTGTGTTCTTGCTGTTGTTAATTGGAAGCATGTTCAAGGTCAATTAACTTGCTCAGAAATGTGACTCTTTCTTCTTCTGGAAGGAACAGAATCTGCACATCTACAATGGTACTGCGTTTCTGTTTCTACAAAGAACATGACCTGAAGGGGCTGAACAGAAAATACAACAAGTGTGATGACAGCAAGAGCAAAAGTGTGAAGTTTGTCGTTGACTCTCGGTGTCAGACTGTTGAACTGTATGCGAATGACGCTTTTTTCAGTGTTTTGTCTGTTTCTCAAGTATACAAAGATATTGGTGTATATAAAGTGACCACGAATAACATTTGATTGCGAACAAACTTTGTTTGTGGGTGTTTTGGTGACATCAGATGTGTGCATTTGTAGAAAGTGGTATGTGGCAAGGTCATAAATGCTTCGGTTCAGATAAACTTAATGCAGCTTTAAGTGTTAATGTTCTCTGCAGAGTTAGCATCTGCATATTGTTGCATGTGAGTCATTCTCACCTTTCTGTACTATATGTGTAATGAAAGTCCCCCCCCCCCCCAACCATTTTCTGCCATTTTATTAAGAGAATAAACCCATAGCTGGTATTAGGGTTGCTCCAATCAAGTGTTTATGGATTACAATCAATCAATATTCATTAAAAATGGCTGGATCGGCAGCCTTGAAGTTTGCTGATCAGAAAAAACAAATCAGCCAATAGGTTAATATGTCACTCAGTGTTTTCACTGCCTCATCCATCATGTGGCTGCACCACACAAGAATCTGACGCAGTTTATGTTCCTGGTGTGAAGTTGGATTCACTGACCTATATACTGTATTGTCTTATGAAAGTCTTGTCGAAATGAGCACTGTTTAATCAAAATGACAGGCACAAGAGTGTATTTCACATTAACGGTTGTGGACATCTTGGTGTAGAATTCCATCAGAACAACTTTCGACCTCAATCACATAAAATGTCATTAAACTTACTTGGTTATAGGCGTGAATTATAGCCCACCTTGAGCACATCAGCAGATGTGATGACAGGTGTTTCTTTGTGTGCACACAGTTGATCATTCTTCAGGCGGTGTAAGAGATGAGGATGAACTTTTCATCTTCAATAGAGGACACTGGTCTGCTTTGCAGTCTCAGATTTAAGGTGTGATTTAAAGCTCCTCTGTCTCTCAGACTCCGCTGCCTTCCTCAAGGTGACTCTGAGTGTTCTTCTAAATCATGGAAGTAAAGCTCTGTTTTTTTGTTTTGTTTTTTTTATCAGTGCGCTGTCATTGCTTTTTTGGCCTGTTTATGATACTTAAACATGCTTGTTGTTTTTTAAGGTTTTGCTTTTTTTAGGAAAAGTGTGTTATTTCTCCATATATTTTTTGGTAGCACGTGCGGATTTTTTGTTTAGTTGCCTGTCTTGTGTTTTGTCAGTAAAGGACGCAGAAACCGCAGCGTTAGACAATTGGAAACACTGATCTGGTCTGTCCCACTGTGGCCTGGCTCAGGTTGCTGTGGAGGGACACTCAATCCTGGTCTACAGAGCTCTCTGAGACTGGGGTGTTCGGTTCCGACTGGAGGAAACCAGATCTGTGGGCAGGGTTAGAACAATGACCTGCCATCAGGACCACAAAGACGCGCACACTGTGACAGCAACAAAACCAGATCAATACCTTCACTTCAATCAAACCATCAGTCAATCACAAGTTTGCCAGCAATACTGTCTGTACTGTACGCATGTTGGCTCAAAATAGAAATGAGCATACTGTATTCATTTCTCTGGTGTCTGTGCATTGTCTGCTCCTGTATTTGCAGGTGTGGAGTCTGAAGTTAGAGCAGGAGGTGGAGAAGAACAAAGCTCTGACAGAAGCTCTGCAGACATTAGCAACCGAGCACCACGAACTCAAGCAGACCCTGTGTAAGAGCAGGAGGTCGTCTACCTTCACTACCCTCACTGAAGATGACTTCTATGACGCTGTGTCAGGTTAGCAGCCCCCAGGCGGACAGTTAGTGAAATAATCAAAGAGTTAATATCTCACTGGGGTTACTTGAGATCAGTACACCATTATAGTACATCTTGTTCTTCATGCAGTGTCTTGGCCAGGTCATAAATTATAAAGCATTTTCTGAAGCATCTTTTATAGCTTTTCTTAAAGGTGTCTCGTGGGTTGTTTTTTTTGTTTTTTTTTTAATCTCTAGTAGCCCTATAGAGCAATGCTTTTACAAGTGGGTCCCCGTTGTGTTTGTATCATGCACATGCACCAGCCTGCAGGCAATACCGACGCACATTCCTGCTGCTGAGAGGAGGGCAAGCTCGCAAACATGGATGTAAACAATGTGGAATTTTTAAACTTTAAAAATGTTTTATGAGGAGGATATTTAACAAGTTTGTCAGGCCTCCAGCATAAAGACAATACATTTTAAGTGAACACTGAATAAATGTTTCTTTGTTTACACCAAAACTCCACAGTGTGTGTGTGTGTACCCAGTGGCACTCATGGGAAATGAGATAGTGATTAGCCGGACACTGTTTCAGCTTCAGTTTTTCAAGGGCTATTCATCAGCAGTTAAAGCTGATTATCTGACAGTGTTTACTGCGCTGTACGTTTACCATGCACAGTGTTGTCTCTGGTGAAATGGATCGTAGAAAGTTTGCTCCATCCTATAACCCAAAAGCCTCGCCATGGTGATTATGTACAGTAGACTTCATTCTACAAAATGTTTGTGCACTGTGGACCAATGTTTCTTAGGAATCACTGCATTATTCATTGATAGCCCTGAGTTATCTACTAGCCAGAGACACTCTGCCCGTAGACTCTCAGCTGTGCTCGGCATACATATGAGAATCACATGCCGGGCTGAGTGTGTAAAACCCAGTCACGTGTTTTTGTTTTTATCTTTATGAAGCTGTTTTGTATGTGCTGCTCCTTAAACGCAGTACGTTTGGTACAACTGAAACTTAAATTTCTTCAACACATTATTCAGTGTACAACTACGTGGACTCACAATAAGCACTCAGACTAGCATATACAAATACCACACTATTCTCCCTCCCTTTGTGTGTGTGACAGTACCTGTACTGCACTGACAGTGCTGGATAGTGGGAGGAGTAGCATCCAGCAAGTGCAGAGCAAACAATGTCGGAGGAAATGAAGCCTCTGTGTGGCCTCTCATTGGAACACAATCCTCAGGTGGGGTTTGGCTGGCAGCAGGGAGGGGGAGGTTGGAGAGGAACTCGAGCACACAAGTGCTTATTTGCAGACAGTGCACTTGTTCAGGCTGCGGCTTTTCCGAGCCTGTACGTATGCGTGAGTGTTGAGCCAGCACACTTGGCATGACCTGGCATCTGCCCCCTCTCATCATCCCACAGAGTCGGAGTCGGAGCTCTCTGTGAGCGGCTTCCTGTCTGTGGCCAGTCACTCCTGTGAAGAGGACGAGGGGAGAGACACCCCCCTTCTCAGCCATCCCAGCGTGCTCAGGGGGCCTACCGGAATGTCAGGAGAGGGTGACCATGGCAACCAACCAGCGCAGTACAATGGAGTCAAGAAGCACAGGTGGGACACGCTCCAGTTATGATGTCATGCTTGTTTACTGGTTTAAATGATGGGAAAGAGACGAGTGGAACTGGGATGTTGGCCATGCCGAGTGCTCCCCAGACAACCTATTCATTTAGCATGTGCTTTGTTTAAGATACTTATCACAGCTGGTCACAGGAATCAATAGAATATGACTGGAAACTTCAATACATACTGTAAATGTGACTTTTTAGTATGCATGTCTGATGATGGCGGGTTGCAGACCTCAATCAGCAAAAGGATAGGACAGTAAATGGCAGAGCTGCTGTAATGGGATACCACCTTTCCACTCCGGCCCTTTTTATGTCATCAGGTGTTTTTTGTTTGAGTGCCCAATCCACAGAGAATAGCCTGTTTTGTTTGTGACAAATCCAACTCTCCAAGCGAACAACCAACGTAGCGCTTGGTGTCTGGTGGCGGCGGTTGGGGTAGCGGTTTCGTGAAGATTTGACAGTCTCTTTCATTTTTCGTGGATGCTGATTCTGGCTTGGCCTCTCTTCCTTAATCCAACAAGTGACCCATGAATAATTTAGCATGTGCTGGCTCAGAGTAGAAGTTGGAAGAAAAGGGACTGGCTGGCTGGCTAGCTTTGTGTGTGTGTGTGTGTGTGTGTGTGTGTGTGTGTGTGTGTGTGTGTGTGTGTGTGTGTGTGTGTGTGTGTGTGTGTGTGTGTGTGTGTGTGTGTGTGTGTGTGTGTGTGTGTGTGTGTGTGTGTGTGTGTGTGTTGTACATTAAAGATTTATGAGGTGGTCTGTTTATTTGGAATTAGTCCTGTCATTCAGACATACATTTGTCCCTGGTTGCCTGCTGTAGATTGAACATTTCCCTCAATCTTTACCTTTCTGTGACAACAACATTCAATAAATTCTCCAAAAAACATCAAAATAATCCTTGGCTTAAGGACGCACATATACAGTAGTGTAGCTATGTATTTTCATGCATGTAATAATAGTGATTTGAAGAGTGATACAGCTCAACCGTAGACAGCGTTGGCTATGAGAAGTACTGATGTGGCACGTTCACGTGTATGGAAAATCCTGCCTCACTTCCAGGTTGGCTTGTGTTTCAGTAGCCTCTGCTGAACACAACCAAAAACTACAAGTCCCATGAACCATCAGACATGTACAAGTGCAGTAATATTGAGCCGTAGAAAATAGAAAAACCCCATTGTCTCGTTTCAGTTTCTGGAGTAATCCAAGCAAAGAAATCCTCTATGTAAACATACATTTTTGGGCCGAGGCTGATGGAACACAAACTGGGCCAGAAGTATAGTCTGCAATGCATCACTGCACCGCTCATCCTACAAACGGAGCAAACCCCCACCCCCCACCTCTCTGTTTATTTAGCTGAAGTAATGGCTTTTATTTGTATAGTTGCCTCGGCACTCAATTTTAACAAGGGCACCATCTGCCTCCAGCCAGCATACCTGTAAAACAGTCCACACTACAGTTGTTAGCAAGGCTGGCAGATAACTCCCTCACAACACAGACCAGATTTAGCCACAAAGGCTGAGAAAGTTTGGTCATGATTCATCTAAAGGGTGTGCAGATGTAATAATCTTTTGAAAGTGTTTTGTGTCCAAACTTCATATGCAAAAATAAGAATTTAAGGACTCTTGAAAACCAGCACACACAGATGCAGTTGTACATCCATTCATGAGTATTGCATGAGGCTTGACCAGTCTCATTAGCTTACAGGTGTCGGATGACTTTGTTCCCAAATGGTGGTTCAAGCTATGTTGTCTGCTCTGCAGCTTTTAAGTAGTACAAGCTCTCAGCACGCACTAGACAAAATAATGGTTTTAATGTGTTTTACCCAATACTTGGATAAGGTATTGGATTTGCACTCAGTGCCATATTAGAGCAGTAAATCATTTTGAGTGTGGAAGAGATGAGATCACATGCCCTCAGGTGACAGCGTTGGCCTGCTATAAATTGCACAATCCTGACACAAAATAAACCATCCAATGATCTCCCTTCAATAGAGTAGATGGATATTATGGCACATATGGGCACTGATGGAAAACCAATTCATTAATGTAATTCTCGTAGTTAATGGAATAATAATAATAAACTTTATTTGTGTAGAACTCTTTGTACAAGAATTGCAACTCAAAGTGCTTTCCAACAAAGAAATTTCATGCAAGTCCGTTCCATAGAACTGCAGAAGGAACATAGAAATAGGGATTGAAAATTAATGCAAAATGCGAGGGAACATGCATCTAGAATGAATAAAGTCAAGTAAATTTATAGCATTTTATTGCAGCAGTGCATAAGTGTGAGGCAAAGCACAAACAACAGTTTCAGGAGTGTATCAGTAAAGTCGCAGCTTGTTAAATGCTGAAGTGACAGTGGTAGTTGACAGAGTTTCTCCCTCTCTTTACACTGCTGTCCCACAGAACGTGTCTGCCGGCTCCCATGTTCTCCAGGAATGACGTCAGCATCTGGAGTATCCTGAAAAAATGCATTGGCATGGTGAGAACAGACAGTCCTCCTCCTTTATTTGCTGTGCTCCAAACCACTTCATGAATTGAGATCTTATTTTTAAGCAGGTTTGTTGAATTAAAGCTAAAACTAATTGTGAGAAATGAGTTTTTGTACAATTCTCCTTAACTTCAGTGGCTGTCAGAGTACAGTCATTAGTATCAGTGTGTTGGAGTCCTAAGGGATCTCAGTCATCACTCAACCTCTGCCTGGATTTAATTACATTTCATAATGTCTGTTAATGTTTTATCCCCCAATTAAATGTAGCTCATGATTCTTACATGCACGATAGAAGGGGTAGACAGATACATACAGACACACATGGGGTATGCATCAGATGTTTTGTAGAGTGCAGCCATCTTTATCTTATATTGTAAACCTGCTGACTACACCTAAAGTACAGTAGACATAAATCCACACCTCAAGCACCCAAGAAGACCTTGAATTGGACAGTCCTGTCCAGTCCTGTTTAACTGTGTTAAACACGTGTCAGTAAACTGATTTATATGAATTAGATGTTACCTGATAACGTGATAGTTCAGAGTAGAAATGCACACAATCGTCTGCCTATGCAACAGTCTGCCCTCACTTTCTCAACATCTTTTTCAGGAGTTGTCAAAGATCGCCATGCCTGTGATATTCAATGAGCCTCTGAGTTTCCTCCAACGGTTAACAGAATACATGGAGCACACCTACCTCATCCACCAGGCCAATGCCACCACAGACTCTGTCGAGAGGATGAAGGTACCACAAATGCACTTGCTTACTCTCTTCAAAAACATAGACTCAGTAGTTGTTTTCTATCAGTGTGAAACATTGAGTTACTTACGTGTAATTTGGTCATCATAAGTCAATGCTCTGTAGTGTGTTGCAGCGTTTGCTGTGTCAGCTGTAGCATCGCAGTGGGAGAGGACTGGAAAACCCTTCAACCCACTGCTGGGTGAGACCTATGAGCTCATCAGGTAAGACATCGCTCCATTAAATGCCCGAGTGTGTTCCGTGAGCACACCTATGTGCAAAACATTTTGCATTCAGTGAAGATGTATTTTTTTAGTACTTTCCCGCGTCATCAAACGTCTTCCCTTTTCTCCATCAGAGACGATTTGGGCTTTAGGTGGGTGTCAGAGCAAGTAAGCCATCACCCTCCAGTCAGTGCCTTTCAAGCTGAGGGCCTCAAGGACGATTTCATCTTCCATGGCTCCATCTACCCCAAGCTCAAGTTCTGGGGGAAGAGCATAGAAGCTGAGCCCAAGGGAGTCATCACACTGGAGCTGCCCAAGTGAGTGCAAGACTGCTTTGTGAGTCACATTTGAGGTTTGCGTCAGCTTCTTTTACTTTGGTCTTTACCTTTTGCTTCTTTGTCTCTGCAGATATAATGAAGCCTACACCTGGACAAACCCCACCTGTTGTGTCCACAATATCATTGTTGGTCAGCTTTGGATTGAGCAGTACGGCAGCGTGGAAGTAATCAATCACAAGTAACAGAAATCCCTTTCTCTTTGTGCTGTCTGCAAACGCGTGCTCGCCTGGTGCATCTGCGCGCACAGAGACTTGCATGAATGTCTTTCTTTCTGCTCTCCGTAGCCGAGTGTTGATCCACTTTGAGATTCAGCTTATTGATCATGGGAGCAGAACTGGGACAGTTGCCGTTAGAATAGAAGAGCAGGATAATTAATGTTTGAAAGCCTCAGCTAGCAGAAGGAGAACAGTGAAAGAGAATCAGTAAACAGTCTGTCACTCTGTGGTAGGACCGGAGAGAGATGCAGCATGATGTTCAAGCCCTGTGGCCTGTTTGGAAAAGAGCTCCATAAAGTGGAGGGATACATTCTAGATAAAAGGTATCGTCTTCCTTTAATTGGCAACAATTTCATTATTCATCTGATGTTTTAATATTGCCTTAAAGTAATGGAAATTTGCTCATTATCTTTGCTTATATGTTACATAAGATTTACACATCGTATCATCAGTTTTACTCGTCAGTGTTGTCTGAACAGTAACGCTCAGTAGCTGTGTTTCAATCCAACGTATTTTTATGGGCATTTTGACGTATCGCATCAAAAGAGGTTGATAGAAACAGCGAAATTCAAAAAAACCTCAATTTCACAAAAAAGGTTTTTACACTTGTTTGTGGTGGTGAACATTTATCTCACATGCTCAGCTGTTTCTGCTCTGTGAGAGGAGGAAGCAGCTGTTCCACACAGATCTGATGTAACCTTCCTCTCATTAATACATTTTTTTAACCATTCGAGGTTGGACTTCTGCTCTAATTACGTAATGTTGTTGCATCTTCTTCTTCTGCAATGCCATAATGGTTTTCTAACAGGAGGAATGGCGCCACCTACTGTTTGTTTTGATGAAAAAACTCCTAATCGCACACCAGTAGTGGATGGAAACTCACATTCATTTGCTTTTTTTTTTTTTCTGCAAAATTTCTCGTCAAAATTTGCGATACATTTGGATGGAAACGCAGATACTGACGATGTATCTAAAGCTGTGTTTACTTTACTTTACTTTACATTTGTTTCTGTGGTTTCAGCAAAAAGAAGCTCTGTGCAATATATGGCAAATGGACCGAATGCTTATACACAGTAGACTCGGCTTCCTTTGATGCCCACAAAAAGACCGACAAAAAGAATTCAGATGAAAAAAAAGGCAGCAAACAGGTATCCAGTTCGACTGCTTTCAAAGTCAACTTTGTTCTGTCTCCATTTGATCCAAGTTAAATGGAAGTGTGTGTATCTCTGTGGCCCCAGAGCAGTGTGGATGAGGAGCCAGAGGAGATGCCTCCACCTGATGCTGAGACGGTCCAAGTCATCCCAGGCAGTGAGCTCCTCTGGAAGATAACGCCTCGACCCGAGAACTCCGCCAAGGTGCAAGGGGACAGAAGGGGGTAGACTCAAACTCAGGTATAATGTTTTTTAGATTTTGTTCTAATTTCATTGTCTCTCTGGCAGTTCTATGCATTCTCCACATTCGCCATGCACCTAAATGAGCTGGAGAAGAGCATGGAGGGAGTCATTCCCCCAACGGACAGTCGCCTCAGACCTGACATCCGCGCCATGGAGAATGGAGATATAGGTGCTTTGTATGACCTTGATTCTACTTCCTATTATACCACACTAGCTTAAATACGGTCTCTGGTGATGTACAGATTTCTACATCCATGCACTTCTTTGTAGATCTGGCAAGCGCAGAGAAGAAGAGACTTGAGGAAAAGCAGAGGATGGCCCGGAAAAACCGCAGCAAATCAACAGAGGAATGGAAAACAAGGTTAGTCTCTAAGTAATATGATGTAAAGCCTTTGCCCCATGGCTAATTTGTTTTACTAATTGCCTCCCTATTGTCTTGTGTTACCAACGATGCCGTCCTCTTTATTATACTTGAGAAGGAATGCTGCACTTGGCTCAAGGTTTGATTCAAAGCTTTGCTTGTTGCTGTTGTTTTCTCTCGTGTGAAGTTGCAATACACCGCCCTCTTCAGGACAAAATGCACAACTGCAAGTGTGTGTTCTTCAGTGCATGTGTCGAGACGCTGTCACTCAGGAAGACGTTTGATACTGGATAATTGGTTTGAACCAGGAAGACTAGTGCCATGCTGTTTGCTTGTGTTTTGTTTTGTCTGTGTTTTTTTGTCTATCTCTGTCACCACTGTTAAAAGCTGTAGTCTTATTAAATAAATCCTCTCATTGTTAAAACTGCAGGTGGTTTCAGCAAGGACCCAACCCTCACAACAAAGCTCAGGACTGGCTCTGCTTGAAAGGCTACTGGGACAGGAACTACACCCACCTGCCTGACATCTACTAATAAGTAGAAATACACACAAATACCATACACATGGATATCTACTTTTACCACCTTTGGACTTCATCTGCTGTACAACAATCATTGTCTATAAGCAGTCAAAGGCAGTAAAGCACTGAATGAACCCAGAAGCGTATATTCTTCAATAGATGTGTGTGTGTGAACAGTAAAGCACAAAACTCTCATTTGCTTATTTACTGTGGTCCTTGACCACTTGAGTATGGTATAGGCATGTATTGGAAAAACTAGAATGTATTTTAGAGATATTTCTATATAATGTTAGATAGATGGAGTGTTTGAACAGCAACCTTGGTTTTGTTGTTGGTAGTCTGTCCATAATTCCTGCTGGTCATGAAAACATTTTACTCATCATCTTCGATGCAGAGACACACGAAGCTTCAAACAGCCACAGCGGAGTGCAAGATGCATCCTAATTAACTCTTATTCTACTTGTGCATACATACTATAATGGAGTGCAAAGTGGAGCTTTTGGGAACATTTGCCTCGTTTTCACTTTCTAGTACAATGAATGTTGCACATAATTAGTGTTTAACTGGATGCGTTCAATATCTGCTCATTTGCAATTGATTGTAAATCTGCGTCACGCTGTTTCTCTGCAAAGATGATGATGGCAAGTGAAATGTTACCACATCTGACAAGAATCATGGCTCAAACTCCAGCAATAAGACTTTTCACAATAAAATAAATGTTTAAAACATCATTAAGTCCTGAACTATGTACTGTATAGGTGTTTATAATGACTAACAGCATTGCACATAAGCCTACCTGACTCTGTGGATACAGTAGCACTTTCTTCTAACTGTACTGAAGCAGAGACACTGGCTCTGCACTTACTGATTTGTGTGTGTGTGTGCGCGTGTGTGTGTGTGTGTGTAAAGGTCTTGCCATAGTTAAAGGATAATTAGCTATATTCCTATTGCTGTTGATCTAATTGAAATCTAACCATCCCAATAAATGCATGTGCATCACTATAACTATGCAAGCCTTACCTCCTTCACAGTCGAGCACTTCACTGAATATTCCTTTTCTCATGTTGTGGATAGCTGTTACAAGTTTTAGTTTTTTTCTGTTATCACTCTTTTGGGTATCAAAACAGAATTTCTATTGTTGCTAAATAAAAGCTTAATGTTAATTGAACTCCTTTGGTTCTGTCTGATTTGCATTCATATATCTTGTTTACTGTGGGCCATGTCCTGTGCTCCCAGCAGCCAAACATAAAATGTGTCTTTGCCTTCCTGTTTAATGATTTACCACCAAATTATGCATATGTCATTTTTCATGATTCATCCATGGATCCCTTGGGGATCAGAAAAATCCAGATTGAACATTTTTGGCAGTAGTTAGAATTTTCCCATAACACAATTATTTCTTTTATGTTTTGCCATTGTAAAATGCATTCATTTGCAGGTTTATTAGGTGCACCTGGCTAAAACTAATGCAGTCTAATGCACCAGTCCTACATTAAGTCCTGCCTTCATGAAGCCTATGATGAGCAGTTTTTGTTTAAACAGTTGCAGAGGTGAGTTGAGCGTTACGTTCCCTTTAGAGGCTGAAGTTTGTGCTGCAGTTGAGCTGTATTGCAGTGGGAGTGAGGTGTTTCTAATATTTTGTCCATGCCATTGGATTGATTGAGGGTAGACTCATGCAGTCGCTATTGCCTGCTGTTCATGTGTTATTTAAAGATCATTTGTTGTTGCACGATGCAGTGTATGTATTTCTCATGTACACCTTCGTGTCCAATATGACAGCTAATCAAGCGTAGCAGAGAAAACAATATTCCACTTTACGTTAATTTTATTATCTTAAAACAAATATAAAGGAGAACCAGTTTACAGCCAATAGTATTATTGTGCGCATAGGCCACTCAATAGCAGCCCAACATGGTGTTGGCACATTCATTAAAACTTGTGTGCAAGACATATTTACACAGTTAAAAACAATTCTGCTTAAAAAAGAGACTATGCTTGAAAAAAAAAAAAAAAACTTTAGCACTCATGCCTATGGATGAGCGAAGCCTTTACAGCACAAATCTCAAAAAACAACCAACGCGGAGACGTCATAGGCTGAGGCGGTCATTTTAATGTCTTTGTCAATTAACGCTTCAGACGTGCCATTACTCTACTTGACCTGGCTTGTGTCCATATCAGAGGAAAACTGTCCCTCTGTGGAAGCAATGTGATTGATGCAAGTGGCATCTAGATTTGAAATTAACCATGTAATTGATAAAACCCAGATTTATTGTGAAATACAGATAACTCCTCGTTACTGTTCTCCCTTAAATCATTTACAGTATATGTAGCACATATTTCAAAATGATACATTGGCTCAGAATATGAAAATAAAAATAAATTAAAAACAAACCTAACATTAGTGCCCAGAATGGTTGTTGCTCTTGCAGTTGTTTCTGAGGTGCAGATAAAATGTCAAGGCTGGGCTTCAGCCCTCATAGAGGCCAGAGCTGAGTGAATACGAACATGGAGCCTGTTCTCAAAGTCATAGCCGGCATAGTCCTCCTGCATAATCCATGAAAAAGACAAAATAGTGAATAAAATAGTTCTACTTTGCTTGCTCTCTAGCCTCAAACAAGCCTTGCCTCAGCGCTCTCAGATCTATCAATGCACTCGCCGCCCAATCATGTAGCAGCGTACCCATTTCAGAAGCATAGAGGCCGCTGCCCGGCTCCACCCGTGCTCCGTCAGACACTGCTGCATCTGCTCTGGCATGCGAATGGGCCACTACAACAACAGCAGAGAGCGTGAGACCTGTGCTCCGTCAATGTCAGGTGTCCATCCGCTAACAAAGTCAATGCAGCTGCACCAGATGTCAGGTGGGTGAGGCTGCACTTCAGCAGTGAAGGTAGCATTAACTGTACTTGGGTCAGGATGTAACGACTTTTTTTTTTGCTATTATAAAGTTATTCAGACACCTCCGATATTCTGGAGCAGGGCACCTGGCTCGGTCAGCTCAGTGTAGATGACGTGCGGCCTGCTTTGCTGTGTCATGACTTCACGCTGAGGTCAGACAATGCAAACACACCTCAACTAAACCAACAGGGCGCAGTAGGAAGCAGAACAGCTCTGTTTCCCTCAATCACTGACCACTCGGCGAAGACACAGAGACAGGAACCTGGTTAGTGCCTCATGGTCTGGTGGCTGAGCAGGGAAAACAAGCTTTTCTTTGAGCATGGGGGCAGTTTCAGTCTCCATCTATAGCCTGCACACTTTGATGGCTGCCATTCTTCCAGCTGGTGTGACGCCATCAAACCCCTCTGTACGTCAGAACCGAGCCACCCCACTGTACTCAGCTCACTGACCTCAAGGGGAACCAAGCAGCGAGCTCCCAAATTGAGTATGCTGTTACCCGATCAGGCAGTGAGTGCATTGATCTGGCGGACATGCACATCCCAAGAAGGCAGAAATAAGGTCAAAGCCAAATGCTACTAATGACTGTAAATAAATATAACAAGGCAATTTTTTTTTCCAGACCTTTGTCAGCATTTTTCAGGGCTAAACCAATAATGAAGGTGTTGGAGGAGAATGAGTTATAGAACTTGCTATCAACTGACATTGAGCAAAGAAGCCATGCAACAAAAAAAGTTACTGTACCTTAGCCTGAAGCATTAGCATTCTGCCCTTCCCTACAGACTGGAAAAAAGACAGAATAAAATATTTATACTATGTGACTTCTCCACCATCTCAGACAACTGAGTTTCTCTATCACACACACACACACACACACACACAAACACACATACAAAAAACTTGCCTCTGGGGCATTCAGCAGCACACAGCCCAGTTCATAGCAGGAGTAGGGCTGTACGTAAGAGTTGCTCAGACGACCCACCTCATCCCTCGCAGCCAGGTGGAAATACTGCAACAATAAAATGGAGAAAAATCAGTTTATGTCTTATCAGCACAGTATTCACTTTTATGTGACACTGTTTATCAGTCCTACAGCTACAGCTGAGTGCAGTGTATCCTCCAGTGCCTCATATTTCCAAGCCCTATGCAATGTATGAATTAGACATGGGAGTACCTGAATGGCATCTTTGGTATTTTGAAGACATTTGCTAATGGCACCGAGAAGCAGGTTTTTCAGGCCTGCGCACGAGGCATCGTCAATCCCTTGCAGGACTGAAATAAGGAAAATGTTAAGCTACATTCAGTGACACAATAACAAACAAGGCTGCAAAACGACACACGGAAAGCGTAGCTGGTTTGATTTGAAGGTTTTAAATCAGAGTACCTTGTGTCATTGTCTGCAGCTTGGCGGCTGAGCAGTTGGGCAGAGCTTTCCACAGGTAAAGAATCTCAATCACAGACAGGATGCAGAGTTCTTTGGACAGACTGGTGCTCCTTAGCTTCTCCGCCTGATTAAATGTGCGCATACATGCTGATTTGTATTGTACTTCATACCCAAAGTTTGCAATTGAAAATCCGCTGGATATATACTCACCCTCTTCATGGAGAACAACTCGATCTGATTATTCTTGCGTTTGAAAAGTCTTTGAACGTCCTTGAACACAGAGACAGCTCCTTCAAGGTCACCTGTGGCTCCCTGGCACACTACAACACAACAACATATAATCTAGATTAGGAGCCAATCCCAAACTCATAAAAAATACCTTTAAAGCCTTATCCATCTGCACCTCCAGTTAAATAGGCGTAGTAGCACTGGGACCAGCGGGACTCAGTCTTCAGTCGCTCAAAGGCTCTGTATGCTTCTCTGTAGTTCAATTCAATCATGCTGCACCAACCTAAAACGTTCAACAATCAGAAATTATGATGCAGACTAGCGCTGAGCAAGGCGGTTTGAAATCTGAGAGGGAAAATAGTACCTATTTCATATAAACACACGTGCTGAATCTCCCTCTGGTCAGAGGCCAGATCTAAGGCATCACGGAAGGACGTCAAGGCACTACTGATCTGGCACTAGAAAGGGGAACTTTGTGGTGTGAGTTACAGGCTGAGACAATATTGGCTTCCCAAGTCAGGAGAGTAGGCCACATAGATAATAAGGGCTATTCTTAACATGCACTTACCTCAAGGCGTTGAACTCTGCCTTTGAAAAACATGAAGAGGGAGGAGTTTGGATAGATAGCCTCCCTTTGTTGGAGAATGGATTTGGCTTCCATTAGGCCAGCCTGTGTGTCTGTGCCGTCCAGAGCAAAGAAGGGCTGCACTACTGTGTGGTACCACAAGAGGGCCAGACTGTAAGGGAAGCACAGAGACGGTACTAAGAGGGATTACGCTGAGCAGCCAAAAAATAAATAATTTTCCAATTATAAATGTGACACCATCTGGTACAAAATTAGAACAATTTGTAATGATAACTAGCTGTCATGTTCTGCATTTCACTGATTTTTTATTTGCCTAATGTTTGTCCAGTTCTACATGGTTGAAAAGCTGATTAATCAGTATATAATGAGTTAGTGATGAATATCCTGGTAATTTTTAGAACAGTAACTCTCACTTATGCCGTGATTCATGTTAGCCACCAACACGACAGTTCTTCATCTCCTAAAGACGACATGTCATTTCTTCGCTCGAGAAATTATGCTTCCATAACTTTGTCACATTGTTTAGTCTGAATCAGCTCATGTTTCAGTTTAGTCAGAATACCGATACACAAACGTACTCACTCACGTACTCACGTAGCTAAGGGGGCCTTCATGTCCTTACTTTCACTGGCGTACGTGAGCGCTGACAGGCCTTGGAGGCGGTCTCCAGGGAAACCCAGCAGGTTGACGATCTTCAGTAGGTGCGGCGGCACCATCGAGATGCAGAGGTGGAAGAGGCCGTAACCGAAGCTGACCGAGCCTTTGAGCCGATCCAGAGCCTCTGGGCTGACGCCGTCCGGTCTCTGGAACGGGCTTGGCCCCGGCGAGGAGGAGCGGCTGTGGTGGGACATGTCGGAGGAGGAGGAGGACAAAGATGGAGGCGGCATTGCTTGCTGTTCAGACGCTCGTCTTCTGCTGCCCTCCTGCAGGTGTGTGATGTCGCTGTAACATTTGTTGTACATCTTCCAGGCTTTACGGAGGATCCAGCCTCCTTTGATGTATGCTGTCAGGAGATTGAAGTTGAGGTTAGTGAAATATGCCATCATTGGAAAAGGCATCTGGCAATATTAAACCTCTGATTGGAGATCATTATTTTTCATTTCACACTGACAAATGTGCAGTCTTATCGTGAACTGACAAGTGCTAACGGCTCGCTTACATGACAGCTCCTGTTTGATGAAAGACAGCACTGCAAGGTAAACCTGGCAGTCTGCAATGATGATCTGCCTCTGGAGTCGGTCCACTGCTGCCACCCCCGACCTCTGAGAGTCCATCTGCTCACACACACACCTCACACTCAGACTGATGTAACAAACAGACATGTCTGCAGGCTAACAAATCTGGATGTCATGCTAAAATGTCCCTTTTCAGGCAAACTGCATTTGTTCTATATCCACGTACATCATTAAGTTTCATTCAATCAATTTAAGTGTTGAAGACGTTACTCACACTCCTTTTGATCTTGTTTTTAATGGTTTCAATGACGCCAGTGTTTTCACTCTCACACAGTCTCTCTGTAGCTTTCAGGTCCTCAAAGGCCATCTGCATTTTCTCCTCTTCGAATGTCATCATGGCGTTCTATAAAAAGGGGTGCCAGAAAAATACCCCTTTTATTAACTCACAACTACTCCACAGTAAATGAATAAATGTTGATGATCCAAAGGTCTTAACAGTGAAGCAGAAAGTCTAATTCTGGATTGAAACCTGGAGCCCAGAAAGCAGGAAAATAAAACAAAACTGAGCTAATCGGTCTTCTTACTTTTCAGATTTCAGGCACACACAACGTGTAGGTGTCCTGCTCTATATTTGAGGTCAGCGTGTCACAACCTTTTCAAACAACATGAAACCAACAGCACAAAACCAAAATCAGGTCAGCTTGACCATAAAAAAATAAAAATGTTTAAACCGAAGTGATCACGAAATGGAAACTGGAAGTAAATGTTAAAGATAGTCTGACACGTTAGTAAAGGACATAAAAAGTTTGAATACATTTTGAAGTAAAAAAATTTAAAATTCAATCATTTGTCCATTACTTAAAGGCAGAATAAGGAAGCAGAATTGTTAATTGGCAAATTTTATTAACTTTTTAATTAATCTTCTTTGAGTTTCAAGTTATAACAGCTCTGCACCGACTATAATTAAACACTGTAAAAGTATATATTTAATCTATTGGCGCACTCCAGGCTCCAAGTACTGCGGCACTAATTACTCGTCGAGGTGAAGGATCCCCATGACTTTGCTTGCATTAGTTTTATTTCTTAATTATTAGGGTTTTCTTGAGAGTTTCTCCTTACGCGAGCTGAGGACTGAGGTATCTGTTAGCCTTAGCCAACCCAAACAGGTTATGTGCTTTGTCTTGTCACTTGTTTTAAGAGATAAGATAAAAAGAAAATAGAAACTGCACTGGTGTCAATCTGTACAAAGTGCAGTACAGTAAAAAAAAAAAAAAAAAAGAAGGAAGGAATAGTACAACACTCAGTGGGAGTGGAGCAAACATTCAGTCAAAAGTCAGTAGTATTCAGTCAGGTACAAAACAACATACAAAGCAAAGCACAAACTGTAGTGCAATACACAGCACAACATTTTTTACAGTGTTTTGCACTAATGGTTTTTCCAGTAAATCTAACTGGGAAAAGGATGAAAGGTCACAACACGGTCCAGGGTTTGACATGAACCATAAATAAGTTAAGGTAATAGACCACGTGGTTAAATGACTGTTCGATTACAGCGTATGGTACGACAGATGGTGACATCATTTTGCAACACAAGTTGGCAACAGGAGATCAAAAATATGGTGCTGACAACGACCTTGTGATAAGGTAAAAAGCTCCGAGAGGAAGTGGACCCTCGGTTATGACATCTAGCTCTTGGTTCCTATTGAGTTTGAATGCACTTACTGGAAGTGGCTTTGGTCAAAGGAATGTAATGTAATGTCACAACAGTGCAAGTGCAAGTCCTAATTCCTGAGGGCATCAAGTTTGACGGTCACATCTCTGTTTTTGAGCTGGAAAAATAAGAAATCTAGCTTTGTGTCAGGCAGGGAAATTCCCTGAGCCTCATTATGAGAGAGAGAGAGAGAGAGAGCAATTTTTCTCAGCATTTCCACAAAGTAAAACAGTGCCGCAGAAGGACGTTGCCTTTTGACTCACCAGAAAACTAACAAAACTGGCCCCGAAACTCATCAAAGGACTGTGGTTCCTGAAACAGAAGATACAGAACAGGTGACATGTCAGTGATCTACCTGCTGTGCAAACAGGCAACACGTCTGGAGGGCAGCTCATGGGTGGAGTGATAACAATTTGAAAAGCCTGTTTTGTGCATCAAGCGTTCAGTTGATTCACCGCGCAGACACGAGGTGAAGGTGACAGCCAAACAAAAGCGACCTGATTCAACAGGAATGTGGTCATTCAGTGGGTGCAGGTGTCCCTTCGTGGCCTTGGTGGTGATTTAAAGCATCAATGAAGCCAAGTCTCAAGCTCATCCTCACATGCCACGTACATGTCTTTCACTTTCCTCCATCTTTTCAGCAGGAAATGAAAGCAGGATGACACCTAGCGCTAGACGCAATTAGTGGAAGAGGTGACATTTTAGCCTTACCGGGAGTCAGGACACATGGGGGTTGCCCTTCTGTGGTATCAACGTTCAAGCTGAAAGCAAACCCTTCCTAGAGATAATCAGCCCTTTTAATAACATCACAGCATGACTGAAGGATGTGTGCGAAATCCTGCAACCAGTAAGTGGACCGTGGTCTGAGCCTGTGGTTCAGAGCCAGGGTTCCCAACTTTTTCCTTTGTGACCCCTTTAAAAGACGTAATGTCTACCTGTGACCGATCATAGTTTGCTTACAATGAGTACACATTTACACACACAAAATAAGAAGGAAATGAGAATTATGTTAATATTATTTAGCATAGCGCAAGCGTGTATGTCAGCTTTCCTATCACATTAATTGTCTTGCAGGCCCTCATACTTGGACACTAAATAGCATCCAACAAATAAGGCTTGGACTTTCCAGAACAGGTGCAAGGTGCAACCATCCAGTACCTGACATGTGGTTGTGATTTGAGGGAGCTAGCAGGGCCAAGATGACAAATTTAACACCAACCAGCTCAAAGTAAGTGGCGTGACTGCTGAATGCAAACCTGTTTAAGGCCATCTTCTTTGAAAACACTTGCACATTCACACTGATGGTGGTCACAATGTCAGTGTACATAAAGAGCAAAACTATTATAGGAACACAGTCATTGGACTGTTTGATCAGAAGTCACACTTCTTGGTGCGGATGCTTGCCCAGGGTATTCAAACAACATCCATCCTACTTGTGACCTGATCATATGGTGCTACACTGCACAAGCGTGACAGGGATGTTGAGGTTTTGTTTTGGCAACTAAGCACAAGGCAGCGCTGAGGGGAACTGATGCCTTCACGGCTAATTCTCATGACGGCTGACCACAGCAGTTTGGGAACATTAGCTACGCGTGCCATAACAGTTAACAACCCCCTGTAGAGAGAACTTAAGTACCCATCATTAAAATGCTTCCCAGACGTCAAAACAGACACACGGGAGCAGAGAGACTGCTTGGGTTATTGTGTCTGAAACAGACAGCCACACACCTGTATGCCCTGAAGAGCTCGTCGCTTTCCTTGAAGCCGTTGTTGAGGAGCATGTTGATTCCTTTCAGTGCCAGCTCTGCGTCGTTGACACGGTCGGTCTGCTCATCCTCCACGCTTGCCGGGGATGGTTCTGTGGGGTCCGCCATTGAGATACCCGACACCGGAGGCGAAGAAGTGAAGGAGGGAGGGGGTGTGCGGTATGTCTCGTTAGTTTACTTACAGGCGGAGTAGTCTCGGACAGTGGCGCAGTGTTTTTGGAGCAAACGCAGTCACGGTCATAGTCTTACATGAGGAGACCGATGAGCTGTCACTTAAAGTCACTAACAGCTAACTACATGCGTGTGTTTACTGGCTGTGACTCCAGCGGTTGTGTCGCTGTTCCGTATTCTGCCGCCTGGCCGGTGGCTCGTGAGTTCCTGCGCAGACAGGAAATGTGGTGCGTTTCCGTGCTGTCGGAATTATTCGTTTCGGATCAGATTATACATAAACGTCAAAGCACTAAACAGTTTTAAAAAAAGGGGGGGGGGGGGGGGGGGGGGGGGGTGTTATGTTGCTCCTGTTTTATATTCTGAGTAAGTATATTAAATTCTTATGTCTCTGTCATACCATATCCTTCTGAGTAATTACAAATTGTATGACATTTCATAGTAAATTAAGAGGTGTACAGGATATACTTTATCAAATTCTTCAAAAAGGCAGAATTTTTGGTAACAGCTGGATAAAATATTTCCCGTGGCGTGGCAACACATCTAAATTACCTAACTGGGTCACAGAATCTGATGGGTCAGAATTTGGTGCAGCGCATCTGCACAACTTTGCCACTTTTGCTCATGACTTCTCAAAGTCAGTGAAGGCAACATCAGAATGGGCGTGGTTGTTTCTGCAGGAGATCCCAGCCAAGGAGATAGCTCACCGTGTAGGGTCCAAAGGATCCAGGAAGTTTAGAAGGTTTATCCTTGTCAGGGAGATTTTTCAGTACATTTAAACAGTTCTTAAATAGTAAATTAGCACCAAAATACTAAAATAGTTGAAGTATACTTTTTGGTAAATTCCTGCAAGATGGTATAAACACGTTGCTAAAGCCTTCTCCCTCAAGAGTATAAATCTGGAGGAGTTATACACCTCCAGAGGTATATCTTACTTACTAATTATTGTTTTTAATTTTAGATGGTCAGATTTAAAGATACTGGTTCTAGAAAATATTACAAACATCTCTGAAAATAAAACATGATGTGTAATTATACTATGTAAAAGTCTTCTCAGGCCATTAAAAATCCCAATATTTGCACAGACAGCGCTGAGTATATGACTTCAGTGTCCTTATTGATAACTGCCTGTCTCTTAGTCAATTCTAAGAATATGATTATTTCCAAAGGGCCATAAAGTGTGTGTCACCAATGAATATCCTGTTTAGAAATGCAATTACTGAACACCATTTTATCTTATCTTAGTCTAATTCTGAATCACACTGCTCCCAAAAATTTGGGACGATGGAGACAAATCAACATTATGCACTGTATTCCAACACAGTAGATGTGAATGATAATTTTATCACAAAAAAATGTATATTTGTCTGATCTTACAATCAACAGTATACACATTTTGCTGAGTATAATTCAACAGTTAATCCCCGATGTCCAAAAAATCGCATGTCTTGGTACATATAATAATGTGAGTTGTCACCACGATCACAAGACCTACTTATGGCACTGAGAAGTATTTATAAAGAACATTAATTGAAACGATTACAAAATGGTTTACAAATCAGTGGTCACAAGACAGGAATGCATGTAAAAATATGTTCAATCATCATGCATATCTTTTCTCAAATCACATATGTTTCTACAATGTACAAACCATTTAAGTAAACACTTGCTGGGGAATTTAAATACATCAAATACATTTTCTATTCTTATCATGTTACTTTCAGCTTTATAGTAATGTGGGCTAAATGGTCCCGAACATGACTGACCAGACTTGTGAGTCTTGTGCTGTTGCAATCTATACTGGTTTTGCAGCTCCTAGACAATGCTCCACAAAATTCAGTGCATGTTGTTTTCTGGTGTAACTGGCATTATCAGCCATGCAGAACATCCTCATGCATGAAAAAGGAATGCAACGTGGAAAATGGATTGAGAACAAAAGTAATATGAAATGGGAAAAACCATGTGATTTCATAGCATGTGTGAAGACTCCATCTCTATTAAACCAGTTTTAAACCAGAATTCTACATGCTGGCATGCGGATATGAATATAAAATAGCCAGGAAACCCCTGAAGTGTCACTCAACTGAGCCCCGGGGGCGTAAACGTAATTATTCTAGTATAAACTTTTGAGTTCTACAAACAAACAAATAAAAAAAATCAACTAATAATGTTGATTTCCATTAAAGCACCATCACAAAAGGCATCATTTGTTTTCTTAAAGTGCTGGGTTGCTCATTCTGCAGCCTGACCAATCACAAGCTTATTCAGTAGCATTTGAATGTTGACAGAAAATGCATGGACCAACACATCCGAGTCTAAAACATCTGTTGAACCGGCGCCGTGACACATGATTTTATCACAAAATAAATACAGAAATGTAGAACTGAGCAGCCAATATCATGAGCCTGTAAGCTGCTGCTCATACCTCTATTTTACACACAGACTCACACACACTCACACTGAAACACACGCCTCATAATATACACAGTCTTACACACAAACACATTCTCTGTCTTGGTAACAGATTGCACATGGTTGGCGGTGGACATGGTCCCAAGGATTGTTAAATGACGATGCGGTGAGATGCGTTTCGTTCAGCCTGGGCACTCTTTGAGGTTGACCGAGCCGAACACACCCGACAGTCTGTCGAAAGAGACCGAGTCGCTGTTGATCCTCATGTCCTGGATGCATCCCACAAAGGATGATGTGACGGGGAACGTCTGCGGCAGTGACATCTCTGCAGGAGGAGGGTAAATGGGGGGGGGGTTAACTTAAACTTAAATTGAACTAAGTCGACTAACTCTCAGATTAAAAGCTTATTTTAATACTCACCAGGAATGCCCCCCACATACAAGGAGTCTTTGGTCAAAGTTGTAGTGGATGATGGTGGTCCAATCTTGTAATTGTCTATTGTGTCCACATGCAGTTGCACAACATTTTTCCTCTTGATGACTGGAAGACACATGGACAGTGATTTAATGCAAAGGATTTGTTTTGATCCATCTTGTTCTTTCATGAAGTGACCGCGTGCATTTTACCTGAAATTTTATGAAACGTCCCATCACATAAAGAAGCTTTTGGCTTCACCGACACCATGAATTCCCCTTTTCCGTTGTTCACTTGTGCCACTACCTGTAAATGGGAGCCAAACACAACGCTTTTTAATCACATGCACAGGCAACAAGACACTAAGAGATGTGTCTCTCCAATCCAGACTTGACTCAACTGAGTATTTATTGTCCAGAAACTAAAATTTCAGGTTCAGAGTGTCTGGCTGGAAACCACAACGACAGATGGCCTCATTAAACTGATGCAGAGTCAGGCCTTACCTCTCCTCTTAGCATGTAGACACTGAGATAGTGGCCCATCTCAGGTCCAAACTGGGCCTTGCTGAAATCACCAACGTGCAGCAGGAGTCCTGTTGGACTCCGTGGACGAATATTAAACAGCAGCTCGAAGCTGGGGCCGACAACAAAAGAGTCGTCTGAAATACAGAAAACAGATAACATCGTGCTGTCATTGCTAGCATTTTTCTAGACATCATAATTAATGTATCACAGCAATGAGGAGACAGCCGCGACATGAACATATCAAGGACTCTTTCTCATTGTTTCTTAGAAGGAACTGACATGTAGCTGTTTTCCTGGAAATGTCCTTTAAATAACTTTCTAATTTGGTGCTAATTATAGAGAAAATAGAGACAGTGTTCCTTAATTATCAGTCCTCATTGATATCTAGTGTACAACTTTTCCTCACTGGACAGTAGGTGAGCTGAAGATGCAGAAACATAAAATTTGTCTTCCTGTCTGGCTGCACATCACTAGCATACTGAAAATGTAAGAAATATATGTTAATATGTGAAATAAACATTTCAAAATTATTATTTACTTTTTAGCTTTTTTCAAGGAAATTTGCATGGATATTCACAGCTGCTTAAGATCTTTTTTTTCCTCAACATAACTGTAATTTCCTTTTTTTTCACTGAGTCACTCATAGAAATTTTATATGATGTTCTTTTCAGGATACTTCCTCGGAAATTAAGAAGTTTTATCCTGGTACATAAATCTTTTTCTTTGTAAGCATTTTGTGTCATCGGCTTGTTCAGGGGGCACATTGTGTGGTTGCAGGTCCGACTGATAGCTGACAGAAGCTGACAGGGGTGGTACACTCACTGATGATGACATGTGCTCCATTCCCTGAGAAATAAGCCCCCCTTTGTGTCTGTCCCTCAAAGCAGGGGCCAGCGCCATGGTTTGTGGTTGGACTTGACATCGGTGCTCCGTTCATTTTAAAATTGCGGATACAGCCGGGCACACTCTGCTTTGGAAGGGCCTTCGACTAAAGGAAAAAAAAATATATATTGATATATAAAAAAATCTCTATATATTTAATGAACTGACCAGTGAGTACTTTTCTTTTTTACCCTCAGCTCCTTGTGAAGGGACACCGGAGCACTGCCCAGGTACACAGGTGACACAAAGTGCTGCATGGACATCAGCTCAGCATTTGTCAGCTGACCATCCTGAGCTCTGATCCCATCCACAACCAACCGGAACTTCTTCTTCTCCAGACTGAATATGACCTACAAGCAACATACATTAGTCACTGTGCAAATAAAGAATAAGAAAGTATTTGACTTTGTTCTATAATGTGGACTGAGTGATTCCATGGTAACACGAGATCAGTATGACATGAGTCCACTGACCGAGTGCCACTTTCCATCATTGTACTTCTCCCGGTTGAAGATCTCCTTCTGTCTGCCTACGGACAGTCTGATCCTGCCTTTGGATATGTATAAAGCGAGATGAGCGCGCCCTCCTCTGGTAGCAGCAAAGAACAGCAGGCCCTCTGGAGCTCGGGTCCTGACATCCAGAGAAAAGTGGGGCCTGGGAAGGATAAAAAAAAAGACATCATCTTTATCCTTTGTGTGTGTTGGTTATTGGACATAACCGTTGCATTGTTCCTGAGATGATGTACTCAGCCAAGCAAACTTTTTAATAAGAAATCCTCCAGTGACAGTTTCATGTGTCAGCATGCTGCATTGTGAAATGTGCAGTGAGGTAGGACAGGTTACTCACCTGGGCTGCAGGACCTGGAGTGGAAGGCTGTAGCTCAGGCTGCTGACAGAACCGCCCATGCGATAAGCATGTTGAACCAGAGCTGGTGATGTACATGCTGACAGACTCTCGTTTATTGCATGCGTCACACCATCCTAAAACAGCAGAAGCATAAAGAAACACTCAGCACAAGGCTCAATGTTGGCCCTAAAATCTTTGTTTGCTCACACATCTCTGGCAAGTCTCCAAAGGGGTTCTGCTCTGTCAAAAAATAAAGATGGGAGGGTACAACAGTGTACAGTGGTACGAATGACATGACATATAAAACACTCTATAGACTGTGTTAAAGTGGGGCCCCACAAAAAGTGAAAGCTCACCAGACACGATAAATACTAGGTATTGTGATTAATAGAGTCTGGACACTGTTCCCATAAATATTAATAAATAAAGATTTGGGGGGTATAGTAATACATTTTTGTGAGAGGATTTGTTGTTACATTGATGAAATAAATGCAGCACCTCAACTTACAATTTTTTTTATCATTGATTCATCTGCCGATTACTTTGTAGATTAATCAATTGTTTGTTCCGTAAATGTCAGAAACAGTGAAAAATGTCCATCCTATTTTCCCAAAGCCCAAGCTGACTTCATTAAATTGCTCATTTTGTTCATCTGACAGTCCAAAACCCAAATATATTCAGTTTGCTCTCACAGACGACTGAAAAAACAGCAAACATTCTCAAAAATGAACCTTGAACCGGAGCTTTTTTTTTTTTTTGCTTTAAAAAAATGACTAAAATGATAATTGCTGCAGACAAACTGTCTATTGCTAATGCTGTTACATAGACCAGAAACACAGTAGATGTCTGCCAAAGAGACTCAACTACCTGCGTATCATCACTTTGATAGATAGCCAAGTATAACCTGGCAGTTATGATTTCATCAGTCATATAGTCAGCACTGATGATAACTGGTCAGTCAGTATGAATCATGCAATTACAGCTACAAAATAATATATCAGATGCTTTATGTCGGTTACATTGAGTTTCCTGTAGCAGCACAACACCCACAAATCATCTGTTTATTCAGAGGTGTGTTTGGTTTCAACATAATTAGGAGTTTTGAGCTGTGCTTGTTATACTGTTTGGCACAGCGCGCAGGAATGTAGGTGCTTATGCGATATGAGCGATTTCAGTCAGGGAAATCACTTATACACTCAGGGACCTAAAAGACAACAGGGGTGACCTTATAATGGAAGTGCAGAGATTATAAAGGTGTAAAGAGACTCCAGCACCTTTTTGAAATGGCACATTTGGTCCTGATACTATAGAAAACACAAATAATGGATGACGGTCGACTTAGACCAAAAATATCATTTTACACACAGATATTACAAAATGCAATAAGAGACGCCCATGACTGAGTTTCACCGCACTGTCAACAATTGATTATTGCACTTGCATGAACTCGTGCAGCAATTAAGAGTTTATTATTCAGGCAATTTATTGTGTGTCAGGGGTTGCTGGAGACTAGATTGTGGTGATATGGCCTCCTTTAGTCCGAAGCTCTTAAATCAAATACACAAAGCTTAAATTATGATGGGCATGCAAAATCAGCAACGATATGAGGAAATTGTGTAATCATGCTTTTGAGAACATAGAATGAACATAAACAGGCAAGCTCTACTCTTCACTGTGAAATACCAACATTCCAGCGTTCCTCAACCTTAAATGCCGGGAACCCTTTGAGAGTTTCAAGAGATGGAAGACTGATAAATCTAGATTTGGTTGTTTAGTCAAGTTTATTTGCATAGCTATTGGTATTACATACAAATTCTCACAGGGCTTTACTAGCCCACAACTGCAAGGGTTTCCATTTGATAAGTGCGTTAACTTGGAATAATTTAACAAGTTTGAAATATATTATTTGCATCCCACTATATACTTCAAAGTAGAATATAAAAGTATGCTATAAGCAACTTCACCTGAATCTTATCATGTAAAACAGGTTGAGAAACTCAGGTGCAGATCCTAGTGTGTTTACTGGATATTAACTGTTTATCTCATTAGATAGTAAAGGTAACATCTATATCGTTATATAATTGGTATGTCAGTGTTTAGGTCCAACAGCAGTGAGTTAGTAGACACGTGCTTGTGAATGACTGTTAGAAAGTGGTTCATTACTGAGTCACAAGAAGGAAAGAGACATGAGCTGATTTCAAGCTTGTTATTGTAAGTGTTTGTTATTACTGGATTTTTAAATAGAACAGACAAAGATACAATACATTTAATCATTCTTATGATTATTGGGAACGTTCATGCAACTTTTTTATTCAGGTACACAGCAGACAAATGAGCTTGTGCATAACCAACAGAACATTGCGCTGCAAGCTGCCAGTTTTTCGTGTCAATATTAGACTCGTCAGCATCAGCAGGTCTTAGGGCTCCTTCTTCTTCATCTCTGGAAATAAGGCAGCAAGATGTAATGTAAACAATGCCAACACAGGACACACACTTTGATTGTTATTTCACCTTCGAAAAATAGTATTACACAGGAGTTTCACTCTATGAACATTACAAAGAGAAAGATAAAGGTGACTTACTGCTAGTGAGTGGACTCAATCATCAACTCACCATGTTCACCATTTACATCTACATAATAATGTACCTTGACAAACAATAATGTCACTTGATTCAAAGAAAACAGAACCAAGTTTTAATTATTTCATCCAAATGTTAGGATTTTAACTCATTAATATGGATTACGGTATGTGAGGGCATGAAAGACTGAAACACTCACCTTCTTAGAGATGCGGTCCAGCATCAGCTGAGCGGGACTGTCAGCAGTACACACATCCACAAAGACATCTCCAGACGCCGTGAAGGTGCTGAAGTCCTCAGCCTTGTACAGGTTGGCTGGCCTGCAAACAGAACATGTGACAGGTGTAAACACGATGCATAGAAGCACATACAGCGGCACCTTTGCATGCCACTGTAGATACAATTACTGTAAAATTATGGAGCGATTGCAATGCAAAGCGAGGGAACCTTACCGTCTTGTGTAGAGGTTGGAAATGCAGCCTTTGAACTTGTCTTGACCCAGGAACAACTTGCCACTTGTATCAGGTATGGAAGTGCTGCCACTCTGCTCCTGACCCTTGTCTTCATCATCAATAAACAGCTCGATCCTGTTTGGAAAAATCATCATGGCATTTCTTTAAAAGCAGACTCAAGCAGTTATTGACTATTTGTCAGAATTTGTTAATTTTTCTCTATCATAGTATTTGAAAAATACACCTAAAAAAAACACCAAATCACAGACTAGTTAACAAAACGAAGTTAAATATGTATGGATGTTACTTATTACATGTTTGAATGTACAACAATTGCCTCTCTCATACCTTCCACCTCTTCTGATCACAGTCAAATAATGCCACTTGTCATCGTGATATTGTTTGTTTGATTTCCAGATCTTGTTGTCGAAATTGAGAATCACATGGCCATTTTCCAACGCAAGATTCATCCCATTCGCCTGGAAAACAGGGAAAAGAAAAGTTCTTTTTAAATCTTGCCTGTTGTGCTATTTGAATCTGATCTCAAAAGTCGGAATTGAAACATCAGATTTCAAAATAAAAGTGAGGACTGACCTGCTGTTTGTCCTGCAGGATGAGACCCTGTTTCTCTGTGCTCTTGAATCCGACAGAGACAGTGACGTCATTAGCCAGACTAAAGCCTGCAAGGTCAGCCGACAGGGAGCTCCCCAAGCTGAACTCTGCTTTACGAGTAACCTACACAACAACACAGACATTATAGATGAGTTAATTAGTTACAATTAGGGATGTCCCAGTCACGTTTTTTTGCCCCCGAGTCCGAGTCCGAGTCATTTGATTTTGGGTATCTACCAATACCGAGTCCCGATCCGATATTTCTATAAAACATTATGAAACCAACTAAGAGCAAAGAATAAGATTCAGGATGCCCCTTATTTTTATTTTTTTTTTACCAATGGCTCTTATATTAACATGTAACACTTATGCACAATTGTGCATGCATGCAGTGCAGTGTATTGTAAACTTCTATGAGGAAGCTTGAATTACAGTCTCAAGTCAGAACAGAACACAGAAATAAAATAAAATTTTCTTCACATTAGGAATAGTGCATTAAAGACTCAATAGTCTAGTATTAAAACAAATAGCTGCTTAACTTAAAATAGGCATCAAATGCAAACAAATGAGCAAATAAAAGTGACTGTTATCAAGTAGCCTAAGGCCAGTATTGTGCTTTTTGGAACTGCACTCCTAACTCGTATTCTCAGTGCAGTGTCTTGTAAACTGCAGTGCAGTGTATTAAGGGGTCGTATCAAGTTTGTGGTGTTAAAAGCAGCTTTGTCCTTCCCACCTCTCGAGAACCCGATTTTGCATATCTCGTAGTTTGCGATTGCATTGTTCTCGTCATTCACTTTGAAATATTTCCACACAGCGGACACAGTAGCAGCATATCACGCGCCTCAGCTTCAAAACAAACTGCTGCGTGCTGCCATGTTCCGCGCATGCGCTGTTCAGTGGCGTCTGTCACAGACACAGACCCGGCCTGTAAACGTTGGTAGTTAATAAATACTATTTTATCACTAATAGCCCATATTATTTATCCGATACCTGATCGGGACATAACGTTTGAGTTCCATTCGTGTCTGCAGTCATGTGATCGGTCCCGATTTCCGATCACGTGATCGGATCGGGACAACCCTAGTTACAATACAATACAATAAGTGTGGTTTGGACGGTGATGTCAATTGGTAACTGGCTTGAGATGCAGAGGTTAACATCCTACCAGGGAATCCTTGGGGCAACCTTTGCTGATGCCCACTTGCTCAGCAAGAGGTTTGAAGTTGTTATTCAGCTTCAGATTCTTCATGCATCCTTTGAATGGCTGCATGGTGATTTTATTCCTGTGAGGAGGAACAGAAAGTCAAGTTATTCTCCATGAATCGGGGAAGGATCAGTCGTCTAACTCACAATACACAGTGATGGAGGGGAAAAATGTAAAGCACGTACTTCTCCCTCAGGGCTTGTGGGGCACCACCAATATAGTATTCTTTAAAGTCGTCGTTTTTGTAGCTGGCTTGAGCTGAAATCGTATCAGTTTTCCCATTACTGGTCACCCGGACTGACAGTTTTCCCTGGGCTGTACTAATGATGAGGATTTCTGCCCATTCCGTAGTCTGTAGAAAGGATAGAGGAGCAAGACACGTTTGATTGAATTATGCATTATTTACAAATCTGGTTGTTGAGGAAGAAGTGCAGAAAACAAAAAAACGTCTTACCGGAAATATTTTCTTGTCCTGCTGTTGTTTAACTGGTTCATTGAGCAAATTACCACGTAGGACAATGATGCCCTTCTCGAGTGTCACGGTGAAGTAATTGTCCTATGTTTAAGAAGAAATAGAGAAATTATATTCTTTCAAATAGTACATATAATACTACTAAAAATGCATCAAAATGTGAGATTTATAACGTAACCATATGTAGAACTTACCTCACTTCCGATGTAGAAGAGCAGACCGTTTTCTGCACGAGTATGGGTGGACATACCGATGAGGAGGAAAGGATACGTTTTATCCATGACCACTTTGCCATAGCCAGTGCCTTCATAGTATTCAGAATCCATTGGAGGTACATATCTGGACAGAGGGGAGAAAAAGTCACAAAATGTTTTCCATCTGCCCTTTTTCTAGGCCCACGTATTAAGGATCGCAGTGGGGCTGGAGCCCACTCAAGCATTCACTGGGCAAGAGCTCACCAGTCTAAGGTAGGGCTAGCACACTGCTAAACACCAGTAAAAGGCTACAATCAGCCTGACCTACATGCCTTTGTGAGGAAACACCCACATCACTACAGAAAATCCACAAAAAACAACACGGGAAGATCAAGTAAGTACTGCATTGAAAGGGTGAGTGCCAGTGCCAAGCACTGTTCAGGCAGATAAGAGGGGCGAGAGCATCAAAAACTGGGGTGGGGTGAGATTGAAAATGTCAAACACTAGATGGTAATACAAAGATAAGTTATTTTCTGCATGCTGAAATAACGTCACAACATGTTAGTGCAGAAAAGGCATAGAAGCGCATCATAGTCTTACCTCTTGCATGGAGTCTCAATATTGATCTTCTCTGCCTTCTGGAAATTATAGAGACTGATGACTTTGTCGTTGAAAGATGAGAACTCAATGCAGCCCTTGTACATGGGGTACCTGAGAGAAGGTGGGGGCTGAGGAGAAGCAAAACAGAGAAAGGTATTAATCAAACCCATGTTAGTTAAAAAAAATAAATGTCTGGCTGTTCTTATTTCCTTGCTGCTTACAGTGAAGTCGGCAGGGTAGCCTCCAACATAGAAAACGATATCACTGGGATTGATGTCCAGGAGGTTCTTGCTGTCCTCTCCTTGTTTATGGCCCTGAATTGGTGCACCAGGCGTGTTTGAGGTGATATCTTTGGTGAGGACAATCTCTGCATCTTGATAAATTCTAAATTGCGAGAGGGGAAAGAATATCCTCATATTCATCACGTTTACAATCCATTATATATATATATATATATATATATATATATATATATAAATATATATACACACACACACAGATGCATTACTGAGAACAGGTGAATAACAACTGAATGAAGCTTTCCATTCACCTGCGTAGGTCCACTTTATCGAACTTGGCCGGCTCAGACGCAGACTTGGTGATGAATCCCGTTTTCATCTGGTACTCAACTCCATTGAGCTTGTACACGCCGTACAGCACGTTGTCCTTCAGGACCATACCTAGGTAGTTCTTGGAGGACTACAAGACACAGTTTGTTAACGCCATGTGTACAATTAGTAAATAAATCTTATATTAAAACATTCACTTGAAATTAGAGTTGCTTACATCTTTGTTGCCAAGGTACAACACAAACATGTCTCCTTTGTCTCTGGCCTGTCTGCGTCGGCGGCTTCCGTCTCCCCTGCCTTCAGGTCTCTGCAGTGACAAAGACATGGCTGTGTAGGCCTTCAGATCCTCCAGATTCTTAGGTGGGCGCAGCTGCACGTGACCATCGCCTGCGAACTTCATCGGGATCACAATCTGGAGAAGACATAAAAAAACAGAGAAATTAGACCCATCGAGGAAAAATAGGGAACAAGTTGGTTTGATTGGGGCTGGATACTGTATGGATGTATTCAGAGTGGGACCTCACCCTATTGGCTGCGTCCCGGGCTTGTTCAATGAGCTCTTTGATCTTCTTGATGTTCTCAGTTATGTTGTTTTTGGGGGGGAACTTTGAGGTCAGGTTCTCCACCTCTGAGATCTTCTTACTCAGAGATGGGATGTTTTTCAGCAAGTTATTCACTGCAAGTAGAAGAGAGGGCGAGAAAACAAATTATAACGTGTAAGAAATGCAACATCTTTACATGTTTTATAAACATTTACACAACCCAGATTCCAAAAAAGCTGGGATGAAGTGCTATACATTAGATGTTTGACCTTACTTTTGTAAATATCTGCTTATTCTGAAGTTGGAGTGGAAGCCGAAAGCCGATTCAAAAGCCGATCCAAAAGCCGATTTTCTGTCTGAGTTGGACTTTTTTGGAATCAGGGTTGTATAAAAAGTGGACTTCTATATTACTGGTTAATGGGCCTAAAGACATTTGTTCAAAATCTCACCTGTCTGGTCCACATCATTCAACACATTATTCAGGTTGGGGTCCACAGGAGTGGCAGCAATCTTGTCAATTTCCTTTCTGATGGTATTCAGCTTGTTCATAGTGTCATTGGCCGTGCCATTGGCCGAAGCTGCCTTCTTCTTGGCTTCGTCAATCATACTACCGATGTCATCTGATTCGAAGACAAATGAAGAAAAACATGAACTCTGGGGACAGACTGGTTAAAGAAATATTCATGCTAACTGTCTTGACTTGTTCTACCTCTCTTGATGTCTTTTAATTGCTTTTGTGCATCAAGCAGGTCTTTCTGAAGATCTTTCTTCTTCTTGTCAGCATTCTTCAGGCGATTCGTCAGGTCAGTGAGATTGCCTGCAGCGCCTGTCAAAGTAAAACAAGAATTCATGACTGAGCTTTAGGGTTATTTTAACAACTATCTAATAGTAGGGCTGACTTACCTTTAAGGTCTTTATCTGCCTCCTTTGCATTCTGCAGTAGATCATTACCAGTCTTTTTCAGGTCTTTTGCTCTTTGTGTCAGCTTCTGGTTTTCTACATTCTAAAGGAAGAAAAATGTTAAAGTGAACCAACATTTTAAAACGTTATTATCATAATATCATTCCAAGAAGTGTGTACGGTGATTTAATGATTAAGATATCAGGTCTGTGGCTTACCTTCAAGGCATTCTCTGCTGCACTTTTGGCCTCATTAGCTGCAGTCTCAGCAGCATTGATTGCATCTGTGATGTTCTTGTACGCATCAATAGCGTCTTTGGCATTACGCACTTCAGTGCGTCCACTTGCATTCTTCACAGCACTGTAATATACAATAACACGGGAAGAAAATAAACCCAAGACACACAGAGAATGGATGCACAAAACATGAAAATCTCTAGCATAAGCAACAGACAGGGTTTTGCTGAAATCCATTCATTAGAGCTCAGGTTATAATGAGGTTGCGTGTCTTTATTGTATGAACAGAAGACCTACTCCTCAAGTTCCTTTGCCAGCTTGCTAAGGTTCTTAGCATGTTGCTCTGCAGCCTCCACAATGCCCTCCTTCGCTGCCGCCTTGGAAATATTATTCACCTTCTTGGTCAGGTCAGTCTTGGCGCCATCCAGCTGTGCTGCCAGCTGTTCGTATTCCTACATAGGAGAGGGCAGGGGAATGAGTGCAAGTTATTCATAAGAGCAGAATATGTCATTTACCTCACCTCAGGGCACAAGGAGCAAAAAAAAAACAAAAAAAAAAAGATCATTATCTGAGTAGCATGTTAGGACCTGACGGCTCGCGGGTGTGGGATGAGAGATGAGGCCGTTCATTATAACACAGCTACAGTGTGTCACAATGTTTTGGCTCATGAGAAGCAACACAGCATATGTAAGTGCACAGATAATAATTTGAAGTAAAGAGCACGTAGGCTACAGTTTTTCAAGCGTACCTTTTTGCTGTCAGACAGCATTTTGGCCAAATCCTCTGTTTTCTTCAGCTCATCTTTTGCCATGCGCACTTGGTCCTCAACAATCTTCCGCTCCTTTTTCAAGTCTTCGATACGTTTCTGCCGAGAGAGCAAGAGTATTTACACACACTGTGTAATGACAATGAAAAGCAATTCTTTCAATTTGCGCATTCTTTACTTAGTTTACATAATACTATTTACCATTGCTTTCCTTACTAATCATTAACCAGCAAGTCCATGGGTTTCTCAAAACTACTTGTCAGTTATTACCTGTAGATCTCCTAGCGCCTGAGCATTCAGTCCATTCTGGGTGTTGGCTTTTTTCACAGAGTCCGTCGCCTCCTTCAGAGCCTTGTCCAGGTCCTTCAGTTTGTCCTCATACCCCTTCAAAAGGCCCTTAATCTTGTCTGCTGCATCCTTGTTCAGGTCACACTGCTTACTTACATTAGCGTTGATGTATTCTAGCACTGGAATACAGAGTAAATGAAAGGAAATGTGACCAGTCTGCGGTGAATTTTTCTCCAGTCATCCAACAGCTCTCCACGAAACTGAAGTTTCTTCTAAGTATTGACTAAGTGTCTTACATTTTTTGGCCTCGTCTCTTTCTTTCTCAGCAACTGTCTTCGGATTGGAGAAGTTTCTGTTCTCCATCTCCTTCACCATGCGCTGAGCATCTTCTAGCATTTTAGTCATGTTTTTATTGGGCGTGTCACCACGAGTGCCTGCCTCCTTCAGTTGGTCCAGCAGAGCTTCACACACACAAAAACACACAGTCAGTCAAGCAAATACTTATGCTCTGATAGTCAGCGACATCCAGTATTGGAGACTATTATTAAACTATCTATTAAGATAAACTAAGCATGTTGGAGGACAAAACATGAAGACATTAAGACACTAGAAGACAAAATAGACAGAGTTGTGGTGCTGAGCTGAAATTTGCCTTTACCTTGGATTTTTTTGAGAGTGATTCGAATGTCTGAGTCCAGATCTTTGGCCCTCTTGTGGGTTTTTCCAACATCTGCCACAGCCTTGTCAGCATCAGCAGCCTTTTTATCTGCCTAAACAAAAAAAATACATACCGACAATGCACATTTACACACATACTGCGTGCTGATATTGCAATAAAATGCTCGGGCTTGTCTCCAGTACTCTACCTTGTCTTTGAGGGAGCTGATGTCATTTGAGAGATTGAGTGCCTCCTTCTCCACCTGGCCAACTCTGGACTTTTGGCTGTTGATGGCGGAGCTGAATTTGTTGACAAGAGTCTGGAAAAAGCAGGGTGGCAGAAATGTAAATAAAGTTGCACAAAGTCACATTCAGTTACTGCAGGTGGTGTGCTGGAGCTTGAGGCTGATAGGGGCTGTTTTTTAAATGGTGCAGCTGCGGGAATTATCCAGTGGTGTATCATGAAAGCACAAAGGACACACACTCAAATGAAGTGGATGTAACAACTGAGATCATGAGGGAAAGAGAAACGACAGGTCAGTGCGACAAATACTGGAATCCAGCGGTGTGGTCTCTAACTCGTGTCAACACACAGGCTGTGGGACAAAATTCACCGAGATGGCTTATCAGCAGGAATCTCGAATGTTTGAACAAGCACACCCATCCTGTGCCAAACTGTTTGTGTGTCTGTGTGAGTGTGTATTGTACGTGTAGGAAACAGTGCAGGGTTACCTTGGTGTCTGACATGGCCTTTTCCAGCTTCTTCAGCCTGTCCTGAGAGGAGGCGCTGGCAGTGGCATTGTCCAGCTGAGACTTGATCCTTCCCAGCTCATCATCCAGCTTCTCCAGACCATTTAGTAAAGTCTGAGCACAACTGTCACACTCTAGAAAGTAAAAGGGGATTGGAGTAACAAAAGTTTGTCCTCAGATTACTGACAACTGCATGTCACAGCGTCAGACCTCAGCTCTCTTTATTAGCTCACCTTGGCAGTTCTCATCGGTGTTTGTGTCTCCAGGCTCCAGTGTGTTCTTGCAAACTGGGGAAACAGTTCATTTAAATGAAATGTATGATGATGCACAGGAATTTAAATGAATTAACTGAACTAATTAATAGTGGATTCATGCATTGCCGAGTCCAGAATCTGACCTCCAGTCTTGGGATCACAGTTGTTGCTATTGCCATTGCAATTACAGGGCCGGCAACTTCCTCCTGCCGTCAGTGGATCACCATAGTAACCAGGAGCACAGCTATGGGAAAAAGAAGTGAGTGGCAAAATAGAAATAAGATAAGAGTCTTCCAAAAGACACAGTATGTGCTCAGGCCTGTTAACGGATCTCACCTCTCACACTTGTCTCCGGTGTAGCCTGCTCTGCATATACACTGGAAGTCACCAAAGACCTCTCTGCAACCTACGGCAAAGCTGCACATCGATAGAGACGATCATGAGTTCATCCCCGAAATATCATTTAATTCCTGTTTGGAGGTTTTTCATTCTTTTCACCCACCTGTTTGCGGGCACGCTGAAGGGGCACGGGCAAACTCTGCATGTCCTCTGAGCTGCGCTTCCATAGTAGCCGTCTTTACAGTGTTCACATCGGTCCCCAGCTGTGTTGTACTGACAGTTCTGAAAGAGACATAATGCATTCATTAAACCACTTTTAAATCATATGTGAAGAATGAAGCGAGTAAAGAAAGAAAATACCGGAGAGAGAGGTATAAAGGTATAAAAAACAAAACTGTGAGTGCACTGCAGCGAGCCTGCCTCTGTCCATTTGAGCTGCTAGGGTGTGGATCCATGCAGCCATTGCACACACAGGCCCGGTCCTGAGTGTCTTGCATAATAATAACAGAGCAGAGACGGTTGAAATAATGAAATGCATGAAAAGGTTCCTCCTCCCACCAAGGAGAATAAAAAGCGAGAGGAGCCCCATCACGGGAAATTAGGGTGCCAAATCAAATAATGTTTCTGATGTGTTGATAGAAAAAACACAAAGATGTGCCCTGAGGCTGCGAAGTCTAGACTCTGACTAAACTGTGGTTCACAGGCACACTGGAGTCCGCTGGAGGTAATCACTCTTGGTTTTAGTTGTGTGGGTGTCGGCACTGTGTACCTGTGGTCATGACGCCATTAGTAAGGGTTAAGTTGAGTGTGTTTCTTACCAGGCACCTCCCGGTCTTGTCTTCACACTCATCAGCCAGACCGTTGCACTCACAGGGCACACAGCGGCCCAGGAAAGGCCCACTGCCATCTCTGTAGTAACCGGGAGAACATTTCTAGAAAAGAAGAACATAAAAACATGATTACCCTACTGGAAATTACTGCTTAAGAGTATAACTCATACATCCAGATGTACCACTGCATATCTGGATTCAAAAGCAACATTATTTTATTCAAACAATTATGATACTTGGGGTTGGCAATATACTTGATACTGATATTGATATATATTATGATAGAGATAGATGTTTTCTGGAAATTATAACTGAGGAACATTTAATAGGCTAAACAACCAGACAGGAGCGTTTGTTTTTGGCTAATCCAGCAAATTTAATTATTTAAAAATTAAGTCTGTTCATCACAATTATATAAAAATCCTGTGAATTGGTAAGTTGATTTGCCTGAAACTCCAATTATTAACAGTATAAGGGTTAATAAATCTCTCATATATCTTTGACATCTATCCAATTAAGTTATGTATTATCACATTATCCAACCTCAAATGATATCATGGTGTATAACAAAACACCAATTATCACTGCAGTTTAGAGCCATTAAACTGTGAGCACAGAATGTGCTTTATTTTACCTAAACAGTAGCAGTGCTTCCAGAGATTGTGCCACCATTCACAGAGGGCAATTAAAAGCCACTCTCCCAGACAGCACCTCCATTTGGTGTGTTATGAAGTGTGAGAGCACACAGCAATGAATTTCATCTAAACTGAGTGCCATAAACAATCAAGACTGAAGGGCCAAAGTGTAACCTTTGCTTTGAGAGATAACAGCCTCAGAGACAGTAACAAGACACATCTGAGACACTGAGAAGTGTGACCTGCAGCTATGGTAAAACAACATCCCTTCAACAACAAGATCTTCATGATTTTACCTGAATCTGAGAACTGGCGCCACTGTCATTGACAGAGGGAAAGTGAACTCTCTGTCCTCTGTCATGTACCGAGGGGTAGTGCACCCTCTGGGTACCCTCATCATTCACTGACGGATACTCTATCCGCTGAGTTCCCTGGTCATGAATTGAAGGGTAGTGTATCCTCTGAGCCCATCTGTCATGATGCCTGGTGTAGCGGGGTCGCTCCCCTCTGTTGAAGGGCCTGTGGCCAGCACAGCAGAGTCCAATCAAAGTCCAACATAGCAGGGTCGGCAACAAAACCCGGGTGCGCCAGCGTCTATCCATACACGTATCTAACATTCCTTACGTTTAGCCTGTGTGAAATAACGCCCCACTCTCCCCTGCCGCGGCCTCTTAAACACACATACCCACGCTCACACACACGCACATGAAGAGGACACGCCCCATGTCCTACCTGAGTCAGTCTTGCAGTTCAGTATGAGTGTATGCAGGCGCACAAGCACACACATGCAAGTGTGTACACGCCGTCTCCCTCTCTCTGGCACACACACACACATTTGCGCACACACACACAAAATAGCTTGAGACAATTCAGTCGAATGTGGATGCACACACAGGAAATCAGACCAGAGAAAAAGAAAATTACCACACTGTGTTTACTTAACGCTGCAGGATCTGGTGATAAAGTCTCGTCTTGAAAAAGCAAGAAGAGCTTTCAACTGTGCATTAATATTCTGTGTGTCTGGTTTATAATAGTGTTTGTGGAAGTATACAGTATGTGACTGAGAAGAAAGTCAGACAACAGACTCACACCTGAATCACACTCCTCAAACACACAGCAGACACAACTAGGCGTGTCAGCTATATTTGCAGACACGCACACACGCTGTAGGTGCGCGCAGGCGAGCACACTCAGCTTTATGAGTAACAATGTGTTGCCAGCTGCCACACCCCGTGTGTCAAGGCAAGGCCCCTTGTCATGCCGCCTCTGGGCACATAAAATCAAACTTCCTTTAAAGCACTCCCCGTCAGACGATGGCTCACGTATACATGAGTGGGTAACCACATCTATGGCAACAGCACCCACTTTAGAACAACATTTTAAAGCTTTCTCAATGTTCCTCTTTCTCTCCACTAATAAGTGATCTCTGTTACATGAAAAATGCTTTTAATTAGCAGATGCTCTTTTTCTCTCCTTTTTAATTAGCTTCTGTTGGCAACACCGCTGCCGTCACATGTATACAAATCAGACAGGAGAAGCACACACTCTCAGGCTCGTCAGCACTTTTCCCAGGATAAAAAGAATTCAAGTAAAGCCTTTTCCTTAGCAACAACATCGCGGCTGTTTGCACTATGTTTCTGTGAGCCGTAGCCATGCCAGTGATTATAGCTGTACAATCACTAATATTATGTCTGCGTGATTGTGCATCATATCCCAGCCTGGGGCTACACTATTTGGCCGCGCAGCCCTCTGGCCGGTATTTTCCAGTGCATTCCACCCAAGCCTCCTCAGATGATGAATTTTTCCTCCTGGTAAAGGGTGTGGTACTTGGTTCAGGCGTGTCAGAACACCCTAAAAATATGAGGAGGAGGTCCAGCTCCTCAAAGATGACAAGATGCATTGCTCCACCCTGCTTGTTATATCCAGTGTTTCTCAGAGCTGACAAAATGATCCCCACCCCATCACCATGTTTTTCTCGTTCGACACACCTATATGTACACTTCAGGTGGAGAAAAGACTTTTTTTGGGGAATGGAATTTTTTTTTTCAGTATGTCCATGAAGTTGGATTCCTTTCAAGTTTTAACACCCAAGCCAGGAGTCACTAACACGCTAAACTTTTATTGTTTGAGCTTCTATTTTCTTGCGTTTGCAGCCAGGGTCAATACAGAATATTTTTTGTTTTCCCAAAAAGACACAGCCTTTACACCCTCTTTTTTTAAAATAAAGAAATAAAGAGCAGCAGTATTGAGGGAAATCTGATGGCCTTTAATTCCTCACCTCACAGGAGTCTCCGGTGTACTCAGGGGGGCAGGAACAATCTTCCACAGTGTTTCCAGGCCCACCGGTCCCTGTGCTAGTCGCCCCCTCCAGGCCCACCTCGCCTAAGCTGAGTCGCTGGCTCTGAGTAAAGTACAAAGCTCGGATCCTCAGGCCAACCAGGCCGGCTAGGACCATCATCAGTTCCTCTCTGGAGACGGGCTTGTTGGTGATAGCATGGCGCCAGTTTCCCTGCAGATAACAGATCTGTTATTTTCTGACAAATGCTGAGAAACCTGTAGGGGAAGACCATACTCCAAAATCATATTTCATTAGATTTAAGATGATAGAGAAAACAGTATAAATATGTAAAGTCCTCTTGAGGATGAATCTTATATGCTTTGGTGGCTCCCTGACCTTTCCCCCAGCACCGTTATCAACATAACATTTCACTAATACCCAAAAGTGACAAAACCTAAGGGCAGATTCCTGTGAACTTTTACTAAACACAGCTACACTCCCCAGAAATAAACCCTTTGGACATTAAAAGAAGTTTCTAGTAGCCCCACTTTCCCTTCAAAATCTGCTTCACACACACATATCTTATAATCCAACAGTCAGGTTGCCAAGGAATCATAACTGCAGCTCAGTGTGCAGTTCATCCGCTTTGATATCATGTGGTCGATCTGAAATCACAGCCCTGTGGTGCTTTAGACTCTAAGTCAAATAGAGCAGCTGGTGTGTACTTTACCTCCAGGAACTGGACTCTGCCCTGATACAGCCTGTCTGGAAGTGGGACTTGTGGAGCCATGTGGATCAGGGTCAGATCCCGGCCCTTGGGGGATATAATGAGTTAGATAAACTGTGTGTCCATTGCTGAAAAAAAGAGGTTTAAGAGTGAAGAAAGTAGCAGGCCTACGCACAGTCAGCACAACATCAGGTCTTCTGTCCATGAGAGTCATCCCCTCACTGGGAATCCCAAACGATTTGGACTGGTAGGTGAGGTAACCACCATAAGATGAAACCTAAGGCAAAGGGCCAAGGCAGAAATGTCTGTCAGCTTTGTCTGAAAGGACTGCAGAGACCACTGGAACACAGAGCTTAAAGGAAAGCTCTGTATCTCTGCAACCTGGGTCTGATTTCACACAGAGGAAGTAAGAGCTAAGGCCATCATTTCGATCAGTCATGATAGCATTTTACCTCTCAGTTACAAAGATTTACCTCCCATAGCAACATCTGTATGACAGAATCCATAGACGAGACTTAAGAAGATCAGGCAAGCTGTTCGGAAGTGAAACATGTGACTGGAGGGTTACATTACAATCCTCTACTGCACTGGAAAAATGGGTCCATGTGTAATAATGGAAAGTGATGTAGTAGCTAAAATTTGAACTTAAATATTCATTTTCACTTCAAATGGAGTCATGACATGATATGTTTAGTGAGTAGTGAGTGAGCTGTAGTGAGTAAAATATAGAGAAAGCTATGAAAATAAGACCCAAGAAAATGCTGAATTTTCTTTTGGCAGCAGAATCTTTGTTGTCATGATGTTCTTTCCCTCCTTTGACTCACTCTGTCTCCCAGGTAGGACGATGGTGCCACCCAGTGTAGAGTCTGGACTGTACGAGGCAGCTCCTGGATGTCTGCCACCACTGTGTTGCTGGCTGTGTTCAGCACAGAGGAAACCTCCTCCTGGTCAGGGCTTTCCAAACGCCAGGCCTGCATGTCTACAAACTAATAACAAGGAGTATTTGGGGGTTAAAATGAAAAATCCATCTTAAAACTGCACTGTAGTTCAGAGGTAGTTCAGAGGTGGCAACTGACTCCACGGGCTTATAATACACAAACATACCAGTAGAAGCACATTCATTGTAGCTGAAAACAGACATGATGGCGTATTAAAGAATGTTCCCAGAGCCAGACGTTTTCCTGAACACCATGTTCAGCTTTCATTAAACAAATGACGTTGTTCACCACATAAGAGCTATCAGCCAGACAGCTTTGCAGGCATAAAATTTCCCAAGGCATTCACAGACATGCAGGGGCACGAAAAAGCGTACACACCTTCCCCCTGCGCTTGCTGGAGCTCTGACACCGGTCAGTCGCTCCGAAACAGAAGCAGCTGGTGCAGCCTTGAGGGTTGGAGGGGTCAAAATAGAAGGAACCTTCCCGACAGGTATCACACTTTACTCCAGCAACATTTCTCTACAAACATGGCAGCAGTGACAGAGAGTCAGAGCGGAGGAAAGACCAAACCAAGAGAAACGAGTCAGGGGGAGTTTTTGATGGAACGGACTTACCTTGCAGAGACACTTCCCCGTGTCTGGGTGGCACACGTCAGCTGTGACACCACCTTGCTTACACTTGCAAGGCAAACACTCAGGGAAGCGATAATAACCTGCAGCACAGCGGTCACACTGCCGGCCCCCAACCCTAGGTTTGCAACTAGAAACACACAGGCACATTATCTTTAGTAAAATCATGGATGTGATTTTCAAACTGCACAACCACATGTGGTTCAGACATTTATATTAGGAAAAGTCTCCATTTACACATACAACCGAAAGATTTTGTGCATTACTTGCTTTATGCCTTCATCATGCGGTCGGTTGTTTCGTGGATCGAAACCGTACATGACAGAAAAGACAATCTATGAATCAACATGAATGAACTGTGAACTTATCCCCTCGTTAATTACTTGAAATAGTTTGGTGTCATGCTTCACTTTCACGGTGAAGAGGCTTCAGGCATGACATTCCAGCCTCTTTCATCACACAAAAGTGAGTGAAAACCATTAAATGTACATTATAGAGAATTAAGAGGAGTTTTAAAATTATATTCAATTATGTATTTGAGCAACTTCTATTATATGGTGACAACTCAACTGTACAGAGGATTACAGTAAATCTATAGCTAACAGCAAAGAAACATAAATATAAAACAGAACCACTGCATGTTATTATTATTATTGAGGTTTGGAGTCATATGGTTAAAGAACCAGTATTTTCTCTTCCCAGGTGTGACCTAAAAGCTGCAGCTGCAACTACCATTTTGGGAAAGTATTTGGAGAATCATGCAGTATATTCTTGGGGTGACAGATTCCATAGACATGGGAGCCACTTTATTTAGGCAACCTGCCAGAGGGAAGAACAGGAAGTAACAGATACCTCCTGAAAATACTGACTGCAGCAGGAAAAAAGCAATCACTTGCAAATGGTTACAGGCCGAGGCACCTGCAGTAGATAACTGAAATCATGAAAGAGATTTATGAGATGGAAAGACAGAGTTTCTCACTGAGACTGAGAAATGACTTCTACATTGCAAAATGGACGAAATGGATAATATATTTGCTGGAAGAAGGGATGTGCTCTCTCCCCTCATCCTCATTGCTTAAAATGTCATTAATCTTCCTCCTGCTGTATGCCCTGCCAGGAAACGCATACAGATTATGCAGTCCAGTACAGACCCCCTGTCCATAATCCATAATATATTATGTTTGTTATCTGGGTGTTGCTGATGTCATGGTGTCTGGCAACATGTTGTCATACTGTGCTGTTGTTTTAGTCAAAAAAAGATCTAATCAAATCTTAGTGTTAAAAAAAATCTCACTAATAAACTCTAACCTCCATCTAAATAAGTGCACATCCTCAGTAGGTTTCCACTCACGTGCACTGCCCGGTGATGCGGTCACAGTCAGCTCCTGTGTTGGCTTTGATGCCATTCGGAGAGCATTCACAGCCCTCGCAGCCCAGCAAGGGGTGATAGCTGAAAGTCTGAATCTGACACACATCACAGGCTGGTTTGACTGTCTGAGGAGGGCAGATGCAGCGTCCTGTCACCTCGTCGCACAGTCGGCGGCCACACTCACATGCTGCGGGAGGGAGGAAGAGGGGATTTTCAAGCTCGAGCTTAGACACCAGGAAACTCACATTATAACCAGAATAAGTCAGAAGTAACCATTCACTCACGTCTGCAGTAGGGGAAGCCGTAGTATCCTGTCGCACACTTTGTGCACTGTCGACCGATGACATGCTGCCTGCAGGGACACTGTCCTCCATTCGGATCACAAGTGGTCCCCGTGGAGCCGGACTTGTCACAGTTGCAAGGCAGAGCTCCCTCATTGTAGGCTGCTGCAAGAGAGCGGGCAGAGTCTCTGCAGAACTGGGAAGAAGTTCTGGGGCTGAGGAGGTGGACAAATAACAGGCGTTCTTTCAAATACAGATGTGGTTTTCACAGCTAGAGGGCACCATTTCCAAAAACTTCCACTGTGATGTTCATTATTGTCAAACTGCTGTACTGGTGAATAAATCAAACAAAGTATCAATATATGACAGATTAGAAGAGAGAAGATCTTAAAACACACTAAGAAACAACAGATCATGTCTTTCACATGGATTCACAGTGGATACCTACTCAATATAGAAACCTTCTCCTCTACACTGCTGTATGAAATCTGCAGATTTAACCAGCGGATTCTCTTTCAGGAGATCTGGGGTGTAGTTGCTATCGGGAACCAGCAAGATATAATCCTACACAAAAGGCACAAAATCATAACAAATGATAAAATCACACACTCTCACCTGAGACTTCCAGGTTGTTTTGTGCTTAAAACGCATTTTATCAGTATGATGGAGAGAGTGATAAATGGATAAAGTGAGGATTTGAAGTGTTTAAGTCATATATTTCAATTTTATCTGAAGGAGGAAAAGTAAAGCAGGTGAACAACGGGCATGCAAAGCCCAGCCTGCCCCTGCCTCACAGAGGCTGGAAGCTTAGCTTTTACAAAGCTGTGCGGGGCTGCCAGGTAGAGTACAGTCCCTTCATTGTTGTTGTTGGGGATATGGCATAACACTGAGGAAAGAGGACCTCAGCATGCCAAGTACTGAACCTGAACAACTCTAGTACAAAACACAGACTCCTCAAAGCTGCAATTTGTTTCCATATTTCTCTCAAATTTGGTGGGTAAACATGATTTGTGTGAGTGTTTAACTGACCAGAATAAGTGTCTGCCTAGGTGGCACAATCACAGAGATGGTGGGTGGCTGCCAGGAATTCCTGTCAAAGTCAAGGGCAATGCGTCCATCGGCGATCACAACCTCCCTGCAGCCTGAGACCGCGGGGCAGAAGGACGCATTTATTGAACCTGTAAGAGAAATTAAAGTAATTAAGAGAATGGAGAATGAGGAAGAAACGCAAGCATGCTGCACAATAATCCGTCCCTCCTTTAAAGCCATATAGGGAAGTGTGTCCAAGGCCTTTGATCATCTTGTCATGAGCTGGGGACTTAATCTGCTCTTAAAGGAGGAATCAACTCCTCACTGAGAGAGCTTTCCCAGTCGCTGCCCGAGTAACTATGCTTCTATCCAATGTGAGCCAGTAAAATGTTTAATTCAATTTCACTTGACAGGACTAAACCTAACACTTCTCCAACACTCACCCTTCCACTCACGGCCTGCATCCACTCGGACCTCCACGGGGAAGGAGGTATGTTCAGGCTGGCGATAATGGACCACAACCACATACCTGCCCGAGAGGGGCACCTTGGGAGTGAAACTGATCTCAGTCTGGAAAAAAGAATGAGGGGAAAAAAGCTTTGATGCACAGTCTTTGATTTCTGACACTAGGGGTCTCTCAATCAAAACAGTAACAACAGACATAGTTTGATGATGTAGTGAAGTAGCATGTGATCATGGGAGTTGTTGTCATCATTGCCAATGAAAATTAATAATCATGAGTGAGCAAAATAACAATATTAAACAGAGTGGCTAGCTCGCTAGTTCGCCAACTTCCTCACTCTCTGACGCATCATCTGGTGTTTTGGTAACTAGAGGGGTAAAGGGGATTTGACACCATTGACAGGCGAGTACCTTGAATAAAATTACAGATCATCTCCAACAGCAGCAGGAAATTAAGTCCAGGAAAGACCAGATTATTTAACAGGTAAGGAAGGGCCGGGAGTTTTTACCTGAGGGTATTTAAGCAGTATCCCATCACTCTGAGGTTCGTGGTCAGGGAACACCCCAGTCTGTCGTCTCCTTCTCAAATCCTCATTCTGTTCTCGTTGGGGAGGAAGAGCTGATGCCGAAGACAGCTGTCCATCACGGCCAGCATACAAGATCCAGGCTGAGGTTGGCTTGTCGAACTGCCTCTGAATGCAGTGCCGACTGGAAACATAAAAACAGCAACAAGATGCTGTTACCTAAAGCCTTCTGATAGTGGCTGAGGTGCTGGTCAAGCGGAACAATGTGAGGTGTTGTGAAAAGACATTATGTGAATATCTTCAGGTTTCTTTACAACTCTATGCGAGTAAGATTGAATATCTTTGGGTTTTGGACAAATATATTTGAGGATGTCATCTTGGCCTTTGGGAAACACTGATCAACATTTTTGATCGTTTTCTTACATCTTATAAACTTAACAACTAATTGATTTATCAAGAAAATAATCCACAGATCAATCAGCCCTTTCAATGAGGGCTTTTATCACACACTAACTCAGGGGTGACTCATTACACAGTAAATGACAGGACTGCACAATGACAGCTATAGACACGTGTAAGTGCACCATCCAACCTGGTCGTTAGGTGCAGAGTGAAAGTACATTTCATGTGACAGACAGAGAAAGAGAAAGTTTGGCCTTAAGTTCAGCCTCAGGTGCATGACCTTTCCCAGCTGGAGGAATGCATGCAAGCACACCTGGAAAACAGATGTGTGTTCGATACCCCACACAACATAGAGATCTAGTCTTGCATTACAATCTCATAAATTGCAGTTTACGTTCACGGGTGTTGAAAAAAAAATCTCCATATGTTATTAAAAGCATGCAATGATGTTTATACAAGGTGACGTACCTGTCTTCAGTGAAGCGGCCATGAGTGGACGCACAGAGCACCTTGGGTTTTACATACTCGATGGAGAACTCCTCTGCAGGGACTGCATACACTTTATACTACAGAGGGAAACACATTTGCTTCAAATTTCACGCTGCTGTCTACATATTGATTTATTCTAAATCTTTTGGGGAAACATTTCCCTCACCAGCAGGAATGATGTAGTGGAAGTTTGCAGAAGGACTTCCGTCTTATGAGAAAACTGCAACACTGTCACGCGATTATTACTGTCCACTGCCACACTCCGGCACAAAAAGCTGCAAGGGTTAAGACATGCAACAGCTGAGAAACATATATATTCTGCAACTTTCTAATTACAAAGACATAAATCAACTAAGAACTAGAACAAGAGATGTTTGAAATGCTGAAGCAACAAATAGGGGACTCACCTGTAGGCACAACTGTAAATGTTGGCCCTGGCCGGGATGTGGCCAACTGGCTGGCCACTGATGAGTATGTTGACATTCTGGACAGCGTCCACCTCGCTGGCGTACTCCAGGACAAGGACATATGGGCCTGGACGAGGCACACGTAGACTGAGCTGGAGCTGCGACTACGGGACAGATCATACAAAGTTGTTTTCATTTTAATGAACCCCAATGAAAGGACAAACAAATAGGGAGGAAAAAATGAATCAGTAAAAGATTATAAAAGCATGTTCAAGTGCTGACTTAAAAGGTTGAGCCTTAGTTAATTGGTCAGTTGTACCACAGTTGTGACGCTAAAAGCCCAGTCATGTCCTTTTATTCTGGACTTTGAAACAGCTGATAAGAGCCTGCCTAAGGACCTGCTTTATAGCTTTGTAATCAGTCAAGTCATGATTTAAAAGGTGATTCACAACAATATTGAAACCAAACTCTGAAACCAACAATTCTAATTGTATGTAGGCGCGTAAGTAAACCCGGGCCCTTCACTTCACCTGTCTGCCATTGAGAACGACCATCTCAGGGTGATCTGGCGTGGGACGCTGCACACGAGCCTGCCTCCTCCTGCGCCCGCTGCGGCTGGAGAGTTTTCCCTGTGAGCCCAGTGTGGAGCTGAAGCTATCCATGGCCACATTCTTATACAACAGACAGCTGGGAGAGAGACACAGAAGCAGAGGCAGAATCAGCAAGAATGATGACAGATAATTACATGATCACGCTATTTTAGTTGATGTGAAAGTTAAGTGCTGGATTTGAAAACAAAACCTACTTATGTCATACATGTGTATTGGTGAGCATGAAATAGGAAAAGACCTAAAAAAAACTGAATAGAAATCTTGAAGATTTACTTTTTGTCCCTGTTTGCAGTGGGTAAGTATGTGCAGGGCTGGGTGATCTTTTCCTGCAGCAAAGGTGCCTCATAGTAATCCTGGGGCAGCAGCACTAAATAGTCCTGGAGAGTGAGAGTGACAGTGTACTGTAGTTTACAGCCTATTACACATTTACTATTTCAGAGTACAATATTACACAGGAAGACTTAAATTCTTGTTCTTTCAACTTTGTTTTCATGATAATTTCGACATATTTTCTTGCTTTTAAACTCACCAGCAAAACCCCCTCTGCCTTTATGTGAATGATCCATTTCCCAGGGGTCAATGCAAAGGGCTCAGCGAAGCCCTCTCCTGGGACAGTGAGGAAGGACGGGGAGGGACTCTGAGGGAATATTACTTCCTTACTCTGATCTGACCCTGCAGAACAGCACAGCAGAAATGTCTGCAATGTTACACACTCACAGCTGAGAGCACAGAAAACAAACAAGTAGGACATCATCAGCATAGAGTAACACATGACACACGGTATAAATGTCATAAAGGAAATGGGTTATTTACTGTATTTCTTCAACAATGGGTTAGGTTTGATGATATGATATGTAATGCATATGAAGTGTAAGAGATGACTGAATGTCAGAGGCAGCCTCACCTGCAGTGCCTCTGTTATTGGTAGCCTTGATGCTACCTGTCACACTGGTGCTGCTCGGGTTAGTGAACCGCAGAACCACACGGAATAAGTGCTGCCTCCCGTCTTTTGGGTCAACATGCACTGTTACTTTGACCTCACTCTGCAGGGATGAGAGTGACACACAACTGACTACAATGGCACAGGTTTGAGTAGACGATGAGGGTATAATGTTAAGAGGAAGGTTAAAGATCATGTCACGTGGGCAGAGGAGAGGCAAACGGAGCGGGTTAATCAACAGACAGCAAGCAAAGGCGAACAGTGGAACACACAGCCAAAGGAAGGCAGGCCCTTCACTTACAGTCACAGCAAGACTGAAAGCCAGCTTCGTCCACCACCAAGATCCTTGCTCTCACTTGTGCTCTCCCCTTTTGTTGGGGGGTGGAGTAGCGCATTACAATATGGAAAGTGCCAGGAAAGCCAAGGGTAAGCGTTAGGATCACCTCCGGCTGAAGAGAGATAGTGTTAATTCTAAGAGGAGCTGGTGTCCACATTCCTGCATCAGCTTGTTGTGGCTGAGTGCAGAGACTTCAGTGCAGAGGTAAAAGCAGAACAATCATGGTGGTGTCAGAATAGACTGAAAAGGAAGCTAAAAGGTTATTTAAGTAGCAGAAAGTCACAAAAAATAGCCATACTGTGATTTATTAGAATAATCACATCAATGTATTCAATATATTAAGGTAGTGATGTTAATATGTACCAACCTGTGCCAGAGACATTATGGCATAACCTCTCCAGCTGAAATCTGGGAACTCTTGGGGGCTATAACCAAAGCGCACTGGTCTGGCATTTGGTGTGGTGCCATCTTCAATCTCAAACTTCAGTTGGTGCAGAGTTGGAAAATAGTAGTTTGGTGCTGGCCTAACAAGGTGGATGAAAGTTAAAATGAAAGTAGGTTCATAATCAATTTGGAGAGGCCTTGAAAAAGAGAAAAATATTTAAAGTCAAATTTTCTCTGAATCCTAATGCATGATGACATCTAAGATGGCGACATCTTACTCAGTGCATTTACGGCCGACTACATTCTTCCGACACCGACACTGTCCAGACATCTCATCGCACGCCACGCCAATGGCGCCTCCCACATCACACTGACAACCTGTCAATGTCAGAGAGAGTCAAAGTCATTAATTCATTGATTAAGTCATTGATTAAAGAGTAACTTAATACAGGACTGATGAGGAGTGTTTCCCTGCACTCTATGGTTAAAACTTTGAAGTTGGCTGCAACTCCCACCATCACCGATGGGAGGTGCATCTGTAACCACACCCAGCGGCGATGTAACGCTGTACTGACCACACCCTTATACAGAGATGAGAGATTAGACCACTGGAGGTCAGCAAAAACAAGGTCTTCTGTAGAGTCTTGAAGGTAGCAGCCTGCAAAGCCTGCTCTTGTTATGTGTGGATTAAATTAGAGTTTCCTCGTAAGCTATGGTAACACAGTACACAGTGTTTTAAGTATGATGTGACGTTAGACGTTTGGATAAGGAGGATTATCTTACCTTGACAACCAAAATACATCTTTTTCTGCAGCAGGAAGTATCCCTCCTTACAGGTGTCACATGCATCTCCACATGCATTAGGTTTACAGTGACACTGTCCACTTTTCTAGACAAACAGATAATGAAGAGAATATTAGACAAACAACAAAAATGTGACAAGACTGTGGCTGAGTACGATAACAGTCGAATCCGAGTCACAGTTTGATTAATAGGTAACTGGAGGTCTTGAAATACTCACCTGTTCACACTCTCCAACACCACTCAGGGTCCCTTTCACATCGCACTGACACTCTGGTATGACAGAGACAGAGAGAAAGGGGCAAGGTTGTGGAAAATAGAAAGGGGATCTGCAGTGAATAGACTCTGATTACAGGATTTTGTCACTTTCACGGGTGAAACGCAACAGCACAAAAACCCCATAATCTTCAGAGATCTCCACATCAAAGGTCCAGAGGAGAATTTACTATCATGGCTTGCTTTCAAGAAAAACTTCCCCTTAATGTCCGGCCACAGTCAACCAGAGGCATTCTTTGGATATTAAAAGCTCTTTTCCCCCTCCTTGTGTCGTCAGGCAGCACGATAGTGACAACATTCTTTCTACAGTGCAGAACTGTAACATTAGACAGGTACCTGGACAAAGCCTGGAGCTGTTCTCTCACCGGCTGGATAATGGGAGCCAATTTATTCTCATATTAAGTATTTTCAGTGGATTAGGACAGAGCTATTTCTTGTGGGGTTGGAGAAGGGGCAAAGCAGAAGTCCAGAGGTATTGTTTTTAATGTGCCGCTGGGTACTCATTACTGCAAAGTCACAGCGTGAAATCTTGCAGCTTCAACTTGCAGCTCCACACTGAGAGCTGTTAGCAGGAATTTGCCTGTATTTACGTGTTATTCCTCAGCTCCCCTCTGAGAGACAGGAAGGCAGATCCGGCCTTGTTGACAGGAGTATGTTGACATATCCTCTGGGTAAGAGAGGCCAAGACCCATATCAGTACCATGTCAGATTGCTACTGGTGATTTAATGTAGTGGAACAAAACGAGGTTGGTGATCAGAACTAATACTCTGACAGGAGATCAGCTAAGTATTTTTCTCTTTTCTTATATCTTTTACAAAAGTCAACAATAGTTCCCCGTTCTCTTACCTATACACCCACGAGGGTTGTCTGTAGCCAGATTCCAGTAGAGGGGTTTACACCTGCCACACAGGGTTCCCTCTACATTTGGTAGGCAGCGGCAGGCGCCCTGAAACAACAGATAAGGAATCTAAGGATTGTTGAGACTGGTGGCTACTGTTGAAAGGCAGGTTATACAATCAGATTGATGGAAATCAGACACAAGCTGTTGCATATTGTACTACATTGCCAGTTTTCTGAATGACTGGAAATTTGTGGCTTTTCTTTCTTTCAAATGTAGGCTGTGTTCCAAAACAGAAGTGCAAATGACCTTCCAGAAATTCATTGTTGTTTTTCTTCCTCTTCAAAATGGAAGGAAGTCTCTTTTCCTTTGTTTTAATTGCATTTACATTTCAGAGAAAAACACTTCCTTTGAAAATCTGCTGGAAGAGCAGCACAGCTGTGTTATCAGTCAGAGGACTTTGAGGGAAAGCAAAGGGCCAGTGCTGAATTTAGACTGTGATCCCTTCTGTCAAGGATAATAAAAACAAAATCAAGATTCTGCTTTGGTAGACAGAAAACTTAAGTTTATTGAGAGCAACATACCGTTTGAGGATCAGCAGCCTCAGTTCCTGCACGGTTACACACACTGATGGGGGCTGGAAGTGAAAACATGGAAATCAATGAACTGTACAGTTAGTCTCTGCAGTAGACTATCAAACATGGCCCCACAGTAGTCAAATCCTTTATTTTAAAGCAACATTATTTTACTATTTTACCTTAAAATAATAGGTGAAAATAAAAATAAAAGGTGAAAATATCTACATAATGTTGCTTTAAGGGGGGCTGAGTATTAACACATTAAACAAATTATATCATTCAATAACAGGACATTACTGCATAACCAAAGTAACACTTCCACATTAAAGATCACTGGACTTACTGCTGCTCCTGTTCAGTCCCAAAATGACTTCATTCATGACTATGATGTTCCTGATGTAGTTACCTGAGCACTGGGGGAACCTGAGTCCAGAGGCGCAACGGTCACACCGCTGGCCCACCACCCCTGGGAGACACAGGCACTGACCCGACTGTGGGTTGCATATGTTTCCATATGAGCCCTCTGGTGAACACTGGCAGACTGAGGACAGGAAACAAGAATTTATAATGTAAGCCTGTACTGTTATGATCATTAGGGTTAAGTGAATCTGAAAGAAAAGGGTTTAAAATAACCCCATTTCCATCAGTCATGATTCCCAGTTGTCTATTCTCGTAATCATAACCTTAACCCCAGAAGGAAGATGTCCATATATATCTCATGTTCCAGCTCTCTGTAAAATGTTGGAGATAAATCTATGTGGATGACGGCAAAGGGTTTTACGGGATACTGTGGGAGAATGAGGATGTTTGCTCCAGAGTCATGAGAAGAGGCCACAGTATGCCCAGTGAAACCAACAGCAACATTTTTTCCATCCGCACAGAGATCACATGCACCCAATTGGTTTATCTGTCATAGTTACACTGGTGGACATAGAGGGATGAAGCCCACTCACCAGCACAGTCTGGGTATCCATAGTAGCCGGGTGTACATTTGTCACACTCCTGCCCCCCATAGTTGGGAAAGCAAACACATTGGCCACTTGGACTGCACACGCTGTCAGCCACACCAGCGCCATCACAGAGACATGCTGGAGGAAATTAGCAAAGTCAGATACTTCATATTCCTCATATAGAATAAAGTCAATCATTCATTTTATCTGTATCTTAAAAAAATGCGGAATGTCGCACTTTCCAAGAGAAATGGACAAGAACTGAAGTTTTCATCTCGGATTGGGACAACCTATTACTGTGAGCACCTCAATTCACGGACTGACAGGCTCACACGGACTGACAGGCTCAAACCTGGAAAAGCAGCTGTATCATAATCATAACTACCATCTGACATCAGACGCCTCACCAAAGCGAAGCACTTCCAGCCATCACATTAGAGGTTGGTGTGAGATATCTTTTCAATAATTTACTATGGCCCTTGATAGGAAAGAGGTTTCTCATCTCTGTTCTGGAGCCTCAAGGTTCAAATGTCAAAAGCTTAGACTTTAAAATGGGGGAAAAAAAGGCCTTGCTTGAAGTGTACTTGCTCAATAAACTAGTGCAAGCACATTCATGCAGGCAAAGGAACACTTTTGTGTACAATAAAGTTCTTGCTGTGTAACTGTCTGCAATTAGTTGAAAACATCACTGAAGGCTGCTCTACCATGTGGAAACATATCCCCATTTCCTTTTCTGGTATGCTGCCTTAGTTTACATCTACTTTGTAACATCCTCACGGCCATCTCTTTCAAAATAAAGGTAATTTCTCTTCATCGTTCACTCCAGTTACACTGATGAGGTTGTGTTTTTACAGCCTGTGGGGGGTGACTGCTTATTGGCGTGATGATTTTTCTCACCCTGGCAGTTTGGGAAGGAGTGGTATCCTGGTTGACAGCGGTCACATCGCTCCCCCTCCACACCCCGACGGCACAGGCAGCGTCCTGAAGCATCACACACCCCATATACTGTCCCTCTGTAGTCGCATACACACTCTGTGCACAAACACATTAGAAATGTTTATTCTAACAATAAAAGCGAACAAATTAAATCCTAACGAATAGAAATTCAAATGAGTAGCCCTGCTGAACCCTGAAAACTGCTTATAAATGAGCCTGAACTCTTTCTTTGGTCCAGCTGAACAACACGGAATGACAAATACTTCCGTCAGTTGAACTATATAGTATTGTGGCACACAGTGGTCCGGCCACACTGGTGCCCAGGTCTTGCCAAGCCTCGCCTGGTAATGGTATGTGAATAGACTTGGCAAGACAGAGCAGCCACCAGAGAGACTGCCACCGTTTTCTTTGCCCCGAAGCAGCTCAAAAACATTAAAATCAGCTTCTCAAAGGCTGCTGATGAAATTCCTTCTCAGTCAGCTCAAAGGACGAACGACATGTTCTTGAGATAAGTTTAAGGAAAGTTATTGTTTGCCTACATTCTTTAACAAATGATAAAACAGAAAAGGCTAAGGGCTAAAGGTCTTTGTTTGAATAGAAATGCTATAATACTAATAATGGGTTTCCCAGCTTGGAGGAAACCAGAAAAGGGAATTTAGAACAGGGCCCATAACTAATAATAGACGGGTTATTTCTCACTGAACAGTCCCAACTGACTACTGCAATCAGGAGAGGACAGAACCCACTTGAACTTAAATCCCCACTGACGCACATGACAATCTAAGAGCATCAGTGCTCAACAATTGCAAGAGATCTTCTGTCACTGAGTAGCAGATCTACTTTTTCAACCACTGCATTAAACCCAGCCATAATGGACTGGACGTTCTGATTTCATAAGGGTTGCAAACATGATCTGACCTTTAGCTGTGCCTGCATACATTAAGCCTTTTCTTGACTGACCTGTGCCACGTGTTCTTAACATTTAGCTCTGCAGAAAACCAAGTCAGACTCACTGGTGCCTTACATGGTCCTCTAAAGCTCTTTTTAACAACCTGGGCTGCCTCTAAGTACAAAAGTCAAGGCCTGTCCTGTTAAAAAGCTCTTCAAGAGGATACAAAACTGGCAGGGATTTTCTTTTTTAGATACAGTAAATGAAAATAAGAAGAAGCTATAAAAGCAGCATAGCATAGCTGTCTAAATGACTCTATAGAAGCACAACAAATCAGCTCTAATCACACTCACGCTGACAGTTTGGTGAGCCAAAATAACCTGGAGGGCAGGCGGTGGGCCCTATACAGAGAGACAGAGAAAAAGATGAAGACAGAAAGAGAAAAGAAGGAGCGACCACATTTTAAATGACTGTTAAAAAACTCTGCAAGTGGTAGGAGACACTGCAAAAGCTTCTTTAATGAACTTACCCACAATAGGTCCTGCAGGGGATTTGGTGGTGGTCTGGTACACGGGATAGCCTGATTGCAAAGGAAAGGCTCGAAATTAAAACCTCCACTAATGGGAAAATGTGATCAAGTAAAACCTCAAATGTCACCGTTATTTATTGCAGTGCGGAATTGCTTTTGCTGTGAGATTAAAGATTCACAAACCAGATAGCAAGGTAGCTTGAGGCAAACATTGTTAAAAGAAAAGTTCGACAGTTTGGTAAACATGATCATTTAATTTGTTATTGAGAGTTTGATAAGACAGTCAACATGACTCTCACAGCAGTACAGCAAATATGTTGCTGGAGACAGCAGTAAATCCCTGAAACCACAACTTGGTATTTTAACGCTTTCATTTTTGTAATGAACAAACAAACAAGATACAACAGGTTAATTAGTGAGCTTTGGAGGTGCTGGTAGGTGGATTTTGGCACTTTTCGAGAGAGCAATCACTGCTGCAGCTGGCAGTAACACTGCATTTCAGATATAAGACTAATATCAATCTTTACATTTAGACTTTGACAAGAAAGCAAAAAAGTGTATTTCCCATAACAATTAATTTAATATTGTGACCCTCCATATGTAAATAATCACAGCCTTCCAACAGAAATAAACTAACATCAACTTTGATGTGCTGTATCACAAACATAAATTTCATACAGTGACACAAAACAGCAGAGAAGAATCTCCAGAAAGCCCGACGGCCTCCTGATGACTGTGTCAACGTGTTTAAACTAGTTTGTCACTGCTGACAGCCTGGAGATGACTGAACTGTGTTTTAATAATAACTTTTAGTGATAAATCATTCTGCTCCTCACGAAATGCCAAGTCCGAATTTTTCAGTCTGCAATTAATTTTGTGTTTCTGCGACATTAAAAACAACACACCTGAGGCCGATTTGATGCTTTTCATGTATAAAAATAGCATGAACGTTTAAGATGATGCCACAGGTCAATCAAAGTGGTTCACATTGGAGAGCATTATTAGCATTAGGGAAAAAGAAATCTTTACATGGGTAAGATGCCTCCCTGTGACTCATTTTTTGGAACACAGAAGCTGATTGCGACAGCAAGTTCATGCAGAGACATTGAAAAAGACTTATGTGACAAAAAACACTGGAAGTAAAAATGAAAAATGAAAATGATAAATTTTCCGATGAAAGACTGGGTGGCTTATCTTCACACCCTGGCAGCCTTTGAGTCTGTGGCCAGATCAGAATGAGATAAGATGCATGTGTCTACTATCTGCATCTGTTTGTTGAGATGGAGGAATGGCATGTGGAATGTGTGTTAGTCAATACTGCACCATGAGCATGCAGCCCTGCAGCATTAAAGGCAGGAGTCTTTGAGTATATAATAACCATAAGTCTGGTCAAAAAAGCTTTTATTCTTCCCTGAAGGCAAAAACTGACAGACTGGAACACTAAGGGTGAATGTGAAACTGACTCCTGCCATCACAGGGTGGGTATAGTTTCACCTGACTGTGTGTACCCTGACACACCGAGCTCCCAAACGCATCATTTCATCAAATACAGTTTGATCATTAAAGTTTTCTCTGATATCTATGATTCAAACAGACTTCTTTTTGCACACTGCCTTTACTCGCAGTTATCAAAGATGTTTTTCAAGCAATATAGCACGGCTTGCACACCAGAATGACAGCTCCAGCACATCCACCCCTATGTTTCCCAACTGCTCATTTATTCATCCACCCATCCGTTAGGTATGCTTGGTATCCAGTGATAAAAAAAAACTTACGAATGCACTGAGGGTAGTAATAGTATCCGTCAGCACAGCGATCACAGTTTTCTCCAGTAAATTGTGGCTTGCAGAGACACCTTCCAGATCCCATTTCGCATCCAGCTGTAGTCCTTTCATCACACCTGCAGGCTGGTGGGGACAAATGTGCACACATGCCAACAGATGCATCAATGCAGACTAACATGGACGTGCAGACATATGAACACAGCACAGGTCATAAGAAATTTACTGTACGTATCAGTAACAAGTACAGTAAGCTTTCACCCATCCATCACACCCAAATGAGAGACCTCAGAAGCAAATAATGATTACTGAACCTTTACTTAGTTTGTTTTTGCCAAACGAACACCTTCCTCTGTTCAGCCGACTTAATTGAGTTTTCTGGATTTTATGGTTTACGTTTCAAAGCGCTAAGGGCAACCGGTTTAATTCCACTAGTTTCTAATGTCCAAACACAACTGGCAGCTATTTATACTGCGAGGAGCAGCCATGGACCATTAAAGTAATGTCAACACAAGCGGAGCCCAGTTTAGCAATAATACAAGCGGTGGTGCCAGTGGTGCTTGTGCAGTGGTGCCATTTGTGTCTGTCTCAATCGAGACGCTGATGCCTCCCTTTGAATATAAGCCTGGTTTGGCTTCACTTGTCATGTATACTGTAGGTCAAATAAGTGCACGGGGAGACATTTTTTAGAGAGACATTAAACTTATGCAGTGCTGTATTGGAAATGTGACCGACGACAAAGTTCAACTCAATGGCAATGGGCATTTCAGCTCTCATTTGTTTCATATACAGTTATTTCCTCCTCCATATGTTTTAAAGAAGCAAAATGAAAACAGACTGCAACTCTTCAACCCATGTAAACCCCAAAATAAAACAGAATAAAGAAAAATACCAAAACATACACAAGGCAGTCACAGCTCTAAAGCTTGAGACATGAATAGGTTCAGATACATCCAGGCAACATTACACCCCAGTGGTTCCTGAATAGTCCAGCAACACAGAGATCCATGTGAAGCAAAGTTCTTCTAAAAAAAAGGGCAAATAAACCAGAAGCAAAAACAATCAAAAAGTGAGGGAATTAAATATGAAAATGAAACTCACGTATGCATCCAGTGGGAGACTCTGGAGGCACTCCAAAAGGTCTGTAGAAACCTTCAAGGCATCGCTCACAGTTCACTCCAGCAGTGTTGTGCTAAAGAAGGACATGGAAATAATGTGTGAGCCATAACTCCTACATAAATGAACTGGGAGAACAAAACAGAAGACAATCTTAGATGAGCACAAGAGTCCTCTTCACTCCGTAAAGGATCTCTCGTTTCAAATGCGCATTGACGCATACGATGTGATACAATGCTTACGCTCTCTGCATCAGTATCATATTCCTGAGGGATATCATATCAACAAAACACTCAATACAACTTTACCTCAGCAAATGAAAATGGCACAGAATTCATTTCTTGGGGGGGTTAGAGGGAAGTGTGTAAATGGAACAGCTTTGTTTGGGCCTCACAAACCCGTTTGCACAAGTTGCAGAGCAAATGGTGCAGTATCAAATGCTCCGCAGAGGACTCCATAAAGATATGCACAGACAACATGGAATTTTTCTTCATTTTCTGATACCCTCCTCCTCCCCTACATCCACACACATTCACACAGGGGAATCAGTTTAGACTTGAAATGCACTTCATACCTGGCAGTTGGTGCACACGCCTCCACCGTTGTACCTGCCGAAGGTGTCTAAACTTGCTCCCCTCCTTTCCACCTCTGGGTCGTAATAACAGTCAACGGCATGGGAGAAACACTGGCAGGCTGAGGAGGAAAGCCCCGAGACAGACGCACACACACACACACACACATAGAATTATTCTATATGTCTCAGCAAATTACCTTTGACTCCCCGTCTGTATTTAAGCACCCTAAGCTACTCATTCTCAAAAAAGGAGTTGTAAGTCTGGTTGTTAAGTATTAAGAGAAACTATAAAACCCAAACTAAACAAGAAGGCACATCCTCTTCCTGTATACCACCCCTGTCTCTCATTAATGTTTATGAATGGTTAGGGTGCATTTCCACTGCACTGTTTGGATTACGAGTCTTCTTCATCTTTCTCTCTCTCCTTTTGTGGCTGCTACAAGGTCATGTTTCATGAGCAGAAAATTTGTCAGCAGTCCAAAGCAATTAGATTCCAGCTGACACAGGCCCTGCTGGCTGACTGCATGGCTTGCCGATAAGCTTGCATGGGGGACTATCCGGTAGGCTGGCATGGGCCTGGCTAACTGGCCCACAAGCCGGCTAAGATGACAAAAAACAGTTATCCTGGAGCTAGTTGAGAACTGTGCTGTTCATCACACATACCATATGAGGAATGTCCTCTCAACTCTTCACTGAGGCCCTCTACAATACCATATCAGGGCATCCACAACAGGGCTTAAATATCAGAGGACACTTCAGTCCACTCTGGGGGTCGTAATTCAAGAAGCCAGCAACGTGGGGAGTAGCAGAGTGTGGTTTTGTTTACACACTGAGTGAACTGTTGTACATGTACACTTACGTTGACACTCATTGGGGCTGTCAACAGTTGCAGCACGCCATGGCTTCTGGTTAAAGCCTGGGCAGCAGCGGTCACATGACTCACCACATGTGTTGTGTTGGCACTCACACTGGAGTCTAGAGACAGAAGATGAGACAGTTGGATTCTCATTTGCAACGCAAAATGCCAGAACGTTCTTTCAGCCTGCCTTAATTAATTTTTTAACCACTTGGGAATGGCAGAACAAGCTGTAAACACAGTATTGACAAATTATTATTACCTCATTAAGTTGTTATAGCAAACAGCTGCCTATTTATACAGCAGACGCTGAGCAACACTAGCATTCATTTCTTGATTAATGTAAGTCCAACATTCACTCTACTTTTAGCTCTGTTTTGTTCTCCACCAACTCCCGAGGGTGGAGCTTTAAGCCGATGGGAACATTTACTTAAAACGCCCAAGTTGCTAGCAAACAATAAAACACAATGAAGCATTCAGGGATGCTACATTGTTCTGTTGTTTAGTTGCTGAGAGTATTCTCAGCAGCAGTGGTTCAAAGCAGAACTTTATCACAAATCTTGACCTTTTACCAACTATTTACAACGTCACAGCCTGTAATCAAGTAAGTAAAATAACCAAGTGTCCTTTACAATGGTGATGTCAATGAACAAGCATATGAGGTAATGCTTCCTCTGAAACGATTCACTATCACTCAAATCACTTGATTTGGCAGTATCTCTGGTTTCTAGCATTTAGTCATCTCTGTCCACTGGAGGCCATTGTACAAAAAGATTATTCAGCTACTACATGTTAATGAATAAAGACATACTTCGAAGTTAAATTTTGAAATGCTTATAAGGAACACTTTCATGTTGTGTGTGTGTGTGTGTGTGTGTGTGTGTGTATATATAAAACATTGTTTAAGAAAAAAAAGCGTTACTAACCTGTTTGGGCTGTCCTGGTTACGACCCCCACCACACACCCGTGCATGCCCATGACAAACACAGCGTCCACCGATGCTGATGTCTTTGATACTATAGTAATACTGTCAGCAAATAAGGAAAATGTTATCATCACCGCTACTTCAAAGTAAAAGCGGCCTTATCGACAACTCTGAAACATCACCCACACCAGAGCAAACATCTGCCTTCGTCTGGCAGCAACAGTGAGTCACAAATGTTGACGAGTACAAACCTAAACCACCATCCATGAGCTAAGGCTTGTTTTATGGAGTGAATCGGTGCATTATATATACAAAAAAGATTAGAACAGCTGGCACCACTCATTCATTCTGAGACTGTCAAATAAAGAATGAATGAGGTGTTTTGGACATTCTGGAATTACGTCTACAAGAGATTTACAAATTTTATAGTTTCAGCAAAACTATGTCACAGGATATCTAATCAAACATCAAATAAGAAACACAGGCTTTGGCCTCATTACTGACAGTTATTTTCAATATATATCATCCTGCTGCATGTGCCACATTATGCACCTGCAGCCTGTCGGAGCTGTCCACAGCCAGTCCTCGCTGTCTCTACCAAAGGTATTACAGTGATGACTGGACAGACAGATCTGGCATTAGGCCTTGACAAGGGTGAATGTGTGAGCAGAAGGGAGCAGGTTAGTGTCTTTGTGTCAGCAAAAAGGACGCTGGAGGGTAGCTGGTACAGAGGTGCAAATCTCGCTTGCCCAAATGGGAAACAAGAGTGTGCCAGCTTGACACCTCTGTGTGAGGCTGTGCGGTATGTGCCTCACCCTGCGTGTGACAGTGGGATCTCTCTGGGCCTTGGAGATCAGGTGGCCCAGCAGGGTGCTGGTGCGGAGGAAGCGCAGGCGGATGTTGGTGGCCTTTGTGAAGTCTCGCAGCACCGGAGAGTAGGTGAAGTTTTTGGACCCCGGCCGACCGTTGACCAGAGACACCACAATCTGGACAACACATAGTTATTTCTCAAAGACTGTTCTTGATATCTTACAAAATATAGCCGCTTGATATGTTACCTCTCCATTCTCCAAAGGGACGATCCGTGAGTATTCTGTGGTGCAGAGCTGGTCGTTGTCATTAAATATACGAGCATTGGGCTGCTTTCCAAACTTTTCAAGGCACTCGCGCTTTGAATCTGCCATAAAACAATAAATAAAGAACAAGTCTTTTAATCTGTCACTCCATTTTACAAGCATTTCTCATTTTAAAGTAATAACAATAATATTATCACGTGGATGTCTTCTGTTGAGCTACCCTCTATCACCAATTAATATAACATATCATTATCTAGTTAAAAAAACAATGAAAATTGTGTTCAGGTGCTCTCATCTCTCCTTGTATTTACGAATCATGTTGTTGGAGAATCAAACCCAGAAGGCAAACATTAAATTAGTGGCACGTTAAATGGATTCACCTGGATTCTAAATATGTATTATGTGAATGTCTTGCATTTTGGACTATTGTTTATTGTACAAGTGATGTAAATTCGAGGAAAAGTAATATCTAATTACAGTATTTGTGACAAAGCAAGCAAAGCCTTCAAAGCATTAAAGTTAGGGGAATGAATCACGAGTGTTAAGAGGTAGAGTCTGTGCTGAACTCTTTTAAGATCCTGAATGAACATGAACTTGGATCAAGTGAATATGGGGGCAAAGAGAAACTCTGAGATTGTAAATCTGATGAGTCACAGCTGTGTCTCCTGGCAGTGTATACATGCACTGCTGCCTCCCGGATATTAGTCATCATAATTCAGATATGCCAACTTAGTGATTCGAGAGTGTGTATTCAAGTATGTAGTTCATGTAATTTATAAATGGTATGACATTATAGAACTGGGTAATTAAGTTTGAAATTCACTGCATGTCACCGCTTGCCACTTTCTACACAAAATCGACCGCAAAACATCAAAGTTTTAAGCCTGACATTTCTCCTGGAATTCATTCAAGGTTTCAGTCTTAGGTTATTAGTTTTGATTTCCTTTTAAGACGCCATAAACAAACACACTTCCTGTCTTAAGCAGACTGTTCAGTGAACCAGGATTACATGTCTGCCGGTGAACAAATTTAAATCCACAATCTTCACAATGGCTCTTTTTCAGAGCTGACATTTTGACTTAGCAGGAAAGACACAGGTGTATTAATGGCTGCAGTGCCGGTTCCAGGGTCCTGGTATCCTACATGCTGGATCTCTGGCATGGCTTAGCGGGCCATTGTTAATGTTAATAGCTGCACCTGTGTATGTCCTTGTATAATGTGTCTGCCAGGAAAAATGCCTTTTCAAACAAAATCTGCTAATTATAATTGAGTAGCTGTATTACAAACACATAATAATCCTCCACATCTGTGTTTAGGTGATTTCACAGGATTTTGCGTCTGCGTCTGTTCTGATTTTGCCCCACAAATCACTTTGCAATCTCTTTATGTTTATTCCAAACACACTATTGTTGCACCTGAAGGGAAAACCTGCATCAGGTGCAATGAAGATTGAGCGTGAAAGCTTCTGCCAAGCTGGGATGAGCTAAATCACTACTGTGTTGCACAGACGACAGTGGAAAATAGCAGACATTTATTTACAAGAATACGATTTACTTTAAAAAATCCAAACACGCATTCCAGATTTACCAGATTTACTTACAAATCACTGACAGCTGGGGGACTGGTAGGTTTTACTGTATGTGTACGCAGCTTTAGCTTTGATTTTCTAGCCCATAATCTGAACAACTCCAGAGGGGAATTCAGTCATATTGTTTCAAAATTTGAATCACAGCACAAGTACTGAGGCAGCGTGCAGGAAGTGTTATTTTGTTGAGAATACAATAAAAAGTAAAATGCTGCAAAATACAATTACATGAGAACTTACGTGCAAAGTACTGCCAGGGGGTGAAGGTTCTCCCGTTGTCTATAGAGCGCTCCAGCACCCAGAGGTCAGGACGAGGTGAATTAGCAAACTTGATGAGCACGTACGCCACATGGAAGAGCTAAAAACCAGAACACAAAGAGCGAGCAAAAAAGAGTCACTGCTCTGAGCGGATTTTGGCATAATGTTGTAGTTTCCTGCTCTACTTGGTTTTTTGAGAAAGCTTTCTTGGCCGGCAGCTCTGACAATACTCTTATTTCCTCTGCTGTGAAAGCCAGGGCACAACATGAGTATGGTTGTTGCAGCCAACCCAGTCTCATGGCGATTCATGAAATAGTCACGAAATGTAATCTACAGGACTCGTGCACATTAAACATGAGCTTTCCATTTTTTCATGACTTTCAATTTAATGTGTTTCAATCACAAGTATCTTTCATGCCTGCACCACGTCCACCATCCTTCTCATTTCATGGCCAAATAAGCAATAATAATAAATATGCAAAGTCCAGTTAGACTTTCAAAATAAAACTTTTCAATCAAACATCAACCTCCTGTGTTTACCCCATCCATCCACCCTGGTCATGGACCTCTTGCTCTTTAAAGCGCATTCATCCTTAATTGTTTTAAAGTTGTGCTGAATGTCCTAAAACAAAAACAAAAAAAAGAGAGACTTTTGTGTCCATGAGCACAAATTAATAAATTCACTTTTATGACTATGTCACGAACTGGCCTGAGACCCGGCTGGTGCAGCTTGACTTCTGTGTGGCCATACAGCAAAGCACAAACAATTCGCCAACATTTGTCAGCATGGAGTCAATAAAAGTGGTGCAGGTGCAGCCAGGTTAGTGAAAAGACATGAGCTAAGCCCACATGATCCACGTCTGTTCTCTGAACTCTCTATCTCCACCTTCCATCAGAATATGCAGTCCTTACAAGGGCAGAAAATGATGCCAATGATTGCTTCTGCCAACACTGAGCTTTCTGTTGGGCTCATGACACTCTGACTAGCATGTTTCCTTTGCTGTTCATCAACATCCTCATCAAGGCCTCAAAGCGGGTGACTTCAGCTTGATTGAACATTGCACAATGGAAAGGTAATTGGTAACAATCAAAGCTCTCTTTGTTATGGTCTGGCATGGACTTGGTGTGGCTTGGAATTTAAACCCTGTGACACCATCCTGCACGTGACACCTGCAGAGTCAACAAAAAGCCTCACCTACACCTGACCACCACACCCGTCTTGTTTTTGTACTGTTTTCAGTGCTGGCGGGGATCCTGAAGCAAACTTTAACATGTTTCAAAAATAGGGTGTTGGAGGCATAGTTGCTGAACGTGTGATACCTGCCCTCAGGACTGAAGTGATGAATGAAAACTATACCTGAAATATTGTGTGCTATTTAAATAAAAGACATTTCTATAGACGGTCTTCTCTTTCAGGAGGGTGAAGGCAGGCCCACACTCGTCTAGCGTCCCTCAGAGCCTTGATGAAAACCCCCGCGGGCATTTGAAACAGTCAGGTTGCTATCTCTCCTTGCATGAAGCACTCATATCAAAGCAAAGTAAAACACAGCAAAGGCTCTGCTGTGGAGTCAAGAAGGATCTACAATTATTTTGATGGATTTCTCCCCAACCCCTAAAAAGTAATGGCCTCAAGTTCAAGTAGTTCTTAGGTTGATGGATTGTGAGACAGGTCAAAGGTCAGCAGGGGAACTGTTGAGCCTTGTTCTGCGAAAACTGTCAAAAATCCTCAATAAACAACAAAATCATTAGGCTGCAAATAGCCTAGAACAGGCTTTTTGCACTGACTGAAACATTCAATCTGTAAGCAAATAAAACAGCTTAGAACACCTCTTTCTGACCTCAACTTTGAGTGGGGTGTGACTTGAAATTAATCAGAGACCACTTCCACCCACACGCAACAGGATGTGCAAAAAAAGATGAACAGCGCACACAAACAAGACGTGGGCTGTCATCCAGCTAAAAACAGAAGCAAGGCTTTTCCAGAGGAGCTGCCTCTATCAATAAGTTGGTTCTGCTGAGGACCAGAAGGAAGTTTAGTTCACACAGGCTGTGATGACGGTGAGGGCCGGGGGAAGGGCCGGATGGGGGAGGGTAAAGAGGGTATGGGTGGCTAGAGACGTGCTGGCTGCCATGTGGACCCATCTCAGATTCCAAACATAGCGCCACATTCCCCATCCCTCCTAATGCCCCCAAAGCAGAGCCCGCTGGCGCTTTCAGGAACTGTACAGATAAGAAGAAATTCTCCTTTTTCACAAAAGTAACAATGTCCTTTATCACCCATAAAAATATTCTGTATCCGTTCTGTTACGGTCTAACACCAAAATATGTGCTCTCTGAGTAATTTGTGGGGTTGGCAAGTGGCACGTTTGCTATTGCTAGCAGCAGATTAGCTATTGTTCTGTGTGTTGTCAAATGTGCTGCTACACTAATGAACTGAGGAGTTTTAGAACATGCTTTTATTCAGAATGGGCAACTGTGCACAACTATTACCAAGCAGACTCTTGAAAAGAGCTCAGCATCATTAGAAATACTGCTGTCAACATACTGGCTATGACTGCCCATTAGCTTCCATAAGGTGGTTGCTTGTCTTTCTCGAGTCCACAAAAAACAACAACAACAACAACAACAACAACAACAACAACAAAAGACAACAACCCCAAATCACAGCATCAATAACACAAGAAAATGGAACAAAAGCCAAATCCAAAAATCTGAAAAACACACGGCAATCCAACCACATCTTCTTTACTCTCACCCCTATGGAAACGGTTTAAATTCTGTGATCTAGAGAGTAATGTGAACTTCATGCAGCGATAGCCCTCCTGTAGCCTGAATGTGCTGATGCCATTCACTGTTGTGTCTGACTTGATGCCAATAACAGAGTGATGGTGACAAGACTCCTCCGGAAACAAACCCAGTCAGAAACAGACAGCGTGATCTTGGAAAACGAGGCCTGTCCTGGCTCGGCTTCCCTTAATTTCAGGCCTGTCTCTCCAACTGTGTCCTGCCAGTCTAAACACACTCTCTTGAAATATGTCCAGCACCTACGTATTGTTTGCAGAGAGTGTGAAATATCATCATGGCATGCTAACTACATCAGCACAGGATTCTAGCGCCGTACAAAGACATGAAACAGATTGACAAGCTTGTGGCAAAAACACTTGGGATAACACTTGTGTAGAACCACCTTCTGCCCCTCCCTGCATCTGCAGCCTCAAGCTTTAGAGTGTCATGCCAGGAGGTTTAGTGTAGGAGGCTGTGGATGGGTGTCAAAAAGGTTAGGGGTTGAGCTGTGGCAGGAATGGGCTGTTTGACACCTACACCCTCACTGTCTTCTTACAACATCTCAAATTCCTGACCTTGACCCCCTATAATACTGTCGCATATACAAGGTATAAAGTATCCAGATCTGCTCTAACCTTGTACTTGACACAGCACAGCCAACCAAGTCCCTCATGACCAAACACCATTTTAACAACAGCATATTAACATTTTTCCTTTCAATGCACTTGTAGCAACATGTACAAGCATATTGACAAAACATGCACGGTCACATTCTCAAATCTGTTGACCCCTGACATTTCATGCCCACCGTGCGTTTGTGTGTGTTATTATTTCTGGACTATTGACCCCTGACAGTTCATGCCAAGTTTGTGTGTGCGACAGCTCAAGAGTGATAAATGTGCACCCTGAAGTGTGAACAGCAGCAGCATGGCGGCCTCCACACACAAACCCTGCCCTCCACCTTCATACATGCCTGCGCTTCAGGTTATAGAGCCGCGGAGGAAACAAAGATCTCAAAAAGAGGCCCGATTGCGTGACCCGTTGCCAGTTATTCTCGTTGCTGAGCCCGCCACGTGGATCTCTTCAATTCTAATCTCTTTGTGTTGATCAAACGAAGTGTACTGTAAAACGGACTGGTTAGGAATTTCTCACAGCCTTCTATAAGGAGCGTCTGCAAAAACTGCTCTGCTATTTCATAATCCACGCATTTGATATTCTAACGTTATTGCATTGCCTTTATAACAGGTAATGCATGCTATGATGAGAAGATGAGATGTGCAAACTCAGCACATAGCTGATCTAAATCCAAGGGTGGAACTCACAAATTAGATTCACTCTTCTCACTGGAACTGGAGGTTGTTTTATAACTTTTGTGACAGGTGAGAACAACTACAAATTCCCTGATAGCTGCATGTGCATGTTTTTATTCTACTGTTGATTCTATGTGGATGTGGAGGCTGCAAAGTCAAGTCTACAGAAATGAGTAAAATGTCTTTAAAGTTACAGCCCTTTTATTTGACTATAATATTCTAGCACTCCTTTCATTCATGTTAAATAATATATCTAATTTTATCTAACGTCAAACAGGAAGGAGGTGCAGGCTAGCAATCTTAGAAGGTGCAGTCAAGAAGCAGATATTAAATATCCTAATCCCAAATTCCACCTAAAGGGCACCGTATAGCCAAGACAACTAAATCTGCAGTGAGATCAGAATCCTGACAGGTAGAAGCCATCTGAGCGAGCTCTGAGAGGTTGATGTGAGATCAGAGGAATGCAATTCAGAGGGGAGAGGAGGCATCGCCTTCTGTTGGAGTGGATCAGCCCCGCCAGACAGAGCGCACTGGAGCAGCTGTCCTCCACTTTGTAACAATGCAGTGTACAACTGTTTGTCTGTGTGCAACAGGTGGGAGGGGGAAGGGGAGAGGGCTAGTCCAGTGTATTTTTCTCTGTCTCCATGACAGAATTAGTTATATGGTAACAAAGAAAGGCTGGCCAGAAGTCACAAGAGAACTGTAGGTGTAACAGAAAACATACAGTATAATCAAGTTTCTACTTGTTAGCGATCTTCACATTGTAAAAGCATGAGGTGCAGCTGCTCAAGAATTGTCTGTCCGCTTTTCTGCATTGAGCACTTTATGTTTGCCTATTTATGTAATGACATTATTAAAACTATTACATCACGCCAGAAAAAAAAACACTTCTTTACTCAAACATCTTGAAATTTCAGGATAGCATATAATGATTCAAGACTGCAAACTTAATATAGTATGTGTGGGATATTATTGTGATATTGCAGTATTATACTGATGCAGTATCCCCTTCCACCTCTGTCAATGACCTTAATTGAAAGCATGCATGTGGGTAGACTACTGTTCTGTGGGTCTCCACTCCTGTTCTCTAACACATCCCATTGCATCAATGCCTACGTCAACAAACCCGTGACCGCCGATTAGCATTTCCATGTATGAATTTACGACAAAGGCCTTGAAAGGGTGAAAAGATCCCACATTAACCCCCATAAGCTTTTCCACATCAAGCGCTCCAGATTTAGGAGGAACCGCAGTCCAACAGTCACCCGTGATGCATTCGATAAGCCAGACTGCTATACCGCTAACTAGCATGAGGCGGCTGTTAGTGGGGTAGTGAATATCAGCTGGGTTGGCTAGGCGCCTCAGGCAGCCTGGCTAAAGACGGGCACTTACATCACCTCCATCGTCACCACAGCATTAGGGGCACGTATAACTGCCAATCTTGTCACTAGGGTCGGACTGAGCCAGCTGCATTGTGTGAACAAATTTTTATCGCCGAGAATATACAACAAGATCAAATAGATTTGCAAGTCGAATCTATTCTTTGTACTAGAAGAAGATTCAAATTGCATGACACCTGAGATTATGGCCTCCATTTGCTACACACCTGTTGCATGATTTGGAGAGATGCAGCCATGCCCAGTGTATCATACACGCATGCAAGCGCCATGCTTGTATCTGAATGTCTGCTCCATAAGAGGGCAAATGTCAAGGGAAAATGGAATGTTTTCAGTCTGAGACTTGTGTGTTTGTGTGAGTGTTTTCTGTTCAAGTACTTTCTCACCACCAAATTACACCACCTCTCCATTTCTAGCCATTTATCAAGTGAAAAGAGAGGACCAGGCCACTTTCAGGGCGGCTTAGAAAGAACCAAACCATTGTGAGAGTCTGAGAGCACAGAAAGGATGTCACACAATACCGCCTAGAAGGATTCTAACACAAAAGGGGGCGACGGCTGCAAATAAAACATTCAAACCAACTTCAGTGGGAGGTGGACCCCTGAGAGAGTGGATTAGGTTCCAAGGGAATGTCTCTAAAATTGAGTTCTTGGTAGCTTTGTCTCTTGACGATTGCAGAGCTGTGAGCAGTGCCAAAGCCACTGCACTAACCTGAACCAGATCCCTCCTGTCCCCCATCTTTACCTTATTCATATCCCCTCTTACAAAGTGAAAAGCATATATACCTAATGTCATAGCCTGCTGAGCAAATAACCTTTAAATCACAGATTTTAAAAAAAGACAGATCTGTAATTTAAAGCCACAAAACCATCACACAAAGCCTCATCATCAACACAATATCCACCTATCACCCACAGAAATAACCCACTGCCTTAACATTAACATAAAAATACCAGTCAAGTTCCTTGAACATCAATCCAGAAACTAATCAAATCTTAATTTAAACCATGAATGTCCGATGTTCATTCATTGCAGGACACCAACCAATCCAAAGCAGCTCATCAGTTGGGAGACGGACAGCAGTAAGCCCTGGTATGCTCGCCTCACATGGTCTCCTCTGGGCTCACTCAGGCAGATAAGCTATGTGGTCAGGGCTCCTAAAATACATTCCCCAGAAAAAAGGAGTGACTGGCAGTCTGATACGTGGTGTAAATGTTTACTAGAACAATGGCTTGCCTACTGTGTCCTGTAAATAGTTTAACAAGGGCAAAAGTCCCTGGAAAAGTAGGCGGTATATTGGTGGGAACAAATGTAGAATACATTTATTATGGACAAGGAATGCTTTACTTGTACTTGACGGTCAAAAGATAACATAGTGAACATCAATTAAGATATGATCCTATGATTCTCACAAAATGGCAAATTCATTAGCTAATTTAATTTAATTTAGCTAATTATTCTGAAGGTAAAAAAGCCATTAATGCCTAACATAATCTTGATCTACACAGAAGCCAACTGAAGATCACTGAGGTCATTTCCTGATTCAAGGTAGGATTTGTCATGGGTCAATGGTCACAAGCCAAGAAGCCACAAAAACAGGGAGCAGCTAGCCTGCTCACATTGGCCTGTCTGAGATACAGGGCTCATCCAGGGGAGATTTCTGAGCCGGGGGCCATTTAGAGAGCGCTCATGTCACTAGAAGCTGTCAGTCTTTGGGCTAGTTAATGAAGGTAGCACTGAGATTTGAAGATAGATAGAAAACAAGGCTGAGTCTACAGCCCTGCTGGCAGCTCTGTGAGGCTGCACAGCAGGGCTAAGAGAGAGCATCAGCATGCTAACATGCTCTGAATTACTACATACATGCTGGTGTTTAGCAGGGATACTGTTGACCATGTTCACAAAAAAAAGTAGTGGTTGATGGGAATGTCGTTAGTTTTCATTCATTAACTTAAGCATTGCACAATAAAACTTTTGTCAGGGGATCACTAAAGACATTGCACTTTATCCTGAGGGGGGTATGAATGTCGGGCTGACATTGCCATCTCGAGAGCCACGCTGCTAGCACGGTAAAAACTTAGCAGACCCTGCTTCAAACAATAACCTTCACAGAAAGACCGGAAAACTGCTCTGTCAAAAAGGCCTCCCTCTTTGAACCTCGCCGTTTTAACATAAACATCCACTGTGCCATTATCTAAAATATCTACTAAGAGCTATACAGATAACAGCAGAACAGCCACCTGGGTTGGTCTTGAAAGAAAACCACAAAACTCATTCAGCTGGGTCCAGCCCACATTTTTCATTGAACACATTATTTATCCTTCGGATTTAAAAAAAATAATAATCTACAAAGCGATCAAAGCTTCACATGGAACAGTCAAACAACTTGACAGCTCTAGCCCTGTCTTCGATTATGCATGAGAGTTATTTGTAGGGTGGAGAACAGCTATAAAGCACTCTGGTAGGTAAGTAAACCACTCAAGTAAACTCAACAAGACACCGAAAGAAAACCTCCTTCCAAGCCCAAATCATAATCTATATATAAGATATTGTATTCATATTCTGTGGGTCTTTCTCTCAATTTCGGCTTTTTTCTTCCATTTATAGACGAGTGCTTGCTGCTCTATTGTCTATTGTCAGTAAACAAGAACGCTGAGTTTGTTGATTTGATGCACCAGAGGTTAGCCAACTGATAAAGTGCTTATTAGTGAATAACAAATCTGCTCCCCACATGCCAGGCTTTGTCTCACAGAGTCAGTTTTTCTGCTCTTTATGCAGACTCTTTACAGAATATTAGAAGATTTAAGTTCTGCAACAACTGCTGGTCTTAGAATGCAATGGTGGCAGGTGAGCATTGTTTACTCTCTTGGTGTTTGCTTCAGATGCCAGAAAAAAAGAAAAATGTGCGTGACAGGTGTGCGCCTGGTTGAGGTGGCGGTGTTGTGGTGAGGGAGGGCAGGGATTGTGTTGTTGGTAGTCACCATCACAGATCTAGCCATGCTCTTTTTAGCACACCATAATACAATAATGCTACTTTCCCCGCTCCCAAATAAACTGAGCATTACCACGTATTACAGTCAGACATCCCTAAGGGGCCTGCATGTGCCCATCCTCTTGTAAGTGCGGACTATATTTAGCCATGCGGGATCTTTGCTCAGCTCAGTCCGTCTAAAAACAGAGATAGAAAAGCCAACACCCATTGTCTGACACAGTGCCCAGTCGGGGCCAAATATGCAACACGTGTGAAGAGGAGCTCTTTTGTTGCTCTCTTTTTGAAGACTACTCCAAAACTGGTCAAAACCCTCCTCACACAAGAGGTCCACCTGCACTCCAATCTGATTTTCAGATCCTTCTGATCCCTAATCCCAAAACAGAATTCCTCTCTTTCCTCACAGTGGATAAGTGAGCATGAGGTGCAGTTTTGTGGGCCGCGAGCCAAACTCCTGCCAGAGACACGGGTCATGATGGAAGCATATTCACTGGCCAAGGGGGGCGCGAATCTGATTCCTGGCAGGCATCCAACTGCAGCACATTATTCACATGATCACTGCTGCCTGAGGTGATGAAGCTCAAAATGAAAATATCATCATGCAACACCTTTGAAAGATTTTGTGAATGAAACATGAAGAGTCAAACAGTTTTCTTCTTAGCATGTGCAAAGCAATTGAGCACCAGGAAAACGCCACTCTGAAAAAGAATATGGACCAAAAATATTCCCAGTTTCACACCAGCGAAGCTGCTCTTCCACCTCACACAAATGACAGAACTCATCTCATGGCAGCAGAGCAACCACCAAGGCATGAAACACTTTCCTTCTCTTCCCTCTGCAGCATCCAGGTGTTACATTTCACTGTCACCACAATGTAATCATTGGTCAAACTGCAGGTAGCAGCAGGTAAACAGCTGTTCACAGCAGAATAAGGTATGATAATCTCACCTGCCCAAGGTCCAGGGTAACATTCACCTCGTTGTAGCCCAGTCCCCTGGAGAGAGGAGGACTCTGCCACCACCGCTCTGTCCCGTCGATGGCGTTGGACACCGGGTGGGCTTTGTTTGGGTCAATGGAGTTGCAGTAGTCACAGAACTGACCCTAAACGGAGTCAGATTGTTGGCATTCAGACACATGCACACCCAAATAATTGCACTTAACTACATGTGGGTTTTATAATAGAGGCAAGCACTGGCAAATGCCTAACCTAATGCAAAAATTTTAATATGCAACCACAAGTGACTCTTAAGTTCAGAGGAAAAAGTATTTGCATGTGCACATCAAAGTGCTGTTCTTACACTAATGCAGAGCATTTCAGAAGAACTCCTGGGGGGGTTGAAAGGGCATTTCCTTAAGAAAACTCAACTACAATGGTGTTTAACTATTTCAGGCAGTTGTTCAACTTGGTCTTGGCGGGCAGAGCTGTCAGAGCTTTTACTAAAACACATTTATATTCAAGAAAAGAAAAAAAAAACAGAAATAAACTTTCTGACAGCAGCAATATAACTTACTGTTCGCTATGTATCGGACTGCAGTGTAAATTCAGATTTCAGTGCCTGCATATTGTTGCTATTGACGTTTTACGCACGGACCGAAAGTTAAAGTAAGATCCCATCCAGCTTTCCTTACCTGTATGTTTTGAGTAAGAACTCCGGTCGGTCCTCCGACAAGTTTACAGTATAAGTCATATTTCGGTGCCTCAGCCTCATCCTGACCGCAGGTTGCTGTGGCAGAGATTCTAGACCCCTCAGCGAGGTTGAAATACGGAGGACTCAAACTAAAACCTGTCAAGCCGTTAAAAGTGTCTTGTCCGTCTGCGTGCCTGAAAATTGCAATCGAAAACGTAAGAAAAGCAGCGAGAAGATGAGCTCCTCTCATCTCACTCGCCATGTTCCACATTAGAGATCCCAGTAGATGCTGAGAGCAACCCGCAGCGTGCAGGTCTTGTCATCTATAGATCTCCATAAAATGCGCCTAATGGGCTGCCCGAGTAACGCGCGGGGCTCCTTCAGCACACGTCCGCGACTGACAGCAACAAAGCTTTGAGCTGCTCCTCTTTCCGCCACATGTTTCCACACCAACAACGCCAGCTCTCTGCGGTGTGTGTCCTCACCAAACTGTGCGCCACCCTGGAGCTGTCAGACTGTCGACGGTCTGAGCTCGACGCTAATCCACAGAGTGGGGCCAAAGGTCTCCTGTCACATTACACTGAGTTTCCCAGCAGCACGTCTGGTGTCCGTATTTTCTTTTTACTCTTATGAAAACCTCTTACATGCAAGTTTAAAATAACCAGGAAACTGTAGACTATATGTCTAAAAGCGTATTGTATGCGCATACTTATTATTTGCAGAAATCTTAAATTCATCGACAAGGAACCAGGGAGGAGAATGTTGTTGGTTGTCATTTAAAACGGACACTGTGATACAGTGAGATGAGAATTTCTAAGGCAATATGCACTGCCTGACTCTTACGCATGAGTGAAATGCAAAACAAATCACAGAATAGGTATCAATAGCCATGTTAGATATGTTTTGATTATGAATTGGAATAAAACAGTGTAACAACATGGTGAATATGGCAGCTGGTGAAACAATAAAACTTCTATGTATATACTTTATCATCAGTATGTTCATTGCTACATAATATCTTATTAGTAGTAGTAATAGTAGTATAAGTATTATAAATATATTGGGTCACTTTTTTTTTTTTTTTTGTAACTTTCATATGAAAGTATAGTGTTCCCTCTTATAACAGGGTCTTGGAGCCCCCACACCTGCAGAGTGCTCCATCAGTGGGTTTCCAGCTTCCTGACATCACGGGTAATCTTACGGTGATCTTGGGGCGACCTCTAGTGGAGCGCGCGCTCATTACACGAGTCGTCAGTGTGGTGGAGTTCAGTGTCGCGCACGCGCGCATAACTAAAGTCCCATGTTTTTCCGTGTCACTTGGCCTCCTGTAATAAGAGCCACCAGACTGAGTTACAAGTAAAAGGACTCTTTTCTGTCTTATTTCATGCATCGTGCCGTTGTTGTCTACCGCCTCAGAAAGGATCCACACTGAGCGCTCATACTTATTCTATCTGGGGCATTAAAACAATGGCTCAGCAACCTGTCCTTTAAACTTGTACGACAACAATTAAGCGTCGTGACTCACTGGCAGGAGGGTTTGTGTATAAGCATCGCTGTCATTCCTTTGACTGGGCAGGCTGTTTTCTCCGCGGCTTGTCAGCGCTGAGGGAGCGATAAGCAAACAGGAACTTGTCGTGTAAACGAAACAAAGCTGACAGGGATCGCAGGTCGACTCTGTTGGCTTGTTTATTCTCACAGGACTCCGCATGGAGCCGACGAATCTACAGGTAGGATGAATAATAATCTGTAAGTCTGCAAGCTTCTCGTTTGTCTGTGGAGTGAAACAAGTTTGGCAGCTCACATGAGCGAGTGCCTGTGTGCAGGCTGACTGGTTTCGTTTTAGACTAACGCTTTATAAAGGTCCTGTGTGCTTCATTAAAATGTTTCCAGTGTTACTTTGTACTTTGAATGCACGACCTTTTGTGTTAGCATCAAGAGCTGACTGAACTCCATCACTGACCAGAAATAGTGATTCACAGAGTCCACACGTTCAATGACAGCGTGTGACACGATTCATTCACTGTTAATTAAAAGTTTTAAGCTCAAAATGTGACCAGTGGTATATTCTGTGTGTGATCTGAGCGCTTTAGATCATATTTTCGTATCCAAGATAGCAATTGCACATAGCCTAAAGGTGATTATTGATCAGATGGACCCTCCCTCTTACATATAATTGCATAAAAAGCACCGGTGTAATTTCTAACACTAACAAAACTTCATTACATTTTTGTAAAGCTGCTCTGGGGCCCTGATGTTGGCCATGTGGCTCACTGGCATGAATTACTGGTACACTGTGCCATAATTAATGTCATTAATTACACATGTACTTTTCTTGCAAAAACAAGACAAAACACCCGCTGTGAACATGGTCTGTTATTACACAATAAATTACTAAAATGATTGGATTACTAAAAGTGGAATTAATAAATTTTCTGGTGATCAACTACTCAGTGGGTCAATTTCTCATTTCAGCACTGGCTCCGGAGCATTTTTAGAAATTATTATGATTAATTTATAACTGCCATTACTATAATAACAACACTGAACAAAATTACTTTTCTTTTGGCTGAAGTAAATTTATGCTGTTCATGGGACTCTGAGACGACGTGAACTCACTCAGTTTTAGGTTCTTGTACAGACTCTGTCATGTGGTGATTTTAGGAGAAGCATAAGGTATTACAGTGTCTGAAACATTAATTAATTTCTCACTCTTTCAGAAAGCCATTGCTGTGGCACAGAAGGCCTCACAGGAGGACCAGGAGGGAAACTATGAGGAGGCCATCCGCTCGTACCAACATGCTGTCAAGTATTTTCTGCACATTTTAAAACGTGCGTCACCATGGCTGGAAAGAAAATGCATCTAATGTCAGGCTAAAACACCACACCTACAATATCTGAGACCTTTCATGTCATCCTAACAGTCTGCACATAGCCTGATGGACCAATTAACATCTACAAGTGAAATTGCTTACTTTGTTTGTTTGTTTGTTTGTTTGTTTGTTTGTTTGTACCAATTTTAAGTTATGCCATCCTTATCATTTCTTAGGTAGTTTATAAAATATTCAGAATGGTATTAAATCAATGTTTTCCTTCCCATCAGGTGAACCCCAGGGTAAAGATGGCAACCAGAAGATCAGAGATAAATGTAAACTGTATCTGGACAGAGTGGAAGAACTACAGGAGTACCTAGTGAATAAAGAGGTTGCTACAGAAATTAAATACATATTAGTTTTAAAAATATGGATATTATTTGTGGGCTGCACGGTGGCGCAGCAGGTAGTGCGCGTGCCTCACAGCAAGAAGGTTGCCGGTTCAATCCCCGGGCGGGGCCTTTCTGTGCGAAGTTTGCATGTTCTTCCCGTGCATGCGTGGGTTCTCTCCGGGTACGCCGGCTTCCTCCCACAGACCAAAAACATGCTCATTAGGTTAATTGGTGACTCTAAATTGTCCGTAGGTGTGAGTGAGTGTTTGTCCTTGCATGTGGCCCTGCAATCGGCTGGCGACCGGTTCAGGGTGTACCCCGCCTCTCGCCCATTGTAGCTGGGATAGGCTCCAGCCCCCCGCAACCCCGAAAGGGATAGGCGGTATAGATAATGGATGGATGGATGGATGGATATTATTTGTCTATCACAGTAATGTCACCAGTTCACAGCAGTGTGGATGTGCTGCAGCAGGAGTGGACTTAATTTAGACTTCATTTAAGAATCAATTAAAGTGACTGAAAGATAATTCATGTAAACATGCTCAATGTGAGAACAAGGGGGTTAGTTCCTTCATAGTCTGGTAATGTTTTATTTTTTAAGCCCAGAATAAGACATGGGGAATAAATTTGACACAAACAGGAAGCAAATGATCTCTAATCCGCTCCGTTTTAAAATAGTTCTATTTTTGGGTCTAACCAATCATTGTAATTGTAAAAACACAGGAAGATCCTCTGAACTCCACAGAGGCTACGTCTTGACGTCATTACATTCCGTGCACGCGAGTATCGACTTTTAATGCGGAAGTTCCCTCTTCGGTCTTCGGGAGTGATAGAAGAAACGAAAACAAGCCTCCTAAAAACCTGGATTTTCGAGTTAAAAGTCGACTTGTAAGGTTAAATTGCAAAGCGGTGTGTTTAAAAGTTGTTTACTCACGGCGGTGTTACATTCGTTTCGATTAGTGGACAAGTGATCAGCCCTTATGGCTACCAACAATAATTTACAGGTAAGTTGAGGACCAACCCAGAGCTGGCTAAAACGGACAACTAAACAAGCCTAAAAAGTTGATTACCTTAAGGACTAAGCTGAAGAAGTAGAGTAATTGATGATAATCGAAACGTTTGCCCTTGTTGTGTTGGATGTTGTTCGATATAAACGCTTCCAACGGTGTAAAATGCAGTTACGTTTTTTGACATTAGCTGCTAATTAGCATGCTAAGCTAACCCAGGCAAGAGTTCGGCAGTTAACTTGTGATCAACAAAAGACCACCAAAGGTGCCATTGTGGCCTATTTGTAACATAAAGGCAGGTGTTATCCGTTGTTACAGTGCATGCAGATGTAGCAATTGCGGTGAAATTTCATCGTGATCTTGTATTATTGACGAACAAGTCAGCTAATGGGATTAACGTAGCTAGCTAACTAGTTTTATTTGGCCTTTGAAAAGACATCCGCTTCAAATAGATAGCGAAGCTGTCATCGTTACATCCTCTACAGAATGTGTTAAAAGTGCAAATTGTGTTATAGTTACTATTTAAAGCTACGGTAACCAAAAGGAAGTGAAAGTGCGATCAAATTCAGGTTCAGGCAATCCTGCCTCAGTATGCGTCTTGCCACCACATAAGACAGGTGTAGTATCCAATCTGATCTTTACATTTAGTATATTACGGTAAGTATTATAGGAAGGTTGCCTGCGACTCACAAGTTCACTTAAGTATTTGTCACTTTTATTTAATTAATTTCATAACCTTCTGTGGTTACATTTGTTTTGTTGTTTGTGACTATTGGCAGATATGTGTTGGTATTTTATGTCGAAGATGTTATTAACCTCACACATTTTCTTCATTCTAGTACCAACAAGCACCAGCATAACCAACATTGTCCTGTGTGTCTGTCATTCTAGAAAGCCATTGATCTTGCCAGCAAGGCAGCTCAGGAGGATAAAGCTCAGAACTATGAGGAGGCTCTGCGTCTGTACCAATCTGCTGTTCAGTACTTCCTTCATGTGGTGAAATGTAAGGCATAAAACAGCATATTACTATTAAGTGTGCAGTGGTCACAGTCTGATAGTCATAGCTGTTTGTCACATTGTCACAACAGGACCACGATCTGATAAAAATCCTTCTTGATATAGCTGTAGATTGTTACAGCTTCATATCTCTCACAATGACATGTAAGATATTTCGCACACCATCATAGCAGTGGTGAGGGCGAGAACATTGAAATGACAATAGGCAGATGTGATTTTGTGTGTGTGTATTCTTTATATAACTGAGTATATTAAAGCACACTGCTGAATTGCTAAGAGGAAGGAGGATGATATCTCTTTTGGGAACAAATACTCAAGTCTGAAATCATTTTCTGTGCCCCTTTTCTGTACTGTTGTATTTGTTTTTTGTGATAATGTTGTTGGGCTGCCTTCTTGGCCAGGTCACTCTTGGAAAAGAGACTTTAATCTCAATGAGGCTTTTACCTGGTTTAATAAAGGATATATATACTTTTTCCTGACAGATGAAGCCCAGGGTGACAAAGCCAGACAGAGCATCCGGGCAAAATGTGCCGAATACTTGGACAGAGCAGAAAAGTTGAAGGAGTACCTAAAGAAAAAAGAGAAAGCTCCTCCTGCGAAGCCCGTCAAAGAGTCACAGTCTGATGACAAAGGGTATGTTTATGGATGAGGCAGTTAGTAAATTTACTCGTGTTGCCATTCAGACCTAAATGGGAAATCAGTGTTCTTTTTGATAGACAAAATTATACATATGTATTTATTATATAATTATGTTTCCAGGAATGAGAGTGATGAAGGTGATGATCCAGAGAAAAAGAAGTTCCAGAATCAACTCTCAGGTTTGTAACCTTTGGGGGACTATTAACTATTCACATGTATTCACTTAATCTGTACTGAGTTGTCATACTAATTGTTGATTTCTTGTGAATTTCTTACATACAGTCTGTCATAATTAAGGTATTTATTTAGACTCCTCGGTAATGTGGTGTTATTTTTTTCCAGGTGCAATTGTTATGGAGAAACCAAACATCAAATGGAGCGATGTGGCTGGTTTAGCAGGAGCCAAGGAGGCACTGAAAGAAGCTGTTATTCTTCCAATCAAATTCCCTCACCTTTTCACAGGTATTTAATTTAATACGAAGGCTACCTCATTACCTTGCTTGTAAATGGTAGAAGAAAATATCTATGTTGAATGCAACAGGTATGTAAGAGTGAAGTTGATGGTTCTTGGTGACATTAATATAGACAAAAGCACCATTTTGCTTGACTGACAGGTAAGAGAACTCCATGGAGAGGGATCTTGCTCTTTGGACCGCCAGGTACAGGAAAGTCCTATCTGGCCAAAGCTGTTGCCACAGAGGCAAACAACTCAACTTTCTTCTCCATCTCTTCATCTGACCTTGTCTCCAAATGGCTGGGAGAGAGTGAAAAGTAAGTCATTTTAACAGCAACCCACAAAAGCCTGGGTTACGCATTAAAAATATACTGCAGCCAGCAGCATGTTCCTATTTCATTTCTTAAAATCCCACCTTTTGCTTCCCAGGTTGGTGAAGAATCTTTTTAGCCTTGCAAGGGAGCACAAGCCTTCTATCATCTTCATTGATGAGATCGACTCCCTGTGTGGCTCAAGAAGTGAGAACGAGAGTGAGGCTGCCCGCCGTATTAAGACAGAGTTCCTGGTTCAGATGCAGGGTAAGTCTGATGAGCTAAAACAATTGTTTGTAATTACTGAATGTTGAGATAAATGAAATGTATTGTCCCAGTACTGCATGTTAAATGGTCCCCATATTTACTGTTAAACTGTTTAAAAATCTTAGATAGCAGTGTTTTTTTTTTTTTCCGTAATATTCAATATTCTGAACAAGTTAACAGCCTGTGGGATCTAAAATTGCAGCTCAAGTAGAAAACAGCTGTTTATGCACTAAGTGATAAGCCCTTTTAGATTCAGCCTCTTTCTGCTTCCTAAATTTTCACTTGACTCATTATAGTTGCATAGCATGACAAATGTATCGCCATATAAACTCCAGCTGTGCACAGGAGACAATTATAGCTGCAGTGGCCAGGTGACTAGAAGGTACTTCTAGGCAACGCTAAAATATTTGCGCTGTTGGGTTCAGTGGCTTTCAGATTAATCGATTGCGTGTGCAGTGCTCTAAACAGAATCAAGCTTTACAACATGCTGATTGTGGTCACACCCATAAACAGATGTCATAGCAGATATGCTCTTTGATGGGTGAGGCTAAAGCACCTGTTGTGACATCACTGATTGAGGTGTGGCTGGAGTTGCACCATGATTATTAGGTGAAAACCCACCAACAGCAGTGACCTTAAAAGGAAATTCTAACCACTTTCTTCAACTATTGTAGCTAAAATTAATCATTAGTCTGCATCAAGTGAATAGTGTATATAATAAAGTTACACTTCATATGTTATCCAGCCATAATGGAATTCATATGAGATGGACCCAAAGTCATGAAACATTGTAAAATATAATGTAGTCCATTATCCAGTAGTAGAGCATCCAGTAGCCATGCAATAAATGATATGTTAGTGAAGGTTGCTTTTCTATGATCAATATTGTTTTCTTTTTTTCTCATTTGTTATTGTTATATGTGTCTTATCATATTTAATTTTTATTTGTATCTTATTTTAGTTGCATGTTTTAACGACATGTTTAATTACTAGTTATTTCATTTATTCATTTTATTTTATTCTATGTTTATGTCTTAGTCGCTTGGTTTTTAGCTGCAGCGTTTCCTCATGGGGGCCCCCCACACTGGGAGCTGCTTTTGGTCTACTGATGGGGGCGCTGCCGAGAGGATGGCTCTGGCCTGGATGGCTGGAGGCTTCTGTACCTTGGTGTGGGGCCTCCTGTCTGCCTGGGCCGGGGTGGTCTCAGGTGGTGATCCCTAGTCATGGGCCGGGGGCCCTCTCAGTGTGGATGGCCCCCAAAGGTGGCTTATTCCTTGCCTTGTCCGTATGGGTGTGTGTGCGGGTGCGGGTGTGTGTACGTGCATGTCTGTGAGTGTGTGTCTCTATATGTCTCTATGTCTTTATGGGGGCGGGAGGCCTGGGTTTTCTTTTTTGTTGTTTTTAGCCACTGTGGGGCACTTTGTGTTGCTTTTAAGTATGAAACGTGACATATAAATAAAGTTTGATTTGATTTGATATGTGTTACATGTTCAGCAGCTTTAGTCCTTCTATGTGCATACTCAGTTGAGGGTTGGTACGACATCCTATCTTGTGTTAGGATCGGGGCTGCTGTCCTGTAATGTAACGTATGGTTCCAGATCTAAAGAAAGCTGGAGGGATGATCATATGTCAGTGAAAGCACCAGAGTATCATTGTTTAAATGTTGAGTATTTAGGTGTGCATATTTACCCTGACTTTTTTGTTTCGCAGGTGTGGGGAATGACAACGAGGGAGTGCTGGTACTCGGGGCAACAAACATCCCATGGACCCTAGACTCAGCCATCAGGAGACGGTAATTGTTATTTCTTGGTGAAAGTTGTTAGTAATTGTGTTGTCGTTCACATGTGCTAACTGTTCACCCATGATACTTACACAGATTTGAGAAGAGGATCTACATCCCACTGCCTGAGGAGCACGCTCGCACCTTCATGTTCAAGCTCCATCTGGGCTCAACCCCCAACAGTCTTTCCGAGTCTGACTTTGTCACTCTGGGCAAGAAGACAGATGGATACTCAGGAGCAGATATAAGTATCATTGTCAGAGACGCTCTGATGCAGCCTGTTCGAAAGGTCCAGTCAGCAACCCACTTCAAACGGGTACGTCTTTTAAAATATCCGTTTCTGTTTGATGCATTAGTGTCACATGATGAAGTAATTGACTAATTTGTATCCTCTCTTATGTTTTTATTTAAATAAGGTACGAGGTCCATCAAGAACTGACCCCAACAGTCTTGTAGATGACCTTTTGACTCCTTGCTCACCTGGCGATCCCAACGCGATTGAAATGACATGGATGGAGGTTCCTGGGGAGAAGCTACTGGAGCCTGTAGTGTGCATGGTAAGGAAGTAAAATATTAGATAGCATTATAAATCCCCTCACTTTAACATCAGGCTACTATAACACTGTTTTTGTTTTTTTGTCTTTTTTCACAATATGTTTATTGTCAATTTTTATGAACCAAAACAGTCAGTAACATGAACGCACATTCATCCCACATACACACACTGACCCACACCATCTGACCATACCAAAACTAGATGACAAGTAGACAAAATAAATTAAATTAACAAAGTGTTGATTTCCACAGTTTCATTTTAGTAAAAGGTCCATATTCATACCCCTGATGATAGCCATGTATCTTTCCCTTCGGATATATTCCAAGTACACATAGTTTAACATTCAGAGGGATCTTGACATTAAACATCTCTGATAAACACTTAATAACATTCTTCCAAAACATTTGAATTTTTGGGCATTCCCAGAGACAATGAAGTAAACTTCCTTTCTCATCTAAGCATTTCGAGCAAACATCTGGTATACTGGCAGACATATTTTGCAGTTTGACAGGAGTTATGTACATTCTCATTAACCACGTGTACGGAAGTACTTTATACCTTGTATTTATTGTCAGGTTTTGTGCCTTCAGACATGCATCACTCCAAACAGCCTCAGCAATACCATCTTTTAACACTGTTTTTGTTTGTTTCCTTTCTCTTTTCAGTCTGACATGTTGAGGTCTCAGGCCCACACAAAGCCAACAGTCAATGAACAAGATCTGGACAAACTGAAAAAATTCACAGAGGACTTTGGACAGGAAGGCTAGATGGGATGATTGAGCCAAGCCAAACCAAAGCAAAGGAATCACGATTGTCTCTCTTCACTGTCCTTGTCACGATTTTCTCTCTCTGTCTCATCGTAATCATTCATCAGGCCTCATGGTTTGTCATAAATGGGTAAGGTTACTGCTCAGTTTTGCCAATCTGACAACCACACAAAGGGTGGAAGACTTAGTTTTGTTTGATATTCACCATTGTCCAAAGAAGATTAAAGACTTCCCAACTGCAGCTCAGCTGACAAGGAATAGGGAATTTCAAAGGTTGTTTGATTTATGCACTAAAGATTAAAGGTATTAATGAGCAGAATACCCACCTGACTTAAGGAAACTAATGGCAGACAGAGACCGCAGTTATTGCAAAGGAGGCTATTGAAGTTAAGATAATTTATTTTAAGGCAGAACTAGCTCATGTGTCCTTATTTTCCAGCCAGAATACATCTCACTAGACTACTAAATACCCCCATATCTATTTTTATTGGAAAAACAAGCATTTTATAGCGTATACTGTACTTTGTGGAATGTCTAAAATTGGGCTAAATGAGTGAAATGGGATATATGTCAGTTGTCTCAAGGTGGTGGATGTTTAGAGTTTTGAGACAGAGATACTCAGGATGAGAGCTGTATTAGGCCCTGTGGACATTTGGATTGTTTATCCAGTTACCTAACGAATGGCAAAATGTATGAGTTTACTCATTTGTCTTTTGAATTAAATGCTACCATTAGGATGGATCACCAGTGGTGCCAGACCAGCGTTCTTTTACAATTTTTTGAGGACTCAATAGCTTTGAATTGCTTTGTCACTCAGCTCGCAAAAAAAAAAAAACATGGTTTGTTTTTGCAATCTACTGTACATATTTTCCATTACTATCCACAGGCTTTGCTGATTATCCTTAATACATATGGCAAAAAAAACTAAGCCTTATTCTAAGATAAAGTCTCATCATGAGTTTTGATAAAACAAGACTGAGGCGTTGAAGTTCGGATACTGATGGCTCTAATGGAGAGATCATATTCTTGTATACTTTACTACATAGGAATGCATCTCCGAGCATGAACTTTGTGCAGCCATAAGTGGCAGCGTGCACCATGTGCCTTCTAGAAAAGCAGCAAGATTCTTTGGTTATTGGTTTATTTTTAAATTGGTCATACTGCATATACCCAGAGCTTTGTCACTACAACTAAGAAGTGTATAATACTTGCACATTTCATTTAAGCTCTTTTAGAGATTGTGTACAACTGTATTCTTTTGCTCCTACGGTGTGAAAACTGTCTCTTTTGAGTTATGATGGGGAACATCTCTTATTTTTCTGTAAATGTCTATACATATAGCCAACTCTTGCGCCTTTTCTATTTGAAGAGGTCACTCATGCATAAGATTTTCTGTTTTTTCATTTCTATAATGTAAATAAAAGTTATAGCTACGTCAAGAAAAGTTGTTTACTTTTGTGAAGTAAATTAACGAGTTGTTATAAAGATTTACAATAGAAATGTAGGTTAAAAAAATGAAATAAAGATAACACAAATTAAAATAGCTAGCGTTTACTGTCTCTTAACACTCAACATACCTGGTGGGTGGGTGGATGTGAAGCTTAGCTTGTGTCTCGCTAACCGAAAACGGATACGTCGAACGAGGAAGCGGAGCATTGCATTGTGGGAGTTGTCGTTACTGCATACACATGAAGCGTTGGGATCCAGAGAAACGGTTTCAGCTTGAGAACTACAAGTACCAAGCGCAACCGTCTGGCGTACGTTTACAGTGCACAGTTCGATTTGTTTTGGTTTATGCAGACTGCGCTTTGTCACGGGGAGCTAAAGTCCACCGCCGTACTTTAGCCTAACCGTAACATATCTTTGACTCCCTGACGAACCCTGGAACAACTCCTCCTCCGTGATCCGTGTTTCGCCACCCCCTTTCAGGGCCGCCTCTTGTCTCGTAGCTCTGTTATCGGACCCCAGAAGCTGGCCCGCTAGTTAGCAAACAAGCTAACGATTGCCTGATTTCACCCATGTCCTCTGAAGAAGGGTTGAGCTCAACGGTCACGGATTGGCTTTTTATTAATTCGTGGTGGCTCCTTCTGCCATTCATAATGCTTCTTGTAGTTGCAGCCTTCATTGTTGCTTTTGTGTTGCTGTTATACATGATATCGCCTCTTATTAGTCCCAAACCTTTGAAACTGAACGGGGCCCACGTCGTGGTAAGTGCACCAGAGTGCTAACTAACTACTTCGCTATTAAAGCTTGTAACGGTAGCTAACGTCAACTCATGACTATAGCTTTGTAGCTAGCTCTAGGTTCAAACTGAGCTACGTAACGCTAGACGCTAAGTACGTAACGTGATACCTATTAACATGAACGTCAAATTTAGTAACTACTTATAACTTTTTGACAGCAAAATATAATGTTTTGTGTGCCAACTTTATGAGACACCCCTCATTTATGAGGAGTGACACGCCCACACAAGTTAACGTTAACGAGCCAACGCTAACATCTGAACTTACCCAAAGCTAGTCACCATTTTTATAAGGTACACCGAGGCGAAAAGTAATGCACTTAACCTTAAATAAAACTGATGTAGTCAGTCCCTTTGATACACCGTATTCCGTGACCCAGATTCAGTGACCTGAATAGAATTTTCAGGGTTAGCAGATATGGGGTCCGACAGTATTTGGATCACGGAATCTGGTGGATCACAGAATTTGGTGTAATACCAGTTATGTATCCTGCCTTTGTGGAGATTGTAATCAGTTGTTGAAACGGTTCTAATTAAACTTGGGTGCTTTATGATTATGCCAAAGGGCTAAGTAGTCAGGCCTGTCGTTATAGGTTGCCTTAATTTAGCTAGGTGTACCTAATAAACTGTCAAGTGTGTAGTTTGACTCATTATGCTGATATGCTCACACCATGGCAGAAATTACCTGCATGTCTCTAAAAGTCTTGAGTCTTGAGTTGCAGATCAGTTGCCTTTGCTTAATCATCTTCTAACCCTTGAATTATCAGGTGACAGGAGGCTCAAGTGGGATTGGGAAATGCATCGCAATTGAGTGCTACAGGCAAGGAGCATTCATCACTTTGGTGGCACGGGATGAGGTCAGCACACATCATATACAACCAATCATTCCTTTGTGTTTAGCCTAGGTGCAGCCTGTTTGTTGTTGTAGTCAACTTGTTCCATGTCAAACACAGTGAAACATACTCTAAACATGAATTTGCTTCAGGTCACATGAAGGATGTGCTCCATCTCGTGAAATTTACTTTCTGCACTTTCTCTCTCAGGCTAAACTGCTTCAAGCAAAGAAAGAGGTGGAGAAATTTGCCATCAATGACAAGCAGGTATGGTTTAAGTATATATTTCACTCAAAGATGTTATTTTCAGATATTGTTTTAAAGCAGCTCTTATTCACTGTGCACATGTTCATGTAACAGCTGATACCATTTTGCATTATATTACATAAGGTCATGTACAATTCCCCCCGTAGGTGGTGCTTTGCATATCAGTGGATGTTTCCAGTGATTATGGCCAGGTGGAGAGTGTGATTAAACAGGTAATGGTACACTCCTGGCAACAGTGGAACATCTCAGATTACTTAAATAATTCAGTGCTGAAGCATTGAAATGGCTTTTTCCTGCCATGCAGGCTCAAGAGAAGCTGGGGCCCGTCGATATGTTGGTGAACTGTGCCGGAACATCCTTTTCTGGGAAGTTTGAGGATGTAGAAGTGGACCGATTTAAAGTAAGTACCTGGTGTATATGTGTTTTATGAATTCTCTTTACCAGAAAGGTTTGATTGCTATTTTGTTTCCATCAGAAAAGATTAAGAAGCAGTTAAATTCCAGACTATTACAGTATTCAGGTTGAAATGTGCAGCAGCGTTTTTGCAGTGGTACACTGTGGACAACAGCATTATAATACGTAGAAACTTCCGCCTCTTTTCCAACAGAAACTAATGGAAGTGAACTACCTGGGCAGCGTTTACCCGACACGGGCCGTCATAACCACCATGAAGGAGCGAAGAATGGGCCGCATCATGTTTGTGTCCTCCCAAGCAGGCCAGATCGGCCTGTTTGGATACACTGCCTATTCCCCATCCAAGTTTGCCCTGCGTGGCTTAGCAGAGTCGCTGCAGATGGAGGTGAGTTTTTGACCTCTGCACACCAAGCAAGCACGCTGCATCAAGTCAACCTAACGATGCATCTAGTTTAAATAAAATAGCTCATACAGTATCTGTTCTATTTTTGCCATTTTGTTGCTGAGGGATAATAAGTGCTGGTGTGGATATTGTAATAAGGATTCCCAATCTATCAGAAGGCGATAAGATTATTGCCTTAAATCCTTTTTGTATAACATGTTATTATCAAGAATCAAATGGTTGGGCAGTACAACTAAAGTGAGTGTTCCTGTTCTACTTCAGATAAAGCCATACAATATCTACGTGACTGTGGCCTACCCTCCTGACACAGACACTCCAGGGTTGGCTGAGGAAAATAAGACAAAGGTAAACATCTCTTCAGCACAGCACATAGCAACATGGGTTCATATCCATTTCCCCGCTATATAAAGGCTTTTCCTGCTTTGTGCTTTTCTCTATCAGCCTCTAGAGACCAAATTAATCTCTGAAACCTCTGGAGTTTGCCAACCAGAGCAAGTGGCCAAAGTCATTGTTCGGGATGCAGTGGTAAGAAATCCAGTTGAACTGCCACTGAACGCATCATGCCCCAGTTTAAAACGTGAAGGAAATGATTTTGGAGGACTGTGGATAATCAGTCGTAAATTTACCTTCCCGTTATTTCCCTTGCTCTTGCAGCAGGGAAACTTCAACAGCTCCGTGGGGCCTGATGGTTACATGCTATCAGCCCTCACCTGTGGAATGTCACCTGTCACCTCCATCACAGAGGGTCTCCAGCAGGTAAAGCCACGTACATGACACCATATTATAACACTGACCAAAGTAGTGGCATTATCCCAACCTCTATTTCTCTTCTGCACAGATTGTTACCATGGGATTATTTCGGACCATCGCCCTCTTCTACCTGGGGAGTTTTGACAGCATTGTCCGCCGCTGCATGATTCAGAGGGAGCAGTCGAAAGCAGCCGACAAGAGGGAGTAACAGCAGCCTTACCTTCTTCACAGCCCAGTGCCCCTCCTCCTCCGCACCTGCCATCCCATCCCTCTCCTCCTCCACACCCCCCCCCCATTCCATTCCCTTCCTCCAGCCTGTATTAGTGCACAACCGTAGGTGGGGGGAAAAGGCCAAGCCTTGAGTGAATTTCTGGTATCAACTTAACAGATGGGGATGAAAGAAAGTGGCAGATGTTTACTCTTTGCTTGTCCAGTGATGTAACACCTCCACAGACTTTAGTTATTTCGAGTTGTCCTCTCAAAGCATTCCAGTGACTTTTCAGTTTAATGTCCACCTGCTTCTTTTTGCGGGAGCAGCCTTACTTTAAGAGAATGAGGGCAGACTAAACATACCACAGCCTGCTTTTAAAGTAGGTACCCTGTGTAAACCACGGACATTACGGATTTCAGGCCTCCCTGCTTCCACTTGCACAGTGCTGTATTTTTTTTTTCTCACAGAGAAGAAAAGCAAGAGGTAGCCTGTCAGACTGGTTGTGCCAAATATGGCTTGAAGTTCCTTCCTACCAGGGGCTATAGTGAAAACCAGAATGGTAACTCTCATCTTTTGTCATATTGTTCCATGTATGTCAAAACTAGGCTCTCGTCATTTTACTGTTTTCACTAAATAAGGCCCTCCCTCTCTACATCTCGAAGTCTTTGCAGGCAAAGCATCTTCCTGTTTGACTGAATAACCTCTGTGTGTGAAGCCAGCTGTGACCCTCAGCGTTTTGTTTATGCTGTGGGATGTTCTGTTTTTGTGCTCTGTGTGTGAACCAAGCCAAGATGTGATACAGCACTACACATTGGAGAGAGAGAGAGTGTGATGTTTTTGATTGTTTGGTGAATTTTACTAATGCAAAAACATTTCCAGATGATAATAATAATATTTCAAATGTTAGACGCAGTGTTGGGGCGAAGATTTTTGGGTGAACTGTGTGCAATGAATGTGTGCAGTGTTCTGTTTTTGCTGTGACTGAGCCAACCCCTGGGGAGAGATAAGCCATTAGATTATATTGTCTCGGGAAACAAAACCACACCAAATTATTTTCTCGTAATCCCATCGTATTTCGCTGAGAAAGGAAAACAGGTATCGTGGGTTGAAGCCATGAATCAAAACATTGCGGGGGCGGGGGACTGACCAGCACACGTAAATCCACTTCTCACCTGTGAGCTTGGCCAATACACTTTTTTTTTCCCAGTAAATGTGTGAAAGGTAGCGTATCATTTTTACATGCAGTTCTGCGTGTCAGCGCACATACTCAGCCATCCCAGTCGAGACCCCGGTGGGATCCGTAATAGTGGTAGTGGTGCTAGGCAGGGCAGGGCAAGACTTGCTGGTTTGAGTCATGTCCCTGTCGGTCTAGTGAGGGCGCTAGAGATTTGTTTTACATAAAGGCCAAAATAGCAGAGGGACTAGCACGGAAGTGAGATCCTTGCACCTCTGCTGTCACGCTGTCATGCACAGTTGGGACTTTGTAGCTCCCCTAATTATGATTCCCTCCTGATTTCTGTCAAGCCTTGAAAAGTCGTGTATTTGCCATGTTTTTCTATATGCTTTGCATATAGAGGGAGAAAGTTACAGCGTTGACTCTTGCAAGTCTTCCTTTGGTCCATCACTAACAGGGAGAATGTACTTTAATATAAAGCATACAAATCAGAACATAGGAATCTTATTTTTAAATACACCAATATTTGAATGCCAAAATGTGTTAAGACAATTTCTGTAGATGCAATGCATTTATTTGAGATTCATTTCGATGATGCTGCTCTGTTGGTCTTAGAGTTAGTTCGTTAAAGCTGTGGAGCAGTGTGAGGACCCATTCTAAGCCTTAAGACGTGACTACTGATGAAGCTAATGCTATAAGAATGGACCTGTCCACAGAACAATGTGGCCTAACCCACATGTTGTTTACCAGTTCATTTAATACTTAGATACTTTTCAGCGTGAAATGCCAGCTGTTTTTTTGTGCATATTGTCAATTTCCAGTCTTTGTATGACGAAAAGACGCCTTACTGAAATCCGAGATATGAAAGTGAGAATAGATGACTCATGTTGGATGATGTTCTCATTTGATATTGGTTAAAGGCTTACTGTCCTGCACTTCAGAGCTTTTCATTATTGTACATTTATCGCCATCTAAAGTTCTCTTTTACCTTGACGTAGCAACACATAGTTGATAGAACACGTAGCCCATATAAAAGCAGTTTTGTTCTCAATTTTTGTTTTAACCTTTAAGCTATGCAAATGAAGCCTATGCTTACAGTATGTGTGAACATACAGTCAAGATTAGTTCTGTAACAGTCACGCTAGTTTCCCCTATTTAATGGTGTCATCTTCGGATACTTAATGAGTTTTTAAATATTGAACATGAAAGTCATAATGCACTATTCTTTCATTCTTTCCTGCTTTTTTTTTATTATTTTTTTTTTCTGCCAAAAAACTTAACACCTTCACCTTGTGTGCCATTGAAAGAAAATGTGAGAAGTGGAGTGTTTCTTTGTCTTATTTTCTTACATGATAAACTAAATAAATACCTGTGAAGAACAACAAGATCTGATTCCCACTGCCCTTACTTTTTGGTGTTGATGGATGATTGTGATTTCACATGTCGTGCATGCTTTGTGACAGCTATTTTCCTCCTGTAATGTGCTTCTTTCTATGCCTGCAGGAGGGCTGTGGGAATCCAAGCGTTCTGTTTGAGGTGATGAGATTTTAATCTTCCGTGAGGCAACTTTCCAGAGTAGCATCTCTCTCAGATTCGCAGAATACACCGTTTTTGTTCCGTCAGGTAAAAACAAGAAACTCGGGATATATAAAGACTAGATAGAAAATCAAAGAACACGAGGAAATTATATACATCAGTTTTGTTCTGCAAGATTGGATCTTCATCCACAAGGGGGTGGCTGGACCGCATCAAAGCAGCCCTCAGCAGAGTGGGATGCTCCTGTGCTCCTCATGAATTAACCAGGATCCTCTAAGAGCTCTTCTTGCGCATCTCAAGGCTAGCACGGCTACATTTGTCTGGATTTCACTCCTAAAACTGGTGGTCTAAACAAGCAATCACGAGAACAGGGGTTATTAGCGAATTTTAGTGCAGTTCTTCGTGTGCACTTGGAGTCTCCGAGCGCAGCCAAAGGAATTACTTTGCGTAGCTGACGTCAGGAAAATACCTCACCAGCAGAGTGCGACCAACTGGCGGTGAGCAGGGAGCTGCTGAAGAGGATGTGAGGAGCAATCGTGGAAGAGGACTCAGTCCGACCTTGTCTGGCTCACAGTCCCGCGCCTGGCTGTGCGTAAACGCTGCTAAAATAGTTGGCGGCGTTTAAAGCCTCTTCGGGCGCGTATAACTTTGGCCCTCATTCATGTTTTTATTCGCAACACATCCACGTCTGGGTGATGTGTACAGGAATAGACCAACACTACTCCAACCTCTTCCGCATATTGGATTTCTATGCAAAGAGAAGGTCGCCAATGTCCCTCCAAGGATTCGGGAAATGAAGACTGCTGCTGACACGGACTCAGTCATTTTGGACTTTTGAAACGGTGTTTAACGCAGTTTCGATCAAGAGGTTTTCTTTAACTCACGAAGCATTCGCTCCGTGTGGGGGATTACTCGCTGCATTGCTTATATTGAAATCTAATCGACTTTTGGATAACCCTGTGCTGTGCATCGTACAGTGCACAATTCGATCATAATGCATTTTATTTAGGGCAAGCTCTGTCTATACAAAGTGCCAAATTAAACCGGAATGGCGAACGAGTGTAATCGCAACATTGTGGAAAAGTATATCTGCCATAAACTCTCCAAACAGGGCTACGTGTGGGGATTTGACGATGTCCGGGATGAAGATGCTGCTAATAATGGGTCAATAGTTGCCCCTCCACCGACTTTGGTCCGCCGGTGCCGTGAGGCCAGCACCGGGCCTGACAGCGAGAGCATCCCGCACCTCTGCAAACGGCTCCCGCAGTCGGACCCGCACGCCGCCATCCACAGAGTCCTGCGCGAGGCTGGAGATGAACTTGAAAGACTATACCAGCCGGACTTCACGGAGATGTCGCGGCAGCTGTATCTGACCTCCACCACGGCTCAGAGGAGATTCGCCGAGGTGATAGACGAACTGTTCCGGGACGGAGTGAACTGGGGGCGGATTATCGCTTTCTTCGAGTTCGGGGGCACGGTGTGCGTGGAGTGCGTGGCGAAGGAGGAGATGAAATCGCAGGTGGACAACATCGCGGAGTGGATGACGGAGTATTTAAACGGACCTCTGAACAGCTGGATACAAGATAACGGGGGATGGGTAGGTCTGATTCCGTCTAGTCGAGCGCTTTGCAGTTGTGTGCCACGGGGGCGCAAAAGTCCTCCTTTGCTCTGGTTGAAGAGGTTTTAATCAGCACACTCAGTTAATGGTTGTATGGTTACTCAAGATCAAAACGTGCGTTCAGATATGACGAGATGACGAGAACATAATTTTGAGACCACAGCTGTAGTTCATCATTAATAAAAATTAAAAAAAATCTTAAGATGCGCCCATTACGCACGACAGCGCCAACGCTCGAGATGGACGGCCTCACATATGAGCTGCTCTGATTGGATGTTCACGGTGGCTGTTAAACTTACTTGACCAATCAGACAGCGTGTTCTGTCACACCTCCCGACGCTCTAAATAAAAGCCGCCCTGTCAACTGCAGAGCCAGTGGTGGTCACGCTGCTGTCATGGAGGAGGAGGGACAGTCCGGTATATTCCAGTGGGAATAAAATTTAAAAGAACAGTATTTAATGCATCGCACTAGAGAGAACTAAATTACATTTTAACATTTACTTGTATGTAAAACTTTGTGTTACAAAGTGCTGCAATGGTGTGATGTGATGTATTAGGTTGAGGTTGTAGCAGGAAGAGAAGAGGCCAGACAGATGTCAGCAAACAGAAAACTATTGAAATAATGTGTTTAGGCCTCTGGGCACGGCTGGACAGGGCACAGCTATCAGGGCTGTTCTCTGCACATCTATGTGACACATAAACCTCCGGTGCTAATGAGGAGAGGCATCTACACTCTGCCTTTACCTGCCTACACACATACATACTCACAGAGCCATGAAAAGAGAGTTAAATCTGGAAGAAAAAGTGCAATATCATGTCCATTTTCACATTTCTGCAGCCACTTAAGAGCACAGCAGCCTTCTCTCCTGAGCTCCCCAACAGCTATTAAACCAATCTGCCATGAATTAGCCTCTAATTAGCAGAGGTGCAGAGAGCATAACATTTGTGTTGTGGGCTTATCTTTGCTGGAAGGTATCAGAATTGGGGGGGGGTCATCAATGATTCATATCGAACATTTCATCTCAAAGGGAAGGACCGTTTAACATTCCCCTTGTGTCTGCCTTGCCCCTGGAGGTGGCAGGTTGTGCCACATATCAAAGGCTGGCAACAGAGCGAGGGCCCTCCAGGAGCACAGAACGCTAATCCACAGCCACTGTGTTTAACATACAGTCCTCTGTGCATCTAGGTTGGAACTCTTTTGTCTGCTTTTTCAGACCTGTGCCTTGAAGCTGGCGCAGACTGTGCCATTTGAGGTCTCTGGAGCCTGTGCCCACTGTACAATAATGTAGGTCATCATAGTCTGTGTTTTCCAGCTGGGTGGAGATGGCTGCGTCTCTGCTGCTCTGCGTCCACTTTAAAGAGAGAGAATCTCTTAATCCAAAGGATTATTCGGGATTATCTGAAAGCGTATGTTTCCACTTTGGGTCATTTTGGTGGATTTCCGCTCCCAGCACTGAGGAAGCCTTAGCTGAATGATTTTGGCTCAAACTAGGCTCTTGAAGAACTTAATGCAGAATATGTAAACACTGGCTCATGGAAGTTATACCTTGAATGGTTTGAGCCTCAGCATTGACTGAACGCTGGTGTTGATTTATATGATTATTTGAATGCCCTTCAGGTGGGGAATTTCCAGGTGTGTGTGTGTTTGTGTTTCACTTATTACAGTTATGACATTTAATAACTGACACTGCAGACACAGAGCATTGTCTGTGCTCTAGACTGCATTTGTGAGATTAAAACTTCTCCTTTTTTGTTGTTGGCAAGCGCTTGAAACAGAAAACTCATTGTCTCATTCACCATGTGCCAAAGAGCTTGTTTTCCCGTGCTGCTTGTAGCTGCTCTTAGACCTGAAGGGCCACTTATATACTGAAGAGTTTGGTATGTTTCTTAGGTGTATAGGAAGTAAAAGTTAGTTTATTTTGTTCATATTTCTTCCTGAATTATGCATCCACACCCTGTTGCTGAGATTTCTTATCAGACACTTCCCCTTGAGTGGTCTCAGCCAAGATCTTAGAGATACTGAGATCATGAGACCCCCCCCCTCCAGTGCACCGACTCCAGCCATTGAGTTCTGCTCCGGAAATGGTGAATACATTCTGTTGTTGTTCATTCATTTTTTTTTTTTTTTAATTGGCTTCAGAGTAGTCAAGTTGAAACATACTCAAGCCTAAAAATACTGGGATCAGCCTTTCAAATACACATCATCTTTACTTTTTTTTAAATTGCAGAATGTTAACACACCCAGCTGAACAAATTTCCAGAAAATCCGAGGACATGACCTCAGTATCCTCAATGCTAGCTACGGTCCTGACAATGGCTGCCACTGTTCGGGTATAATCTTGCAAGCGATCTGTTTCAATGTGAAAGCTTTGAGTGGACTGTGATGACACAAATGCGTTGCATTTTATGTTTTATCTGCTCATCTTGGACTTTGCTGAGGGTTTCCATCCATATTGGGGGGTCAGACGTTTTCAAAGTCACTTTTCTTTTAGTTCATTCACCATCAGCCACGTTTTATTTTTCAATCACTGCAGCTGTCTGATGAGCTTTTGGCTGTGCGAAGGATGGATGATAGCGGCGAAGACGTGAAATAAACATAGTTACATGTGTGTTTAGACAGGTTGTCCTTCCAGTCACTTACACTGTCCATTGTGTTATTGTGTGCAAGAGGTGAGTCTCGTGTTTTCCACCACCGTTAAAACAAAGGTGGAGGCTAATCAACCAATTACTGACGTTTTGACATGTGAGAGTGGTGTGGAAACAGCTTTCCATCAGCCACCCTCTGTTTCCTGTTGTTTTTGAGACAATTTGAGCCCAAAATAGGAGTGCCCACTAATCTTTGTTGAGTCTAGGCCTCACCAGTGACTCAAACATACTTTTAGTTAAACAAAACTACCTGCTCTTTAGAAATAACAAAGCAGTTACTGTATTTGCAAAACCCTGCTGAGGTTAAAATGGCTCCCGTTCTGCACTGATTGCTTCCCACACCCCGGGATGTAAAACACTGTCCTTTCATTGTCCTCAACGCTCCGTTCTCTCCACCTGTATGAATTCATCCTTTGTGGTGGCAGAAATTGCACTCATCAGGGGACGATTGCATTTAGGCTGCAGCCTCACCCTCACATGGTGCACCTGTGTTTATTTACACACCCTCGCAGTAAATACCAAGTGATTGAACAAAGTGGCAGACGGCGTCCGACATCTGAAATTACATGCTTGACCTCAGACATTTGACTGGCTGAGGGGGCGGCACTGAGCGAAATGCCAAAATGTGCTGCAAGAGAAAAACAGCGGTTTCACAACTTTGGAAGGCCGACTGTGAAATGGCTTCAGAAATGATGCTGACAAATTCATTTCTTTGGTCCAGACTGAAATATCTCAGCAACTGTTGGATGAATTGCCATGACATGTTGTACACACATTGATGGACCATGCAAAGGATTAATCATACTTTGGTAATCTCCTTACTTTACCTGTAGTGCCACCATGAGGTTGGTGTGGTGATCTCAAGACTTTCATCTTGCACCATCATCAGCTCAAAATCTGTCCATGTTATTCCAATTAACCTCAGCTTACCTTGTGTTTAATGCTAGTGAGCCACGTTAGCATGCAAAGACTTTACACTAAGATTCCAAACATAATACACATGCCTGCTGAACAGCAGCATGTGAGCGTTGTCATTGTGAGCATGTTAGCATGCTGACATTAGCATTTAGCTTTGTACAGCTGCCCAAGCTCGCTCCTACAGTTGAACTAGGTTGAACTCTGCTCGATGGAGGGCAAAGCCTTCATGGCGCGGAGCGTCAGGAAACAGTGGGTTTCAGAGTGCTGTGGTGCCGTCGTCGTGTCTGAAAGGGCCTTTACGGAGTCACTTGCATGACTGTAGATGTGTTGTCTTTTCATGTAGATCAGAGAAAGGAGTTGAAACTCATGAAAACCATTTTTGAGGTCTCAAACAGCAGGATCAGGTGTCTGAAGAATGCCGCTAGCCAGGTGGCCTATTTCTGTGTGTGTTACAGGTGTGTGTGTGTGTGTGTGTGTGTGTGGGTGTGTGGGTGTGTGTGTGTGTGTGTGTGTGCAAGGAGAAAACAATGTAAGTTGGCTTGGGTTGGGTCCATCCTGTGGGGGGATTCCCTGAGCACAATCTGCTCATCGACGGGTGGGACCTACGTGTTGCCACAGTATTGTGGGCATCTGGCTGCGCCCCCCTCCTCTCTTGTCGAGACTGAGTGGATCTGGGACAACGAGGAAGTCATTAATCTCCATATAGGTGACACATCTGCAGAGTGTGTGTGTGTGTGTGGGGGGGGGGGGGGGGGGGGGGGGGGGGGGCTCACAAGAAAGCAAGAACAAAAAATCCAAATGAGATCTCGCTTACATCCAATTTGTGTCTCCTAGATGCAAATTCAATCTGTTTTACACAACACAATACTAACTGTGGCAACATTCAGGAAGTGTTCATGGCTTTCCAATTACTTTGAACTGTCCTCCCAACAAAAAGAAGTCTGTATTGACCGTGAAAGGAAAGCTCCGTTTGAGGACACATGCTTTCACAGTGTAATGAGCGCCACAAGTCCCGATTGATCCATCTGTTGTTGAGCTAGAACGGATGGATTCTCTTTTCACTCTGCATGCCGCTCTTTTCATCTGCTAATTTGTAGCTGTTTATCAGCCAGGCCCCACGAAATTAGTGTGCAAGACCAACTCTGCTTTTTTGTTTCCAGCAATCAGAGGACTAAATGATTACTCATGCAAATAGCATTTAGGGGTTTTCCCTCCCGTTCTTCATTCCAAAACAGAGAAGTAACGACACAATTTCACTGTTGGAGAAGTGAAAAATGTCTGCTCTTAAGGCTGACTTTTGGAGATTTTGACAACAGTGTTATCACTTGATGTGGACGCTCGGCTCTGTAATGGAGACTGCACACCACAAAAGAGCTCAGTATGGTGAGGAGCAGCCAAGATTTTCCCCTGTACTGTACCCCATTTGCTACGCAGGCCGCGGTCGCTCGCCATCTGCCACTGTGTTTACACCCATCAGCCCAGCAACTGTAATCTCAGAAACATTTCCTACAGACGCAGGCAGCTCTGGGCTGTAACTCTCTGAATCAGTCTGACATGAATACTTTCTTTCAGGAACAGGCCTGGAGAGATCTCGAGTCTCTCTGCTATGTGGGTCTCTGAGATGCTCAAAGCACAAAGACCTTTGTTCCAAATATTCAGTCCTGTGTGTGGAAATACTCTGGAAAGCAGATCCAGTAACACCTTAAAGGTTAGTTGGTGCGGTGCGAGTGATAATAAAGAGACTAGTTTGGTCAGTTTTTAGGCTGCGTTCACTCGTATCTGAATCACTGGCAAAGTGACAATAGCGGTTAATTGTTCTGTGTTTCCATGATAGTGTTCATAAAAGAAAAATAGTGGATTTTAGCCCTTTTTTGTGGCCATTTTCACTATAATCAACTACATTTTCTTACAGCAAGAGCAAGTGCGCCTTTGCATTACGACATAGAACAACAAACATGAGGTTTTGCTGCAGCTGCAATGAATAATTTAGCTATTTATTCCAAATTTGAACTGCAGTTCTTTTATTTTCTGACAATAAAATCAAGTCGATCCTCAAGCTGTAGACACGCCGTCAATCCTAATTATAGAAATGGCTGGCATCATGAACGCGGAGTAGCACTGTCTCTCTAAAGCGAAATTCACCCACACAAAGGTTTTTTATCGCGCGGCTGATTAGAACGTAAGGTCAGACATTCAGTTTGATCTCTTTCCAGCTTGGCATCGCAAGTGTTTCTTTACCGTTCCACATGCCAAGCATTTCAGGAACACACCAGTTATGTGCACCTTTGTTGTGACTGGAAATCACACGATTTGCACAGAAACTCAGTTCTGTTACTGTGTCTAGAACATGGTTCTGGTCTTTTTGAGTGCTGTGTCTATTTCCGCAACCTCACCTCTCCCCAAAGACCCTCCACCCCGTCCTGTGTGCTTATTTCTGGGCTTCCTCAGGAGAGCCGGAGGAACGTCTGCTGGGGAACAGCGACTGTAAATAAATAATGGACACGACCTGGGTGTTTCTTTCCTGAGTGGCCGGTGAGGGGTGTGGGCAATTTTGGCGCTGGACGGTCATGTCAGCTGAGTGTGCTGCATTCAGGAACCACTGTAGGCTGTTCGGTTGCTGACGTGCTTGTGGTTTTTGTTTGTTTATTTTGTCGCTCACATGTGGGCCTCTGGAGCCATGTGAGCCTACAGATTGGTGTTTGTGAATTCAGCCATATGATTGTGTTTCCTTTTTATTATTTTGTTCAAATCAGTAATCACCTCAGCCTGCTGTTTTCCTGCTTCCTGAGGGACACGTGCCTGAGCTGTTTAAAAGCACCACCATCCCAGTCAGAACACACACTGATGAATAATATATGGAGCAGATAAACTCGGACACTAAATGGATATCCCTCAAGTAGAACCCCAAAGGCTGTCTGCGCTCCAGTCGAGAGATTACCTCCGCTCTTTCCCGTCTTTTTTTCTCATCCTTTCTCCCTGTCTGTCTGTCTTACCGGCCACCATCAACATACACTCATTTACACACATCCACGTGTCCAATCCTACCCCCTAACAACACACTAATACCCTGAGACCTGGCTTTTAGTGTCAGGTAACGTTCCAGATTCCTGAAAAATGCAGGGACACGTGAGAGGCCTCTAAATATAGAAGTGTTGCCATCGCTGCTCCCGTGTGGTCCTTTAATTGTCATGTTACACATGAATCCCTGCCCTGTTTGCTTCCGTGCTATCATCGCTTTCACATCACAAACCCGCTGCCAATCTGCATGAAAAAATGTCCTAATGAACCATTTGAGACAGGAGATGAAAGGAGTTTTCCACCTTTCCTGTCATGGTGGGAGCTGGATAATGAGAAGCCCACTGAGACACTAGTTGACTTTGCCACTGGGCACACCCTTGTGAGCTGCGCAGCATATCAATATAGGGCAAGGTTAAACGGTTCCTCCCATTGTCTCGCTACTGTAGATATTTTTGGGACAAACCCCCAAAAGGGTTTTAAAAGAGATTTGATATTCTCAATTAATTTCGAGAGCAACAGCAGCGACTGCTGTTTGGAATGCAGCTGGGAGTGTCTCCTAAATGATTTTCTTGTTCACAAAGAGGGAGCCTGTTGCATGCGTAGGATAACCCAAATCACATAAACAAGATTGTCTGCTTACCCCTCATGGTTGATGGTTTTCTCTGGGAACTGTTTCCTCCCAAATAAATAGTCACAATATAAACCTCCAGAGTCCCTGTAACATTGTCTATGGGAAGAAACACTGGTGTTGAGTTTCTTTTAATGCTGCTGATGAATACATCTTCATTCACCTCCACTGTGTTGGGCTTGTGGTAAAATACTATAAAACAGTGCTTACCTTGTCACCTTACTATGTTAACAGCATTGACATATTATCACCTATTTACACATTTAGCAGACGAGGAGCGCCATTTGCAGTCATTTTAATTCAACTTAAACTTGATCAGTTTAAGTTCAATATTTACTCTGGTTTTGGTCTCCACCGACGCCTGAGGGAAATATCTGTCTCTTTAGCTGCTAAGTGCTCCACTGTGATCACCAGTTAGTCACTAACTTTGTCTGCTGGCCAGAAAAAGACACCAAAACAGTAAAATTGCAGGTTGTAAGACCAAAACAATGAGCTAAAGGATGCTAAAATGCCCCTCAGAGTTGAGAGAACGGCAGAGTCAGGCAATCGTTCTCTGTTCAATACTCATCAGTGACACAGTTTAAGTTGTCATTTGATCAGTTGCTAATATTAGAATGTGGACTGCTGCAGCTTTAAAACCTTACAAACATAAAACAATCTGCACGATGAGATACCACCAGTTTGTGTGATTTGGGTGAACTGATCCTTTAAGGTTAACAGAGTTCATATACATACACAAGCAGGCAAACACAGAAGCGGATGTGCTGGTGCAAATCAGTTATTTGCTTTCCACAAAATGGCTGTGTACACACTCACACGCATCTGCATACACACATATACTGCGGCACATCGGCGTGTACACACAGAAGCGGATGTGGTAGTGTGAATCAATAATGCTGTGTTGTCACAGGGTGACATGTGAGCCATGGCAGGGAGCAGATGGCCCCGGGGTGCCTAGCTTCCTGTTAGCCGTGCCATTCAGCCTCCCACAAACACACACACACACACGCACACACACACACACACACACACACACACACACACACACACACACGCACACACACACAGCTACCATCTCCACTGGGATTTCCCGGTGCAACTAGCCACAGCGCTGGCCATTAACAAACAGCATGCCATTATTGGCCCTTCTGTGAAATGCTGAGTACATGCCCTCCCAAAAAATGACAACAGCCAGATAATGGTAAATAGATTTCTCTGCCTCGTCCATGGAGGTCTGGGGTAAATAATTCTCTGACCCCCACCTCCCCAATGTGATTTTTGCCAACAGAGCAAATAGCCCTCAGGAAATCTGATCTGTTGGGTGGACGCTGAGTGAGGTCAGCCATTGCTTGGATATCACTTTGACTATGTTGTATTGATTGAGCATTTCCGATGGTTTGTGTTGGTATCTCTGAGCAAAGACTCAATTAACGCAGCCAACCCGTGGCGGTAAATGTCAGGTCGTATATGAAGGCTGTTTATCGAAATTCGTGCTGCAGGAAAGAGCGTCTCTGTGGAAAGACTACGGCAAGATGCGTTAGCGCTTCAATGCTGACGGCTTTCAACTGGCGTGGGTTTGCGTGTGTGTGCTCTGGCTCCTGGTAAGACAGCACCACCCTGTTGGCAGTCACCTTTGATGGCGACTGATTAGGTTTGAAGTGCAAAGAAAATGACACACCCTCAATGTTTGGAAGATAAAAGCTTTGCAGAGGGAAGGTTGCTGCTGCTGCTACATATTGTCTCAGGGCAGCATTCATGTAACTCCTCGCCATCCTGTCCTCTGAAACCTCCAACCAAATTCTGTCAGCATGCTGCAGCGCGCAGACATTTTGTCGCTGTCACAGATAACCCCTGCTGTTTTCAGAGGACTTCTACTGCATGCTGCTTCTGACAGGAATATCTCGCCGGCAGGGGCGTACCCGCACTGCTACGGTGTTATATTACATCAATTTCACTGGGTCTGCTCTGAAGGTATGCTGCCTTTAATTGGTTGTTTGGCTGTCGTTACAACTTCAAATAATGACAGATACTTCAAAGAAACGGGGAGAGTTGAAAACAGGAGAACTGACAGCGAATCTTCTTCTTCTTAGTATTTTGTTTAGTATTTTTGGTATTTTTTGACAATACAGTTATGCCTGTTTTCCCTGTGTATGTTCTCAGGGTGCAATCAGATTGTGACTTATGTCAGAGCAAATTTTTTATGATGCCTGGATTCAGTTATGTCAGGCGCCATTTTATTTTATAGAGGAGTGTTAACTGTGACATGTCTAGACGACTCTCGTGTTGGCAAATTTAACCACCAGAAGTTTAATTAACTCTGCAAATTGACCTATAAAAGGCTTCATTTATCTTTCCCTTTTTATGGAGAAAAGGCTGTAAAAAAGAGCAAGAAGAAAGAGAAAGAGTGTATGTATTTTCTCTGGTTTAATCAACAGAATTTCACTGTACCATTGTAAAAAAAAAAAAAAAAAAAGATCTTTGATAGTGAACGCACTGAATTATCAGCTGGCTTTGCGAACTCATTTTCTGATACGGCCCAGTCTATCACGACGGGCGCTCAGACCCCTCGACCTTCAATGTTTCCAGGGTTGAATTAATGTGAGTCCTGCGCTCCAGGAGGACAGGGGGTTAAAAAATATTCCTGGATGAAATGACTGGACTTCACAAGGTGTCTTTGATCAGGAGGTGAGGCTAACAGGGTTTAGAAGGAGGAGAGATGGAAGGGCAAGCAAGCAGAGGAGGCTTATGAAGCCAGAAACGGGCAGTCCAGTCCCCCTCACTGCCACACGGGCTGCAACCAGGTCGAGACTGCCGGGGTAATAGCTGGAAAAAAAGCTTATGGGTGGTTGGCAAAGCATGATCAGGCCATCGGAGTTTAAAGACCAAAGCAAATGGCCTTGATTGGAGTTCATGCTGTCGGTAGAGAGTTGGAGCAGCAGGAGTAGATTAGCTCACTCCATAGAAATTTATAGAGCAAACTCGGGTAAAGTTGCCTGTTAAAGTCATCTGACTCAACAATCATCTGATTCTCAGCTGATCCATCTGCTGACTTTGAAAGCAGAGGAATGCACTCATGAAACGTCTACACGGGCATTACAAAGGACAACATGGAAATGAAAAACAGTCACAGTCACAACTCACTATACAGTACACATGCATGCTTTTTCTGGATGATTTCAAGTTTGAGGCAGCGTATTCTGATATTCACAGCAGCATCGAGGCCACGCCACTCACAGTAGGCGGACGCTGAATGCCACTAATGACATTTTCTATGGATTACTCCAGAGAGAAAATGCCAAAAGACAAAAAAACCCTCCTCCATTATGAAACTGACATGTGCCTTATTAGCTTTCCACACATTTTCAGGCCAGACCTTCAGTGTCACAATAGGCAACTTATTATCATTCATCAGGTAGGCTGTGCTTGTTTCCCTTTGGTCTCTGCCCACAGACAGGGAAGGTCACCGAGCTCCGAGTGAGTCAACCTGCTCCAGATAGTTCAAACAATCGGCCGTTTTTAAAGCATGAAGCTCTCTCCAAGGTCTCTGTGAGTCTCATGGAGTTCAGACCAAAGAAAGGATGAAGCACCGGGAACAGATGTGGTGTCCACCCCGGATTTTAGCTGCTTGATTAAGCTTTAATTACATTAATCTCCATCTGAAAAGGATTTAAATGTGGTTATTATGTTACATAATGCAAGTGTGTGGTGGACCTGTGTTCCTTGCTTGGTTATCTTAAGGTTCATTCCTTCTCATATCAGGCCTCTCGGGCACACACAGTGCAGTTGTTTGTTTCCACACATCAATGCATTCCTCTCATTCCTCTCCCCCTGGATGAAAATCAGCTGGTTGCCTGAGAGAGGTTATTGAACTTTTCCCCAGTACGCTCTCAGCCTGTGAAGAGAAAGAAGGGAGGGGGGAAAAAAAAGTTTTCTCAGCCCGGAGTTCATTCTGTCGGCATGTTATAGGCTGTGGATATACTGTGTGCTTCGATTTCTCAGCAGGAAGTTAAATTGTGTAAGAATAATTATTGCTTCCCCTTCCCCCCGCCGTTTGAAAATGACCTCATGCTCCATGCAGGATAGAGAAGTTTTGTCATGCATTTCACAATGACAGCGCTCAGCCTGTGAGAAAGCTGTTTTCCTTCCCGTATTCAGCTTCGTCTTCCAGCCTTCTTTTTTCAATTCCCTGATGCAAACAGGGTAGACAGTAGACAGAGGTGGAAGAAGTACTTTGTTTTACGGAAGTTAACAGTACCAGCACAACGCTGTAAGAATACTGCATTACAAGGCCCTGAGGACATCCCAATTAGACACTGCTTTTATTTAAAGGATCACAAGCCACAAGTTAATCTGTGAAAATCGAATTTTAGAAGCTTATCATATGATTTTTAGATAAAATATCAACTGAAAAGTAACACGTAACAGATTAATTTTGAGGAGTAAAAAGTATAGTATTAAAATTGAATTGGAAATATAGAATAGAACCACCAAGTACAAGTTCCTTTAAACTACTTAAGTATCATACTTGAATAGATGTGTATAGTTACTTTCCACCACTGGCAGTAGATGTCTTCACTTTGACTGTGTGGAAAATTTTCATTGTGGTTCAGCTCCTCTTCTCCCCACTTCAAAGATGTTCCTGAGGGAGCTGCACCTCAACCAGATTATTGTTTTCTCCGACAATATCGGACATCTGAGATCCTGGATCTGCTCTGCTCTGCTCACAGCGTGCCCTGTCCCAGACTGTGGCCTCTCTCATTTACATGGGCGCACGGGGAACACTGCTGAACCTGAAACCTGGCCTGCGTGTGCTCCAATCACGTAAACCGCTCCAGTATCTTGTTGCCAAAACTGACAAGCTTTCATTTAGCGGCCGACTTTAGAAGACGCGGCTCGTATGAAAGAGGAGACTGAGAGAGGCACCTCGCGTCTGGCTTTGATGTTCCAATACTTTCTCCTTCGCTGACATGTTTAATTCTCTATTAGGAGAGATTACGCTCGATTTGTTTGGCACTGCTTCTTAAATAACAGGGGAAACTTGGGATTTCATCAAAGGAAAAATCACAACATTGCCGCTTTTTTGCGATCATAAAACCTGCCATCTTGTTCCAGTTTGCTTTTTCTTAGACTCGGAGCAAGGATTTAGGAGTCAGTTAATGGTTCAAAACAAATACAAATCTCTTAGTTACAGTGTCTAACCAACTATAGCTCTCCGCTGCTGCTCCCCCTCCCTTTCTCCACGGTATTAGTATGACTACATGTTTGGCTTGCCTCTAGTCTTTCCCTAGTTACCCGCACAGTCTGTGATTTAACCATACTTGGCTCTACCACAGAGAAGCCATAGTCTCAAACCAGACAGTGATGTCATCCCCGCAGCATCTGGCACAGGAAGTGACTTAACACTGAGTGAACTGTCAAGATCTTTTACAAAGACTTCCCCAATCACTGCTTCTGTGAAAAGCCCCCTTTTGAACATCAGGCTGTGTCATCCTGCTATATCAGGGCTTGAGATAAAAACACCTTGTCGCAAGCACAAAAAAGAAAATAGTGAATGCAGCTTCAGGATAATGAGCCACCACACGCTCTGCACGTCGAGTATGCTACAGATGGCGTTCCCACACATCACATTCATTACAGCGTATACAGTAGTCGATTTTGGCTCAGATCAGTCAGTCTATTTTCTGCTCCACTGCATTCGAGATGGTGGTTGTGTGGTCTTGAGTTCTTAAGGGGTCAGTGGATATTACTTTTCAGGCTTGAAGCAGCGTGCCGCCCCTGTGACAGGAAGCGAGCCTCTCCCATGGGCTCTGTTTGTCACAGGAGAAGCAACAGGCCACCTGGGAATCTGCTGGTTCCCACGGTCTCTATCAGAGGTTTCTATCTGAGCCAATCAGCCGAAGCGGCTCGCCTAAGGGGGGGGGGGGCTCCCACGCTCCCTTGTTTTGCCAAAGTAAGAGGTGCTCTGGTTTCTGCACGAAGCAATTCAAAGCTGTTTTAAAGCTGATAGAGCAGCCTGAAATGTGAACGTTTTACCTTGGTGTTTAACCATTAACCCAAACTGCAGAGTGAATGAGAAACATGGCGTCGCCTTTTCAGCTTGTGCATGCTTTAAATGCCACAGTCACTGCTTCAAGTGACCGAGTGGCTCTTTATACAAGTGTCCCTGCATTCCTGAGTGCAAAATGTGAACAAAACAACCCAAGAGTGTCACACGATTATCTAAAAAAAAAAATCATATTTTTTGACTTTGCCATGCACGTTTTTAGGAAACCGCAAGGAACAGTGGACGTACTATGCAAGGCTTCCGTGGAGAGAGCTCGGTGCTATTAGACAGCCGAGTGGTAGACATCCTGTCTTCACTGGAAAGCCACTCAAGCCAGCTTTAATGCACTCCAAACACACCAGCCTCCACAAGTGTGGATGATGACTCAGCGGCCCTTTTCCATTCTGTCCTCCTGCTCTTGCGCGTCATCGGTGGCCTTTTAAATGGGCTGTGCAGCGGTGATGAGAGTTGTTTTATTGGACTGGGCAGCTCTGAACAAGGAGCTCGCTTGAAGCCTCTTTATATTTATAGCAGCACAACAGTCTTGCTGCCTCTGTCCAGTTCGAGTTTTGTCACTTCCTCCTCCGCTGAGGGCCTCATAGGCTCAGTGAAGATATCCGCAGATGAGGCAGACATCCCCTTTCAGTTGCATTGTATCTATTTTAGGAAACCATTGTGCCAAGTTTTGGCTGCCACAAAGGGTTCTAGATCAATTGTTGAGGTTGAAAAAGGTTTCAAGGTCAAAATCACAGGCCAGCCTTCTTTTAAAGAGAGAAAGAAACATATTGACTGAGCTGTTTGATTCACTGTGAGAGAAAAGGATTCTCTCTCCGCGGCTCTCCCTTCGCTTTGATGTCTCCTCTGCATGCAGAAGTGACTGATTGTAAATGATACACTCTGAGCTTCGGTAAGCCGATAAACCAGGAGTGCAGGTGGAGAGCAAGTGAAAGGAGAGCAAACACGGCCTGCGTCCATCCTCTCGCCCTCACCTCTGTGAGCCTGCAAGGTCACACACTGCTTCATTTCATGTGGGATCAAAGCTTCAATACAAATCAATGAGCTCAACAAGAACAAACGGCCTGCGAGCATCATATAGCTACTCAGTCAAGGTGAAGTAAATGGATCATAAATGTTTGTCTAATCAAAATCTGTTTGTGCTCTCCAAAAAAAAAAATAAATAAAAAAAATCTCAATGCTGCTGCACAAATTGGATGGTTTAACTCCAGTGGTTCTCCTCCTCCGCCTGCCTCCAAGTGAAGCGCTATTCATCTCCAAAGAAACCACAGTCTCATGTGTAAAGTAACAGTCCTCATTTATCTGGCAGTTCAGACTGTGAAAAATGGAGACAATAAAAAAAAGGGAAAAAAAAAGAAAACGCAGAGTGTCATGAGGAGTGTGGGTGATTTACTGGCGATCACGTTTCATGTTCCAGTAGAGCGGGCTCACTCCCACGGGAGAGCGTGCTGTTTTGTAAACACACAAATGCTGCTGCTGCTGCTGCTGCTGACGCAAATTTGAATATTTATGAGCCTTTAGGGTAGCATCCAACGTCAAGTCTGTTTCTGCCTGTACAGTGGAGTCCAATGAAAGTACACTGCCAAGTCAGAAACCTGAGCCCTCAATGACACCCAAAGCGAAAGCAAATTAAAAAGGTTTCCCATTTCTTTTGATTCACGTCCAGACTTCTGTTCCCTTCTAATCAGACAGACTGACGTTACTCCATAGCTACCATCTTGTCTGGCCATTTAAAAGGCTGCTAATTCCCTGGGTGAATATAAAGGATTATTTAAAAGGAGCTGATGTGTTTCAGTTTGAAATTGCTCTTCTTGGTTTTACCTGTAAAGATGGAGTTCATGTTTGAACGATTGTTCATCTCTCCTGTGAGGTTTTCAGAGGTGGTTTAATGTCTCTGTGCTCCAACTTAAAAATACTTCGATATTATGCATTGAATAAGGACTGCACTTAATTATTATTTTCATTATTGATTCATCTACTGATTATTTTCTTGATTAACGTTTAGTCTATGTAATGTCAGACATTATCAAAACATGCGTATTTCAAGGTCCCAGAGCCCAAGTTGACATCCTAAAATTACTTGTTTTATCCAACCAAAGGTCCAAACCCGAGGATATTCCATCAATAGAGATGTAAAAGAGAGAAAACCCCCACATTTGAGAAGCTGGAAATAGAGAATATTTCAGTGGAATAAATTGCTTTTTCTTTTTTGTTGGAAATACCCTTAAATGCTTTGTATTATATGTATTTTGTTGAATCTGCACCAAAAAAAAGGTGGAAAAAACACAATTAGTGTTGTGCTGGATGATTTCTGTACTATGACCTGGAGCTTGTTTGTTAGTCTGACAAACAAACAAGATATAAGATTTTAATTAGTCAGATCTAAGATTGTGCTACCTTTGGTCAGGAGTCTAGCTCTTTGTGCTAAGCTAAGCTAAGCTAAGCTAACCGCCTGTTGGTAGTAGCTTTGTATTTAGCGTACTGACCTGAGTGATATCAATCTTTACATTTAACTCTCTGCCAGAAAGCCAATGAGCAAATGTCCCAAAATGTCGAACCATTCCTGTCGCAAAACTGTTTGTTTCTGTCGATCAGCTAATCTAATAGACTAATTGTTTGAGCTCTGGGTATATGTTTTAAAACAGGGATGCCAGTCAGACATTTAAACAGGCATTACTGTTTTGTTTGTCTGAGCCACTAAGATTTGGGTGTATTTGCCAGATTTGTGCAGCTTTCCACCCAGTTTGTCTTCACTTGGCTGTGAGGCTGCTGTTTCTAAGTATTGCAGTATTGTCACAGTGTGGTGAAGGGCTCAGTGCCCTCCAAGCTGTTTGGCGCTGCTGACACAGGGGGATTCACTGGGTAATGAGTATTGCAACAAACTCCTCCGTCATCTCATTTTTGCCAGGCAAGTCGATGGATGACACTCCAGAGACCTGATCGAACGTGACCTTCCTGCCAGACGAGAGCTTGCTGTCCTGTCACTTACTGTGTCTGGAGACGGGTGGTTTGTTTTTTTGCTTTTTTTTTTTATATCTGTGTATGCACTCGAAACAGATCAATTGCAAAGGACGTTAATGCCATCCTTGCATTTTTTTTTTACCCCCCTCTCAGTTCCTGAAATGAGAGTTTTGTTTGACTTTAATTAGCTGCAGAGAAATCTGCAAGAAGCTCATTAGAAAATCAAAGAGGGGCAGCAGCAGCAGCGTATGCAATATTATAAGTATGGTACCATGTGAATGCTTAGGAAATAAACAGAGCATGGGGGGAGGCTCGGTTCAGAGGTGAATATAGCAGCGAAGCCACAACAGGCACTTTAATTACAAGTTGAACTTTAACCCACATCCCTTTCTCTCAGCCTCAGTCTGCCCGCAATTACCCACAGAAACGTCCCAAAACAGAGATGACTGCCTAATCATTTTTCTGTTTTGGCAAAGTGCTGCTTGGGGTTTTAGCTGAGCCAGCCAAGCGCACAAGATGACTCATTATCTTCCACACAAGTCGAGGGATCATTCCCAAAAGCAGGGGGATACCCAAAGGAACGGCAAATGTTTGGTATTTCCTGTTTCCCTGAATACAGCGTATGGCCATCCGAGGAGGACAACAGTGTAACATCTCTTTGTGTCCATGAGAAAGACTGAGCAAAACCCAGAGGTCTAAATCATGTGAAAAACAAATCAGAGGTCGAGGACAGTCTCTCTCCCGCTGGTGGGAAAAGCAAATCATGTGTGAAGCTTCCAGTCTGGGTAACCATGACACTCAGAGCGGCAAGTTGCCACCCCATGGCTGAGTATGGGATCCTCTCAAGTCCTCGCTGTTCAGTCGGACTCCTTTACTTTGTCTCTGAGGGATTCACTGTGTGCAACCCAAAATGAGGCAAAGGGAGTGTGTAAACCTGGCTAGGCGTTTTCCCATTGGATTCTTGCCTTCTGTAGGATGGCTGTGACCTTTAAAAAGCCATTGATCCAAAAAATTAATACTGTAGAGAACTGCAGCCTGGACTTTATTTCCCAGATGCACACCTGCTGTGGATGGCAGATGGTTTGCTGCAGGGCAGTGAGATGAGTTTTTGAGGATTATAGAGTCTTTTGTTGATGTGATGAATGCAGATGTTTTGTCCTTTCCTGTCCCTGTCAACCTTCTGTGTCCTCCTTTACCAGCTGCTTATTATTATTTTCTTCAAAGGCTCAGGTCTTCATAATGACAGTCAATACAGCAGGAGTGAAGAGGGAGACAAAGGGAAAAATAGAAAGTACCAAGGTTTGTTTTTCACACCGCTCACATGGTTGCGGCAGCGCTGCTTGCTAACGTGTGGGTGAAAAGTTCCCGGAGCTGAAGTGGAGCATGCCTCAGTCTCATGATATCCACCTGACACCCCCCCACCCCCACCCCCGTCTATCTCTGCTTCCCCGCTCTCCCCTGGGTCACTCTGGAGTTATTACCGTCCGTGCCCTTGTGGGATTCTTTTAAACATCCATCAGCGCTCTTACGAACCTCTTACAGTAATTGGCCCACTTTTGTTTCAGACTTAAATAGATGATTATCTATGCCGACTGTCTGGGACATATTGAGGACGCGCATCATGAGTTTGCCATTTTGTCAAGCCTCGCGAGCTGTCAGTCACATGCGCCTGCTACTGGACCCAGTGGCTGGTTTGTCTTGTTGCCTCAGCAAACTGTTATTTTCCTGGAGTAGGTGGAAAAAAAAAAAAGATGGAGGCATTGTTTTTGCCAACTAATACATTCCTCTCAGCTGGAGGCTTGTCTGAGGAGCTTGGTCTCTAATTAATACCTGAATCCTGGAGAGGAGGGGGGGGGTGTCCTCGCTGAAAGACAGGGCTCGTTCAGGCTAAAGCTTTGTGACATTCTGCTCTCCATTTTTAGCCATGCTAGCAGCATGTGTCTAAGGATGGCAATGCCGATCAGCCCACCACTTTGGTCCAGATTGAAATGTCTCAAAAACCATCTCTAGTTCTGAGCCAGTGCCTTGGTCAACAGCACTGACCGGAGAATTGATTGGGTCAGATTGTGGGTCAGAGTAGCTAAAAGCCGGCTTGCATACTGCAAAATGTGACCGGATGCAGTAGGACATCCTGGTATTTTTGGCATACTGCATTTGACATACTATGTATTGGGACAGACTAGATGTTTTTCTTGCACATGCAGCAATGAGTGTACGCAGCAAAAGTGATGACCCCCTGACTTTTCGTCTAGTGCCACCATGACGGTTTGTGGTTTTGAGTAAAAGCATCTCAGGAACAATTAGAGGAACTACCATGAAATTTAATTCAGACATTGGCAATCCTGCAAAACTAATTCCCATCAGCTTGTAGCTTTTACCTTGTGTTCAGTGCTAATCTGCAGTTAGTAGCATGCTAAAATGCTAAACTACTGTGGTGAAAATGGTAAACATTAAACCTGCCTAGATATTAACACTGCCACTGTGAGCATGTTAGCATGCTGACATTAGCATTTAGCTCCAGGCACAGCTGTGTGTGATGAGTTCAGTCTCTCAGAGCTGCAAGCATGACCGTAGACTCTTCGTCTTGTTTTAGCCCTGGATAATTAAAAACGCTCAGCTGCAACAAAGGGAATGCCATGTGGTTAAAGATATTGCCGGCTGATTTAAGAGCGCAGTGTGTTTTGACACCAGAGGGCCTAAAGTGGGAAGAAATTGCTGATCCTTCCTCCTCTGTGACACCGACGGGCCCCCAGCCTCAGGAATGTGAGAGGACGGAAAGGGAGGAGAGGGAAACAGGAAATACTTTTGTCTCCCCACAGCATTTCAGAATGAATGTCTCCTTTTTTTAGTCCTGTGTGGGCTTTTGTTTGATGAAAGGAAACTGTATATTAAAATGTGACACTTGTGAAAAAGAGCATAATGACCCAGTTTTGCTTCCACTTGATCAAGGTCGAATAAAACATGTGTATTCCAGTTAGAAATCACACAAAACACAATTACTGTATTAAATTGAGTTGAATCAAGACAGATTAAAATAGAATGATAATAGATTCCCATGGGAACTGACACAGTAATGTTGTGGTGAATTAAACTTAACAATTCGCCATTGTTCACAGATAGGTCAAGTTACATCGAAAAACAAAGGCATCAAAGGAGCTCAAATGTACAGCTTCAAAACACTGCTAATAACATGGTTACTTCATAACAAAAGAGTTGATATTCAATAGGAAACTGTTGATACACGTATCCTCTCTACACTCTGTTCTAGTTGGGTTCAACATAATCTACTTGTGTGTGTGTGTGTGTGGGAGAGCGAGGAGCTTAGCACCATGACTTCCTGTCCAGCTGTTCCTGCTGTCACTGCCTATGAGCAGATGTCTGTATTTCCTTGTATAAAGGCACACAGCCGTGGTATTTTCTCCACAGATCTTACATACACTCACACATTCTCAGTTTGTAACGGCCGCTTCAAAATCTCCTATCAGCAGCAGAGAGCAGAGCCTCCTCTGAGCAGCATTCATATATTTATGCTGGAGTGCTGCAGCGCTTGTCCACATGCGCAAAAAAAACAAAACACCACAAAAATCTGTTGACATGCAGTTGCGAATGGGCTCTTTTTTTGGTGATTCCCATGTTTGTTCAGTGTGTTTCTGGGTGTGTTTTGTCTCTCTGCATGAAGGGCATCTGAGCTTGTGTGTGGGAGGGTGTGAGAGTCTATCAACATTAATGGATCTGCTTGCAGAATGGGTGTAATAACACTCTATTTCCACCCATATTTAGTGGCGATGGCCAAGGGATTTACATCTTAAAGGGTCAGTTCACTGAAATTACTTGGTCCTGAGATTTGTTGGTGATGGAGTTTTGTTTGTGACGCTCGCAGCCTTTTAAAATTACATTTGATAAATTCAGAAGCATCTTAAACCAAGTTTTTAAATTTTTTTTTCAATGATGTGATTACCACAAATAACCTCTGTACCATAGAGCCCCATTGTTGTTCCTTCAAGCGCAGGCACTGCACTTTATTTTGAGTCCTGCTGCTGTAAATGTCATTAGAGCACCAAATGTGTCTTAATCCACAACTGAAAATAGTCCCCAACAAACGCACTGTTTTCTTCTGCTTGAGTAATGTTTGTCAAATACTGCAGTGCCCAGCTGTTTTAGGCTTTTTTATATATATATGTATATATAAATAAAGTTATATATTCGTGACCTGTTTTTAAAGATTTACATCTTCAGTTGGAGCAAATCAAATGTCAGCCTTATCCAGTGTGGTGTTTTCTTTGGACTCCACCCATCAGATAACTGACTGACGCAAGAACATACAGATAGGTAAACACATATCCTTTGACAGCCCAATTAACTGTCTGTCTGTCTCTTCCTGTCTTTCTCCCAGGATGCCTTTGTGGAGCTGTATGACAGACAGAGGGACTCAGTCTTCAGTTGCTCCTGGCCCTCCATTAAGACGGTCTTCGGTATGGCTGCGCTCGGGGCAGCGAGCCTCACCATCGGAGCATACCTTACACAGAAGTGAACAAGCCCTCTTTCTACCGGCGTGACTTTCTCATCCTCCTTCTTCTCCCTCTCCTTGTGCCTCTTCTTTTTCCTTTTAAATACGCCCCTGACCCCTCAGAGACAACCTTCAGACTCCTCTGAAGCTGGCTCTCTTCAAAGCCCTCTCTCAAGAAAATTCCCTCTTCCTCGCCCCTCCATGTCAAAACAGACACAAATCAAAACAAAACTGAAGCAACCAGATGAAGAGCCCATACGCAGCAAAGGACGTCTTGAGAGGAGGCAGCTTAGATGTAATCGCACTAAGCTGAGCACAACTGAGGAGAAAGGAGGAGTTTTGTTGTTCTGCCTGCTTCTGTACTAGTTATAGCATGAATGTTGAGTGTTAGTGTAGACGTTGCATGTGTCAGAGCTCATGCGGGACCTCTATTTGGAGGCCTTGATGATGGGGGTGCAGGGACAATGATGCCCCACGCCGGAGAGGAAGTGGCCGCAGCCCCGCCCCTGCTTGTTAGGGTGAAGAACCCCGTTTGAACTGTGTACTCCAGTTACCCCCCCTGCAGCCCTCCTTCAAAGGACTTCCTCCACAGAACAGCTGCTCAGAATGTATAATGGAAACAGCTTGCTACAACCAGCGAGTTGTGTGTACTGCTTTCACTCCTCAGACAGCTCCAGTGAACTCTGAACACTGCACCATTATACGCTCCCTGGCCTTTAACGAGTGGAGGAAGGGCCAGTGGGAGACTGATCTCTGCTGATCTTTCCTTTGCAGAGGTTTCGAAAGCTCCTTGATTGCAATTTGTATGCCGGTTTTCATTTCCGCAGCACTCCGAACCCCCAAATTGTGCAGTTTTACCACAGAAAAAGACAACAGGATTTTCCATGGAGTTAAAAACATGACAAAGTAGCGTGAAATGTCACAAGCAGGTGAATATATGGAGAAAAATGTCGAGCACAGCACAAATGAGTGGGGTAGAAATACAACAAACATTGCATTTTGCATCTTAAGAAGGGATGGATGAGATGTTCGAGCGTGCATTCCTCAAGCAAAGCGACGTTAACAAGACCGCTCCTCTGCTAAAAATTCCTCCCCCTTTAAAAGCATCCTCAGATTGGCACCAAGCGATTCTAACAGCTATCACTGCTTTTCTATTTTCTACCTCTGTTGCAGCTTTCCTACTCTTAGCTCAGTCCATTTGTGGTCAGATTGCACGGGCTCACCCAGGTTTCACAGCTGACCCTGTCAGCATGCGCTGCCGAGGCCCCACGGCGTCTCTGTAATGCTAGAATCCACTCTGACAAAGACGCTTGTTGACGTGGACGGAGAAAACCTCGCCCGGCCGCAGATGACTGAGTGGAATACCATGGCAGCAGGGTTTCAGTTTAGGACTAAAGCCAGTGTGTCCCGGGTGCTGGAACCTGAGATGTCCCTTCTCTCCGCTCTGCAGATGCATTCAGTCATTGATTTGTTCCTTTCAGCCTGTTTTATTGACGTCTGTCTTGTGTTACAGTCTGATAGAAAAGTTTGGAAATGCTCACAGGCTCCAGAATATTTTGTTGTACACCGTACTTAGCAAGTCAGTTATGGAAAAGTGATTTATTTTCTTTCCTGTGTCATTAAAAATCTTCAACTTCTTTGTTGCATGGATGAAAGATCTTCACACAGCAAGCATTCACAGTGTGTAAGCATATTTATAACAGACTAGGGTAGAAGATAACAAATAACAACAAAGGAGTTGCATTTTCTATTTATTGAGAGGTACCAGATCACAGATTTTTTAACAGTACTTTGATTTTTTATTTGTTTTTTTCACCTTTTTCTAATCTATGGAATCACACTGTAACTACGTTTTTTTCCTGGCTGCTATTATAACAAGAAAAATGTTTAAAAAAGTGAATTTCTGTGTCGTATTAATATTGGCTTAAGGCTGCTATACTGTCGATTTAACTTTTACTTACAGCTTAAACTGCCACAGATTTACAGTATAGTTCTAGAGAGCTGGAAACCAAAGTTAACTTGTATTAATCTTTAATTTAAAACAAAAAAATAAAAAAAGAAGAAAAAGAGTAGCTTAACGAGAATACATGTCGCCTCACGTCTCTGAGTCTTCAGTGAGGTTTTCTGATCTCTCTGTGGAGGGTTTGTCTAGTGTTACTGTACTATATCAGCTTAACTTTTGTCAACTTTGTGCTCCTACGATAACTCAGTGCTTATCTGTATATCTGTAAAAATGTTGGCCTGCCGGAGTTAAACCTCGTCTCAGTTATCACTATAAGCCACCCCATTCTCACTACAACAGCTCACAGTGTGTGACATTCCTAGTGACGTGTATGTAAGAGACAAACAGAGGGTGATTTATGAGCAGGAACAGTTCAACAGCAATATACTGTAACTTTTTATATTCTCTGTGCATATATATATGAATGTAGGCACTATGGTTGCTGTACTGTTTTATGTCTATAATCACAAACCTGTAGCACTTAAAAAAAAAAGTGAATTGTGTTTCTGTTGTTTACTGCTATATCCACGATAAGCTAGCGGGATCATATTGTTCCTAATAAACCAGATTTCTCAAGCAGCTGCAGTCCAAGTTCACGTCTGATTTTATTTATCGATTCTCATCTCTCAGCTTGTCAGCAAGACAGAAAGAGAATAAGAGATGTTTAGGTGGAGAGTGGTGTATCAGCAGCGCTCTTTTGGTTATCTGTTATTCATCCAGGGCTGTGAACTGTAAATATAAGCCTGCCTGTGTCACCGTGACAAGTCTCCTTGTGAAGGGGCTGTGCATGAGCAGCAGCCGCACCCCATCAGACATCAAAGCTGTCCCCAAACGCTGCACTTGTCAGCCTCCCTCCTCTGCTCCATACGCTGCTAAACATGAGTGCAAAAACCCAAATGCCCTGCGGCCAGGTTTTTTTTTTTTTACACCCCCTGCCTCTGTTCTGATCACACTTGTCTTCAAAGGCTACGGCACTCTTGCTGCTCGGTGGAATTTGTGAAAAGCATGATGCAGTAAAACTAATGTTGAAAGAGTTGAGTGGGTGCGAGAAAATGAGGGGAGTGAAAGAAAGCGGTGTGTGTGTGTATGTGTGTGTGTGTGTGTGTGCGTGCGTGCGTGTGGATACATCCCTGAGGAGACCAACAGCGGAGGGAAGTTCATTTGGGCTGGAGCCCCACGCAATCCCTCCTCTTCTCTCCCACTCGCCATGCATATAAAATGCATGACACGCTCTGAAGAGGAATTTTAAATCAAGCCCTAGACTTTCAAAAGAGAGTCCGGTGCGGGTGTGGGTGGTGAATATGTGTGTGTGTGTGTGCAAAGAAAGAGAGAAAGATGGGCAGTGAGAAGAGGAGGAGGGGGCTAGTGAAGCCCTCCTGCCTCTTCTGCTTTAGGGCTACAAGGTGTAGAGGAGGCTTTCCCAGCGCTCGGTATCACAGGGGAGATTGGGAGATCAAAGCAGATTGTCTGGAGTAAGTCTGGTCCAGTTTCACCCCTCATTTGGAAGTCCATCAGATCCACTCATGGTACCTTCGCCTCATTTAGAGGCAACCTTTGCTGCATTAAAAAAACTTCCTGCTGAAATCTAGCAATTTCCTTGAAAGAGATAAAAAAAAAGGAAAAAATCCTCCCTTGGAAATCACTCATCTCTTATTGGAGTGTAAATATTCAATGAGAAAGAGGTTGTTACTTATTACACCACTATGGGATCAACTGTGATTGAAGCCCTGCGCTGCCTTAACTGTGTACTACAGTGTCACCTTGTGGCTGCTCCACAAACACTCCAGCAGGGTTTAAACACAGGCCTGCAAAATTCTACCTCATCTGCAGGAACACTGCAGAACACTGAGCAGACCACCTTCAGACACGAAGGGTGAGCCATCAGCCGCTTTGGCATGCAGCTGAAATAAAAACCGGCCTTTTCTCTGTACACTCTGGCACACGGCTGCCTATCCCTGCACTAAAATATCCTCAGGGCAGCATGCCATGAAGAGAAAAGGCTCCGGGGCTGTGAGCTCAACAGCTTCCAGCTTTGGTGATGAGTGTTCATCCGTCTGTGGTAAGTGAAAGTCTTCTCAGAAATGTCTAATGAAAAAGAAATGTGCGAGACAAGCGTCTCAAATCTCATGCAGGATGGTAATCAGCAGGAAAGAAGGCTCATAACTACCAACTACAAATCATGTCAGTGATCACAGACAGCTCGAAGCTGTAAAAAGTGAGATAAAACTCTTTCATGTCTAATTTGAAGTGATAGTAAACTGAAGGTTAGTACATACCACAGAGATATTTTAAAAATTTGTTTTGAGGTGCTGCTTCTTCAGCGTTTTGGCTGAAAGAACGTATGAAATAAAACGCAAAATTATGAAACTATTGCAACACTGTTACTTACTGTGGTCCATCCTGAAAATGGCTGTATGAGTTAAATGCATAGCGTGTTCGACCGACAGAGCTGAAGACTAAATTCTGAGTATTTTTGTGGTTTCGTTAGAATACACATTTGTCTGCTCAAAGACTGTGTATGTACATGATTTTAAAATGCTATTTTAACTTAACATGTTCATCTGCAAATGTACTGGGATGCAACAACCCTGATTTATGTGCAATTAATCATTTAGTCTGTGTGTCATAAATAGTGAAATATGCCCACTGGACCCTTGTTTGCCTTCAGAATCGAGTTTCCGCTCCCTTAGTGTGGGTCGTCATCTGTGGAGTCCACCGTGTTGCGCTGCTATGTTTCCCCAGAATGGACAAATCAAATACTGGCTCCAGAAAGCACCTTTTTTGTCTTTCATGAGCCTCTCCTAGACACTTGGAAGGAGAGGTGGTTGCAATCTGCAACCTCACCACTAGATGCCACTGAATCCTACACGCAAGTCCATTAATTCTTCTTGCCATTGATTCAACAAGGTGGGGGGGGGGGGGTCTGGTTACTGTGGAGGCCACTTGAGCTTTGTGGTGTGTTATCCTGTTGATACAAAGCAGGACGGATCCACACTTTCATTTTATTTACAGCAGACTCTGAACCTACCGTCTCAGTGTCTCAACAGAAAGCAAGACTCATCAGACAAGGCAACGTTTTTCCAGTCTCCTATTGTCCAATTTTGGCGAGGCCGTGCCAACTGTAGCCCCAGTTTCCTGCTCTTACGCTGACAGAAGCGGCAGCTGGTGTGGTCTTCTGCTGCTGGAGCCCATCTGCTTCAAGGTTAGACGTGTTGCGCGTTTAGAGATCCTCTTCTGCATGTCTTTGTTGTAACGAGTGGTTGCTTGAGTTACTTTTGCCTTTCTACCAGCTCAAACCAGTGTGGCCGCTCCTCTGACCTCTGTCGTCAACAAGGCATTTTTGCCCGGGGAACCAAAAAAAAACCATGATACATTCAAAGTCAGCGGCTGATGAGGTATTTGCATTCACGAGCAGTTGAACAGCTGCCCCCAATACCATGGTGAGTGAGTGTGTATCCACATATCTGTGTGAGGCCGATCTCTTGTATATTTAATGGAAACAGTTAAAAAGTTACAAACACAGCATTAAAGTACATTCAGTGTCCATTTATTTTTCTGCAGCCAGAAAAATAGAAAAAGTAAAACAAAGAACATTCATACTGCTGAAGTGTAGTTTCTCATGCTTGCACATTTACAGTACATGTTGATCTGATACAAAGTCTCTTTGAACCGGACATATTGCAATATATTTACAAAAATAACATTAAAACCGCAGTCTCTTTAAACATGTTGACACATTCATAAAAATAAAGCTTTATGTGACACGTTTCCCGAAAAACGAACCTATTTACAGTCAAAGATGGAGATGAGTCCTGTCGAGCTACAGCTGAGATCACCGAGTTGATTTGAGTGTCTGTGAGTATCTGAAGCGTGAAAACAACTAAAAATAAATGTAAAAAAAACAAAACAAAAAAAAGCTTATTAAAAATCTAAAAAGACATGTTTCGGTCTTGTAATATCATCACAAAAAAATAATCCTCGCAATAGTCGCAATGACTCTAAATCACGACTGAAGCACTCGCTCGCAGTTCTTGGCCCGACAGCTTTCTTCTCATGTACAGCTGCATTTGACTCTGACCGCTGCATGTTTTTGTGCTAAAATGATTCCGATTTTACTCCATTTTATTATTCAAATGTAATATATTGAACAGAAATTCTCAACACTGGGTTAAAAATGAAAGAAAAATGCAACCGGATAAAAGGAAGCCGTTTCTTGAATTAGAAGTAGAAGGTAGAATTTGCACATTCATATGCAAAAAAAAAACAACAACAACTCATAATTGCACTCGTTTGACAATAAAAAGTCAAAGGACACAAATTCTGTCAGTTTTAACTGACCAGGGCGGGGCAAACAAAAGGCACAAATAAAGATTGGGCATCAATGCCTCCATGTTGGCACTAGCAAACAGCTTTCATGATGTCATAGAATGGCCACATTGTGGGTGAAGTGTAGATTTGCTACCAAACAATAAGTTGCATCTGTGAATATTCACCTTTCTTCAACAGATAGTGAGGACAATGCAAGTTTTCCTCGATGTAATGACATTCAGTATGCGACTAAAATCGACAGCAGCATGATGATAACTACACAACCCAAAACTCTGAAGCCCTATATCGCTCATCGACTCTCCCACCTTTTCCCGGCTGGTGACCATAATGCATCTCTGTGTATGTGCGTGCATATGTGTGTGTGTGTGTGTGTGTGTGTGTGTGTGTGTGTGTGTGTGTGTGTGTGTGTGTGTGTGTGTGTGTGTGTGTGTATAAATACAATACACTGTGTGTGTTTATCCGATCAGTGTTCAAACAAACAAACGAACAAACAAAAAGAAAAGAAATTCAGAAAATCAATCCTCAGTGCAGGAACTCCACTTCATTCAGCTGTCTAGCTCTTTGGTTTCTAAGCCTCTATAGTGCACCAGTTGCAGGCGTCTCTGGGACCTTCAGACTGACTGTCAGCCTCACGCTCCCTACCTCAACCTTCAAACTTATTTACTTCCACCACGTCTTCCTCCTCCTCCTCCTCACTCAGCCAGGTTCTCCTCCTTACAGGCATCTGTGGAGAAGAAAGAACATGTTAGGGCGCGACAGGGAGGCGATGCATAAATAAGCTCACTGTAGCACAGGCGGGATTAGTGCTGTTTAACCCAAATCTTGCCTAAATGTTTTCATCCATTTTCATCATTAATAATTATGCACAACACAACCTGCTGCAGGATCTCACAAGGAAACACAACACCACGATAAATCTCTAGTTAGACACATTTTCTGATGTTTTATGAAAACATGTTCACAAATCGATGTTTCCAGCAAGTTTTAATGACTTTATTTCCACACTTCTGTGGGGATGCAGCATAAATAAAGTCAATAAAAGCAGGAGTAGGCATAATTCTGCTGCTTTTTATCCGTACATGTCAACATGTCTGTCTAAACTGAGCTTCCCGTTTTCAAAAACATGATCATTCATTCTTTTTGAAGCCCTGAATGACTGCCCCATCGGACTCCGTTCAAACCCAGTGAGAAGCTGCAGCAGACGGGTCAGTTTCACAAAACCGAGGCTGTGTTATGCGCAAATAGAAATGATGACATAAATATTTCAATTAACTCTGGGTTGAAAAAACAGTGAGCCTGAACCCAAACGCGTGTGCATCGCATTTCCCTTCACAGCATGCTGCTGATCTGCAGCCTGAACACACAGCAAACCTCCAACACTGAAATCACTAAAATTATGCAGACATCTGTTACTTGTTTTCAAGCGTATCAATACAAAACATGTTCACATCAAAGTAAAGCTTGCTACTGGCAAAATGCAGCTACATCTACTAAAAGCCAAACATAAGTGAGCAGAATTTATAATATGTAGAGCCTCTGGATAGGACAGGTTATGTCTTAGTTTACTAAACTAAAATCTGTGATTCAAGCCACTTATTTCAGCCAGAAACGTGTTTTTCTTCTTGTTCCTACGGTTGAATGTTTGAGCTTCGCTGTCTACAGAGAACTTCATGTATGCCTTCATGCCTGTGTGGAGGAGATCTGTGACTTTGTTGACGTTTTGCATTTCATTTGTTTATTTCACAAAGCCCTATTCTAACTGTGAACCACAGGCTTTAAATATAGTGACAATGGCCTCGTGTTGTGTAATGGACAGAGTTTGAGTAACGCCTCATCCCACCGCACTGACAGCTTTAGGGTTCAAAGCGAAAACAAACCAAACACAGCCAGATGAGACCTTTTCATGCTCGCTGTAGTTTACACTCCGATATTTATGTAAGTCAGAAATTCATGAAGGAATAGCTTGATTTGAGAATCAGCACAGGCCTGAAGCTCGTCTTGATTCAACACATTTATCTCATTTTGACACAACGTTTGTTCTCAGATCAGTCTGACCTCAGCTCATGTCGTTGAGCTCGGCTTTCGAAGCATCACTGCTGCCTGACACGTGTCAGCATCCATCGCCTTACATCCACTAAACTTCAAAGCTGTTGGAAGGTTTTTGAATTTCAATCTCATTCCCAACAAATCGCACCACGTTTCATGCTCTTAATTAGGGGATGTGGTGCAAACCCAAATATGTTCCAAAAATTAAAAAGCGTGTAGGCAAATGCACCGCATTTTCATCGCTGGGCAACAGAGGTGCTGGCCAGCTTGAATTTCCTCAATCTTGCAACTATGAACGTATCAAATACAGACACAATTTACCAATTTGCAACTACCCGACAGATGCGTATTAAATATATTTCAATGCAAAGTGAGAGCAGACTTGGGATGTGTCTCCAGAGGACGACACCCTCTACACCCTGACACCTCACTGCTGCACACAGCAGGACAAACAGGCACCATGCCACCTTACAGCCAGCTACAGGCAACAGCCATCCAGGAGTAAAGTAGGTGTGTTTCCTACCCGGGACAGGGTTAGAGGGCAGGTTGGGGAGAGAGCTCAGAGTCCGGGACAGAGGGTGAGTTGAGGCTAGCAATGCTGAGCTTCTATACCTGCAGGGCTGAGCACCAGAGCCTGGAGGATGTCCGACAGGGAGACGATGCCCTCAATGCTGGAGCGCTCGTCCACCACGACCAACCGATGCACCTGGCAGAAAAACATTCAATAGCAGATGAACCTGAAGTCATTACTGGGTCAATAAATACATGTACACATCTTTGTGTTGTAAAAATCTCACTTCAGCTTTGACTATTCTGTCCACAATGGTCTCCATTGTTTCCATTTTGTGGCACTTCATGACTCCTTCGAAGTACTGAGAGCGATGTTTCAGAGCCTGCGTCACGGTGTTGTCCAGGTTGTTGTACGTCTTCTCAGCGGCCAAGTTCTGCACACAAACATGAAAATGCATAAAGTGACACAGCAAATCACAGAGCAGTTCGTTCTCTAATATTTGTCATTCTGTCCATTCAAAAACAGAAATCGTAGAAATTTCTACTTACAATCACGTCAAACTTGGAGTAAATATCCACCACTTTGCCTGTGAGAGAACATAAAGATCTCCAGTCAGAAAGTAGGTTAATTTCTCATTATTAAACATCGTCTGCACTTCAGTTCGTGATCTTACCAGACTCATCCACGACAGGCAGGGCAGACACTCGTCTCTCCACAAAGATGTTGAGCGCTTTGATGATGGGCGTGTCCGGGTGGATGAACGCAATGTCGTGGTACGTACCAATGCCCAGCTCCCCGAGAGTCTGCTTCATGAAAGCTGGCTTCGGCATTTCACACATCTGGCGAATGCAAATACACACACAATGAGACAGATTCCCCACTCAATTCATTATCACATTTTAATTCATTCTGCCGTTGATCACTAGGGGGCAGCAGACAAGTGAAAGTAAGACAGGCTCCCAGCTTGATCATCATCATCCATCATATAGATTAAAATGCTCTTCAAGCTCAACACCCATTCACAGACAGACTGACGGTGATTGTGTTGGACTCACAAAAAGCTGGAGGAACTTGAGGATCCTCTTGTGTGTGAGAATATAAAGTGCATTCCCCGTGACAGGGTCGATGACAGGCAGGCGGTGAATTTTGTTTTTGATGAGGGTGTACACTGCATCAAACAGGCTGCAACACAACAAACACAATGATTGCTTGTAAGAAGCACAACAAACCCTGCTCTCACACACACAAACGCGCGCACACACACACACACACACACACACACACACACACACACACACAGATGAAATGTTTAAAAACAGATAGATCCATTATTTATTGTCAGGTAACGTACCTTGCATCAGGTGATATGTTGACCAGAGGTTTGAATGTAGCTTGCAGGTAAACTTCTGTGAGGAGAGCAATAGAACATTCAAAGTGTTTTTTATCCTGTTTATAAAACAGTCCATCATGTGTGCTACACAAACATAACATGATCACGATACTTACCTCTCCATGTCTCAAGCTTATGTTCCTCTAATTCATAAATTTGCACCTGAAATACAACAAGAAATAGACATTAGAGATTGACCGATATGGATTAGGTATCAGGGCCGATACCGATTACTGATAATCAAGCAAAACCGATAGGCGATATTAAGAACCGATATTCTTTTGCAGCAAAAATGAAAATTGTGGTAGAGTAACACACCTGGGATTAGCATGACTACAGTATACTGTTTATTTGTTTTGTGTACACTGAAAAAAAGATCTTAACTTTTTGTAAAATAACACAAACACAAAATCTTAATTGAAATGCCTTTAAGTTTAATTATTTTTTGAACAAAAAGTGATTATTAATGATTCCCTTCCCTTTCCCTTAGTGATTAAGAGCAAACCAATAAAGAGGGTGGCAGGAACCTTGGCTCACTACATTTATTTGATAGCTTTAATAGTTACTTTTCAGATTAAATTTTGACATAAAACAGCATAATGAGTAAATAAAGATTAAACTTTAAGGGGTTCCCAGAGTTTTTCACTTATAGTTCCGTATTTATTATTATGTTTATTTATATATATGAAAAGAAATAAAGGCATATTCTGAATCTCAGAACAGTAGGCTAGATATAAACTCTTGTGCTTAGAACTGTATGTCGTATTACATAAATAAGAATAAGGCACTTAGCAACTGTAAATGCAAACACTAAAGGCTTCATTACACAGGTGAGTTGTAGACGCAACGATAAATTTATTGATTGAAAATTAATCTCCTCGACGTGCTCTCTGCCTGACTCATATCGCTGGACATTACGAGTGACAGGCAAAAAGACGATCATTTAACACCAGTAGTGAAGTTGCTGCACTACAGTGTAGTGAGAGCACGAGCGCTGAGGGAGAGGAGATTGTAAACAAACAAAGACACATTGGCGTGTAGTACTGTTAAACTTATAGGCTATAATCACCTCCGGTGTTGTTTATTGATAAACCAGGCGCCGCCCCACAGGCTGAGACACGTTATGAGATTTATTATTCCCACAAAGTAATGGTAACCGAAAGGGCCTACATTATTATTGTGCGTCTGGCCACAGGTATAAAGCGGTTGCAGCAATTATAATGTAGCGGTGGGTCATCATGAAATACGCCTTGTTGAAGTCGTGAACAGTTTCATCTGCAGAGCCAAACAGCGGAATACAGCAGGTTTTCCTCCCTTATACTTGCTATAGTCTACCTACCGGTATGTCGTTATGTCTTCTTTTTTATTAAGTAAGGAGCTTCAGGTCATGTTCACTTGGTTACATCTTTTTTTTTCTTTTGGTGCGTTACACTATTTATCTTGCAAAGTCGTATGCTTGATGTGATTAGACAAGTAGGTCGGTGAAATGTCAACTCTGGGCTTGCATGTTATCACTGAAATTGATCATAAGGCTGTAGCATTTTTAAAACTTCATCACAGAGGGTTTTTATTGCAACTGCGACTGACTCTGTTGCCTTATCTCCGCTGGATCACCGAAGCAGTCTCTGCTTCTTGTCTGTGGCACTGCCTGGAGAGGCTTCAGTGTTGATTGGCTGTCACTGACTCACTTGTGTCATGTAGCCAATCAGTGAGGGCTGTGGGTGGGACATTGTTACACAGCCAAGAGTTGTGACTTCAGGCGGAGAGACGGCTGCATCAGAGCCAAAGGAACGTGTTCTAAAATACATTAATTTGATCGGTTATCGGAGGAAAAAACGTCCAATGCCGATTATCGGAAAAATGCCGAATATCGGCCGATATTATCGACCAGGTCAATAATTGCTCGATCCCTAATAGACATTAAAGAGAAAAACTGAGAAATTCTCAGTGAAAGGAGTAAATCTCATGCAAACATTAATTGGCAAGTGGACCTACCATCGGTGACTTATAGTATCTGTGTAGTATGATGATGAAATCTGTGATTGTCAGCATTCCTGCAATGGAAACGGCATTAAAACACATGAGAATCTGCACAACATACAACACCGTGACTGCAGGCATTGTGCAATTAGGTCGAAGAGACGGCGCTTACAAGGGCGTGGCCCAAACAACACATCACCGACACCCCCCTCACCCTTTATCCTCATGTGGACTTGACATTCATTATTCATCACAGGCTAATTTGCAATAAACTCAGCAACAAAGCCAATTCACCGCTGGTTTGTCTTTTGACACAATCTTACAAATAGATTTTTTTTATTTTTAAGGAGTACACAAGATCTTTTTTTAGTTGTTCTCAAACTCTCTCTGAACACCGGTCAATACAGAGGAGCCATTGCTGTGCTTAATGGTTTATGACAGCGCTAATGACTTCTGCTCAATATAGCATCGTGCTCCACGAGCCATGACCATCAACATTAATACACAGTTTCTTCTGTGTTCATTCGGCAGTGGTGCAATAGCACAGGAGGCGCATTTTCCAACTCTGTTCAGAGAAATTAACTAAAAATATGTAGACTGCACACAGAAGTCTCACTGAGATACTAGAGTCAAATCTACAGAGCAAGTAAGACGAATACAGGCCTCTAAACAGCTTTTCTCTTGCAAGTGCTGGCAAGCTTGGCAATTAAATCTGAAATGTGCAAAGTGTTTTTTAAACCTTATTTGGACCAAATACTTGTAAGGATGTATAATTTAATAACATATTTATACATCAAACTCAATGTAAACCTAACTTCACTTGGACCAGAACAGCAACAAATACCAGAAACCGACCTAGAAAATGTCTTTAAAATACAGAAACTACTAATGAAAACTACACTTCCTACACATATTAAAACAATTACATTAGTCTGTGATAAGAGAATCAAGGCCATAAAGTCAGTTTTGAGACAGGTTTTGGGGTTCTTACCCACAAAGCTTTGCTTCTCTGTGTCCCATAGTGGAGCAGCTCGCACACCGTTGGCGACCAACGCAAAAAACGCTTTCTTAACCTGTCAAGCAACAGTTGAAATGAAAAATCCAAATCAGATTATATAACAACATTATACACAATACTTGACTTCTCTGGAGCTGAATCACTTATTCTATTAGCTGATGGATGGAAAACTAATCAGCAACAATTCTGATAATCCAATCAGTTGTTCAATTAAACAAAGATGGCAAAGATTCTCTGGCCTGAAGATTTGCTGCTTTGTGTGTTTTATATTATTTTAAATTGAATATCTTTTGGTTTTTGACTGTTGGTTTGATAAAAAAAGGCCTTTCAAGAGTCATTGTGGGCTCTCTGAACTTCAATTCTTTTGTATTTTCTTTACATTTCATAGGCTACATGATAGAGTGAAAAAAGAAAAATCACAAAGTTAATGTGTAATCGGATGTAATCCTTGGTTAGTTAGAGGAGCCACTTGTGATGCATTTTGTGAGGCACACTCTGAACTGTGGATGGCTTTACGTTGGTTTTAGTATTTCTGTGTCTTTTAGATAAGGAATTTTAACTCGTAGCTTCTGTGGATTTAGTGGTTGAAGATCTACACATCAAAGAAGGTCGGACCTCCGCAGGATTACTGTTTAACAGCTCGATGACAATCCCACTAACTGCAAGGCTATTGAACATTAACTTCTTCTCAAGACAAGCAACCTCGATACCATACAAAGATTCATCTGCAGGCACAGTACTAACTTGGAGCGCCGTGTCGAACACAACCAGCTTGGAACTTGTGGGGACGATGTCGTAGCACTTGTGGGATTTCATAAAGCGCATGTAAATATCACTCTCAGGTTCAGCAGCTGTAAGAAGTAAAAAGCAGGAAAGTACTTTCAGAGGAAGGAGAAATCTCACAGGGAATATATAATGAGAGCCTGGAAACAAAACACACTGAGAGCCTAAACAACCATTATGGGTCTGGACCACTTACTGCCACTTTACTGCTCCATCTTACTGATAATTAAGCTCTACTTTAAGCACCCACAAGCACAGAAACAGTGGAAAAACACAGACAAAGAAGTACTGTAGGAACATGATGATTACAGTCATTTTTTTCCCACGCATGGTGGTGAAACACTGAGCAGACTAACCTGTTAGTTTAATGACAAAATTAAATTCAGTGTTATTTGTTTATCATTAAGCAAATTGTAAGATTTAAATACTCAAAGACCTCTGGGGTCTGGGTACTTTTGTATATATTTTCCACACTGAATGATGCTTCAATTACCATAAGAAAATGTAGACAGGAGGTGTGCTGAGGATCTCTTGTAAAGGTGCAATATGTATGTTCATTATACTCTTTGCTGCAGCTATCTTTGGCTGTAGTAACCAGCTGCTGTTAGCTAGTTAGCTCAGTTAGCCCTGCAGCTAGTGGACTGAGGCTGCCTCAAAGCCCGAGCTCAGCGGGCTCCCAGTGAACACGGCTGCATTAGGACCGAACACAGCCTGTCAGACTGACGGACGGCAGTTTGACAACAGGGAAAAGAGTACAAAAGTGATTTACAGCAGCTCTGACCAGGACTCCACCAAGCCATGGCAGGCGGGAACAGGAGAGGTGTGAAGCGGGAGAGGAGTGAGGAGGTCGGAACCAAACCATGGTCGCCGATTGTTGGAACAGTGGAAAGACAAACCAAGATAGTTTTGGTGGGTTTTGTTTTGTTTCTGCTGTTTGAATAAAAGCTAAGACATTTGGTGGGTTTGGGTTTATTGTGTTTATTTAAAAGACTAAACAAGATCAGAGAGCTTGTGAAATGTAGGGACATCTCCCTGCTGAAACTGTGACAATCAGACTTTATGTAACAGATCTGATGATAAGGCAGGGGGCTAGCTGGTTAGCATGTCAACTTCAGTAGATCTCTGCAATACAGGTCTTTGACAACACATCAAAACTGTTCTTTCTCCACACACTGTGGACATGTAAAGCTAATTTTGGATGTTTTAAACAAAAACTATTACACACATATTACAAATTGCACCTTTAAATGCAAGCAGCCTCTTCAGCATTTCACTGATATATGCCATCCTTTCATCAGGCCTTGAATTCTCTTGAAAAAAACATCCGACTGAGACATTTAGATAAATGGATTTATAACGGTGACAAACCGGTCAAGTCAGCCGCCTAAAGACGCTGCATACGGCGCACTGCGAACACATCTTTAAAAAGAGATTTATCTCTGGCACTTGAAGACACTCTGACTATCCCTTTGCCTAGAAACAACAGTCACACCTGTGATACCCTGATGTTATGGAGGCACCTTTACATCGCATTACTAATTGCGCTGAAGGTAGTAAACACTTACCATCATCATCTAGTTCAAGTTTCTCCAGCATGCCTTCGAATAAACCGTAGACCTGTGAGAGGGAAAATGCAGAAGTTTGCGGTGAAGGTGCGCAGCAAATCCTCCAACAACACACGGTAAAGCACGACAAAACTTTGCTGTAAATTATGAGTGAGCAGTAGGGTGAAACGACTTCTCCCCAGCGGCCCCACCGGACTGCGAGCACGGTGCGGTGCGCAAAACACCAAAACACAGGGGGAAAAAAACGTCGTGCGCCACCGGCGTTTTACTGATTAAACAAAGCTCCTCCAGCTCCGCTAAATATACACAGGTAGTGTGACAAAAACCTTGTGCCGTGGAGCTGAAACTTCAGTGGCTCAGTATTATTAGACTACACACACCCCTTAAAACTCGGAGTGGAACGGTCCTGATCCATTTGCTGCAGTGGGGGGACCAATGCCGACACGCTGCCTAAACAGCCACTACACAGGCGCGCGAGACCTAATCCCCCCACAAAAAATCGGCCGAATTCATTGTTACAGTCACAATGTGCCAAACAACACTCACCACGGGACAAGTCTCTCACATGAAGAGTGGAGAAAAACCAGGAAGCTCCACGCGCTGTGGACACACCCCTCCATGCGGAGCAACCTGGTTGCTTCACCATATTAGGAAATCCCTTACGTTGCTTAGCAGCAAGAAGCTGGGGATGCCTTGTCACATCCTCAGAGTTAATTTCTTCTGACAAAACAAGCCACGAGGTTGATCTCAACAAAAACGACTCTTTGGAGCACTGACAGTGGCAGCAACATGGTGCAAATAGCATGCAAATGTGCTGTTTGCATCTCGCACACAACACAGGCCAGGCCCCAGTGTGAAATATGCTGTGTCATGCTGGGAGATCTGTCGATACATGATTTCTCTTGGCCCCTAATTTGCAAGTATGTGCACAACGAGCCACAGCTGCAGTATGAGAAAGCCTGCATACCTGCTCTGGGATGCTAAACAGTCCCCAATGTCGCCCTGCAACGGTGACACAGCGCTTCTCTTGCCAAAAACTACTCCTGCACTTTCATAAATCTTGTCCTGCTGCATCACAAAGCGAGCACGCAGTCTGCATGGCGTATTACAGTAAACTCCAGGGACGGAGACATACACAAATCCATTAAATTGATTGCTTTCGAAACTGCATTTGGCAAAAAAAGTTAACAGCATCATAAGATTATTTGGTGAGCTTCCCTTATGTATGATGGAGGGAGGCACAGAGGGGCTGAAAGGCACTGACTCATCGCTCTTCAGCCACAGTCATGAGTCCTTGGGTGTTAATATCAAGAGTATACAGTGTTGGTGATGAAATATTGATTTACCCTCTCTGGCTAGAATCCACAATAACTCACAGCAGACACATCGAAGCAGACCTTCAGATAATTATTCATTAAACAGGCACAAGAAGTAATTCTTAAGTAACTGTAGGAAATCTGAAACCACACCCTGACTTGGGCTGGAGAATCCTAATTAAAATACCACGATGAAAACCCCCGTGACAAAACCCTGAATTCCCTCGCAGCTGTTATTGAAGTAGCAGTCAATTGTGCACCCACTTAGCCCAACAGCCGACGCTGTTTGAGATATTGCCTCGATGCCGAGATAATATTTACACCCTCTGTTCTGCCACTGTTGCTCAGAGCAAGCAGTGCAAACACACACAGCATGCTCAAGTATCAGAGCTTGAACTGAAGAGATTTGCATCATCTCTGCTTTCTGTTCACCATTGTCCAAGTAAACCCTTATGACGCTGAGTGAAGCAGCACATGACTCATGGACAGAACGCCACTGTTGTGTAGCCACAAAGGAAATATAGTTATTAGTTTCAGTTTCTTGTGACAAGTATGTTCAAAACAATATGAACTGGCATTGCTAATATTGAGTTTTTGCAGAGATAAAGCATTTTACATGCAAATTTAGTCACATACACTTGAGACAAAGCAATAAATATTTCACCTATCTTAAGAATTCACACACATATGCCATTCCTCAGCCCCAGGGATGTTCAGTCATTACACGTGAACTCGCACCACTCTCCCCTAAAGCTAGAAGCAGGAGAGGTGACCTTTACATTGGTTTTGAGCCTGCGATGTAAAAATCTCTCTGCTGCATAAACAACAAAGGGTGCACTGACTCTGTGGAGCCATTAGACGCCAAGTGGATGCACAAAATTTCATTTGATTTAACGTTCAGAGTTCACAAGTAGTGACTGAACTGTCCCAAGGCAAGCAAGCGATAAGTATTTTTAAAACAGATGACATTCAGCTTTAAATGGCTTCTTAAAATGAGCAACGTCTTTGCAGTGCGACTCACTTGTTGTGAGGTAGAGTAAGATGGCATGGGGTTCGAGGAAGGGATCGGGGGTTTTGCAGAGGGAAAGCTGAGGCGCTGTCCTGTGTCTGGAGGCGTGGAGAGTGAGCGGGATCGGGAGCTTGCCTCCAGGCGTTCGGGGCTGGGCCTGCTCGGAGGGGCCTCCTGGGTGAACAGGGGTTGGCTGGATGACTGGGTTGGGGTCGTGGGTGGTGTGGAGAGTCCCGAGGCTGCAAAGAGATAAAAAGATCCACAATAGACTTATCTCAACAGCTTATCTTTTGTTTCTCTCGATGTCAATCTTGACTGCATTCTGAGTGACACGGCGCGAACTGACATCGTTGACAGGCTCACTGTAGCTGGCAAAGGAGGAGGTGTTGCAATCGTGAGTGCTGCAGACACCATCAACGCTGTCACATGCTATAACAGAGAAGGAATGCATATCTGATCCATCAGGGACTGAGAGGACTAGCTACTGAGGAACAACAAAGATCCACAGAGATAAAGCCTCTGCCCAGCCGCTGACAGTCAGGGATGCACCACCATCACAAAGACAGCCACAAAACTAAGTTCTATTAACTTAAATGACAATTAGCAGCATGCATTAGCTTTAACAGGCCTCTCCAATAAACATAAAAACACAAAGCAACTTCAAAATGTAAAAGGAACAGCTTGTAACTGCCTCAAAAATCACCATCACATAAAACAAATATGTAACTTCGTTGTAGATGAAAAGTGCAAAAAACCTCTCATGTTAAACGTTTTTTCCTTTAAAGGCAGTAGCTCCCTCGCAGATCATACAGACTCTGTGGTGACAAAATATGGAGGATGAATCATAATAATTCTATATGTATATTTCTATAAATATTTGCTATCCAGTACTTCAATTATACATTAAAAAAATCTTCATGAAGGTTAAATGATGCGTTCATGAACTGTTCATGAAGAGTAAATCTATTTCACTTTGTCTTTAAAAGATCAATAAATCCACAAGATGTCATATGAATCACAAGCTCGTTCCAAAAAGGCTTTTACACTTTAAAAGGCCCTACATGCTCATGGTCAACCCACACAGGTGTTTTCGCTTAATTTGCCTGATTGGCTCTCGTCTAAGGGCTGTGCAGGGATGTGATTACTGTATAGCAGCCCCCTCCCACCTTCAGCTCTAATTAGCCAGAAGTGAAAACACCTGCGTGGGTGTCCACTGGCGTGCCTCGCTATTGTACCCTTGCTTTGATTATGAAATTAGGGACACTCCTTAGTTCAGGAAGAGGTGGCTTGAATCCTGTGAGGAGATCACAGAGCTGAGCAGTGAGAGCGGCCTGTGACATATCCAATGTTCACAGTGACAAACTGGCTGCGTGTCTTTACATAAACATGAGGATGATAAAGAAATTGTGAAGGCAAAATGGAGTATCCTTAGACAGCATAAAGAAGCACAAATATAGGATTGCATATTTAATGATGGTTATTTTATTTTACACGTTTAATGCATAGTTTAATGTACATGCAATTATCTCATTTTAAATGGTTTTAAAAAATGTATTCCATTGATTATATTCGACCGCTAACTCACACTACACTATAATTATTCTTCTGGCATATTCCTCAATAATATCGCAGTAAACTGACAGCTGTTGATCTGCATGACACGGTGTTAATCAAAATCCCTTAATAGCACTCAGCTCATCTAAATGAATGCTCTAAAAGCGATCAATACTGGATCAATACTTAAAAAGAAACACCATAAATCATGCAAATTGTCTCTTCCCTGTTCCTGGTGCCGCTTCACAATAACTAGGCCGATTACAACTTAAGCAGCTGCATTAAACTTGGATCGTACCAGCGTAACAGTCAGCTGTCTGTGACGCAGCTCTTCCTGCAGCAGTGTCCGGTTAAAAGGTGTCAGTCACATGACAGCCCCTCACATGCTCTTTCGCATCAGGCACCACAGTCTTCGGCAGGGTGACATGCGACACTCGTGCTGCCTCGCTCCACCCCACTGACATATTTCTGAGGCCAGACAAAGAGCGCCGCGGGTGATGTGGACCAAATGGTCCACATCACAAGGACTGCACCATGAGATGTCCAGTTGACTTTTATCATGTCCACATATCCGAAACTGGTGAGACAGCAAAGCCAAGAGTATGTAAATGTCACATGAGGACTCACCGGCCGGATTGAAAATACAAGATTCAGTTTCAGCAAATCGGCCCACTTGACTGAGTCATATGAAACAACCTGTGATCATTAAGTAATTTGATCATCTGACTGAGAAACAAACTATCTAGTGTCATCATTCAAAGAAAACAAGTTGCCTGTACTCCTAAATAAAGCAGGACAGAAATATCCATATCATGATCAGTATGGAACATTAAGTAACTTCCTGTGATCAACGTTTTCCGATATCAAAACATCTTGAAACGGAGAACTAAAGAATCTAGTCTGGAGACATTTTTCATAAATACAGGCCCGGTGGGTTCAGCGAACAGGTCTGTCCGAGTCCACTCCACACTATCTCTTGCCATTTAGCTGGCATGCACAAGCCCTCTTTGGCGTGCCCTGCTTCCGCTGTGCAGCCTTCTTATTTTAGCCACGCTGTTGTGGCACATTCCACAGGAGGAGATAACAGCGGGGCTGGAAGCCCTCTCTGCTGCCTGGTTAATAGGGGGCAGCTAGACGCCACCCAGGAAACAGGAAAAGCTGGTGATGTTCATAGTCCAGTTCTTCCAACTTTATACACACACACAAAAAAAAACACACCACTCTGAATAATATTTTGGAGCGAAGCTACCTAAGAATATACCACATACTGATGTAATAGTGCAATGGACACAGTTCTGCGTGGGGAGACGAAAGCAGCCTCGATTTGTTAGGTTAAACTGTCCTTCGTCTGATACTCTTAAGAGTAAATCTCTATTTCCATATCACTTCATTATGCAACTACTTGGACTAGAGATTAAACAATTAGTCAAATGAATCAATTAGTTGAATCAGATTAAAATTAATCTGCAACTCTTGAGCACAGAAACAGCCTTGGTCTAGGTCATGAATGATTTAATAATAAATGGTGAGTTTGGTAGAGTTCCTGTGTGAGTGCAAAATTTTGACAATTTCTTCAAAATTGTCCCTGGAAACCTCGATGTCTTGCCGGATGCTGATCTCACTTGCCAGAGCCACATGAACAGCACAGGTAAAACTGGATTTTCAGTCGTCTGACTTGCCCATCTTTATTTAATTTTTACTGCTGTTATTCATTTGAACTCACTTGTCTGATGGTTTTAATTCAGATGTCTTATCATTTTTACTGGTCAGGTGCTGGTGTTAAATATTCTATTTCCTCAGTAGTTTTTCACTCATGTATATTTATGTGTTTGTTTTAATTCTGGTAACTTTTGCCTTATGTTTTAATACTCATATTTTTGGCTGCTCACAGTCTGTGTAGCTTTCGCTTGGACTGAAATGTGCTGTGTAAATAAAGTTTTGCTTACTTTTGATAATTTATTTTTAAATAATTCACAAAGTAAAATGGCAAATATTCTCTGGTTCCACATTCTCAATTGTGAAGATTTACCACCTTTTTGGCTCATGTGAAAGTGAAGTGAAGGGTTTTGGACTGCTGGTTCAGACAAAACAAACAATTTAAAGATGTCACTTTGGGATTTAAGAAATTCTGATGGGCATTTTTCACAATTTTTCTGACTTTTTAATTTACATTTTACATGAATTTCAGTCATCCTTCATGAAAAAATAAGTAGATAATACCAAACATTCTCTGGTACAGTTTTTTCAAATGAAAGGATTTCCTAATTTCCTCTGGTTTGTATCAAATTAAAACTGAATACCTTTGGTTTTGGGAATAGACTAAACAATGAAAAAATTACCAGCACATTGTTCAATAATGGAAATAAACATTAGCTAATGCGCTATTTGAATCCTTGAATAAAAAATTTTGAGATGTGAGCAGTGATGAAAGAGACATAGAGGCTACTCTGAGGGCAATAATCACACTGGGCTGTCCCATTACAATTCACTGCAAGTTGTGTTAATGCAACACCCAGAAAAGCAGATCCTCTCAGACAGGGGAGACTCTGGGGAGTCGACAGGGGTGTTTTGAGTCCAGTGGGGCTACGGTGACACTGGGAGCAACATGAGCCTCATTGGTTGACGTCAGAGCAGAAGTGAAGCTGCTACAGGCCCAATGGATGCGCTGGCCAGACGTGTAAGACAATGAATCATAACTCTGAGCGGTTATGTTTGTGTAGGTGCACTGGTCAGAACTGGTACGAGGACTGCGAAGCAATAGGTGACATGACAGTCAGTGACTCCAGTTGGCAATGACAAATTTGCTAGGCACACTTGAATATAGGAGCTCTGTAACAAAGGACTGACTGTTCAACATTTCAGTTATGGCACGTTCACTAACTCATATAGGTGTGCAAACTGCATCACGGCAAAACATTCAAATGAGCAGTCACTATTCAAACTGACATTGCAAAGAATTTCTCAAGCAGATTCTTAAAAGGGTGCAGTGAGAGAGAGAGACGCACATCCAAGTGTAGAGAGCCTCTGGATCAAAGGACGTGTGGTTTAGGCTGAGGTGTCACCACCTCGTACACTGTGTTTACAATGAGCTCTACATCTTATACAGCAACATATGGATGTATATCATTTTGACAAGTCTCTCATCTACTCCACCGAGGTCAGACTGGCTCTCAATCAGGAACTGTAAAATCTGTGATAAAGTGCCACTTGAACACCACACAGTGCACCCCAGTGCTTCACTCATGAGGGATTATGTGCTAACTCTTTACTATAACTGCGTTAAATTTGAATGGTGATCTGTGCTATTTGTTTGGCATTCATCTTTTCTGTCACTGTCCATGGCCTACTTCCTGTTCTGAAAAGCTGATGGAATATTATGCACAGAGATTCTGTCCCCACACATATGGAAAAGACAAAAAAAATCCAACTTAGCATGCCCTGACTATCCCCACTTCAGCTGAAAATGCTTCCTGTCAATTTAAATAAAGATTTCAAAATGGAGCAGCTATTCTGAAATGACTCCCTGAGGATATGGGACAGAAATAATGACATTGAACTGACAACCGTGTCAGATAGAGTCACTCTAAATTACTTTAACATAAAGACAGAATAAGAACAAAATAACAATAATTTTCACTTAAGTTTTTCCTTTTGATTGAGATGCTGCATTAACAAGACTACTATCACAAATAACAACTTTAACATTCAAAGTACTGGAGGTGTATCAATAAAGTGCAATGCATTAAGCATTATGTGCAACAATTTAGTGATGACTAACCTCTGGCCCCAGGTCAGCCCCTCACAGAGAGCTTTACCACTCTGGCCTGTGTCCTGACACTGCATGCATTTGTGAAACCAAAGACCAACCGTGTAACCAATACCTAAACTATAAGGGGCACCTCAGGTCACAACGAACTGAATTCATATATATATAGATTAAGAACAGATTTCTACCAAACAAAAATAGATGCTCTGCTGGTGGCTTTTTGCTATAAAGAAAATACACACGTGATGATTACTGGCATTTACCTGCATTAACAAGACGAACGTAATAGATCGCTGGACTACTGGATACTGCAGGAAAATAGGTAAAAGAGTAGGTGGTGAAGAGTACAGCACATTACCAGACAGACACGATGCCTCGGACTGATGCCTCCCTCCTAGCCCATCCTGCTCCTTCCGTTTCTTGCTCCTCCTCAGGCTGCCAAACCTCTTCATGGGACACAGTGGGTGGTGGGTTCAAAACTAAATTTGACCATGACCATCCGCATCACGATAGGGGTGGAGAGATGTCTTAAAACTGTCCCAAGTGAGATTACTCCATTTGCTGGATGAAGACAGTTGTATAGAAATGAAGTTGAAAAGTATATCCAACCGATGCCAGTCGACAGATCTAAAGAACGGTTTGTCTTTGAAGCTGTTTAGTCCAGAGAGACAGTTCTTCAAATCAAAGGATGAAGAATACAGATTCTACTTCGGAAGGAGAAAAACTTATTTCTGCTACTCCCTGAAACTGGATTTTACTTTCTAGGAGCCAGCGGTACTAGTTTCCACCAGAAAATGAAAACTGTAGCAAGGCTAAGATTGCATGTCCCGGCCAGAAAAAGAAGAAATCCTCCAGGACCACAGAGCACAGAGTCAGCAGCAGGAAGCAGTGTGAGCTCATACATTTGATGCGTATGAAAGCAGTATTCCACACAGCTTCAGCTAAGAAATGTCCCCCTCGCGAGTGATGCAAACAACTGGGACCGGAGCGACTTTTCTCCCCTCTGTGCCGATGTCAGTGCTGTAAATTGTCAGGTGCAGCTGTGGGTGGCGTCTCTTTAATATAGCATGCATGTCAGCAGCCTGTAAAAGGAGGCCAGTCTCTGAAGGATACAGCAGCGATTGGCTCAGCCTGCACATCACCCCCCCCCCCCCACCCCACCACCACCCCGGCTTCCACTGCCCTCCCTCTTCCCGCAGAGTAAAGTCAGCACAGGCACATCTGTCTCACTCTGTCTTCACACAATAACATAACATTCAGGATCAAACGATATCAGGGTTTCATTTCTAATTCCTCTGAATTTACAGCTCAGCTTTAAAGGGAACTTACAAATAAAGACAGGAAGACTGAGGTTTTGAGCTGGGAGTCCTGCAGCTCTGTCATTTGTACAGTCAGCTGTCTATAACTTTTGGGGGCCTGACCTTTAAGAGCGCTGAGGCCAGCCCCTGTCAGATGACAGCAGGGGGACATCCCATGTTCTGTCAGCTGATCAGAAAGCCTCCATTCAATACCACCAGCCTCCCCTACCCTTAACAGATGGCCCACTCAGTATTTGCTGCTCACATTAGCCACAGCATGTCCAGTACAGATCTCAATTAACATGTTATGCAAGTGTTCCACTCTGCTCAGTGTGCCAATGGTCAATGTGAGTGAGGGGTTGAAACATCAGTGATGAAATCAGCCACCTGAAATATCCCATGATGCTCACTGTGACAAAATATTCATTATCCATCTCAAACGAATTCACTTCACTTTGTATTGGGGGTTGCTACGTTTCAGATCCACGAGGATTTTAAATGTTTATGTGCACATCTACGTGTTCATGGTGTTATGTTTGTTAAGCTCTTCCCTAGCTTAGCTTCCCTACTCAAAGTACAATCATTCTGCCCTTGTAAGGCCTGCGTTTTTGTGAATTTGGAAAGTCAAAACTGCCCGCTTCCTTTATTTACTGACAACATACAGCACACAGTAGCAACAGAGAGAGTGAGAGAAGGGGGTTGGTGGGGGGGTGGTGGTGGTGGTGGGGAACTCTGCATGGTTGTATGAGGAGCTCCTGCGAGTCTGGTCGCTTCCAGATAAGGGTATGAAAGTACTGCAGTTCCCTTCAGCAGCGAGAGACTGACAATGTCCAGGCAAGGGGTGAACACATATTTAAAGTGGATGGGACAGAGAATTCATTCTGATCATATTTGTAGCAAATGTGGATAAAAATGCATGTGAGAACACATAGAAAAATGAATATTATGCAAATGATGCAAAATCTGATGTTCAGGAACACACAAAATTCTCAAAGATACCTCTATGTTTACTAAAATGATAAAATAAAAATGATAATAAAAATACATGGGTTATAAAATTGACAGTTTCTTTAACACTAGTGTGAGAGCTAAATAAAGACAGGCCTATGCCTTCAGCACACCCTTGTGGCGAAAGTTGGGTGTCTACAAAAACATCCCACTAATAAAAACAGAGAAGATGGTGAGCCTGCTCCATCGCTGTATGATTTTCATTTCTCAGCATATTTTGCTGATATTATCATTGGGACCCGAACGTTTAAAGCCACATCATTAGTCAGAAAATGAACCAAGACGATGTAAAGTCTCAAACCACATCAGACTCTAGATGTCCTGAGCAGCTGGCACGAGAAGGCTGCAGCAGTTGGTGGGTTTTAGTTTGGTTACCATCAATAACAACATCCAGAGGAAACGGAGCATGCCGACTCTTGAGGTCTGGCCCTAGCAAAAGTATTCCACCAGCCGCTGCCAAAGTGACCCTCTGCGAGGAAACAGAAGAATGGGTATGTGTACGAGCCAAAAACACATGACTCATCTTTGTGCCGTTTGATGCTGCTTCCAGCAGGGCTGTTTCCGTGTAAAACAGGCTGGTTTTTGTTATGTAATAATCAACCGCCCAAATACATGGAGACATGAGAGCTGAAAATCTGCCCAGGTCTGTTCTTCATAAAACAAGGCCTTGTTCTGACTAGCCTGTCTCATTTCCATTGCTTTGTGCAGTTTTACCATTATGTAATTACTGATTTTTATTTTTGACATGGAGAATGTACTATGATTAGACTTCCACCTGTGGGATACCAAACCTATAACTTAATCTGATAAACTGCCTTTGAAATGCACTTCTCAATGCAAGGTATTTGGAGCTATAAATAAATAAATAAATAAATAAATAAACAAATAAAAACAGTCATTTCCTTATCCTAGATAAAGCTGCTGACATCAATAAGAGGATGACTGACAATGAAGGAACATCTAGTTGTAATAAAGTGATGTCTGACAAGGCTCCAGACCACGTTTTCCTGCTGGAGGTCATCTAGGCTTCTACTTCCTCCCACTTTCATGTGTATAACTCAGAAAATGCTGCTCGACATGTTTTCATGTCACAAGCAAATATACCTGAACTCACAAACTTGATCAGATAGATTCCTGCATGTGGTCTTTACCTCTTACATAGAGCAGGAAACCCACACAATCTTTGAGATAACATAGTTTCATCTATTGTGTCTCACTTCCTTTAAAAAATATCTAGATCTGCTTCTGCACGAAATGACAGCAGCATATGCTGCACTTCACAAAGTTCCTTAGTTGAAGCTACAACAGTTGCTCTCTCAGTTTCCACCAACAACAAGCTGTGTGCTCATCCTGAATGCGCAGTCAGTGCAGTGTTAGCTTTTCAACTCACCTCTCCTGGTCCTGGAGAAGAGTTTGATGCTTGTAGGTGAGGAGTTCGATGAGGAGCGGAAGATACCACTGAAGCTTAGGCGATGGGGGGACTTGGGTGGGGAGTTCTGATGGGAGGGATATGGGAAGATAGTTTTTGGCGAACCTGAACTGGTCTTCAATTGCACGGGAGCAGACCGAGGACATGGGGGCAGAAGGGCGCTGGCTGGGCTCCTCGCTCCTTTGGTGGGGCTCGCTGAGCGGATGCAGCGCTCTCCCTGAGAGACAATAAGGAGGCAGTTTTATTTCCCTGCAGTTTTTCAGTGTGTGGTTTAATGCTCAGTGTGTACCCACAGTGTTATGTGAGACAGTGAGAGGTTGCAGGGCTATGCTGTGCACAAAACAAGATCCAAACCAAAGGCCACACTGACTGAGCAAATTTAGAGAAGAGATTTATTGTGCAATGACAGTCGCTGATTGCACTTTTTGTGGGAGTTTGTTATTTTGGTTACTTCTTCTTTGTTCACACATGAAATGCTGTTTTGTGTAGTCAGCCATCTCTTAATGGCATCTCATAAAAAAGCAGTATAAGAATGTGAGTATCATGTGCAAAGTGCAAAAAAGTAAATGCTCTTTCAGGATCTAGTTGTTAAACAAGGAAAGGCAATGAAAGTTACTGAAAACCAACAGGGTCATATAATGTAATAAAGAACATTGTGTTCAAACCAATTAAATTCGAGGCAGAACATCTCATTTTGTACAAGGCTTACAGTAATTGGAGCTAAGCACCAAACAATATTCACAACTTTGCAGTTCAATCACGATATGTGGCAACTGAAACAATTTCATGAAACATTGCACAAATCCTGTCTTTCTCCATTTCCCTATAAGATGTATCGTCGTGCTGCACGGTGTGTTCACAGTGCATCGTGCTTAATGGCCTCACCCTCGAAGTACCATCAGGTTCACCATCAGACAATCAGCACTTCTCTAGGTTAAACACCAGTGACAACATTTTTCATTATGACTTGCTGTGTTTTTAAGCCTGCCTTTGCAAGGTCAATATCATGTAAACAGACTGAGAAATCCCTCTCTATTCGCTGTGCAGATACCAAAACAAAACATGAGAGACGACAGCCAATCTAGCTGGAGACAGCGAGAGCCTCCTCCCACCACTGACTGCTGCCTGCTCTGGATGTGCCAACAACAAATCTTTTAACCGTTTGTGGACTCTGATACAGTGGAGCATTACGATATGCAGGGGTCTCCAGCCCGGAGCTTGTGTTTACAGAAAACAATAAAATGTTACAGGAGTGTTTTGGTAACATAGTTCGTAGACATAAGCCTGCATAATGACCAGTCTCAACAAAACAGATGCAAAATGATATGAAGCGCAAGAGGATCCAGTGCTGCTCTATGGAAAAGAAAATGCACCGATAATAGCAGCAGACGCTAAATGGTCGAATTTGTAACAATTCAAATCAAAAAGGGAAGAATTGTTTTGTCCGGTCTCCTCAACGAGGCTTCAGGGTGGTATCTGGGTAAGGCTGGCCCTTTTCCATACGCACATTTTTGTTTCAACCAATCCTGTGACAAATCCGATGGAGCGAGAGCACACACACCCATCCTTTCTGTTTGCCAACAACTCTCACTCCGTCATTGTGCAAGAGCTTGTTAAGGCAAGTGAACAGCTATCAGGGTTTTGTCTCGATATAAAATAAGCTCTTTCGAAACACAACAGAATGCAGATTTGTTTTATTAGCATTGCACAAATATCGCTGATGTCAAAGTGAAATATGTATTCTGATGAGTATGAGGTGATGATCAGTGATTTCTCTATTCAAATCAATCAGAGCAGACAGTAGAAGAGACTGCTTTCTTTTAGAAAAATCAATTTCCTGTATGTGATCCTGCTATGCCTGGACACAGTGGGCGTAATGTTACTGTAAGCCAGTGAGCATTGGCAGAATAGGAGAGACGGCCTTGTGTAATATTTTGCTCTCCCAAATCCTTGTCTAAATGTGTTCAAAGCCAAACAAACAAGAGCCACAGAGACAAGACAAATCATGCGCTGGAAAAAAAAGCAAGCTTGAGAAAACAAACAATTGGCAAGTAAATGGCAAAATCATGACACAAAAATCATCAGATGAAAATAATTTCTGTACCGTCTGAGTGCCACGTTTGGCTGAGCCGCTCGTCTCCACTTGTGGGGAGGTAAACGTGCCAAAGTCCTGCACATAAAGGAGGTCTGAGAGTCAAAGATAAAGCTAACCTCCAGGAAACACAGCAGAAAAACAAAATGACATGTCACAGCAGGTAACAAGAATGCCCTCTTAGCCGCCACATGCTGCTGTAGCCATTGTAAACACAAAATGGACATCGACGTCCTTCTTCACCGCTTTGAGCTACAGTGAAAATATTCAACGCCACCTTTTTAGGCATTTGGCATGTCACTCACAAAGAAGAAAAACATGTTTCACATTCACTGAATCCCTTACAAGCAAATACAACACATAACACACTCCTTCTCCGTATCAAGGGTTGGGTTTTACATTCCACTCCTGACGGACGGTGCTTAGCATGCTGCGGCAGAATGTCAGTTCAATTTAACAGACAGAAATAGGCGAGCGTGCACGCCGATATCTTTTATGCAGCTGTATTAGTGCTTCCTCTGGGCTGAAGTTGGGGAAGTTCATTTAGTGGTGGAAAGCTCCAATATCCAGCGCTAGTGCTGCCCACAGAAACATTTCAGCATTCGCAAGCTCACTTCCTACTGGGAAGCGGTTTTTCCAATCTGCACAGCTGAAAACTCAAATAACACCTTCTACTACATTTTTGTTAGGTTGTTTTCCAATAAAAATGCAAGAAATATACATATATTGTACAAATGACTGACTATTTCACAAAAAATCTCAAACTGCAAACACAGATTGTTCCCTGTTCAGTTATGAATAAGAGGGGGAGGCACACAGTAACGTGGCTGTTGGCCCATGTTACACGACAAAACAAATGAGTGGTCCCTAAAGTGTCTGGGACGTGTAATGTCCAGTAATGTCATTCATTCCACAATGTAGGCCTGCAAAGTGAATGAAAAAACAATCCAACACATTAAGGATGGCGCACAGAAGAAACTGTGTATCAGGCCTGGCTAGTGAAATGAAGCTAAATAAACAAAGGCCCTGAGCACACTCAACATAATAAATCATCACTTGTTCATTAGGAGCACGTTGGTTCCTCTCTGTGTATGTTTGCTTTGCTTGATACAACTTGTTTTTCCTCACTATACTTAAAATGCATAAGCTATATTAGTTTAGTCGACAAATCAATCAGTTGATTAATGGAGCAACCAAATAATCAGCAACCATTTTTCTTATGATTTGCTCTTTTCTCTGATTCATGTCATTACCATCTGAATATCTGTGTTGTTTTGACAAAGCAACACATCTGAGCAGCTAATTTTCTGACAGACCAAAAGTCAATCGCTTTAACGAGAACATAATCCATAGATCAATCGATAATGACATAGTCTTTAATTACAGCCCTATGTTAACGTCAGATGTTAAAGCAGGGGAGTTGTCAGCAGTGACATCACATTAAAGGGTTACTGCTGGAGGCACTGATGAAAATGATCAAGGAAGTCTAAAATATATTTCCAACAGCGCAAACAGACTTCTGTTTACAGCGAACATTAGATCTACTTAAAATGGACTTGAAAATAAAATATTTAGGGGCAGTTTTCAGACTGACGAGCTGAGAAGTCGTGATCCAGAGACAGCTGTCAATCACGCACGTTCTTCTACGTCGCGTGCCAAGTGCAGGCGGAGATGCAACCAAAATGGCTAATAACGGCTAGAAGTTCAAGTCCTGGTTGCATGAACAGTTCAACTATAACCCCGTTTTTGTTTTTTTGAACAGTCGCAGTAAGAAGCCAAATTAGTTGATACTTCACCGACTCACTGGCATGTTAATCCGCAGACTTCTCCTCTTCTTTGGCATTTTCTTTGAGCTCTCCTTGCTCGACTCCATCACCGTGCTTCCCATTTTTCTAGCTTCAAAACGAGCAAAACAACGACAACAGCAACAACAAAAAGTGTGCTCGTTAACTAGCTACTGTATCGCGACTGCAGACCATCAACGACCGCCTCCACCTTCTGCTCAGCTGCCCACAGTGACTACTACGACAACACCGAGGCGCTGCCCCATCCACCAGGAAGTAGGCTTGGCCGTGGGGAGGCAGGGCTGCACGCATCTTCAGATCAACGCTGACCGTTTGCAGGTGTTACACGCTTTGTTCCCCCCGAGAAACGAGCGTCCCCTGCCGTGTCATCGGCTCGCTCTGTCGCTGACAAATATTAACAGCATCATTCCGTCGTTTTTGGAGCTCTGGTAAAAACAACGCTATTTTTATTTATTTTATTTATATGTGTTTTTTTTTTTTGTTATCACACACAGTCCAACAATCTGCTGATCAGTTCTTTAAAACGAGAGGCGATTATAACCACAAGCTTATTTGTTCTACCAGGAAGTAGGGCTGTATATTTGCCATGTTTTACTTGTCACTTCTTAAGCGCATTTCATTTCCGTCCTCACACCATTTCCTTGTACGGTGGCGAAACCAGGAAAAGCAAAAGCAGAGGACGCACAGCCGGGAAAACACGTTCCTGACGGGGAACCTAATTTCGACACACCAGCAAGTGTCACATGTGCACAGATGCCTCACCAACAGATGTCAGCACGACTCAGATTTTAACTGGTTTGATGGACAAGAATGTAAACAAATGGACAAACAACATGATCATGACAATAAAAATAATAGTAGTTGTAGCTCTTGATGATAAGCAAGATGACAAATATAAAATGACAAATACAGGCACTAAAAATACACAATTAAGAATATCAAATACAGGGTCATCATAGGTGTATACTTACTTCTACCTTCTATGACTGGACTCCAAAAATGTATAGTTTACAGTATCTTGAAGTCAGTTGTAAAATCCAGTGGTAGCCAGTGCTCGGACACTAAAATGTGGCTCATGTTACCAGTTTGTTTAACTTTCTGCAATATAATGATTATCAGAAAGAATATATCTTGGGAAAAGTTCTCAGTTGGTGGAAACATGATTGACAAAGTTATGTCTGTTTCAATCACCTAGTCACCTAATCACCTAGATGCTACTCTGCGTAATTTACACAAGGGCCCAAATGAGATAATGTCATTCATTCATATTGAGGAAGATGAGGATGGTCATTTTTATGATGCAGCTACACAATTCTGACAAAATGTGAGCTCTGTTAGGATTAATGTTGTATATGACACGTAAGGAAAGATGTTAGTCCAGCAACAAAAGAGGAGCCAATACAGATCCTTGAGGAACTCCACCGTTAACCTCAGAGGGAGAGGAGGTGAAAGTATCTAAGACACTGTCGCAAGTAGTTATTCTCTTTGAAAATCCACTCCAGGAGCAGCTGTGGCTCATTGAGTAATGAACAGTTTAACACTCAGCCTAAGACTGTGATGCTTTTGACTGGTGAAATATTTTCCTCTCGGACCTTTTGCTGCAGTGTTGTATTTTTGCATCATGTCCTTAAGGTGTCGCTGAATAACGAAAAGTTTAGCATGTTACCATGCATAAACCCGCTTTGCACCTGTGGCACAAATGAGCTGCAGGTCCCCTGTACATGTAGCATGTCACTCTCAAGTACTAACGATTAGGTAGAGTGCACACTATGTGTTGATTAAAATGCTATCTACCATCAGGCATGCTGTATGTCAAGTAGGTGGTAATTTAATTAAACACTCACATTACTATGCAACATGTAACCACGTCCTTAACTGAAATAGGAAGAGCAGCTAAAGAGAAATCCTGTAATCCTTGCTCAAAGCGCATGCAAGATGTTCATAAATTTTCTGTCTTATCATAGCAGTATCAGAGGTATCTAGAGGCAGGAGCAGTATTTTTAGTCAGTCAAACCTGCAGTGAGACTCCCAGGAGTGTTTGTGGGAGGCTTGATCAACATCCAGGCCCCACACACACAGCAGATTACATTCAGTAGAATCATTTCAAAAATGATCATATATCTTTGTACCTACGGGTCAAGACCCTCCACAGGGTCTCAAAATGGTTGGAGAGATATGAAAGATTAAAACCAATATACTGGCCAGTTCTTAAGAAAATAATTGGCACATAGTTATACTCTGCTAACTGCCTTGAGCATTACTTGGCTTCTTCTTCAAAGTCAAAGATAGGTACACAACACTATTTTACCACCAATGCTCTTCATATTTAACAATTTAAAACATGGAATGATTGATATCACATACACAACTGGCTAACATGTAAAATAGTTTATTTTTGTAAATGTTTCTAAATTCAATTCCACAAACTCCAAACCTCATACTCTGTACACTTCAAAAGGCATTTCAAAAAAAAAAAGAAAAAAAAAAAGAGAAAAAAGAAAAAAATCTGACTACACGACCAAGAAAATGTAGCACAAACACACTGGCAGGATGATGTAATATCATACAAGAGAAGAAAAATATCCAAGAAACAATTTTGTTACAACCATTCATTGAGAAAATATATACAATTGAGTCTTCGGAAAGTTAAAAAAATACATGCCATATACATTACAAGTTCTAAGACTGTCTCCAAAATTTTACAGTCAACTTGAAATTGTGCACGCAAAAACTCTTCCGTTTCTAAGCATGTGACTTGTGAAGTGTCAGTATAAGAAATATTTCTTATTAAGGAGAATGCCATCTCTGTCCAAAAAAGGTAGAACCACCTACAGTTCCGCATAAGAGTTCCCCGCGCTCTTTGTCTTTCCGTCACACACTGGTTTCGTCTAACTCACAATATCATTAGACGTTTGCACCTTATTTTAAAAGCAATGTAAAAACAAAAACAGGTAAATACATGTCGGTGTTTCTATTTGTGTTAAAAAGTTAAAAAGTTGTTTTTGGGTTTCAAAACCTAATTCACAGTTCTTTAAAATCAAACCTGATTAACAGCAAACAGATCACACTGATCTCTTACTATTTGAAGTCTTTTTTTTTCTTTTTAAGATTCTGTAACTGATAACTCGTTACGTTAGTCAACAAAAATATTTCTTTTTTGAGTGGTCAAAGTATGTGTAAGTCACAAAACACTACGCTACAATACCTTACTTTTAATACAACAAAAATACTTTGTGAATTATTGTGGTTATATTACAAATTCTGTACAGAATAATCATAATATATACTCTCAAACTGAAATAACGTCCATCTTAAATAAATTTCAATGACAAACAGAACAAAAACAATTTAAAAACACCCAAACATCAAGAAAGGTTAAGGTAGCATTTGGTCGGTTATTCCTATAGTTTTCTTTATGTACATTTATACAAAAGTAACAGCATGTCTTCCTCAATCTTCAAAAACAATAGCAATCTAGCCTTCTTTAACTCAGTCTCATCATTTTGAGAATATAATTCATTCACTCAGTAATAAATACAAAACCTCTCGAATTCCACACAAATCACATGACAGAGACCTATGATAAAACTGACTCATGGAATCAAGTATTTTAAAAGTTTTTGTGTGTGTTTTTTTTTTGTTTATTTTCTTTTTTTAGTGCAAGTTAATATTCCCTTCGCAGTATTCATTGCTGTACATTCCTCATTCAGTGATGTCTACATTTAGTCATACGGTATACATTAACAGTATGAAACAAAAGGGCCTGCCCTTAGTAAGCAATAAGGCCGCACCCTGCACAGTGCTTTCTCATTCGCTGGTGGATTCCGCACCCCATGTACACCAAACACACAGATACACACATACAGACAGACAGAGGCATCTCATACGACAGAGCCTCTCACATATGGCACAAGTCACATCCTGCTACTGTGTTACATTTCCCTTCCTCCACCCATTTGTTTTCCTTGATCTGGATGAACCAACAAGTAAATTCATTCATCTCTCCAAGGGTTCAGGCCTTCTGCTCATTCATAAAATGACTTTAGTGTGATGCCTTTTCTTCTTCGTGCAGAGATCACAGCATCCGCACACTATAGCAAGGAATGCGTTTAGATTTGTCGTTTTTGTTTTCTTTAGTTAATCCACTTCCTGCATTCAGGAGCTCCACAGTGGCAAGCAATCTTGTGCTGACCCTCCACAGCGTCAAACTGGTAGTCGAAACACAGCTGGAAAACAGGGAGGGAAACATCAGTTTGTGAGCGACACACTGGCACTTTTAACACGTTCATTCATGCAGCTGCATAAGTGAGAAGTCCAATCACAGAAATCTACCTCCTCTCCTTTTTCAATCCTGCGACTGCAGCTGATGATGATTTTGTAACCCCTTTCAAATGTGACCACCTCAGCAACACAGTTCGGAGCACAAGAGTGGTTGATATATCTGGAAAACAGAACAAAAATGAAGACGATATTTCATTTCATGCAACATTCTACAGAACATAAGTAGCTGTATGTTCAATTTTACATTCAAAAGCATTGAAACTAGAAAAAAATTGACATTTATAACTTAAAATTGAGTGTTTTGATTCAGGTCTGAATTATGAAAAATGTAAAAAAAAAAAAGGTTCACTTTACAGTTTTTTTTAATAGGCAATTTAAACTGAAATTAAAACAGCTTGAAAAATCACACAAAATTAAGTATGCCAGACGACATGTTTTCAGGCTGCAGGAACTGCGCTGGGCTATGAGTCAGAGTTGGTGTAGCAGAATGAATGAGGCGCCATCTTGGAAAACAGTATCTAGTTTTTTTTAATATGAAGACCAGCACCGAGCCACATTCTGAGCTGCAGCATGACGAAAGACTTTATCCTTCACACATCAATTACAAAAGCATTATCGCAATTTTAACCATTATGTCCAGTATACTGTATATTTAAAAGTCACCAGCAGCTGTATTAAGACATTACAGACACTAATGCAGGAGCTCCACAGTGGCAAACAATGTGTGATGAGCATCTGGGAAGGAAGTGGAACAACAGAAACTGTGTAGAAGCAGAGTAAGCAGTTTAAATGGAAATTAATGGGTTTCCAGCAATGTTTATAAATCTAACCCTTCATTTTTTGCTGCCCATGTTTTTGCCAATACATACAATCAAACTGCCATCAGTTTCCATCTTATTTTAACAACATAAACAACATAACAACATGGTGGTCATATGCAATGCGAAACAGGTGATTTAACCACAGACAAGCCACCCACACATATATGCAGGGTCATGGTTTGTGGTGCTGTGTTAGCAGACTGAAACAGATACAGAGACAGTGTGCGTTCTGCTTTTAAGACTGCATTGTCTATCAGGGACAACATTCTTATCTCCTGATTCAATACTATCATGATACTTGGGTGCACATTTGATATGTATTGTAATTTCACAAGCAGCAAGTCGATGTTATAATAAATATCAATTTTTGTTTGCTTTAAATCATACACTTCTGCAGACTATATCACGAGTCACATTTCCAAATGTTATTTCTATGTTCTCATTAAACGTCAAACAACCAATGGAATCTCATGGTACCTTGCTAGCCCTCCAGTTCGAGTGGCATCAACAACATGTTCACTGTCGATGCGGAACATGAACACCGCTCGGTTCTGTAAGGGAGAGAGGACAATTCATTTGCCGTTTGTTTTGCATAAAGTAATTTCAGTCAAAAGAAAGCTCAAAAAGTATTAAAAAGCAGATAAATACCTGAGATCTGTAGATCTTCTCCTTCATGATGGCAACCTCATTTCGGAGGATGGTTCCGTTGTACTCAATCACCATAGTTTGTTTTTCAATGTCTCGAGCAGCAAACAGCCCCAAACCCTGTGAGTAACATTACACATGCAGGTATTCATTGTATTCACAGGACACACCATCCAAATACATCAGCCTTACTCTGTTAAAACTAAGAAATAAATGAAATAACTATGTTAACACCAACCTGGATGCGGGAGCGGGCCAGGTAGACATTGGCTCTCCACTCACTCTTCATCCAGCGGTACTGAGAAGACCTGGGGTGCACTACTGGAGGCTTGTTATGGGGGGCGCCACCCTCTCCTTGGGCTACATTCTGGTTAGACCTGGCACTGCTGCTGGATACAGCCTGTGGCTGTGGCCTGTACGTTAAGAGGGCAAAGGAATGACAATAATTAGAATATTAACAACAATCCAAAGTAAATAATGAGTATTGCTTTGAGGCAACATACGCCCACAAAGATAACTAATGTCCACTCCACTCCAAGTTACCTTATCACCAGTGAAGTGTAGGGAGAGCTGGTTCTTGGCTGGGCGCGGGCACTGCCAGCTGGATTGAACATGAGAGGCAACTCCACAAGAGGGTTGCGTCCGTAACGGAATGAGTATCTGTCACAAGCCTCCACTCCAGGGAGCTGGAAAAAAGGAGTGAAAAATGAGTTTCAATGTGCAGTTTCTGCAGAATATGATCTATGCATTTTATTTAAATTTTATATTCTTTAACTACAAAACAGTGGCTACAAACCGATTCAGTAATCTTGGTGACTGCAGGGACTGTGAGTCCAAACAAGTCCTCTCCTTTCAGGTAAACAGGGAAGAGCTTCAGAGTGCCTGATTCAGTTCTTTTCTCGGCAACAGGACCCAAAACCTTATCCCACACTCCTAATGACAGTGAGACAGGCACACATGTTGGTTACAAATTGTACTCTGAAAAGGCTGAAACACAGAACAATAACACTTTTCTAAACAATCCATTAGGACAAACCTTTAGCAGAGGTGTCAGTCAGGACCAGGTCTTGGTAGCCCTGTTCGATCACTCGGATGGTGAACTCCGGCAGTCCCTCTCTGTCCTCAACAGAACAGATGTAGCGGCAACGGCGGTTGCCATGGCGCATGCTCCAGTAAATGCGGCAAGCCTCATAGCCAACTGGAAAGATGGCTGTTGGTGAATGGAAGGCTGCTATTTGTAGAGGGGTTAGTTGGCCCACTGCATGTGACACCAAGCTGCCGACTCGAAAGGTATAGCCCAACTCTGGCTGCCGTACAGCAGTGGCAATCTGACGCACTTCGTCTCTTTGGACGTAGACACGTCGGAAGACGGCAAAGCAACGTAGCTCATGCTCCAGTGCTTGTCCGGCCGTTCCCCTGGGCCTGTGGGCATGACAAAGCATGGTCTTGTCCTTGAAGAAGGTGCACTGAGCTTGCAGAGCACAGGTGAAATGGTAGACATTGGTGCAGCGTAGGCGGTGGCAACCGCTGGTGGCTCCAGTCTGCTGGCAGTAGGCGCAGCGTACAGTTTGGCCACGACGCAGTGCAAGCTCCACGTTGATGAGGGCACCAGCTTGCGTCTCGTACACCTCAGTCGACCACAGGGCACAGTTTAGGTGAACCCATACGTCAAGATCTAGATTAAGAAGCCTAGCAGGGCCATCAGTGATCCCATCTCCAAACTGGTGGCAGAAACAGCACCGCCTCTGGTCCCGGAGTGAGAGAGGAGGGCGCAGGGAGGCTCCGAGTTTATTCAGGAGCTCATCAATCTTGTCCTCATCTGGGAGTTGGGAATTTCCTCTTGGCACCACCACCTGGACAGTCCACTTCCTCCAGCGGAGTCCTTTCTGTCTCTTTCCCTGATGCCAGCCGTCGTGGGACCTTGGCCGGGCCTTCAGCTTCACTGTCACTTTTATGGCATCAGACTTGGTCTCCGTCTTAGATGTCTCGCCTGCTGTGGGGAAGGGGATAGGAGGAGTAGAGGGGGGAGACTGCTTGGGCTGAAGCTGGGCCAGGCAATGAACATCCAGTGATGACATGTTGTTACTGTACTGGTGCAGAGTTTTAGAAAGGCTCTCTGTTTGCTCAGAGGCAGGGAGAAGGGACACCGATTCCTAAAAAGATGAGACAAGATCCATGATGTTAAATGCACGTTATTTAGATGCACTGTGACGTTTCTGCATAAGTTACAGTGGTACACACCTTAGTTTCTGCAGCTGATCTGGATTGCTGTGATGGTGAGGAACAGTAGAGAAGGAAACAGCTGTGACTGCAGAAGACCAGGTCTTCTTCGGATTTCAAACGGCCATCAGATTCCTAATGAGAGAAATCAGTAGTTTTAACAAGCTGAATAAGGAATGAGGTGTTTAATCAAAGTCTGACCAATGTGAACCGCTTAAGCTCAACTGACATTAAAATAAGTTATGAAATAAACATCAAAAACATACAATATTTAAATATCCAAAATACTCTCAAGACTGGAGTCATAGGGTATGCTGTTTAACTCACTAATTGATCTGAAATGGATTTAACTCCAGCAGGCAGGATTTACATAATCACAGGATATATGCAGTATTACTGTGGTGCAGTGTGTATACAGATGTGCATGGCCCTTCAGGCTGAAAGTAGATAATACATCCTCTAAAGTAAGGTCTGGATATTTAAAGCATGCTGTAGTTTATTAACCTCAGAATCACACCACAGTGCTCCAGCTGAAAGGTGGGCTGCCTACTCAATATACCACCCTAGCGCCTGCCATTCGGAGTGTTTACGCCTAATTAATGTGGTACCTTCATGTGGGCGGGGAGGTCTTTGATGGATTTCTGTACTCCATTTCCCAAAACCACCACCTTACAGTGGCAGCACCATTGGGGCTTACATCCAGGACTGGCAGGGGTCTTCTGGTCAGGTCCTCGAGCTAGAGCTGCACCTGCAGTAACAGAGGGTATGTTTTTAAAAATGATGTCAAAATGCAGTTTCTGATAGTAAACTTTCAATGGTGTGACTTTAAGTTAGCAAATGAATATTAGCTGAGAAGTTAAAACACCCCATTTCAGAAGTAAAATAAATGAGACTAGACAACTGAAGCGACGATGAGGTGTCCACGTTGTTATCTGAATGTTTCTGCGTGAACAACACTCATTAGGTCTGTTACTCATGTTCTTAGAGCAATAAGCAGGAGTTTGTATGCCACAGTGTTCTAAACAAAAATCATTTACTCTATTAGTTGAGAGGATCGCTATAATCAATAAGGATGGCTGTCAGCACCTGGGCTATATGCTCAGCACCAGACTATTAATGATATGCATGACAAAAGGGCAGTTTGTAAAGCTGTTAAGAAAGACAATTGCTCTGGTGGACGTGTAAGGATAAACAATTGCATATGGTGATTGTTCTGCTGCTTTGAGCTTTTTTCACGGGAAGTTATTGTGTTTGGTTTAAATAGGACATGACATTTCAATTACAGGCTGTATTACAGTACTTAGGGGAATCAGAGATGCTCTTGTTTCATTTAGTTTCATTCCATCACCTGGGCTGTTGGGATGGAAACGGAAATGATGTGCCTGCTGCGGGTGCATCATCCCATGTGCTCCACCGGGCCTCATTATCTGTCCCGGCCGTCCGTGAAACCCTCCGCTGTCTCCTTGTCCATGGAAGAGCATGGGAGGCCGAGGCTCCATGCCTTGGGGGCCCACCCTTGGACCACTTAGTATGGATAGGGGTCCCCTGTCTGGGGTGCTGCTGACCTCATAGCTGCTGGGGATCTTCACACATAGCAGGTCTGAAATGGCTGCCACTACACCTGTGATGTTCTGAGAAAAAAAAACAACAAAGAAAAAACATGAATATCTTAGTTGATTCACTCAAAAATCTCATGGACAGTTCGAGCAATACATATATTTTGTAAAAACAACTCCTTTATTGTTAGTCTATTTGGTGTTTTTCTTTTTTCTGTTAATTTTTAGGATAAATATTTTGAAACGAAACTACCACTACTACTCAAACTATGCTCTAATTAAAATGTCTGAGCCACTTCCTTTGGTTTGCACGTTGGCCTTAATCTGATGCTAATGACAGAAAGTGGACCCCAGCATAACCTGAGAGCATGTTGGTCACCAATTAAACTATTTAATTTGGAGAGGAAAAGCCAGAAATTTGGACACTTAGTGACGTGAAATTGGTATTTTTTTTTTTTTTTTAGACAAAATAGAAAATAATTGCAAGATGACCCTTAATGTCTCCACAGTCACAGACCCAAGTGATAGTTACACTAACATCTGTTAAGCTAAGTGGCCCATATCACTGTTGTAATGCATCTTTACTGAAGACTGCCACTTAGTAACAGTGATTACCTTTAAAAACAGTTTAGATATAAACTGAATTCGCAAGACAATCAATAAGCCAAACAAGAAGCCTAGCAAAGTGAATATGTTGCTTTTAAAGTGGTGCATAAGTTAAAATGAATAAGATGTAAATAGCTGTAACACAATCTGCAAAACACGTTTAAAACAGGTTTTAATAGTAATTCCATAAACTTAAGACTCAAGAAACATGGCCTGCAAAAAGTGTTTCAAACTATGATCAAATTAGGCAGAACCAAAGTTTAGGGGAGTTTTTATCTCGCCCCTCACTGACTGGCCAGATTTTTAAATCCCTGTTCCAGACAGACAGTACTAAAAAAAGTAAGACTTAAGTCAATAGTGCTTTCACAGAAATTCAGCATAAACTTGAATATTCTTACCTCTGCTGCAGCTGGTCTCAGTGTGATAGCCACAGACACCAGCCCTTGTTTGGAATCATTAGACATGGGGCCAAAGGGGGAGCCGAAAAACATTGCAGAAGGCTCTGTTTTGATGTCCTGCAGTTTGATTTCTGACCCTGGAGAATGAAAAGGGAGGACATTCATAAAAAAATGGCACACTGTTAAAAGGTTCTGCGTTTAAAATGCAGACAGAAAAACATCCAATAAGTTATGACTGGAGTTGCAGGAAAAATGTTTTAACAGTGATGGTTATGTTGGGTGTTGTTTGTCTTTACCTTTCCCATCAGGTGCAGGAAGTATGGGGAGGACAGGAGACAGGCAGGGGGACGGTGGCTCTTCCTTCACCAGAGACAGGTCTGGGTAGCGACTGATCTCAAAGCCAACCACACTCTCAGGAGATGAGGATGGAACAAAACTGTCAGGTGTGTCCCTGTCTTTGCAAGGCTCCTGTCCTCTATTACTGTAATCATTTAATGAGGAGAAAGAGACCTCTGTCAAGACCATTCAGCTCAAATAGATTATCATAACATGATCACATGAATCATCAACACAAACTAATGTTATGACAGCTGTTAATGGTGCAGTGGCCTTCCAAAAGACAACTGGAAAGAATTACTGGTATTTGTCTGTTACCTAAGCTCTTCCTGGTTGTTGTGAGGAGGGGTGGGGAGGGAGGCTGGAACATCCACAGTTTTGGGTCCCTGCGCGATGGCCCGGGCTAGCAGATCTTCCTCAGTCCTAAATGGAACATGTAACGGCTTTGGGACCAGGCCTTTGGACACTGTATGAAACAGGAGCACAATGTCAGTATAAGTGTACACACGATGCTGCCTGTTATGATGCTAATATTCCATATCTGATTTCTGAAATTTTCCTGATTATAGTAGTGTAGATAATGGGGGGAAAATGTGACATTAATACCCCATTTACACGATTTCAAATGGGGGATTTTTTATCCAGATGCGTTATCCAGATAAGATACATTCCAATCTTTGTGCCAGCCTTTGTGTTTACACCTAATATTTGTTTAATGTTCTCATTATACTCACTGAGATTGGATCTCTGTCCTCCAGAGCAAAACCTGTCTTTTGTAAATTCGGCACATGTAATGCGTTAAGTTATTCCTTTCTTTGAAAAAAGAAAACATTGTTTCAGTCTGTCCCTGTGTGTAGGCTACTCTGTGACCACATAAATTATATGCCTTGCTAACAGCAGATCAGCTGCACAGATGAGTGAGTTCTATTATGTACAGATGCCAGGTCGGGCAGATCTGATCATATTCTGACCATGATGCATTTATACCCTACATTAATGTGTCTTTCCTTACTTGGATAACATGCCCGTTTACAGATCACATCTTCATACCAGGTGTAAATGGGGTCTAATGTACGTCCTCATGAACGCTTACCCATTGCAGCAGCTTTGCTGGCAAGCTCTTCTGTTGTGGCAAATCCATTGATCATTTTCTGTCGGTTCACAGGTGGTGGAGTGGGAGGAAGAGACGCCGGGGGTGTTGGTGGATTGCTCAGATTACTCTGCTGTAGGAATCACCGATACAATGTCAGCACAGCTTGCTACAGACACACTTGAGACACATCAATGTTTACCCAGCTTCGTAAGGTAAGAAGATCCCACCTTGTACGCCAGTTGGGAGTAATAGTCAGAGACTCCATCGAGTGAGGCGCTGCCAAAGGTACCAGAGAGGAGGTTCTCTCCATTGAGCTGGCCACTGCCATAGGGAGCGAAATGGGCAAAATTGACCCCAATCAGTGGCTCCATGAGGGGCAGCAGGGAGAGCTGCTGTGTTGGAAAGAAAAACAGGACAGGACAGGAGTGGAATTAGAACATATACAAATACCATGATGTTTAAGCATAATCCACAATGCAGATAAACAGCACACAAGATGGTACAATGCATGTACGAGAAGTACTCAAAAAACAAGACATTGCACAGAACACGCTATTTTATGATCAACTTGCATACCCAGCATCATTAATCTTTCACAGAATGATGACTCATAACATCACTTTATGTAACATATTAATCTTTTTAAAATAATGCAGTGTCACTAACTTAAAACTTTTATTAATCAAATATCAAATAAATCAAATAAAAATTCAAGTGTGAATATTATTTTTGCGTTTGGCATGTTGAGTTACGTCTTCATTACGTAGTTCTTCTACCTGTAAAATGCCCAGAAAGAGAAACCTCAAATAAATCTGGTCATGTCTCATCTCTGAGTGTATGCTCAAGTTTGGACAGAATAGTAGTAATAGTAATAATAATAAAGTTATTCTTCTCATCATTGCATCTCGTATAAAAAGGTTGGGTGGGCATCTCTAACAGTGAAACGTAAAAGGCATTGGTTTCTATTTATTTATAAAGCCCTTAATGGCAACATGGCATCATACACCTCTTCCTTATTAAACTGGTCCCATGATCATTCTTTTACCCAAGTGACTGGCTAATGCTCAAAGTCCTGCGTGCCAACAGTGAATCTGGGAAAAGCGCTTTTAATTTTTGTGCTGCACACAGTTTTAACTGTTCTCTCAACATCACTGGAAATGAGGGCATGCCCTCAGTGATCTGTTGAGATTCAAATAAAGGCTGAATGAGATCAAAGAAAAAGTCTAATCTTTCATCTGTCGCTGTAGACAGCAGAACAAGGCAGGTAAATAGGGGCAGAGCAGTCCAATATGGATTTCCAGCTCAAAGCCAAACACATGTCCCTTTTAGCAAAATTGATAAAGTACTTCAGAAACTTCCAACTACATTACCACTAATTTAGTTCTGCTATGATGATGACATGGTATTGTACTTCACTTCAAATGAGTCACTCAGCTTCATAAAGTTTCAATCAATAAGCATCAGCAGGGGCTTGCAATATAATACAGCAAACTTGCAACATAATAATGAGTCCCCTTCCACTCTTCTGAATAATAACAGCTTCTAACACCTGTGTGTCCAACTGTCATCTCACAAGTACCTAATTACAATAATATGCTTATGATATGTGAAAAAGGTGCAATTGGTGGAGACACTTTTCTATGCTGGCAGTAATTAACACTGTAAAATTCTGAATAAAGCATTCATATTTTAAGCTATAATCTTTCTATCCTCTGTTCCTGAAAAAGTGAAATGGTGCAGCTCCAACCAATTTTACAAGGAGCAGGTTGTAAGGTGGTAAAATCGATCTTACCTGTTTGATCTGGGTCATTACAGTGTCAGGGCCAGAGTGCATCAGTTGCCTCTCATCCCCTTCCTTCTTTCTCTTCTTGTAGCGAGAGGCAGGTTTCTCCCCTCCTTTCGGAGCCCTCTTGTTTCTCCCTTTCTTCTTCTCCTGTTCAGGGAGCAGAGGTCCAGGAAAGTCTGCGGTGCCATCTGAGTACGCCTGGAGATGAGAAAAAGATGTTGTATACAAAGTCTTGCATAAACTTCAATTTACTTGAGCAGCATTATGGCTTCAAGTTAGATGTTTTCAAACACATAACTATGACTCATTCAAAAACTGACAGCTATGACTCATACCAATATAACCATGACGTGCCTTCCATCTGAATCACTTAGACTGTCTGTGACTCACTGTGTTGATCACCCCCTCAGTGCTTTAACTGTAGGACTAACAAAAAGACTCACCCCATTGCTGTCCATGGAGCTTTGCCTCAACAGGGATTTGCAGTCTGCAGGATCCTCCTCCTCTGATCGCAGGCACTCCTCTGACCTCTGTTGGGAAAATCCAGGTGGAGGTGTACTCTTGTTCTTCAGAAGGTGTTTCAATAGTTCATTGCCAGCCTCCCCCTTGTTTGGACTTTGTCCCGCAGGGAAGGGAGACACACTCCCCTTATGACCCTCTTCCTTCACAGAGCTAATTTCTGAGCCGATAGGCCCTTCTCGTGGCCCGTGACACTCACTGACATCAGTCTGCTCCAGTTTTATGTTGTTAAGGATCCTGTCATGTTCCTGAGCCTGGGTTCTTGCTGTGTCTGATGAGAGACCAGGTTGTCCAGACTGGCCTCCAGAAAGCTGCCTCTCCAGCTCCGAATGACTGGGGGTGGAAGATCCCAATAAGGGTGACCTTGACAAGTCCTGGTCACCAAAGAGATGGGTGTTTCTGGTTGGAGTTGAGGAGGTGTCTGAGACACATGGTGTGAGAGGAGCTGTAAGGTCTGAGTGTGGAGTTGAAGGTGTCTTAACTGAATCTGCGTCATCATCTTTCTTCTTTTTGCGGTTCCTCTTCTTTTTCCCTTTCTCATCTGGGATGATGTTGGAGTAGAGTTGGATTAAAGACTGACCTGAGCCCGGAAAGTTAGATGGCAGAGGTGTAGCTGTGTCGCCTCCGAATGGTGGACCCTCACCTGGCATCTGAAGCATCATTCCTGGTCCACTGAACTGACGAGGTCTGGGTTGACCATGGGGAAAGTTGGGTGCGTGTAGGGCAAGATTATCAGGCCCAAAACCAGGCCCCATGTCACGGGGCATCATTCCATTGCCGATCATAGCCCTCCTTTCACCTTGCATAAATGCCCCAGGTGGTGAGCCTATACCAGGCTGCATGCCCTGCTGCTGGGAGAACATTGGTCCAAGTTGTTGCTGTTGTTGCAGAGGAGGCCTCTGAGGCTGCATGAAGTCCTGTGGCAGTTCTGCATTAAAAAATGGCATCTGAGTGAGTGGTGCCATGTTCCCATCTGGCCCCATCATCCCTTGCTGCTCCATTTCCATACGGTGTTTCAGGGCTCTCTGTCGTTCCACTTCCTGCATTAGCTGCACTCGCTGTCTCTCCTGCTGCTCCCGAAGTCTCTCCCTCCTCTCCCGCTCCTGGAAGCCCTCACTGAATGGGTTGTTGTCATCAAACTTCACACCACCTGGCTGCATGGGTTTTACACCGCTCTGTGGGGCTGGTGGTGCCTGGGGATCCAGGGGCATTTGCGAGTGCTGAGGTATGTTACCCATTGGCATCTGATGAGGTTGGCCTGGATTTCCTATGGGTACCTGGGGGGGCATTATAGGTGGCATTCCTGGTCCACTCATGGGCATGGGAGCACCGGGATGCCAGCCAGGTGGTGGGTTGGGCATGCAGGGAGGTGCATTTGCCTGGCCAGGATGAAGTGGCATCTGCATCATTGGATTCATAGGAGCTTGGACCATTGGGGGTCCACTGGGGACCATTTGGGGTCCACTGGGGACCATTGGAGGTCCACTGGGGACCATTGGAGGTCCACTGGGGACCATTGGTGGTCCACCAGGGACCACGCCAGCTGGGCCTGGCATTGGATGCATCCCAGGTATTATGGGTGTCATATTGTTTTGCTGTTGTTTCACTCTGTATTCCTCTATAAGTTCAGCATGCTCCTTCTGTTGTTTGCGGATCTGAAACAAAACATGTTCACAAAAAATGTGATTGAGGATGTCTGAAAAAGAAATTATGTCTTGCTTGCAAGATGTTTTATCACATTTAAAAGGCAAATTTATGAGGACACAGGTTTACTCAAGGGAATAAATGAATTATTTCACTTTCAAATAACTGGAAGAACTGAAGAATTTAACTTTAAAGCAGGAGCTGGAAAATATAATCAGCCAAGAGCATTTTTCCACAGTGCTTTCTTTGGGAGTCAAAGCAGGTTGACAGGTGCATTGCAGACACAAGCCTATGTGTTTTGAATGCTTCAGTCTGTTGGGATATTGTTTTATTTTTGCTTGGAAAGAGAATAGCTAGATACATACCTTTCAGTACATACCCTATACCTTCATTATGTATTAGATCAATTAGACTAACTAATATTTAATACTAATTAGGCTATAAAGGTAAAAGACAGCATCTCTGTTGGCAATAAATATAAACTATGTAACTCAAAAGTATGAAAAAGCATTGAAAGTAATAAATGATGAAAACTCATCATATGTGTATATGTGTTTCATTTAAATCTTATATGGTGTGTGTCAATCTTGTCCATGTTTTATCGTTACATCAAATAAACATGCTGTTAGAAAACAATATAAGTCTCTTTGGTTAAACCGTATTGATTAAATTGTTTTGTTTTCTCAACAGAACAGTGCATGTTCCTAACATGTTCCTAAGTAGCCTGGCATTTGCTCCCATGTGTGGGCAAGTACTTGTGGTAGAGGGCCAGATTTTGCCCATAGTCTGTTATTTGCCAATCCCTAGTTCAACATTAAACTCTGCTCACTGGACCAATGAAAGGACAATGCCTAGGGCAGCTATTGTGCAGAGGGCTGAGATAGAATTAAGTGGTGGAGCTTGACGGGCCATCATTTACCTGCTCCAGTTGTTTCTGCACTACACCCTGCTGCTCTGTGACATGTTTGAGCTGCTCAGCGTCCTCCTCAGGGAACTCCCTCCCTGCCTTCTTAGCGGTTCTCTGTTTGGCAGACAGGGCTTTCTTAGACTTCCTGTGAGCTCCAATCTTCTCTTCCAGAAACTTCTGCTGCATTTGAAGTAGTTGCTGAGTCTCCTGGAGCCACTCCTCGTACTGAGCCCTCTGAGCATTGTCTGCAAGAAGAAAAAGGCTCTTTTGTTAGCAATCTTGACAGAATAAAAAAACAAACATCTTAACATTTCTAGGCCCGACAGACCTTCAAACCAAAAAGTTGAAGATGCATATACATTTTTTGTGAACTTACTGACAAATCCTGGTCCAAAGTTTGGAGGAGTTGGTCTTGCTACTTGTGTCAATTTGCCATCCTGAAAGCAAGGTTGATAAGAATGTAATTATATATTTGTGACTTTTCATTTTTCATTTTATAGTTTCAAACAACATCTAAGCAGATTGAATGAATTACCTGTCCAACAACTTGTGGAGGAAGCGGTGTGCTTTCAGGACAAGGTGTTACAGGACCAGCAGGAAATCTGGAATACAGCAATAACACAAGCCGTTTTGTCATTCAATGAGTCACAATAGCAATTCACCAGTTCTTGAAATAGCTGCATGATATCCAAGTAGCTGAATTATATGGTTGGTATTACCATTACTTTAATACAAACACCATAATAAATAAACTCCAACTACCAGTTTTACAATTTGTACTTTAGAAAATATATTCAAGCAATACCAAAGTTAACTTTTTACCTGTTCATGACCATTGGGGTCATTCCCATGTTGTTCTGAACCATGACTTTGTTGATGCCTTTCAGAGCAACCATTTTAGCTTTCATGATGGGGTCTGTGATGGCATCAAAATCTGCAAACAACAAATAATGCAATCTCAGAACGAACCACTTTGCAAAAAGACTGGTAATCTTAAATATTAACCTATACTGACTAGAAGTTGTGGCCTAGGCAACTTACCAATATTGGGGAAGAAGGAGTCGCTGGAGCGCTGTCGTATCATTGCTTGCATCTGCCTCTGCTGCTGTTGCTCCTGCCTCTCCTGGTCTAGGAGGTCCTGCAATAGGAGTGGCTGCTCCTCGAGAAGAAGAGGACGGTGTTGTCCGTGCTGACCCATCGCCTGGTTCAACGCTGTCTGCTGGGCCTGGCTCAAACCACTCTGGTCTACTCCAGGAGCTAGCCCCACCTGGTGGTCTGCCCCAAAGCCAGTCATAGAAGCTTCTCCTGAAGTGGTGGCGTCAGGTATTGTTTGAGTCATTGTAAGTCCGGAGGTATGAGTGTCAGTGCCTTGGTTCTGCTGGGGCATGAGGTTACCTCCTTGATTGACAGACTCAACAATTGGATTTAATGACCGCTCTTCAGGTTGCTGCTTAATGAGTAAACTAGACAAGACTGGGGTGGAGTCAGAGAGCACTCCCTGCTGGTTTGAGGTTAAGGTGTTTCCAGTGGCTTGCTGATCTACCACCTCAGGGGGTTTCTGACAGTCCTTGACCTCTGTTTTAATTTCCTGCCCAGGTGCCAAAGAAGCAGAGTCCTCACTCCCAGGGGCATCCAGCTTAACTGCGGTTGAAGAATGCTCACCTGAGGCCTCTGGCTTTGCCAGTGCAGATTCTGAACTGGATGAAGCCTCATTTCCAGTGGTTGAGATTTTGTTGACATCTGCGGTGTCAGCATTATCATCCATAGGATCACTGAGATCCAGTTCCTCATTAAACATGTCTTTCTTTAGGTCATCTAGGTCAGGATCTGTATAGGCAATGATGTCAAATTTCCCAGATGTTAGGAAGTCATCGAGGTGCAGGTCATTTGTCTCTAGATCCAGATCTTTACCATCATCAGGATCCAAATTTAGGTTTTCCAAGTCAGCATCCACCAAGTCTTTCACCTCCACATCCTCAAGATCTTTGACCGCTGATTCTTCTGCATCCAGTTTCTCCTCCACAGCTTCACTGCTGGCCACTGAGACAGTCTCAGTCTGCCCAGCAGGGGGTGCAGTCAGGATCATAGATGCTGCCATGTTCTGGGTCACACTTGAAGCAGGCTGGCTCATGGACCTCATCAGTGGAGATTGTTTGAGAGTGTTGTTTCCTGACATTTGGGCTTGCTGATGAAGATTGTCCATGCTGGCAGATAGCTGTACATGGGCAGTCTGGCTGCCGATGGGGTCTGCCATCCTGAGCCCCTGATTTAGGGGAAACCTGGAATCTGGTGCTCCTGGAAAGCCTGGTGGCCTTTGACCCTGCAAGTTGGGATCTACATTGCCTCCTTGCATGGCACCTGGGGGAAAAGGCATACGCGGCCTGTTGTCTGTTGCTCTGTGTCGCAGCTCAATGAAAGGCTGGCCCATTATGTTGTGCTGCTGCACTGGCATACCACGTGGTGGGAAGTGCTGGGGCAGCCCCATAGGGTTGCCTCCCATACTCTTTGCCATTTCAGCAGACATGGATCGTCTCATTTGAGGAGGAACATCCTGCATTGGGTGCTGCCCCCGCGGAAAGAATTCTTGGGCCCCATGAGGTCCTAGAACCCCAGGTGGGAATGCAAACCTAAAATAGGATAAAACATATATAAATAAAGACGAAGAGAATTCATAGATTTATGCAGTGCTGAGCTATAAATCACAGAATATCTGAAACACAAAAGTGTAATAAAAATAAAATCACAACGCAAACCTTGGTCCTTGATGTCTTAAATTAGGATCTCCAGGATGTGGGCCCCGGGGGATTTGTCCCTCATTAGGAAAAGGGGCACGCTGATCGCCTGGAAAAGGCCCAGGAAATCGCATTGGCCCCCTCATGGGTCCTTGTCCTGGATAAGGTGGAGGAGGACGGTTGAACATTTCCCCCTGTTGCCCAGGGCCCTCCTGGGGCCAGGGCTGTGGTGTTCCTGGGGTTACATTGCCAGCAGCCTCCTGAGAACCCCTCTCCTGACGAATCGCACTCCTCTGCTGCTGCTGCTTGAGGATTAGTTCTCTAATTCGCTGTCGCTACAAAACACAACAATCATACAGAAATGTAAGCCTTTTTAAACAGAATGTCATTGTGCCATATATAGCCTACAATAATACTGTATTTTGTATCCGAGATTGTCTGTTAATTTTGGCCAACTGACATCACAGTTGTTTTTTTTTGCAGCCAGAAAAAATATTAACGTGGTTTTTAAGTCTATTACTTATAGTTTTACATTATTAAAAGGAGGGGAAAAAAAGGTCTCTCAGGAAACATCAGAAATCTCTTTGTCTTAGCTGGCTGGCAGGGTGTGTCTGTGTTTGACTGACAGGAGCTGGCAGGCAGGGCTCAACATGGGCAGAGACGTACTAACTGCTACTGTAGCTAACAAGCTCAGACAGTGCTGTTAGCACAGTATTTAAGAGTAAGAATCATACCACCATCTAAATGGGAGAATTTTAGAAGTCTAGTTTGCTGCAGCTGACAAGCTAATTACTTATCTAGCCTGCAAACCGATGTTAGCTGAGCATTTGTCCCTGGTGCATTTTTGTTTTGTGTCTCTTTCAACAAGCAAAGGTGTAAGACCAGATGTGTTCATATTCATAAGTTAGATAAGAAGGGGACTTCAGCAGGAAAGCTAATGTGGTTGTTATTCAAAGCAAGCTGCTCTCTGGCTATTAGTCAGTGGGACCGTCTGCCTACGACACAACAGTGAGGGAACTGCTTCATGCAAAGATTTGATTGGCTGTTTGGAAACAAACTCTTCATCTATATAGATGGAGAACTAACTTACTTTTGTAATTTGGCCATCATTCCTATATGATATAAAAACATTTTACTCACAAGCATTGCTGAGGTCAAGGAATGTGGTGTCACTGAAGAATGGAGTAAAACAGGGCAAGTCTGTTTGTTCTGTATACTGTGTGTAGTTTGTTTTACTTTCTTTTCTTTTCTTTTCTTTTCTTTTCTTTTCTTTTCTTTTCTTTTCTTTTCTTTTGTATTTATACCTGCCCATGTCTCAGGCTGGATGGAATCAGTGTTTTTTTGGTGAATAGCTGTGTTATGTGTAGGTTGTAGTTCAAACCAATCAACAACAGTGATATTAAGACATGTTGTAAAAAACAAAGTTTTCAAGTTTCTCTATATTTATTCGGAAGGAAGACGAAAATTAAGGTAAACCTAAAATTGCCCATTAGATTGTGGAAACTGAGCTCCTGCTCCAACTTTGACCTACCATTGATAGCTGTGCACTCACACAATTCTTCTGTGGAATGAGGGATTGCAAGACGTTTCAGGTGTGCTCACTTAGTCATCTGTCTGCTTTTGATTTTTGCTAGTTAAACATGAAATGTCTCAAAAGATCTTAATAGCTGCCTTGGTGAGTAAACCACTGTAATAACTGATAACAATGATAGCCAGACTTAAAAATATAACCCAAGATGTTGTAAATGAAACAAGAAATCCTTGAAAAACATTAGAAATTACTTAAAATGAGTGAAACACTTGTGCAAAACTGAAAATTGAACAATGAGATTCAGAAAAGAACATAAAAAGCTACATTCATGTACCTGTCTGAGTCTTTCCTCACTCTCAGCAAGAACAACACCCTGAGCCTCAGAGGAAGCACCAGGCATTTGTGGGTTGTTAGAAAGCTGGCCTGGGTCTTGAGGGACAGTTCCACTGTTGACCACACCTGACTGATCTTTCATTTCCATTTTGTCTGTTGACTGTGGATGAGGGGTCATGGGGGCTTGTTCAAATGGGTCATGGCCAGGTGTCTGACTGGGTCTTCTGGAGGGTGACTGAGTAAATCCATCTTCTGAAACACTGGGGTGTTTTGGTGTTTGTGAGCCTGGATGAGGGAATGACTCTTGAAGCCTGCCTTGAGGTGGTGAGAAAGGATCCTGGCTTCCCATTGGTCCTAGCCTTGGCCCTTGTCTGCTGAGCCCATCAGGACCAGGCCGTGGGGTCCCTGGAGGCTGGGCGTAGGGGTCATTAAGCATTGGTCTGGGGGCCCCAGGCTGGGAAAACATGTCACTATTACCAGGCCTTGATGTCCCAGGTGTACTAGTAAAGGGCTCTATTGGCCCCCTCTGGCTACCCAGTGACTTGGAAAACCTCTCTCCCACAGAGGGCCGTGGAGTACCTGGTGGCTGAGCATAAGGGTCCACTGAGTGGGAAGGTGACATCCTCTGTCCAGGGTGTGACTGATGAGTGAACTGGTTCATCCCACTGGGGCGAGGAGTAGAAGGAGCCTGTGAGTAAGGGTCTGCAGATGGGCTAGGGTTTGAAGACTGACCATAGTTGTCATGTGGACGTGGGGTACCGGGAGGTCGTGCATAGGGCTCAAAAAATGGCCGAGGTTGAGCACTGGGTTCATTCATGGATCGCTGGCTACCTGTAGACTGAGAGAAAGGGTCAGCAGCTGGCTTGTTAGGACCAGAAGGCTGGGCAAAGGGGTCATATGTGAAGTGGTCAGGCCTTGGAGTGGAAGGTGCATGGGCATAAGGATTTCTAGACATCTGAGTCACTGGTCCTGGCTGTGCAAATGAGTGCACCTGAGGGTGATGCTGGCCCATTCTAGGAGGACTAGTGAAGTTGTCATTCCCAGATGGTCTTGGGGTATGCGGAGGCTGAGCATAGGGGTCATTCTGGTGATTCTGAGAGAACCTGTCAGTAGGATGTGAACCTAGTCGGTTGAAGGGATCCTGAGCCTGAGGAGGGGGCATAGGTGTTTTGAACAAAGGGACCGAGCCAGACTCATTACTTCCAGGGATTGGGGCTAATAAAGGCCTTGAGTAAGGGTCAGACAAGATCATCCTGTTCTGGGCCATGCGCTGATAGGCCTCATTTCTTATCATTGGCCTTGAGTATGGGTCTCTGCCCGGAGAACCCATTGGGGGCCTCCCCTGAGCAGCCTGACTGGCCCTGGGGGGACCCATGGGCTTGAGGAAAGGGTCAATTTCCCCTGTTGGCCTTGGGGTATCAGGAGGTTTGGCATAAGGGTCACTGCTCATGGATGTTGGAGAGCCAAATGATTCATGAGCAGGAGAGGGCCTCCCTCTGTCCTGCTGCTCCATCAAAGAGGTGGGGGATTTACCAGACTCCACAGGCATTCTGCGACATGTATTTGGCGGTCTTGGTGTCCCAACCATTTTGGCATATGGGTCCCATGGAGAAGAGGGTCTGGAACCAGAGGAACCTGGTGAAAATACCTGTGGGGACTGAGGTTGGGAGGAGGGGCCAGATGGAGGGGGAGGAGGGGGTCGTAAGAAGACATCCTCTGGAGGACATGAAGTGGGAGTCCCTGGTAGCTGTGGCCTTGCAAATCCTTCTTTAGAGTTTAGCTGCTGCATGGGGGACATGCTGCCATTGCTGGGCTGGGAGGCTGGGCTCTGGTTGCCACTGTTATTTCCATCTCCCTCTGACAGGCTGTTGCCCTGCTGTTGCTGCTGTTGTTGTTGCTGCTGGAGTTGCTCATTCTTAACTTGCTCCAGTTTCTGAGTGGCTTCAATTTTTGCTTGCTGTTTGCTTTTCTGCCTCATTTGCTGTTGGAAGGGCACAATGAAAAGTGGGATTAGACATCAAAAGGGACACAGCAAATATCAGCCTCATGCCAAAAATGAACTGGACCTACTAACCACCAATGTCATCAGGGTTAATGTGGAGGATAGTGCAGTTGTTTAGGGAGCTTTACTAAACCACCACTTCTTAGCTGTCTTAATATAAAGTGGACCTGCCGCTGCATTCGCTGACTTCATTGCATACACTCTTACCTGTCTAAACTTCCACTCTTGTTCATGCTCTGACTCTTTTGGTTTCAAAGGGTCTTTAAACAGCAGTTCTGTGTCTAGTGGTATGTTGGGATCAAACACCTCAGGGGGATGTTGCTGTGGATGGTGCCTCTTCACAGTCTCATTCGACATCTGGACTTTGTTGATGCGCAGGGCTGCTCGGTTATCTCTTGCCTTTTGCTAAACAGCAAATCAATCGCAATTGGAAACACACACACACACACACACACACACACACACACACACACACACACACACACACACACACACACACACACACACACACACATCAGACATTAATACTTACACAATACTGTAAGGAAAAGAGGTTACTTATACATACTCTATCCTGATTTTCTGTATTAAATGTGATGCTGGAGAAATTTCACTCATACTACTATTACTACTAGTACAACTGGTGTGTATGAAATATTGAATTTTCTCTCATGGCATTCATTTCAATATCGCACGATATGTGCAGGCTTCAGTACTGGCAGGCAAATTAATATCCAGCTTTTTCCATAAGCAAAACTAACAGAGAGCGGACCTCATGCTCCTAACAGCGTGATGGATAAAGTGCTACGTCATTCAAATTTTATGTCCTCCCACATGTATGGGTTGAGGACCAACCAGCACAAACCTGAAACATGGTAGAGGAAAACATCAAAGCTGTAACTGTTTGTGAACATTGCTCCACTGGTAAACATAACAGTGGAGGTTGGAAAGCAACAACATCCACAGAGAGAAAAAACTACTCTTGCTCAGACAATATTCATCCTGTTTTCAACAGCTGTTACTTGGGATGGAGGTTCCCTCCGCATTGGCAAAGAGCTGACACAGAGAGAAAGGGGTCCCCATCCACAAGGCCAGGGTGGTTTGCTAACCAACAATAGGGTCATGGCTTGATGGAGAAGTCCATGGTCCCAATAATGTTAAAAATGACATTTTTATTTGATTTAGATTGGGTAAGGCCCTATATGACTGAAAACTGCTGGACTACCACTTAGTAACTTGACTTGCACAAAGAGAAAATCTTTTTACTTTGGCATGCTGGTCCTTTGGTTGCATAGAAAGGACTCTCTTTGAAATGAATATTGAACACAGGATGGAGTTCATCCTGTTACTGTAAATCGGGTATCTCAAAAGTTGCCTTATCATGAATGGGATGTTTGAGTTGGATATTAAAAGTGAAAGCCATGAAAGTGAAACGCCATGATATAACCAGTGGCAAAATACCCTAAAATCACTAATCCAGGGTACATTTTTTAAATCAAGAAAAGGCCTTTTAAATTTGCCTCTGCCAGATAAAATTACTTCTAGTGAACTTAATTACAGAGACCATAGTGAGTTCTAACACTGAGCAGGGCTTCCTATGTTAATTAGTTCATTTGTGAATGGCCGGATTTCAAATTGCATTGGCAAGAGGCAAGAGGCCAGATGCGATAAAGGAGTCTGCCTTCTGCATACTAATATGTCAGTGCAACTAGCAGTGACAGCTTGTGATCTGGCAAGAGTTTAGGCTTTGAGATAGTAGTAGAAAAAATGGCAAATTCAACAATATGATTGATCTTACCACATATGGGGCCCTGTCTTGTGAACTAGCTTTCCTCCAAAGTTTTGCAATTTGCTTTACTCTTGTAGACCAGTCTGTTGAAAGAATAAGAGGAGTTGTCATGCCAGCAGTCTCACAGAGCATACAAGATATTTTTGTACTGTATGACAGACAGTTCAGTGGGTGCACCCAAACAAATACCCAGAGATGAGCAGGAATTGGAATGATGACAATAGAAAATGGACAGTCGTGAACATTATATGTTAAGGCTTTTATGGCATATACAAACCTGGGTATTCTTCTTTGAGGTTGGGGAAATTGACATTGGTATATAAGACGGGCGCTACAGTGGCAAGCTCTCCGAGTGTCTCCTCCTTTTCCCACTTAAGTGTACTCCTTTGGGCATTTGACATGGCTTCAGTCTCCCCCTCAGGCAGAGATCCAGGGGGTGTGGGGCCAGGGCCATGGGCAGGGGAGGGCCATGGACCAACTGCCTCTCTAGGCATCTGATTAAACTTTCTATCCCTGTAATAACAAAGACAACAGCTGATCTTTAATCGCAACATTCTGGGTTTGCAGAGAAAAAGGAAAATCCATCAAGGGGTTTTTAATGGTTTAATGGTCAGATGCAGTATATTACCTTGGATTGTCAGTGAAAGGCATACGGTTAAGAGGGGGGAAATTGTCTGGGATGCAGGGCCCTGCTCCTGGATTTGTAGGGAAGCGTTGGTTTGGTCCCATCATACCATTGATCATTGGCATCCTCGGAAACATGGGATTCACTACACACGATTTAAGAAGTGAATTAGATACATAGATTTTCAAAAACAACCGAGTCTAATGCCATCTCTCTAAAGGTGCTTAATGACATACCTGCATTGGGGTGAGGCATACTAGTGCCAGGTGTGGCAGGGAGGGGCCCTGGACCCTGGGGGTGAGGCACCTGTGGTGGTGGAGGTGGTTGGCTCGTGCTGGGGCTAAGGACTGCTGTGAAGAGATCCTCCACATCTTTACCCTCCAGCTCTGCAACAGAACAATGTTGTGAGTGTAAATAATAGCCATCAAAGTGGGAGTAATGGTGAGCAAAATAAATAAACTACAATGTCAGAATGCATTCTTGCTGAAGTACCCTATGATGCCAAATGCTGTGTGCACTGATAACTGGGATGACTGATTACAAAATACTGACAAAATAATAATTAGACTGAATTAATAAAGAGTTTAAAAATAGCAACATCTTACATTTATTGTATTTCCTATGAGAGGTTACTGGATTCTTGATTTTATTTGCCTTAAAGACACCTGGACAATTTAACCCACTAACCTATAAAACATTAATTCGCAAAATACTGAACCATGGTCTAAGTGCGGTAACAACACTGCATAGGGAGTTCACAGAGGTCACAATCAGTGTAGGACAAGGAGGAATCAATGCTTTTGGAAGGAAGGGTGAAATTACAAACCTGGAATTTTGTAAAGTTTGCTGAGAATTGATTCTGAAAGAGAGAATTAGAGAAAACTGATCATTATTCATCCTGCATTAAGTTTTAAAATAACTGCATAAACCAACTGAAAGTGTCTGAACGTCTGGTCTCCCACACTGACCATCAGTAACCATCTTGTCTAGCTCTGGGCTGAGAATGCCGTCCAGGGGTTCCTCTGGGAGGGTTCGAGGTGTCCTCCGGCCAGCCTGAGACTGGGGCACCACTGGGGAACTGTCTGTCAGGGGCCCAATGTCCAGACCAGCTGTGGAAACACACACAGATATACAAAAACAAATGATAACAAGCACGCACGCACAAGTACACACACAGAGCAACAACAACCAACAAAAACAACAAAATACCCAACCAAAAACGTGATCATAAATATAGACTTGAAGTAAGAACATGTTTATTGTCTGAACAGCCTGTGGAATGCAATCAGAACTCGACAGTATACGATTACAGCTCCGTGGGGTTCCTGTGTTGTTTAAAAGGAGTGTTTTGGAAACTGTGAAGAGACAGACAGGTCATACTAATTCTCAGTCAAGGTACACAAACACTTGAATGTCTATGTAGGAAAATGTTGCTTACGTTGGTCTTCTGCACTAAACACCTACTCATTTCTTTAAAAAGGAAGTCTTCATCAGCTTTTAATGGCTGATCCAATCCATAAGAAAACCATATGAATAATCTAAGTTACTACACTGCCGGCAGATTAAAATATCATTTTTTCATTGCAACGAGCTTGTTGCATTACACAGCATAACTATTGCTGCTGTTACTACTGTATTTTCCTCCTCTGGGTCTATACTTTCCATTTCTTCAATAGTTTAACACAAACCTTTCTACCAACATAAAGATGGTTGCAAGCATTTGTTGGCAATCTGTTGTAGAACTAAACTGTCAGCCCATAAAACATTTAAGATGAATAGAGGAGTTTTAACAAAGAACAAAGGACATGTACTTCAGTGCTTTTTGGTCACCAATCCTTCAAAGTCTTTATGAACTGGAAGGTCAATCACCAAGTCCTCTTATTCTCTAAACTGCTTGGTTCTAAACTGCTCATTTCTTGAATGTCAGGATGTCCTTGTCACTTTGTTTCTTTGCCATCTTGAAGAAATCTTTTATGTGGCAGCTATGACTTAATTGTCTTATTTATTTTACAAAATGTCACCACTGTGAAAGGGTTTTGGAGGCTCACAAAGACCGACACACCATACGCATTTACGTGAATACTGTGGACTGGGTTAGGTAAGCACTAAGCAGTTTATGAGTGTTAAAACAATCTGAAATGGCTGAGAACAAGCTAAGTATGAAGCAGCTTATTTACATGCACACTCAAATAGAGACACAACTGCAAGAGAGGAAGAAGGCACTAAAGCAAGGGATTAGTAGGCCATAGCACCCTTACCAAAAGGAGGAGGTGAGCTGTCAACCTGGAAGGGGCAAAAATCAAGACCTACAAGAACCCAAAACCAGATAAAATGAGTGAAAAAATTGTGAGGACAGAACAAGCACAACACGCTTCAGACAATGCGAACAAAAGATAAAACCAAAGATGAACGAAAAGTATTGTTAAAGAATGTGACATTAAAAAAAAATCATTAAGTGGTGAAAGCAAAATAAACTTGCTGTCTGAGGACATATCTGAACCGCGAGGGAAAGGTTTCGAAAAACCCACAGCTAGGTGACTATTAATAAGTTCTTGCTACTGTCACTGCCTGTGAGGTATATGACGCACCAGAGTCACCGCTTGGCTTTCCGAGCATTCCCAAGATGTCTGCATCAGTGTTCAGAACATCAGATAGATCAACTAATGGTTCCTCAGACGTCTCTGTAGATGGAGAAAAAAGGAAGAAAACAAAAAAAGAAAGAAAACCAAACCGTCACAAATCATAACTGATGGTGATGTTGAACGGACATGAGAATATGATTTGGAACCATTTGGAAGTCACATGTGGTATTTGGTCTTGAGTCAGCAAGAGAAGAAATCGCATGTAATCGCATGACAACTATCTATCTAAAACATTTAGGTTTAATTCACGAAAGTTTATCTGGCCTTCAACTCATTTGGCCTCAAGCTTTGTGTCACTATGATTGTTAAAAGAATTGACTGCAGATGCACTTTGCATACTCAAACTCTTGCAAAATGCTCCTCACCTAAGCATGCCACAATCAGTTCTATGCTACAGTCTTTTCCCTTAAGAAAGTTCCATGGTCTGTGTGAAACATTAAAAAATAAATTCACATCACTGTCTGAAGGTCACAGCTGTCAAGGTTACAGTTATATTTCTTCAAACTACAAAAACCAGTGAGGTTTATTTGGGATGAGATACCAGAAGACACCGTTAGCTTCTCTTCTGAACCACACTTTGATGGATATTGCTGTGCTACATTTGGTCGTGTTGGAGTGCCACATGGTACGCAGGGCCAAAAGTGGGGAAATCATCACATATAATGTGAAATCTCTATCAGCTGATGTAAAAACAGTGACACTGTTTAACAGCATTGAAACAGCTGTGCCTCTGGTTGAGGAGGTATGCACTAAGCATACTACTAACAGGTAGCAACCATGCTCTGCAACATAATTAACATGTTAAACCACTGTTAGAGTGCTGAAATTTTTCAGTTTCATTCAGGTCAGCAAAAAGGTTATGTGCGATTTCATGTAAAATTGAGACACAGGTTGAGAAGAAAAACAGATATAGAGTGAGTGGGCAGGCGAGACAGAGCAAGCTTGCAGAGAGAACAGAAAGTGAAAAGTAATTTTATTTGGGAATTATGGAGCTGAAGTCTGTGTAATTCTTTAGTGTAGAAGTGATGTGAATGGAGCTGCAGTTGTACAAATGAGTCCATGAATGTGAATAGCAAGAGATTAACCATTGACACTTTGACTTAAATCTTGTGTGAATGGGTGAAATGCAGTTTGAACATGTGTTCAGTGGACCTCTGCAACACCCATTTACTCTTGTATGAAGAGGGTTAATACTCTCATTGGGCAGAGATGAGGGAGAGAAATGCATGAAACACAAGATGTTGTTATGTGCCAAAATAAATATAAAAGATACCCCTGCTGTGTCAGGCCTTTCCAATACCTGCATTGAATCCTTTCCAGTGCTCGTCTAATTTAAGCCGCTCTCAGTTATTCGGTCATTATCTAATATTTAGTCCAATGGGTCACTTTGAATCAGTGAATCATTACATCCCTTGTCCTGGAGAGTTGAAGTGTACACGTACGTGCTGCTGGTGGTCTCGTGGGAAGAGATGTCGAGGTGCTGAGCAGAGGGTCTGATGAAGGGTCCAGGAAGCTGGTGGTCGGGTGCTTCCTCTCCACTTGGCTTTGCCCTTCTTCCAGTAAGCCTGATTCGACCCCTTGCTGCCTGCTCTGTTTGCTTTTGTCCAGTAGGTCCTTTCCAAAGAATGCCTCCTGAACATGACAACACGAAGCACTGGGTCAATTTTCTGCGTTCACACATTTCACAAAAAACTGTCAGCTTACCTTTCTTGACATCATTCCTGGGAAACACATCACTGTGTCACATAGAGACTATTCAACACACACTGAATGCCCATGAGAACTGACCGAAGTGAAACAGAGAAGCTCGGAAACTAACAGTCATGTTGCTACTGGCCTCACTCAGCACCTACCTCCCCATCCCACTTATAACCACAAGTCATCTACTATCCTCTATGACATGCAGCTGCAGCTCCCTGCTGCACCAAGACATTAAAAGCCCAATGTGTTGCTATTTCAATAATTAATGAAATGTGCTTCGCTGTGTTGGACCTTGAGGTTAGACTGAACATCTCCCTACTGTGGTGGGATAGAGAGCAGCGCTGACAGCTGCTGGTGGCTTAATGCACATCACATATCTATGTTTTGGCCAACAAAAAGTGACACTGAGATACTGGCTAGAGACAAGGGGCCTTCAAGTCACCTCCAGTTAAGCTTTTGTGTGTCAATTCACAACCCAGACAGGCGCCATTTAAAGAGCATGATCAGAGACTAGTATCCTCTGCAGTGAGTTCCTCTAGGCTGTTCCCCTTTCAAAAAAGCTCACAGAAGGGGCACTGTGCACAAAAGTTCTGTAAGTGGTTTCCAGGCAATGTACTTTGGATTCCCAACCTTCCCAAGGGTGGGATAAAATGCATTTTATGAAGATATGGCATGACAAGACTAGACAATCTGTGCATATGAATGGGAGGCTTGCATAACAATAAAACACAAGATACATTCGCAACCGAATGATGAAATAAGCTGTTTAAAATAATGCAACATTTCTTTCTCATAGCAAATGTGCCTTTTGAACATGCAATGTTTAAAATATGGTATGTGTTAAGTGTTGATTATTATGAAAGGTAGTTATTTGTGGATATTTTTATGCAAAATTGAGACAGAATTCCAAATTAAATCAGTTTTTTTGAACACACTGATTACACTACAGGAGTATACAATGGTTATGTACTGTAATATTACATACTCATTCAGTTTATACACAGTATTAGTTCTCTGTTAATTCCAAACAGTTGTAGTGTGCCATCAAAGGTGACAGACCTGCAGGTAGGCGGGAAAAGCTTCCTCCAGTTTTGTTTTCTTCTTTCGGTAGCGTTTCTTTATTTTTTCTGGGACCTCTGGTCCAGGGGGCGTTTCGTCCACAGGCGTATCAGGCAGAGCCTCTGTCCAGCCTACAACAAAGAAAAAATTACATAATAAAAACATGACATAAAAACGTACAGATCCTTCGACAATCTATTGTTGTGCATATATTAATGTTGTACAGACCCTCCTCTTTTCCAATGGGAATCTCTGACACAGAGCCGGAGGAATCCTTTCTGCAGAGGGCTCGCTTGGCCTTGCCTGGACCTTGACCAGGACGGTTCCTCTGGCGGACCATGAATCCACCAATGCCTTGAAAGGAGTAGTTATTAATTTATTAGCAATAAGTCAATACATAAACAAAAAAAATCATTACAATCATGTAGGTGTTATGATTTGAGAAGTATTGAGTTTGAGTGTACGGTTCAATTGATTGGCCAGTGCATTCAGAATGAAAGCTCAGAAACACTAGATAGAGCCCTTGTACATCACAGGCCCTGAGATGGCAGTGCTTTGCTACTGCTACAGCGTCAGGCATGTTCTGCACCATTTTACGCTTCAGAGGAGCTGTCTCCTTCAATCAGGTGCCCTACCCGGCCGGTACGGTTTCCTCTTCCTCTTCTTGCCGCCGTCGGCCCCCTTGGAGTCATCTTCTGCTGGCTCTCGCTCCAGGCTCGAGTCAGACTTCGCCTCACAATCTAGGAGCTCCGCCTCTGCAAGAGGGAGAGAGCACTGATGATGAGTGACAGCCCTACGGCAGAGAACACCCCAGCCGGGCCCCACAACACAGCACCAGGGTCAGTTCTATCTGAACTCAACTTAGTGGCAGGACATTATCCTGATTGAAATTACGTTCACCAGTTCTATTACTGAGGACCTTAGTTTCCAGGGAGAATTTTTCTTTTTCATACATTTTTTAATGGCCAGTTATGGAATTTTTTTCAACTCTAACTTACAGAATGAATTTTGATGTGGGTAAATGAGGAATAAATTGGGGATATTCCCACACATATCACCTGGATTGTACCAGGACTGACTGATTATATGAAACAGGGCTGTTTTTACATACATTTCTGACACAGTGGAGCTTAAATAAATTAATAAAAATGACTAACAAAGCACAACAAAATAGCACCCAGCAGTGTCATACTGACAGAAAATGTCAGCAAGGATACTGTAGTGAGTAAAATTACATTTTATTTTTCAGCATTTTGTCCATGTTGTGAATAATGACTTCGATACCCAATGATATTAAACAAAAAACACAGAGACAATAGACACAATATTGTTGGGGATCATTAAAGGGAATCTGTGATGCAGGCCACAATCTGTCAATGCAGAGCTAACTGCAAAACATTCAGAACTGGACCAACTTTACTAATACAAAATGTGAATTTCCCAGCTATATAATGTTGAAAACAAGTCAAACTGGCAAAAAAACACACACATAAAAAAGCCAGCATTGAGAGTCAATACTGTGCTAAAGGCCTCTAATAAACAGCCTGAGATGAAAGAAGAAGCTTGTGCAAGAAGACAAGCACCTCTGTTGTCCTCCAAGTCTTCATCACGAGAGTGCTCTGAGAGAGGGTCTACAGGAGCCTGAAGCACTGACACACTATTCTGGTTAATGATCTTCAGCTTCAGCTTGGGTTTGGGTTTCCTGCGCCTTGATGCTGTAGCAGACAAGCTCTGGAGCTGGCAAAGCCCAGATTCTGTCAGGCAGACTCCATCCTGAGTGTAGGTCCTTGACAGATCTGCAAAGACCAAAAAAAAAAAAAAAAATTGCTATGAGCGTATGCTGTGTAAACTTAAGTCGATCATCATCTTGCAGAAAGAAAAAAAATCTCTGGTATTTATAATCCATCAGTTTTGAACCTACCAATTTCTTTAGCCTTTGTGACAATCTGCGTCATAACTACAGGCTCAATGGCATCTCTGGCCTTGGTCACAACTGCAGCAGTACAGGACACACAAAAGCCATTAAATACAAACAGCAGAAACAGATGGATCAACTGTCATAGTCATGTCTATAACACTGCAGCAGAGGCATAAAAAGGAAGAAAAATGAAGCATTTAGAGGAGTCACTGTTCAGGCACCTTTAGTGGTCTTGAAAGCTCGGCACATTGTGCAGTCAAAGCTAGTGTCTGCAGCTTTTTCTACATCTTCCTCCGAATGGAGACCCTGACAAGACGCATGGAACCATCTATCGATAGAAAAGGAGGTTTTGATAAGAATTATGTTGCAAAAAAACATTAGTAGAGACAAGTTTTCCTGAGCTGGCACATTTAGTAGAAACAGTGCACACCTGTCACATTGGCGGCACTGCAGAATTGTGGTGCCTTCACTGTAGTCCACCAAGCAGATGGGGCATGTAGCAAGGCTGGCACAGGGGGCACACTGGGTGTAATTATTCTGCCACTCACACCTTAGGCCTGGGGTGGTGGCACCACACTGGGTACAGGACACACACCTGCAGGACACACGAAAGACAGAGGTCATTTCACTCAGGTTACTTCAAAGAATACGACACAGATTAACTGTGCTGCAAAGCTCCTGTCTACTCACTTCACTGTCCACTTTAATTTCCTGTTAATGTGATATTTCAGAGGAATCTTAAATTCATTTTTTTTTCCCCACTCCATTAAAATACTTTGAAACATTTACTTTTTACATACCTTGTTATTGTTGACAAAGTACATTTTTGGGGCTGATTTGGGGCTGATTTCAACTTTCTTTTTTTTTTTCTTTTTAATTGCAAACTTCACGAAATAATTTCTACTTTAAACGACTGTCTATTTGAATTATATCTGAGTAAGATGGTCACAGAGTCAGTTACCATTTGCACTTCCAGCTGTCCTTCGGCACGTTCTGTAGTGGAGGGTCCAGGCAGTAGGTGTGATAGCTGATGTCACAGTCATCACACAGCAGCAAGCGGCCAGGATCTGTGGCCTGGCCGCAGGCCTCGCACACTGTACACTCCAGACAACGCCAGCCTTTACTTAGCACCACCTTGGTGATCTGTGAAAGTAACAATGAGACATTAATATGTAGGTCTGTGTGTGACAGGATGGTATTTCTGCTCCGTAAGTATAATGTATGTGTGGTGTACAAACTCAGTTGTAAATGTACCTTTATGCCAACACAGAATGGATGGTAGCACTGGCCACACTGAGCACAGGCCAGAAGACGGCCCTCTGCGCCAAGGCCAAAACTTCCACATACCACACACATGTCCTAGAAGGAAATAAGACATTATGAGTCTTTTTTACTAAAGCTGTTCATTTCAGATGCTGAAATTTTAAAGCTAGACAACTCCATTTCCAGCTAATGTACAACCGCAATTGCAAAAAAGTTGGGATGCTGTGTAAAATGTAAATATAAAAACAGCAGTAATATTCTTTATACAGTAATGTGTTTCACAAACTGGTGAACCTTGCCCCATCCAAATGCTGAACTTTTAATCGTCACCACCCAATCACATGATATCAATATGTCCTGTATATTCATTCAATGCCACTGGCACTGTAAGCAGAAGTCATTATATATGTTGCTGCATGCTATCCTGAATATTGCTTTCTTTACCCTAAGCCTGCGGTGTACAGTGCAGTTGTCTTCTATCTTTGAATATAGCAGTGCACAAAAGCATATTGAAATGCAAGCTAAAAGGAATATGTCGGAAAAAAAGGCCTTTTAAGATCTTTTCTTTTCTTAAACCACGATGATTGAGTGAGCTGTGAATGTGCTTCACACGCACATTCACAGCTGAGAGCTACACAGCACAGTCTTTTGAGAACTGACCGTTATAGCTTGAACCATTCAGGCGTTGGTGCATTAATAAGAAGCACCTTAGCTGTATGGTTTAATTCCTTGGCCACTTTATGTGGATATTTATTTCCTAACTTTAGTTACTGCTGTCTGTGAAGACGATGACTATTTGACTGTGGCTCCCAGTGAACTTATTGTTTACAAAATTAAATTCGGCCCATTACTTTGAAGGCAGAAAGTAAGAAACAATAAAATTTCAATATGATCCTGTGTTATATAACTGACAGCCTTTCCTGCAGGCAGTTGGCAGCATCTCCACAGGAATTCATAATCTCCAGTGGGACAGGTCTTTAAGCACAGATTTAATTTCAGGCCATCTAAATGAGTGGAGAAATTCAAGGACGAGGACTCGACATGAAATACATCAGTAATACTGTTAGGAGTTCAATCAACAAACACCTGTTTTAGCGTGAAACTGTCATTGCTGGAAAATATGACCACTGTGTTGTGCATGGCATTCTCCTCCTCCTCCTTGACTTGGTATGGTGTTTCTATTGTGGTGATCTGAAGATCAGAGGGGGAAAAAAAATACACAAAATACACAAACATTCAATACAGTATCAATATCACCGCTCTTCACTATGAAGATCAACGCTCATAAGAGTTAATATGAGTTGGGATATGACTATTATAGAGGAAAGGTTACAATCATGCATTACTTTTCATTATTCACAACAGCTGAGTCTTTATTTGGGGTTTTGAGGAACTGGCCCTCATGAAATGCGCAGCCTTTACCATAAATTGAAACAACCATTCACTCATGCTTCTCATGGTGCATCAGCCATATCTTTAGCTGGAGGGAAAACAAACACTACTTTGCATACGGTGCAATAATTGCATAATATGTTGAGATGTCTTCCAGCTGACAGCACATACCCCAGGGTTGATGCTGGGACTCACTCCATTCTTGCCTCTGGCCCTGCCACGTCCAGCTCTACCTGACAGACCAGCCCCTCTGGGCCTCCTCCTCCCAGGGAAGCCTGAGCCTCGACCCTGTAGAGTCAAGACAAAGATCAGAAAATGTACTCTCCAGCACCTAAGGGCTAGACACAGAAACACTGTTGGGGAAAACAGGGTCACTCCCCATCTTATAAACTTGTTTGTAAAAGTTATCTTCTCTCTTGCATACACTGAATTGCTCAAGTCATGTTTGCAGACAAAGATTTCTGCATATATTCTTGACTGTACAGACTGCAGAACAGGAAGAGCACTGTCCATCCAGTTCTAGAGAGATAATGTCATTCTGCAGCAATATTCGTATGCATGCAAGCCCCCTGCATGATTATGATATTTATTTAATACGATTTATGTTGGTATTGCTATGGCTTTGAAAAGATGTGTTGATATTACAAAAGGGGCAAAATGGCATCAGAAATCTTAACATTTTAGAAATCTGTAACATCTGCATATCATGCAAATGCTCAACAAAAATAAGACAAATGAAAAACGGCCTCTGAGCTGTGCACAATTCCACCAAGAGGTCTCTGCCTAATCATGACTGTCAAACTTCAGGATATATCTTGTAGCACCTGCCCCAAAATCCCTTCCCATTTACCCCACATTTGACACTGATCCCAAACCAAGGCCCCTCCCCTGCCACTGTGCCTCCTGACAGACACACTGTACGATGGTGTTTAACCTGGATGGGACCCCTGCCACAGTGTACAAATTAACCCTTACCTAGCATTGCTAAGTGTAATGACCGTCACCATGGCAACCACCTGCCACAGACTTTCCATTAACTCAAAATCAAAGAAGGAAAAAAAAAAAAAAATACCTGAATGGGTTTGAATAAGACAGAAGAGAACACATGGCTGGTAATGCGGAAACAGGAAATATCCATTCAACAGATAAAGTTTTTACCAAAATATAATAATTGTGTAGACTGTAGAAATGCCTTATTAAACCATGTCCTTGATCTCTCTATTCAACTGCAAAGCCAGCAAAGCCCACTGTCAATATAGCCATATCCTTCCACTTCATAAAGTCATTGCAAGGTGGTGGTAATTGCTGGTGGATACTACGATGCAGTACATCACAGTGACATTCAGGAACACTTGGGGAGTGCACGTCACTAGGGTAAACAGAGGGCTAACAGAGGGCAGCTGCTGCCCTGCCCTCACTGGTGAGCCACAGTATTTACCACTCTGATGCTCCAGCCGGGGCTGCCAGAGGACTGCCTGGTCTTTGGGACGTCCCACCCCTCTGGCTGGTCTGGCGACCAGGACAAGGGGGAACTCACACTGCTATGGGGGCTCCATGCACCCTAAGGTAAGGGAGGGCGGGTGAGAGAGTGAGAGAGAGGGAGGGAGGAGGGCGACAAAATGCAGCAACTTAAAAACAAAGCCAGCGAAGAAACAAAACATACAAAGAAAGATGTTAGAGAGATGTAGTGAGCTTCTAATGTAGCCATTTGGGAACTACTCAGTACACATCCATCTATGCAGAGTGTCAGTATTAGAAAGCATCTGATGTGCCATAATATGAACAGGGTTAAGTTATTAGGTCATGTTCGCTATTAAGGCCAATCCTTAAGGTTTTCCATGCATATGAGTTGAAGAGTTATGTTTCTAATAGACTGTAAAGGCAAAACTGGAGAGCACAATTGTGTTAGTTGCATTTTACACAGCATAATTTGCCAGGGCATCACAGCACCATACAGGAGGAAAGAGGCCCTGCAACCTCTCGCCATGACAACCATGTATGTTTGGCATATTGACAAAACAAGGGGAATTGCGTCAGCGCGGCCACGGCAGCACATGAGCGCATCAGACAAAAGCATGCTGGACTGAAGGAGCAAAATTTTAATTTTCTGGAATAGATTTCCCTAGGCCTTGTGTAGCAAATTAGTTTGAGCCATTAAATGTTTATTTAAGAGACTGGATGTATCTAGGAAAAAAAAACAACACTTTTTGCTAACTAAATCAGTCTACCCTCACTAGCATCATTCATAATATATTATAGCCATGGGTGTAATTCAATTTCCATTATTTTTTGTCTGAGAGAGTCTACATTCAGCGTCTCTATTATAATTCATGTGTTTTAAAGACACTGGGACCTAATATTAGGAGACTAAAAGTTCTCTCAGTCATTAGTGACCCACTGCAGTTGATGGTTTAATATGGAGATAACTAGGACATGGTAATGATCACTGTATTTGTGACTTGATGAAAGCTCATCCTCAATGAGCTTTCAATGAGGTGGCGCATGTTAGTAATGCAGACATGAGATGAAGAGAGTAACTGATGAAAGTGCCATTGAGGTGGACTATGGTGAGGACTCTCAGTAAAAGGTATTTCAGCCTTAAAAACATAATGCTTACGGGAAATAATTAATACTTCAGCTGAGTTCTGCATGAACACTGCGATCGACTGGTCGTATTGTGCAAAAACACGTGAAGAAAGGGCAGGGAGTTGAGAGAAAGCATCATTCGCCATGTTGTCCTCCTGCTATGCTTGCATAGCATACTACACTGCACTACACTGATAAAAAAAATTAAATACATAATTAAAAAAAAAACAAACAAACCCCAAAACGTCCTGAACGGTATAAGCCAACCAATCCAGTGCACCAAAAAACCTAATCCACCTTCACAGAGCAACGCCTACAGGACACTTAGGCACACATCATTTATGAGTACACAAGATAAGAGCACCAATCATTAGCCCACAATCCAGGGGTTTATTACTCGGGCTGGGACAGTGAAGAAGGCAGTACAAGCCAAACAGTGACACAAAGTGAACCTGTGGTCCTCTGTGACTTGATATCCAGGTTCCTACCTGTTTCACTCGTGGCCTCCCAGGAGAAAACTTCCTCTTGGTGATGGCTGGCTTTCCCATTCCAATCTTAGGGGTAAGTGGTATAAGCGTGGTGGTGGGTATTACACTGGTGTGGTCATCAAGCAAAGGTAGGGTCTGGATCTGGGGCGGTTCTCTGGGAGATGTCCCTCGGCCCAGAGGGGAGGAGTGGGAAGGAGAGGAAACCATTTCTGCCAACCTTTCCACAGATGTCTTCAGTGGTTTCTCCTCTGAAGACAGGCTGGAAAGTAACAGATTAGGTTTGCTCTCTGCTGTAGTGTACATCTCCTCTGATGTACTGGAGGCTGAGGGCTTAACAGTCTCTACCAGGTTCTTGTGAAAAATACCCTCACTGCTCTCGTTGCTGAGTTCTTTTGGAGCAGTTTCCAGGAAAGAAGCCCCGACTACATCCATGCTCGAAGGCTGGGGTAGTGAGACCTCCATTGGTTGGTCCGTGAAAGGTACTGATGCAGTACTTGGTTCTTTGGTGGTTGAGATGATGGCCTTAAAATCCTTTGTGCTCGGGTTGGCCGTGCCCTCTTCAGGGCAGGCCTCTGTCTTTGCTGGTTTGATTTGTACTGTAGTATCCTGTGTCTGGAGTGACTCCATAGAGAGCTGGGCTGGAGAAGACTCAGACTCCTGGCTGGGAGTCCCTGAAGACGCAGGACTCTCTGTTGATGTAAGCTGGGCTCTTGCTGCTGGTTTTGTTTCTGTAGGAGGAAAGTAAGAAAAACAGATTTGGATATTTTTAGATCACACAAATTACGAGCAGACGAAAAGAGAGAAGTGAAAACAATGATATGTTAATGAGTGTCAAGTGATCACCATCACTAAAAAAAACAACTGTCATTAAGGTTCTAATATAGCCACCTCTCTCTGTCTGTAGTCACCACTCTGTTGTCTTACTCAATGCCCCGCCCACAGCACTATCTGATTGGTTACACATTATGACTAATAGCCTGTGTCAACACTGAAGGCTACTGTGCCACAGACGGAGCTGCTCCAGTGAGCAAGTGGAGCTGTGTGTTAAAGATACTGCTGAAATTGCAATAAAAATCAAAAAATCTTATGATCTGTTTCTATGATGACAAACATGCAGTTTTCACTGCAACTCTACATCAAGACTGAGGGAGTTATTACTTTAATAAGTAACAGTGGTTGAAAAACTGGAACTAAACTGTGGTTCACACATGCATGCCAAAGTGGGACCAAATTCAGGACCAAATAATTAGGCCGTGTGTACAAACCTGGTTTGAATTCTGTTGGGGTTTTATTGACAGAAGGTTCAGTAACCTGCCTCTCGACAATGTCTGCTCCCACTGAGACTTCTAAAAGAGAGGAGAGTCTCATCAGAAAGATTGCATACAATAAAAACTTTGATTTGCTGTTTATAGAGAAAAGTGAGAGTCTCGAGACATTGTGAACACATCATGATAAAGTAGTGAGGGAATAAAAGAAAGCTGGAAATGCTGTGCTTGGACGCCCAGCAGTCAAATTGAGAGAAAAAAGATGGTGTTACTTGCACTGATTCTACCCACTCTTATTAAAAATCTAATAGTAAAACAAACAAGACTATACTATGATGCAAATCCAGATGTCATGAAAACTATCCTCCCTTTCTACAAAAAAAAAAAGTAAATGAACACAGATGATAATCCTTTATAACCTCTAATATAACACATAAAACCTTGCTTTGCAGATCACCAATTATCTCTTGAGCCAAAAAAGGTACAAAATGTATATGGTTCAATATTAGCATAAGAAGAAAACAAAAAGAGTAGAAATGTAGAAATTACATATGGATGAAACACTAACTTCACTGTTCGGATTTAATGAACTGTTGCATTAGCCTTGAAAAGGATGTGACAGAGGCGTTACTGAAAAGGGGTAGCTTCAGAGTAACAAGCAGTCCCAGTGCACAAAAAGACAGTGAGACAACCCTTTATCACAGGCTTGATTTTAGCATTAATCTAGTGTATCCTTCCCTCTCTCACCACTTGGTTTTGCAGTGTCTCCTATCCTGTCTCTCTCCAATTGGTTTCGTATTAAAGGCATCAGTGCATTTGACTAGTCCGGTATGAATAGAACTAGTCATTCCTGGCTATCAGGCATCCACACATCGAGCCAATATTCTGCCAGACAGCCTCTGAACGTACAGATAGCCTAGTCTTAACGAGGTGCCCACCATTTCAATCCACAAGTTCCCATGTCACACTGATCCTGACACACACATGCACCTGCTAAGCATCTCTGCCAGGGAAGGGAGTAACCATGACAACCAACATCCCAGGGTCTGTGTGCTCTGGGCTCATGACTGTGCAGCTTGCAGGTGCTCATCCGGTGCCGATGCCAGAAAGTCAATTAGGAGATGGGCCTCCAACCATCTCAAGCCTTCAACTATTGACCAAGCTGAACACTCATTCTCTTTCATATTAACACCCTGCTTCCTATATCTCCTACAGTGAATAAGGTGATGGTTGAGATAAATACACAGCTTTGATTAATACAGCAGAGGCCTAAAGCCAAGTCTAAGCTGCAGTCACAGAATTGATCTAACAACATCTGTCAGCTGAGTCACGGTAAGCTTGCTGAGTGGTGGAGAATCCTGGCAGGTGACGAGCAGCTCTGGTTAATGACTTTAATTACATTACGTGTACAGGAGGTTGGCAACAGAGTGACGACACCACATAACAAAGCCAAAAGGAAATGAAAAAATTAAAAATGTGCAGATATCCAAGTAAATTTTACCTTATTATTAAAATACATTTTCTCTTCTCAATTGGTGCAGGATTAGAAGGCACATTGCAATAAATAAATAAATGAATAACTAAATGAAAATCCTAACTGTCTAATTCAACAAGGTTCAACCCAAATGCAAACCATATTTTCGGCATTATGACAAATGTCTTGAGAAAATAGGTAAAGCTTGACTCAATCTTATTTTGGGGTGCTTAACATAAACCACCTAAAGCTCCTCAAAACACATTTCTCATGTATGCCTGTCTTTAAAACCACAGCGGGAGAAGCATTGCCTTTCCCGCTATATCCGATGATGAAGCACTAGAAGCTAGTAAAATAAGAGCACATGTGTACAGTGAGCAGAGCAGGCAAGCAAGCTGTGTGAGTAGCCATGAATGAGCCAGCGTAGCTCCAAGCCAGGTTTGCAGACATGGGATCTAATATCATCACCATCGTGCAACTCCTATCCATTCTCTGCTGCCAGTGGAGTCTGCTGTCTAGACAGAGTGGGCAGCACAGCTACCACTGGCAACCACAGCTCACCGATAATTTCCCTGATACTCCACTCCACTCCACTCCACTGCTGCCAGAACTCAGATGGTCCAGAGAGAAGATACAGCCCTGAGCTTCAACAAGCAGATACCAGCAAATTTTCATCACATCCAAGTTTCCATATTAGTTCTGGCTTGAAAACAATGTGGCCACTTCCATAAATGTCACTGTAGATCAGGTATATGCTATTTAGTTAGTCTCTTAGGGTATAAAAGGAACCACAATTAAAATAACACAGTTCTTGTGTTCTGCTCCAGGTCTATGAATTCCCTGAATCCAATGGCCCTAACTTACGGCCTGTATCCCACTGAAGCCCCTGTTCAACCGACACAGATTGCTGTCCTTTGATTTAGTATCACACACCTGTTTCTGGCAACAGGATTTCTGTGAGGAAAAAAAATGGTGCTGGTCTACATGTCCTGGAAGATTTCAATGTGCCAGACAAATGGAAGAAATTCTGCTTAAATATCATATTTAATAATTTTTGAAATTGATCCAGCGTTGAGCAAGAGCTCTACAGCTGGCAACCACTAAACGGGCTGCAATGTAATCCCTTCAGGCCTTTACGTACTGTCAGTGTACATCTACTAAACATGTTTGTTTTTGCCACTGACGGGCTCAGATTGCTATCGTAAGTGTCTGACAACATCATGGAAAGGATCCCGACTGAGGTAGATCTTCTTGTTTAACCAGAAACAGCCGCTATACTGCTGTCGCCAAAACCACCAGACTCCATTTACAGAAACAGTAATTTCATCATCGTAAAAAACATTCGATTCAAACTTGACAGACGCAAACCAAAACTCACCAAAACATTCGTCTTTCCACTGTTCCACCAACAACTCCGCTTTGGTCAAAATAAACCATTTATTCATCGAAGTAGATGTGAAAATATCGTGAGAGCAGTGAGAGGGAGGGCAGACATCAAAGAGGCAGCGGGGAAAACAGCGTGTAGAGTCAGAATATTTTCACATCTAACTCCGGAATTATTCTCACTGGATATTACGGCCAGAGAGATTTAAATATGTAAGATATTTTCCCAGTAAAAAATGGTAATTACCAGATAACGAAAACCTGGCTGGCAAGCATGCACAAAACAGCACGACAGACATCAGACGTGGTCACAGTGCCTCAGCAAACTCTCACTCCGTTAAGAAGTATTAACAGGCTGACTATAAGTCAAATGCAAAGTTGATTTACATTAAGTAGGAGCAGCCAACTCAAGCACCAATCTCTTAGCCTTGCTCTTGGGTAAAACTTTAAAAAAAGCAAGTGCTCTTAAGTATCAGCCTCATTCACACAGATTGGCAGCACAGGCTACCTCCCCAGGAGACAGGAGGGAGAAACAAAGTCCTTTTAATTTTCAAAATACAGAGTTACAAAGACAATGGAGTCGCTTTAATCTGTCACTAGTAGGACACCATCTGGTGATTGGAGAGTCCTCTAAAAGAGGGAGTGCTTCTCTCTGGTCTTACTCCAAACAACTCCCAATGCCTTCATCTGCAACAAATGCGACTTTCAAAACTTCATCAGTGCTGACACTAGAGCCCAATTTCGTGTTGCATGGCCAAAACTTTCAACTGCTACATGGCTAGAGGCTGAATGAATGAACCCTGAACTACAAAGTTTCTCTTTCATTTTCCTTTTCATTAAATCAAGATATGATTAATATGCTGATAAAACAGACTAGATTCTCAGGAGGGACTCTTTAGCATAGAGGAAATAAAGACTTCAAGATAACACAAGGAGAGAGATCAGAGCAGTTTTCTTCTTGCGTATAATCTAACTTTTTTGGAACAAAGACCCACCAGGCTTCTGGGCTGACGTGGCCAGCTTCTCCTCCTGGACGGTAGCCTGAACAGGCTCTGGATCTGAGTGCAATGGAACAGTGAGTAATTCCGGTTTGGGGTCATTGTGCATTTCAGGAGGCAGCGGAGTGCCAGGTTCTAGGTCCGTGTGCTTTTTAGCCAGCTGTAGGCCAGTCTCAGAGTCTGTGTGCATGGAGGCTGGCTGAGGACTGAGCTCTGGGCCGGTGTCCATATCCTCTGCCTGTAGCGCCTGCTCTGCAGCAGGAGACCTGCAGTTGGAACAAACATAGTCCTCTCTGGGGTGGATTTCTGCTTGGCCTGAGTTCTGACGCTCACACTCCAGGTGTAGCCATCTGAAAGGAGTGCAAAGGAATTTTAAGGGATTGTTTGACAGGGATTTCTGTGAAATCCTAAAATGTATTTATTACTGTGGTTTTCCAAGTGTTTTCTCAATGTTACCAGGGAACATTAATTCCCAAAACAAATGATAAGAGTAATGAATTTGAAGTAATTAAAAAACAAATGTTCCTTACCTCTTACAAGTATGGCAGAAGAGTAAGTCTTTGTGATGCTCAGGGTCCAGGATGCAAGCACACATAGGACAGCACAGAGCAGGGTCCTGATTTTGGACGCAGTTCTCACACAGCAGGCTGGTGTGGTGCCATTGCCTGCTGGTTCGTGTTCCACATTGGATGCATACTCTGCAGTTCTGAGGACCAAAGGGAACCTTCTTAGTAACATGGTGACACTGAAAACCATTCAGACTCAATGCAGTATGAATACAAGCTTTCTGGTATACAGATTTGGCACTTAAGTCACAGAACAGGAAACAAGCATGAAACCTGCCCAAGCACACAGCGACTGTGCCTATTTTTAAGACCATGACTCTTATCCAGCAAAACGTATGAGGGAGAGCTGGGGAATAAAAAATAACATCAATAATTTTCAGTCTTGATGAAATGGATTTACAAGATAATTTTCAAATCCGAACGATCATTTAGACTAACCGATATTTAGTAAATGCTATCAGGGATAAACATAATATCACAAACATTCTAGGATTGAAAATTATCATTACAATTAAACTAATTTTCTAGATTAAAAAGGACTAAAAACTTTAAAACAGTGGCATCAAACTAATCATGTATGTTCGGGCTACATAGCTGCATGGCGCAACTTACTGCCAGCATTTGTCACCCACTCCATTCAAAACAGGCTCATTGTTTGATCTACGGTATTGCTCATTCTGAATATCGATCTGCAGAGCCGGAGAGCCCCCAGAGTTCTAGACACAGCATTTCAAGACCCACAGTTTTAGATGCACGCGTGTGCAACCAGTTTATTTTCCTTTACTTTTGTTCCCAAATCATGATTCATTCAAACTCAACACCGCACTTCCTTGGGTCCTCAGCAATACACCCACCAGGTATGACGTCAACTGGATGAACGGTTGCAGAGAAAAATCGTAGGATGTACGTACATTTACACAGCACAGAGATTCCTTCCATTTTTGTTTGATATTTGCATTGACAGCATGTAATAGCAAGCAGATTTGCTTTGTGTTAAATGTGGTCATTCGTCATCTATTTCAGCAGCATGCCTCTGATGTGCCGCTGTACATTTATAATAAGTGTTTGGACTTCAATATTTCGTTCAAGCTGGGAATGAAGAGAGGCTGCACACATTTTGACAAAACCTTCGTGCCACAAATGTACAAACACTTCTTTCACATACATAACATCACAAGTTGAAGTATAAAATATATTCAAGGGGGAGCACTTATGTAACCCATATTTTGTTATCTTACTCAGCTTTCAAACATAATTAAATAGGATCTGAATATTTAATGTAGTGCTACTTCAGGCTACTATGCAGCTGTATTATGAATGTAAAAATTGCAAAAACCATTGGGATCTGGGGAAAAAGTCAATGGACATCATCATAATAACTTGTGATAAAATGACATTATTTTTAAGATTGTAGAAAATAATGATGATCATTCCCAGAAGTCTTATTTTCCACAAGACACAGTCATAAAGCTTGCTCATGAAAAGTGTACCAGCACTTTCTTTCTCTTTCTCCCTGGCTTTGGTACTTAGCAGACTCGCTGGCCACTCAGCTAGAGTGAGCTCGCTGCTCATACATGATAGACAACATTAGGAGGAACATGACAGAGCACTGAAACTGGAACAATGACTTATTTTTCATTGACCTCTACTTCTGTAAGGTAATTAAACTCAGAACAAAGCTGCCATGTGAGTGGGAACAAGGGTTGGTGGCAGGCGCACAGAAGCAAGTGGCAAAGATGTGGGTGGGTTGTGTTCCTCCTGTGCTGAGTCAGATAGAAAAGCCAAGTGTGAAGACCTTTCATCACCTGCTGGCTCTACTGCCGTGGCCTCGTCCCACTGCTGCAGAAAATTGCGTGGTGTGTTACCCAGCTGCCTGAGTGACAAGCACGCATTCATGCTGCTGGAGGATGAAGGGCGGGGCCACACCAAGGAATGCATGTACTTAACATGCACGTGCATGCATACACACACGCTCATATACACTGTGTTGTCTTAAGACACTGAGGCTGAAGTGAAGTGATCAGCCAATGTGAGTCATTCTTTTAACCACAACAAGCGCACATTCAAATCGTCAAAATTCATCCATGTTCTCATGGGTGAGAGACATTTTACTCTGTGCCAGAGCAAAGATTCGGATATTGAATATGTTTCTGACGGAAAAAATCCAGGCATCACGTACAACAGATTGGCACTTCAGCCGAAAACCTACCTGACATCTCCATCCGTTGGTGGGAAGAGTGTCCATGGCAGGTTGCAGACAGAAGGTATGGTAGCCTTTGTCACACATATCACACACCAGCATTTTAGTGTCCTCTCCTGGGTTCCTACAAAGAGCGAGAGAGACGGTTGTATTAAATGGGACAGCAGAGGACTTTGACATCCTGCACATAAACAGCAACAAGCTATGTAGGATTTTATATACAGTAGTTACATGGATGATCACAGTCGCCACAGCTGTTTCTTTTCTTGGAACTGTCACCTTTAGGAGGTTTCCTGAACAAAATATTTTTGACATCATGCTCTAGTTCTCAGTTGAGCACTTGCTTCCCTTTGAGTTTCCAAGCCAAAAGCACATCAAGCGTATTCACTGAGACCTTTGCATCCTTTGTTTGAAGTGGACTGTTGTTTCTATTATATTGAAACTCAGTTTTACTGAACATATCAATTCCATTTCTTATCATTATATGAATGAGTACATGCATGAATCAGAACAGAGTACCAGCCTTTTACTCCCACAACTAATATTTGCTTTCTGTTCTTATTTTTCAGAGAAATGTAGGAAGAATTATTTGTTTTTGTTTCGGTGTCCGTCTTGCCAACATTTTAATACTGTATTTCTAAACACCCCAAAAAATGCAATAGTCATTCACAACACAAACCTTACTTTTGCTGGACCAGGACTGGCTGACACTTACTGTCCCTTACTGACTGACTATCTACAGTTAATGAAGGCAGGATGAGGCCTGCAGCAATGTGTAGGCAAGCAAATGCAATGACTCATCATGTCAAATCCAATGCCAGAGCGATAACTTCTGGAGAATATTAAGTGGGCTTGTTATACTAGTAAGGATTTATTGTTTTCTATCAGTACTTTCTTTACCTCTAAACTATGAACTAATATATCCTTCTGACCTTACATGGCCAGCAGTATAATGTTTTAAAATTCACTAAAGGTGGCAAACACAGCTTGTTTACAGAATTAATACAGCGAGGATAGATAATTGAGCATAAGGATGGCAACTGCAATATTGCAGTGCCAAGGTTTATCACAAACAAAGTAATGTTTGCTCCTGCAGAATGTTAGTATGCTAAACTATTGTCCCAGCTGATACACAGTAGCTCAGGGCGTGTAGCTGTGTGTCAGGGTGTGTGGGGGTGCTACATGTGTAATTGTAGGATTGGTAATGTGTAAGGCTGAAGAATCGGTTGAAAAAAATGCTTGACTGTAAATACACAAATAGCCTTTTTCTTGTGCAATATTATATGTATTTGACTTATTTTGACTTCTATGAATGCAAGTAAGATAGGTATAACATCCACCCAAGCTATGCCATCCAAAGGTAATGATAAAAGGGTTTGTGGACACACACACAGAGAGCTAACTGCTTCACTAGCTGTGAGTTTGAGGTAAAAAAATTGAGCATGTTAAGAAAAAGCTCTGTGTGGGACAACTTTGTCCAAAAAGGCAACAATGTCAAATGTAAACTGAGTGATCAATTCTTGAGTTTAGTAGTAGCACAGGCACGAAGGTGTACCACATTAAGAACAAGCACCCAGCTACCGTGTCCGAGGATGGCTCACCGGTTCAAGCTGAGTTGATATGCTGCCAATCAGTGTGGTAGAGGGTGAGGGATTTAAAGAGCTAGTTTGGTACTTTCAGTCTCAGCACATTATGCCATCGAGAACTACTTTGACTAAATACAGTGAAAAACACTTTGAGAAAGGAAGGAGGAAGGATAAGCTAAAAGACAAGCAAGCAAGGGCAGACAAGCTAGCTCTGACCACCGACTGCTGGGCAGCTCTCACAAACAAAAGCTACATCACAGCTACCTGTCACTTCATCAGTGCTGACTCAGAGATGCAGTCCAGTGTGCTCCTCAGCTCAAAAATTAACTGGTCATTAACTGGTTAGTTTCCAGTCAATGGGTGTCAGGCTCATGAAAGCCAAATTAAGTGAAACTGACAACCCAAGTCAAACCTAAACAATTTGAAGGAATCAGAGAAATTGGAGGCAGTCTAAACTCCAATGCCATGCATTACAGTTTGTGACAATACACAACTCGTCTTGAAAAATACCATGCTATGCATATAACATGATGCTAGGATTTCTGTGTAAATAAAGAATTGAAAGCTCGATGGACAGCGTTCAACTAAGGCAAACAGGCCTGGCTGCAAGCAGAGCTCCTGCACTGTTTAAATAAGGTCAGAAGTTACACGACTGAGCTTGAGGGTACAACATCCAGTTAGCTCCTCACAAACCACAGAGGTAAACAAACCAGCAGTAAGCACCATGGCTGGTAGCTATAGAGAAAAATAGTAAGAAGAAAAGTGAGAGAAAAGCTAGGGAGGACAAAAACATTCAGCCTGAGATACATTATTTAGGTGGGTGGGAAGGTGACTCACTTGCATGTCTGGCAGATTTTGCACTCGGGGCACTGCCAACCTGCCCTCCTTAGAGGGGTCACGGCCATGTCCAGGCATATCCCATGGTAATGCTGACCACAGCTGGTGCAGAAGAGCTGGTCCAGTAGGTCCCCTGGGCTATCACATAGCGCGCAATTTACATCATCTACAACTACAGGAAGGACAATTAAGGAAACAGTCAGTTAAATCAAGAAAATAAGAGAGAAAATTGCATTTCAGACATACAGCTGACATAAAGTCAAATACTTATGTACATTTTTTTTAATGCAGCTTCTAGATATGATGTATCCAATTCTACTCTACTTACATTTGTGAATGGCCAATTCAGCGTGTTCTGTGCAGAGGAGTGAAAGACTCCTGATATCCTGAAAGGTCCCAGCTGCCCCCGCACAGGGGTAATGGTAGAGTTGAGCACATCCTTCAGCACAGCACTTAATGGATGCTCCAAGGCGCTTACAGTATGCACAGTGCTGCAAAAAGAGAGCGAGAGAGGGAGAGAGACAGAGAGAGAGAGAGAGAGAGAGAGAGAGAGAGAGAGAGAGAGAGAGAGAGAGAGAGATCATTATTATCTATATGTCTAAAATGTCTTTATCCACAAAATGTTAATAATTTCCATGAACAGCAAAGGAAACAAGAAACATGTCCATAACATTTTTAATGACTGACTTAGCTGATGTTAAGAAAATGCTTTATCCTTTAATGTCTCTGAAAAAACGGTCATCACGTTTCTCAGCTTAGGATCAAGACCCCTGTTTAAATCCCTGTTTTAGCCTCCCGATGATCAAATTCATGACAGAGCCTCACCCATTCCCTATTTCTCTCAGTTCTATGAGTGTGCACTAATAGCCACTCTGGAGATCAAGTGGAAGACTTGCTGATGGGCTGCAAATGCAATCGGAGAGCTGTGAGCTGTGCCACTGCTAACACTGGGAGCTAAGCTGCCATGAGAGCTCAGCCCCATTGAGTGGCGTGACCTTTTCCATTTCACAGCTGAGAGACCCACGCTGCCGGGCCGACCTTTACCAGCCAGTCTGATCCATCAGCTTTGCCGTGCCTCACTGAAGCAGTCCCTCCCTGCTGCCCCAACACATTAAGATGGTGTTAACACCTATTAGTCCACGGATGTTCTCCCCTGACTCACCTTTGTGCTCCCTGAGTCAATGGCTCTGTCCACATTAAGCAGAGATTGTCCCTCGCCCTCACAAACACCTTCGGACCACAAGGCACAACTCTGATGTGCCCAGCATTGCCCTGAAATTTCAAAACATATAAGGAGGTGATGATGATGAAAGGTTAGACTCAAATAATGTTAATTCTCCATTCAAAAAAGCTAACAATGCTTGGTAGGAAAGAGTAAAAATGTTTAGTCTATTGATCTTACCTGACTCAAAGAGAGACTGGACGTTAAGATCTTGTGGAAGGCCGACATGAGAAAGCTCATCCCAAAATCGACTGGCTGGGTCAGGTTCTTCCTCGCAGTTTTCAGACCCACTGGAACAAAGGAAGAGGTTTGCAGAGAAAGCAGGTCAGCACAGTTTCTTTTTTTTTTTTAAGAGGACAGCCAGAAGATATGCAGGAGAAGGACAGACTGAATCAATTTAGTAAGAGTAGAGACATAAAGGTAGAGGATGGTGTGTAGTTTTTACAAAAGCAGAGAGATGAAGACAGAGAGAATGAGCTGGGGGAAAAATGTTAGAGAGCAAATAAAAGCTGTGTGGGGGAGGAGGGAGAGGAGGAGGAGGAGGAGGAAGAGGGCCATCTTGTTTGGTGTGTGCACAAGAGGCTGGCTGTTCTGTCTCATAAAATCTGTTGAAAAGGATGCGTTTCCCCGAGTCCCTGGCTTGAACTAGCGAGCTGCATAGCATGCGGAAAATGTGGAGAGGGAGCATTAGCATTTAAAAAGGACCTAAGTTCCAGTAAACAAACCAACGGCCAAAATCAAGAGACTGGTTTCTGGAAGCATGATGGCACACTCATGACAAACAGCCTTGACAGCTTATTGTTTACAGCCAAAGTTTCATCACCAATTATGAAATGATCTTTTCCCACCTCCTCACATTTCACAGTTTTCCCATCTGTCCACCGCCTCTGCTTCTCTTACAAATCAATATACAATTTCTACTCCTGCCCTGTGCTTTCTTCTGTGCCTCTGTGTGGCACAACCGAGGACTGGCCCCAATGACCAATCACACGGCAACAACACAACAGCTACTGGTTGGTTTGGCTTTCTGCCAGACCCATACTGCTTCCCACTGCCCATTACGTCACTGGCAGCCCGGAGAGACACCCAACTGGTTCCAAAGGACCAAAACAAATTAGGCAGCTGTCCAAAAGAGTCCAAGGAGGGTCCTTTGTTGGCACGGGGTGCAAATATGTGAGTGCTCTCACACTCACACATATACACACCTGGGGCCACTAACTGCTAGGGCAAAGTGATAATTTAGCCTTCAAATGTAGAATGACAACACAACCTCCGAACTGAGAGAGGCCCTTTAGCCTGTGAGGTTTGTATGTTAGTTTTGTGTGCATGCACCTTTGTGTGTATGAGTAAATATCATTGTAGTGAGGCCATTAACAGATTTTCTTCTTCCTTCTACAGGGTCTCATCACAGATGACTCTACTGTCCTGACCGACACTGACAGCCAAACCATTTGTGACACCACTGTCAGCCAAGCCTACTTACTTTGTCTTTTCCCTCTGTCCTGAGGTGGTCTCTTCGGCCATTTTTGGCTGAGTGGTTTTATCACCATCACTGCTATCGCTCGTCGAAGCTCCTCCGACCTTGTGGCTGAAGAGTGCTTCAAGCTGAGGTGTGGTACTGAATACTTGCAGATCCCCCTGACCCAGCAGGCTGCGGCCACCGCAATAACAGAAGGCACAGAGACGCTCACTGAAACAAAGAAAATGGGTGGTAGGGGGTGTTTAATTATATATACCTACTGTGACTTAATACAGTGCCACACATGTCACCATGAATTAAGGCCTCCTTCTTCTGGTGAGGGGACTGTCTGTGCAGCACCATTATGTGTTTATACATATAAACACATAATGGCTACATGTGGCAGGCACACGCTGTCTACACACACACATCCACTTATAAAACGAATCACTTGTGAAATTCACATGGAATAGACTTAGCAGGCCAGACCCATTCTAACATGCACCTTAACCTTTAACCTGAAGTGTAATAGTAGGGAAATGTTTTCAGATTAGTCACAGTTTTTGATTTTGAGGTCACAATTAAATTTTTGATACAGTGCTTTTATCATACATTTTATAAACCCTATATAGCTTTGCTTTTAACAACATTTTAACCACACCAAGCAGTTAATTATGTGTGATTTTTTTCTACAAGAAGCTGAAAACAAAAACCATCACCTTATAAGAATAACTGGACATGGAACTGTAGCAGATTCCATGCGAGAACAGCTTTTTAGAGACAGAGCGGTAAAGACACAGAAAGAGAGAATAGTGGCCAAAAGCTGCAAAGTTGAGAAACAACATGGGCGGTAAATATTTATCACATTTTTAAGGGATGAGATGGCCTTGTTAATAAGATCCCAAGAGATGCCGCTGGCCTGCCCTCCATCACTAACATCGATAGCAGAGACAGGCCAGGAGACTGATGACAACCTTTAACAGAGTGGCACCTGGGAGGAGAGGGCTGCCTCTACCAGCTGATGACACCGTTTCATTTCATCCATGCGTGTGTACACAACAAGGCAAACAGCACATCACATTGCTGGATACAAATGCACAACTGCATACTAATTCTAGTACATGTACATGGTCATATAAACACTTTTTTAAAAGAAGAAAAGGATCTTTATCTATCAAACAGTTATGTTCAGGGGAAGTTTGGTGTTTCTAACCTGCTTTTGACTTCCCTACTCGCTGGGACAGATGGTCCTGCTGAATTCTCAGCTGGAGGGCTCTGGGCCAGAGGGGAAGAGGGGTTGTCCTCCTCTGGCACCTCAGTGGTCACCTCTTCCACAGTTTCCACTGGCTGGATTGGCGTTTCTGATGGTAACCCAAAAAAGGAAAAACGATCAGTTATTTAAGTAAGAAACAAGTAAGCATTAATCCCTTCAGAGCATCTGCAAGCAGTGCATCCCACTCAATGTTGGCCTCTATGCTATTAGCTGCTCTTCAATCCGTTGCCAATTATGACTGTAAAATCAGCATGCAGCCTCAAACAGATACAAGCTGTCACAGGGCAGGTTGATTGCATTCTAGTCAGTTTCCTCCAGGTCAAAAACACAGCCTTTATTATTGAGATGGATGGTAAAATATGGGGACCATATGCTCAAGCACTGATTACGGTAAACCCACTGGGAACATCAAGCTCTTGTACAGAATAGTAATAACAATGGGGGCAGAGAAAAAACTAGAATCAAGGCATGCCAAAGTGTCTTAAAAAATGGAGTTTAATATTAATGAGGAATATTTTGTCTAAAATACAACTACACCCAATTTTGTTACCATCAGCACCATGACTGCTTTTGATCTAAATTACAAAAAAAGGCTCAATTCACTGTGCTAATCATACAAAACAACTCCCAGACGTACCTCTCACTGAGACTTTGGGCCATGCAAAATTTTTATTAACATTTCATTGAGATGTAATTAGGCTAATACTGCAATGATTCAGTGTCATCCAATGGAATTACACAAGGACAAATTCAAGCTCATTACCTCCTAATAACTGAACACACCTGTGGAAGACTTCTTACGGTCTTAGGATATGACAGACATGTCGGAAATTGTGCATCACCTTTGTTTTTGTTTGTTTTTTTGATTAGAACTTAATATTTAACTTCGTTATTCTGATAAGCATGTACTACGTCACTATGCTACATTTTTCAAGGTAAATGTGTTTAAGTATGGGATTTGTGATCATTTTAAATATATTGTAAATGCTTTTAAAAGTGCTTTGCATAAAATATTTACATTTTAAATATAAATTCTAATGTACAAGTGACACAAATCAAGGATTATATAGAGAAGATTAGCACAGGATTTTAAACCCACGTCTCGGCCTTTTCAATATACATATATACTCTGCTTGACCTCAGATGCACACTTCGCTTTAGGGTCGAGACTGTATAGAAATTGTACATTTCATTTTAAGAAACGCCCTGCAATCGACTGGCGACCGGTTCAGGGTGTACCCCGCCTCTCGCCCATTGTAGCTGGGATAGGCTCCAGCCCCCCGCAACCCCGAAAGGGATAGGCGGTATAGATAATGGATGGATGGATGGATTTTAAGAAACACCTGGAGGCAGAGAGAGCCACTGAGGGAACCGCTGGGATGTTAGCAGACATGGGAGTAGACTGAAAAGGCAAAACTCAAGTCCACTCTATATTCTTTGAAATAAAAACAACAAAGATGGAGAAAAAAAATCTTAGCATTGGAAAACTCAAGCTGCTAATAATTGCATATTGTTTATATAACGTGAAGCTCAGCTCAGCTAATATAAGTAAAGTTAGCCACTGGCAGAATTTCATTCCCCAATATCTCCAGCACAGCAACAGGGCAGCACTGAAATGTAGGAGAATGGGAGGCATGGTCATGTGACGTGATGTACACACATAAAAAAGCACATAAATGGGTCTGGAGAGACTGATGGGATTTTAAAAAGCTTTTAGAGGGCATTAGCCTTGGGCTCTTTCCCACTGCACCTCAATGCCAATCTCAGAGCAGGAGGAAAGATGGAAGCAGTAAGGGGAGGAAAAAAAAAATACACACCCACTGCAGCTTCACAGCTCAAGCTAAACCCTTTCAATTATAGCCCTGAAGTAGAAGCATGGGGTGCCAAGAAAAAGCTCTCATCCATCTTTCTCCAGGAGAGGGAGACTCCACTACCTTAACTGAAAAACCCTTTTGAGGCACTCTCTGCACGAGGCTGCCTGGATGAGCAAGTTCAAGTCTTCTGTCACTCCCAACGTAACTAACGTACACAGCAGATCAAAAAAGGGGATCGCAAAGTCTCACCTGTGTCCTGAGGGCCTATGGACTCTGTTATCTCAGTTCCATCCATGCTGTCCTCCTCATCCACAACAACCCTCCCTCTGGTGCGACCCCTAGGGTGAGGAAGAGACACAAACAAATAAATACAGACAGTGAAAAAGAATAAGATAAGATGCCTGGGTTTGTGGGGGGGCGGGGTGGTCATGAATTAGTTAAATATAGTCACAGCTGTCACTGATTTTTAATGGAGGCACTCAAGCCGCTGGGCAAGGCAAAAGGGTAGTAGTAGTGTGTGTGTGTGTGTGTGTGGGGGGGGGGGGGGGGGGGGTAATAACAGAGACTGGTAGTATGTGGAATTTAAAGATGGAGGAAGGCCAATCTGGATAGCTCTGAAGATTTACGTTGGGAATTAAATAGAGGCACTAATGACATTAACATCATCCACAAATACATAAATGACAATATCTATGTAGTGTGACAATGTTATAACAAATCAATATTAGACATTTACTGATGCTCATACACCGAAATTGAAAGATGTGTTCAACATGGAACCAATACATTCATCATTTACAGTCCCCTGAGGGATGACAACTCATTACAGACTAACTGAACATGCTCTAGTTGAATTTCAATTCAGAGTACAGACATTACTTATTATATGATAATAGCTCTGTAATTTAAGACACCAAACAAATACATACTCATGCATGTGCAAGAGTCATATTTAGTATCTTGAACGGACATATCCTCCTTGGGACTTTATGAGTAATCACTAGGAGTTGATGTATAGCACATCCTAATAAAATGGACAATGTTCATTTAAGCTTTGGACAAAACCAATGATGCAGAGATTGCACAACAAAGACAATTAATTTTATATCTTTGTGTTTGTGGGTTTTAGTCTTTGATGTTATTATTCCTAAATTAAAAGTAGTAAACAAACAATTACATGTACAACTGTAAGCAAACCTTAAAAAAATGAAAATAAAAAAACCCAACCACATTTGAGCGACTCGGTTAATACAGAAATAAATAAATGCAAACAGCTAAAACCTCTCATTATCATATGTATTTGTATGTATATGTATATGAACAGCTACTCTATCTGAAGACAACAAGCTACTGGGGCTATTTTTGTGTAGAGGAAAGCATGTTGAACCTCTAAAAGCAAAGCTTGTTTTTTCTCCACTTGAGTCACACTGAGTCAAAAACGTCACCGGTATGGTCCATACTTATATTAGTAAGAACATGACGCTATGTTTGCAGAAGAGCGGGTTTATGAAAAGGTCTATGCAAATCAATTTTTCATTAGCAACCTGCAAGACCATCACATTCAACACATTTTTGAGAGGCCTATATAACCCATGTCTAGACAAAAGTGTTTCAGTTGCGTCTCACGAATGTAACTGCGAGTGTTTATTTACTGCTTCAAGCCTACTTTTTCCAGCAATAGGCATGTAGAAGCAATGGTGATTCCCACTAAAAAGGCACTGAATAAATATTTTTATCTACATTTAGCAACCCAGGTAAGGAAGAGTGTTGCCCAGCAGCTTGGAGGCAAGACTTAGAAACATCTTGGGTACTGAGGAGCTGCAGTGCTTATGAGCAAACTGCAACCTATCCTGTACATTTACTGCCACGAGACAACTTCACTGGCTTCACTGCTCCGATCGCCAACACCTGCTCTGAGTGCAGCCGCCAGCACTTTTCCTGCCCACCGCACATTCACTAAGCATACAATCATATGCATCAGATGGAAAAATAGCTCAGGAATACTCACACATATCAAAGGTAAATTGACCACTACACAAAAACTTTTGCGGCTCAAAGCTCGCGGACATGTCGTTTCAGTGTCACGTGAACATTGTTGCCACAGAGCACAATATCGTTGATGTGACTTTTACAGTCTAGACACGGGCAATATAATAAACTAGAATTCAGAGTTGTGCCACAATTTTGTGTGTGAAAACAATCAATTTCTTACAGTAAAAGAAAAAAATTTACAAAGCCAACAAAATACTTAAAAAGGATTAAGGCTCTGCAACTGAGTTAGTATCTAAACATTTACAATGATACCAAATCCTATTTATATTTGAACACTTGTGTGATAAACCTGGAACAAAATGGACTTTTTGCATTCTGTTTCTCTAAGTTTTGCCCATCTGCACTCAGTTAAGACACGAAAACTCATCCCTAGCACATAGTGTAGCAAGCATTGACTGTATACAAAGATGGACGACAGCTCCCCAAAGGGGAGGCCAAAACATCTCAATCACGTCCTGGTGGCTGTCTGCAATGTAGGTCATTTTAGGTAGTTGTTATCTGGTTCAAGTTAAGTATCAATTATGTTCAAGTGTTCATTTTTTCGAATTAATTTTGGTTTTAATTAGTTATTTAATGGTATGAAAAGGGGGTGTGACATCACAATTTATCATGATTGGCTGCTCGTGTGCGTTCCCAACTGATTTGGCCCGACTGATTTGGAGTCATTGCCGCAAGATGGCAGCTCCTGTACCTGGGATATTTTGGCTTCATTTTCGTACAGTGGAAGAAGTGGAGATGCATCGTCCAACTTTACATACAGTCTATGATAGCAAGCAAGTGAACCATCCCACAGTATGAGGAAACAAACAACTGCTAGTTAGGTGAGAAATGCACTCAACCTCAGGTATGCAGGCAACCAACAGAGGCTGCCCAAATCCTGCCCAAAATGAGCCACCTCCATAGCTACATACTGACACTCCTCTCCAGAGAACACAATGCAAAATATTATGTAAAAACAACAAGGACAGCTTTAAACCCAGTTACAGATTTTAAGTAGAGGTATTCAGATGTCAAATAGATTACTGTACAGTAGTAAAATGGAGTGCATCATGTATATACTTTGCAAGAAGACAAAAAATGTTAGATTAAAACTGTGTATTGGCAAATATTCATTATTAAAGGCCTTGGATTGAGATCCAAGGCAAAAAACTTGATCGGGATATCCCTTCTCATGTGGCTACCTCCTGTTGAATGACCTAAAAATATCTCATTACTGCTCCTTTTCAAGATTTTCTCTCTGGAGTGCCATGTTAAACATAAGCTTAGACTTTTCTCTGCTTCCCCCGTCATCTCTCTTTAAAGACATCATCGCAATTTTAAAAGGAAAAAAAAAAAATCAGCCATTATTAAGAAAGTGAAGCCCTTCCCTTATCTTACTGTATGTGCCCTGTCAGCATCATCAAACTACCATATGCATGTGTGCTAACTCATACAGATGCGTGCGTGCGTGCATGTGCGCACCCCCCCCCCCCCCCCCCCCCCCCCCCCCCCCCCCCACACACACACACACAAAACCCAGCACATGCTCTTTTACATACAGTATGGAGAGATCTGTCAGTGTCAGCATCCTCCAATGGGAGCTCTGTTAAACTAATCTTGGAAGCGCCATGTGGAGGGGATAATTGTCATGGATACAAATTAAATAGCAACATCAATTGTTAGCATGCTAAGTGGGGAGAGCAAACACAGCCCAAATGAGAACAGCCTGTCTCAGGGGTACTCAGGAGGATACAGGGGGCTGGAAGTGAGGGAGGAGATGCAGGGTTGGAGGGGGCGGTGGGGTAATTTTCGGTGCCACTGGAGAGAAAAATCACAAATGGCTGAATGCCAAATCAACCCCTCCCTCTAAATGACTTCCATGTCAAGATAAGGAACAACCCTAAAACCAAAGAATGACAGAAGAGGCCTCTAGCAAACCTTGGCTGTAACATAATTACCTGTAAGCTTGAGTCAAATAGAAATATCTTAATAAGGTGGAACTAAACTCTAACAGAGAGCTCTTTTCATGTTATTGTGACAGTGCAAACAGTAATTGCTGAGCCAAAGATGGCAGAGCTTTCCCATAAGGGCGCCTGCCGACCACTGCTGCCAACCACAGCCAACTCCTTTATTATATAAATTTTAGATTTCATTAAAATAGTTTTGATTAACAAGTTACAATCACTAGCCTCCACTTCAATGCAAAGCGACCATGATAATAGAGATATGTGCATATCTATCTGCATTATTCCCACCCCCACAAAAAAAAAAACAAGTGTGCATGCTCAGCTGAGGCTGTGTCAACAAAACAGAAAGAGTCATCTTCAGCATTTGACAAATATTAGCAAAATAATTGATGACAAAACTAATTAAGAATTGCACTAATTGCACAGATGGGAGAAATCCTCATCGCATGGGCTACTGTTGAAAAAACAGGTGGCAGCAACCTGACAATTGCACAGTAAGTATCAATAAGTCCACTGATAGCAATGCATTTTCTACATACACCACACAACTGTTTATAGTCTTAAAGAATAAATGAAGGAATGAATTATCTTCAATTGCACTACAGCAGAGCCATCTCTAAACACATTGCAAAGACAACTGAGACAAGCAATGCACTCAAACTAAAAGTGTCTAGGCTGAGGGATAGGATGTTTGAAGCACCACGCTACCACCCTGGCAGTGCACTTTTTGAACTGGGTAAGGACTTTGATGACAGTGAAGATGAAGATGAGGATGACTAGAAGTTGAGCTGTTTCAGCAGATTCACATAATTTGTGTCAAGTGATTCACATTTTGTTATTTCAGAGTTACTTTGTCATAGGTTTGTTTTAGAAATAATCAAATTAAAAACCAACCCACAGGCTAGATAAGACATCAGATTAAAACACGTTTCCCTTTAGAATAATTTAACTTATTTATTCTCACTGAGCAAATCTACAGCAAAACAATTCAGTAACCATCATTGCAGCATGTCTTGCTAAACCTCACAGTGACAGTACCAAGAAATAAATAAAAAGTAATACATTTTAATTATTCTTAATTACAAAAGTTCAGTTGACAAATCAGGAATCGGTGTGGTTTTAAACATTAACACCTATTTACAGACTGTGTGGGTTAAAATGCAGAGGAAGCCTAATTCTCCTTTAATAATTAACCAATCTCATTAAAATAATTAAGATCAGTGCATATGATGGAATTATGGCATTAGAATGTGCCAGACCCAATTTGGGCTTTTACAGTGAAAACTGTAGCTATTTTTTTACTGGCTACTTTCCCCCCACAGGTTAACTACTCCGTATCGTTGTGGAAAGCCCTCAGATGAGTTGTCTTGCTGTTTTGGATCACACTGAGACTTGTGTGTGACAGAGTCTGATTTTATATCACCCTCAGTAATAATAATAAATGACTGAATGTGATATCAGAAATATAACCCAAGAAAAAAACAACTGCAACAACTCAGTAGTGTGTAGCATCTGCCCTAACAAACCAAAGACTCAAAAATGACAACTAATAGATAAACAGTTAGATTACATTAAATATCTGATGTGATTCATCAGTTTGTTAAGGATTGGTCCAAATTTTCAAGACAAATCTCATACAGCTTCTCATTTTTGAAGGTCTTGTTCAGTGCACAACTGCTGACAAGACAAGGAGCTTGAACATATAGCAGTAAAAAGGAATATCAGAATGTAAATTAACATTTTCCAAACTATACTTGACCTGATCAGCACGACACAAGAGGGCAGAGTAATGTAAACCTACAGACAGCCATGCACCAGGACCCAGCTTAATGAGTTTACAGCTACAGCTACAGCAGCAGCAGCAGCAGCAGCAGCAGCAGCAGCAGAGCAACAAACCATTTCCATCTTTCAGCCATATATCTCGCTCCAGTTTAGAGAACCACACCGCATTTCTTGCAGGCTTCCTTGACATGTTCACAACAAGCACTTTGACTGTCCATAGCTACTGACATTTAAGTGGATTTTGATTCCAGAGGGCAAATCAGAAGCAGAAATTAGCTCCATGTCACGTTTTCATCTATGACCACAACCTGCTATACGCACACCAGTATTTGGTGGTGGTGGTGACGTCTTCACACACGCTGCTACACAACATTCAACTCTAATTATATATAACTACACTTAAGGCATCAAATTTCAGCACTGGGACAGCCAGTTATTTCACTGACAAACGCTCAAGACTAACATTCAACCCCATACCCTGCACAACTTATCCACCCCCCCACCCCCCATCCCCCCCCACACCCCACACACACACACACACACACACACACACACACACACACACACACACACACACACACACACACACACACACACACACACACAGTCCCACCACAGGGAGAGAGACAGAGAGAGAAAAAAAGAAAAGGTGAAAATAATGCTGTGGTAAGTAGTCCCAGCCAGCAGAGCGCTGCCCGGAAAACCCGACAAGGATCGTGACATTCTGAAATGGATTCACAAGCAGATGGAGTGTGGGCATATCTGGTAAATTCCAGCAAGCAGAACTACAAGAGCATTTTCTGACACATCCTCCTTTGTCACAAGCAAACTAGCTTTTAACACTTAATACTGGTTATATTAATATTTATACACAGCACTTATTTTCATTAGAAGAGGAAGCCAGTTGGTCTGAATACAGGATTGTTCTATGAGGATAATTCACAGCTCTGTGAAGTTGTTGCACTCTGAAGTGTATGTGATTGAGCATAGTGTGTCATTCATTATGTTATCACAGTTAGCCGAGTTTGATTTCTAAACAGCTAACAGGTAGTTTTAAGAAAGGAGGACCATCCACCCATTGGCCTATTGTTTTTGTGAGCAGTAGTGAGATTAAAATTAGGGTGTATTGAATTGGTTGATAGGTGGAACAACCTGAGATCCATCAACAAAGCTGATCATTGTTGAGAGTTGGTGTACAAGGATGCTCAACGGAATATGAACTCAGTGTAGAGGTTTATGGAGGCACAGCGGATCTAATCCAGTGAAATTTAAGTTGGGACATAATTGCAATGATTACTGAACAAAATAACTGTGATAATCATTTTAGCCATTTTCTGCAGCCTCACAAAAGCCTGTTTTTACATAAAAAAACAAAACAAAACTAAAGTCTTCATTCTGACCATGACACCACTGACACCGCAACAATATAAATCATTCTAGAAGAGCAGAACAAGAACACACTTCTGCCAATGGTTTGGCCTTGACCAGTTCATCAACATGAGGCAATTCAAGTCTGTTCCAGGTCATCCTTCCACTGTGGCATTAACGCATCGTCTGGATGCTCACAGATTAAACGATCCATTGGGAGCAGGGTATTAAGATTGATTGAGAGGACAGACTAAGGAGAAGAGACTTAAGAACCTTGCAGGCATTGTATTACAGAGCAGCTCTAAGCTGTGCTATATGTTGCGCTATGGAAGTCATAAAGAAGCCACACACCTTGTACAATACCTCACAAGACATTTCTGTGCTGGTGTTGCCTAAAATCAAGCTACTTTGGAACTTAAAAAGCCCTATATGACAAGGACTTCTAATCAACTAAACAAGACAATCTGCTACCAGTTAAATAGTCCAAACATGACCAGTTCTGAACAACCAACAGCAACACCCAAAGTACCACCGACTATTTTCTAGGTTCTAGGTGACACTAACTCTCAGAAATTAAGACGGCCAGCTGTAGTGACGGGAGGCTTTGAGAGGAGATTTTTGATATCTTCCACTGCAACGCTGCGGTTTTTTTGAAAGATACTGCCTGACTTGAGCTTCTTTGCTCAAAATAAGGGTTGGGTTGACATTTTCTTGTGTGAAATTTAAACTATCCCACATTACCCAGATTTCATGATATAGTTTTGGGGCTGCTTCATAACCATGTCTGCATTAAGATTCACTTTACTTACAGAACACATATTTTTCAATAATAGGACTAAGAACTGCATATAAGCATTAACACTTGCTGAGGTGCTCTAATTTAACACTTGCAGAACGGATTAAGGCCAGAAACACCATAATGCAGAACAAGATCACGGTTTCTTTTAAGCAGTTTTATAGTCCATTTAACCACATGGTTAGTTTAGTTTTATCAGTTAGTTAACCAGTACCATTGTGTCAAACATGTACTGTCACCGAGCTGATGTAGAGCGGTGGTTAAAAGACTGACTAGAAATACATTTGAAATGTCCTGATATGTGATTTTAATGGATAGCTGTCTCTTGTGCAGGGAACAATGGATTTTTCAGAAGAAGAAAAAAATGACGTCATTCAAAGAGTGTTTTGGTGACTCCAGACATGAGTAGGCAATCTGAATGGGTCAAAATGGGTCCTGTCTACACCTACTACACCTATAACAAATGGACAGTCTTAGATGTGGGGCAAAGTGTGGACCTGAACACCTGGCCACAGGACCACTACTTAAAAAACAAATCTTAAGAAAAATTTTTTGCTTTAATTCTATATTACATTAGCAGCATCAATGACCTGCATCTTATGGAAGGACTAAGAAAATCCCCTGTGGCATAAAAATACAATAAGATTTCTTGGTAAAAACCTACTTCTTCCTGTTCTTAGACGTAGATGAGGGTGGCGCCTGGGGTAGGATGGCAGCAGCATCCTTTCGCGGCCTGCCACGTGGTCGCTTGTCTGCGTGGGCAGGACTTCCTGTGGACGTGGCCCCTACACTGCTGGAGGGCGGTGAGGGTCCCTGGTCAGAGGGTTCCACAGTCTTATCCTCTGATGACATTCTTTAAGAGATGGCAAGAAAGATGAGATAATGATAGGTGTTACATAGTAAGCTTGGAAAAATTAACTCAACTTTCACCTCAACTGTTTTCATTTTGTTTACAGGCTTTCAAAGAGGCATGGAGTCATGTCATGACAAAATTCAAACCTGTAATGCTGAAAGAAAATGGCTTGCAGCTTAGCTGACCAATACATCCAGATGTCCACGTTTTTAAGCATTTTCGATTTAGCTGTTTCTGAGATTAAGATAAACTGGAGCGCCAAAACAACTAGTTAAGGTTTCCTATATCACTTACATTCATAACACTGCAAAATGACATGGAGAGTCCAACTTCTATGTGATGATGTTCACTAGCAATCAGTTCTGATATTATGAAACTGCATCCTTTTCTTAGTTTAGCTTGATTGTGTGTCACCATCCTAAAGCCTGGGCATCCTCTTTGCAGTGAAAGACACCTAGTTCTGATCATATTTATTAGGATGAAGCATCTTGGATGCTGTTTGGATGCCCAGGCTGCGTTACTTTTTGTCCACCCCATGATCGCTGCATTTCTTGCAGAAGCACCCTCAGCAGCTAAATGTGAACAGAGTGGAGCGGCAGCAATTTCCACTTCTTAGTCATAGCATTCTGTAATCACTCCACATCTGGCTGCTCCAGGTTTTCTATTTGCTGCAACCCACCCACTGAAAGAAAACCCACTACAAACCGCTCAATGGTAAATATGGTGAATGCTGCCCTTTAGTTGCATTTTACAATGTGAGGAGAAATAAGATGGAATGAGTGAATTAGAGAAACAACGGCAAATTGCAAAGATTCGTTCAAGGAAGGACGGAATGAAAATTTAACACCATGCAGGGGTGAACCACAATCACCAGTGTCACCTTCTGACACGACGTGGATTTTACAATATTGTCATTACCATGACAAATGTTTTACTATTTTAAAAATACTGTGCTTTACTGTAGCTGCAATAACATGCAGGTAGAAAGCTATACAAGGAACTGGAGATACATGCACTAACTACTAATTTCCTCGATATAACACAACTCCAGGAACATGAAGATGTAGAAGGTAGCAATACAAGCTAAGCATACCAATTTTTCCAACACAAAAGTCTTCATCTACTCTCACTATCCGAGGAAGTGGAAACCCAGTGGATTAACTTGATGGCAATGTCCCCATAACAACTGGAAAACTCTGAGGCTATATGTGCTTCTCACTTTACCTCAGACTGCTTTGGGGGCCAACACAAAGGAGGATTCGCTTCAAAACTGAACGATACCAACTCTAAACTTAGAATCTGTATGCTTTTCCATTTTAATGCTGCTTTACTGTTCATTTTGCTGTTCAGCCCATTGAATTTGTCGTTCACTCGTTCCAAGGCTAATGTGGCTAGTAGCCACTGTTGTAGACCCAGACCCTGGAGCAATGTTTGAACATTTAATATTGAAGGAATCAAGAGAAACTGTGTGAATGTTAAGGTTGGATGTGGGAAACTTTTTTCACATTGCATTTATATGTAGCCTTGCGTAGCCTGACGCTATCCCCACACTTCATATTGCAACACAAGCTCAGCTGGTTTTGTTACATGAAAGGCCCCTCTGCTGCATGCTGCATTGGTATGTGTGGCTGTTGCTACCGTGTATAAATGTACTTGATTGACATGCCCCTTGGTACACTGACTGGTGTACTCACATTATATACTTTGGGTTTCCTGTCAAACAAATACGACTGTGATGCTTAATCTTACCCCGTGTCTAATGGGGAAGAATGAATGACATATAACTAATTAAGATACATTATAGGGCAGGCTACTCCTTCCAAAACACATAAGTCTAAACTTCACTGTCACTCCTATTTGGAGCCAATAAACATCTGGTCATGAATCAGAGTATCAATTATATTTTGTAATACCTTGACATCACATCATCCCTGTAAAGAAAAAAGAAAAAAAAGATACATTTTGGGTACTATCACCCTCCCCTAACACAAGATGATCTGTTAATTGCCAACAATTGTTCTACCATTTTTATCGACGGATCTATGCCTTTAATAGCGCCAAGTGAATTGGTCTATCGTCGGAAATGTTGCAAAATCAGTGAACAAAACTACTTTTTGGCAATACTGGATTTTCAGGGTTTTGAACCAATGCAATGAAATATCTTATCTTTTATAAAAGGTATTAGATTCACTGGATTAGTCTAAGATGAACATTTCTATCTGCTTACTTTATCTAGAAAAAGTTTCTCAATATAATTTCCAAGTATGTAAATTAATATACCACGTTATGCATCAATATTGGGCTATTAATAAAAGTTAAAGTATTATGATAAAAGATAATTGCTATCGTATCACCCACCCCTACCACAAACTGAGGCACGTCCACAACTCCATTTGTGTTGAAAACATTTGAAATTCAGAGAAAAATTCATGGTTGTCTTGTGCTGTGTTATTCCACATCAATAATATATCAAGGCAGAAGAAAAACGCAAGGGTATTGTGGAAAATAAAATTAACTAAAAGAGTTTCCGGTAAGTTTTGAAACCACGTTAAATGACTGTAAAGTTCCATCAAACACACTGGGGAAAAAAGGAAAATTGAAGGATGGTTTATGCTTTTATGCCCACATTGTTCTATGTGTGGGGTGTGTTTGTGCTTTGCCTTATACAAGTTATTTGTGATAAAGTGTTGTTGACAATACGAGTGAGTTCATGTTGAAAGGCACAACAAAATGCCACCCCTTAGTAAAAAAAAAAAAAGTCTTTCAACTACATCACTTTCTTTCCCACGATGGATTCTATTCTGTCTAACTTTGAAACATATCTTCAAAAGGTCACCTTGCTTTTTGAGTTTTTAGTTCTAATGTTGCAATCTCACAGTGTCGGTAGAAAGGGAAGTAGGGTTGGCCAATATGTTAAAATTTTTCAGCTGCAGTAAGCCCCATCTAGAGGCCATTGCCAATATATTCGCAAAGACGTGTCTCCGACATCCCACACCCATCCACAAGCAACGAGTTCGGTATATGATTAGCTTTTTCAGCCTAATGAGTAAACAAACTAAACACACAGAATTCAAGCCTCTTTCACAGAACTGACACTTAATTGCCTAATTAACTCATAAAACAGTGAACAAACTAAAACTCACCATAACCATCTTTGTTAGTCTTTCCACCATTCCAACAATCAACACTGTTTGGTTGAAATTAACCCATAATTCGCTGAGTCAAATGTGACTCTCTGCCATTGCTAGCCTTTTGGTGGGACTGGGCTTGCTGAATCATGTCTGTTGCTATACTGCCGTTCTCACTCATACTTCAAAGGCAGACCATTAAATTAACAAAATAAAATGACCAAAAAATAAATGTATATCACTCAAAAAGTAAATAAATAAACAAACAAACAACCACCGACGGACTCAGCCAAACTGCAATAGTCAATATATTAAACCAATTGCCCAAACCTAATCGAAACAACAGGAAAACACCCCTGATTCTGACTTTTCACTGGTGGTTAACCCTAGTGCTAATCTTGCAGTCATAAGGGCAGTATTTGACTCTTTTATCAGACAAATCACATTTGGCTGTTCCATACGAAGATTTGACTCTGTTCCTAAGTCTGTGATGTGAAAACAACAGATTTCCACACAGACAAACTAAAAGCGTGCATCCTGCTCTCAGTTCAGTTATAAAATCCAAGCGTACCACCGAGCGTTTCTCCTGTCCGGCTGCTGGCAGCGCCGTCAGCCAAAGACTCAATCACAATGGACCACGGTAGAGGAGGTTGCACCTCCATCTGGTTCATAAGTGGTTCAGCTGACTTCATTGACACGGTTACTTTATTGGTTTGCATCATGTTGGGTTTTTTCAGTAACCTTAATGGCTACTGCAGTACATTTTATGACTTCTATTGAACATCACTCGACACCATTTATCAGTCAACTAGCTTAACCAAGCTCTCCCTGCTTGGGTACACATGCCGTGTGGTCCCTAAACTCTGATGCATGTTGATGTAGGACCTCACACATAATTTAGATTATGCCACAGTTTGTAGCCATTTTGAGACTCGGTTGATAGAGATTACAGTCTGCCATGCTGTTGCTGCAGCACTGCTAGTTGTACAATGGTGCAGCTAAAACATCAAAAGTCCAGAGATTCAACTGACAAAATGCAGGTCAACTCAGGGTCTTCTTGACTGAAGACTCAAATAATCAACAGCCCTACTCGTCACACCAGTTAAATAGCTTAAATTAACTAAATTTGTTGGGTAATGCATTTGAAGCAGTTTGTTACCAAGTGACACCAGATGCAAAGAAACCGTGTACAGCTCCTTTAAAATGAGTTTGGATTAGTGTAAATACTGGATTTTATGTTTGATGAAAGTGCCAGTGATGGTGCATTTGCAGCCATCCTGCTATCAGTTTTCTTCATATGTCTGTAGTTCTGCTCACCAAGGGGGAGAAATCACAGATGTCAGAAACTCCCAATATGTCAGACTCTGAATTACAAATCTGAAGCTGATGTGAAGAGTTATCCTCACTCGACTGCTTGTAATGACAGTTCAGATAATTTAATGTAATGACATGACATAAGACCAAACCGAATGGTGCAAAAAAACAAACAAACAAACAAAAAATGAACAAAGTCTATTAAGGTGTTGGGGCACCACACTCTGCCTTGTTTAACAGTGTTGATGCTCATTAGCATAGATGTTAGAAGTCTGTGGAACTCTACTGGAGGGGTGAACACCACTGTTACAAAAGATAATTGAAGTTTTGATGACGCTGTTCAATTGTGTTGAGATGTAGTAACTGCAGAAGGCATAAGGTGTGACTCATATCATTTTCAAAATCAAACTATTCAGTGATCACTCACACCCTGTATGAAAACATTTGCATTTGTCATGTTGCTCCACTTATTTATTCAGATTTTTCTTTTAATTTGTTACATTTCAGTATGTTATTTGTTCATGTGTTGCACAAGCTGCTTTGAAAAGTCTGTTTACCGGCACATGTAGCTTGTGAGCATCAAGCCCATCTCAACAAGTCAGTGCAGGAAGATTTTTTTCTGTGCTGCAGGTAAGTGATGCACCACATAAAGTGTTTGCTCATTACTGAGATCTTACCCATTGCACGACAAAGTTTGCGTAATTAAAGATTCCGATTTTTTTTTTTTTTTTTTTTCATTTAAGGGGCTGAGAGCACTGTCAAAACACCAATTTCATAGCAGCACTGTGGCTGAAGGCATCTAGTTTAGACAGTGATGGCTGCTGCTGCTGCTGCTGTTGTGCTGCTGTCACTACGTGCACAGTGTACAGAAGGACAAAGTTAATAAGTCGTCGGTGAACATATTTGAGCATCTCGCAATCTAATGATCAGATACTTTACTTAGCAGCTGATGGAAAAAAAAAACAAAAGCTAAAAGTGACAAGAGATGCTTGTGCATTGGGATGCTGATGTTGGTTTGTCTTCTGGACATGTAAGCAGGTAACTGTTTGCTAAGACACTAGTTCACTGATAAGCTCATAGTACTGTATATCATGACTATGTTTCAGTGAGTTTATTTTCTCTCTCAGCCCCTGCTGAATGTGGCTTTAAATTTAAGATAACTGATTATAACTACAAAGCCAAACACTATAATCAATGTGAAAATATCATTAAACATGAGTACGGCCAAGGCGGGTTAAGATAAATATGTTCCAATAAATCATAAATAATCAGAAAATACGAGAATAAAGCTGACTGAGATCAAACACATATTTTTCACTGGTTTTATCCACATAACCCTTTGCAAAACAAACTAGTACAGCATAAGTACCATGTTTTAACCCACCAGTAATACTTATTGATGGTTCCTTTTCAGAAAGGTAGACACAAAAACCAGCACAGGACTCTTGCTGGCTTGTTTTTATGTATCACAATGCAATTACATCAGACTACATTATGAGTAATCTTTAGGGTGAGTCATGAGAAAGTCAACTTTGCTAAGATTTCAGTAAAGCAGTTTGTACACCATGGTGGACCGGATTCGCCATAAAACACTGTATGCTTTCTTTCATACCTTATTGCAGTTCTGTACAATGTAATGTCAATGTTGAAGTGATAGAGTGTGCCATATTACATAATTGTACTCTTAGCACTTAATTGTTAAAAACAATTATTAAAAAGCACTGCTATTGGTAATTAGTCATGTGCTGTGGCTTGAAGGCCATTCTACAACCCGAAATTACTTACAAAAATATAAAGAGGCATTTTGTTATTAGTAAACCTGAAGAGGTCTCAATTTGTACTGTTAGATTTTGTGGAACTCACACCATCTTTCACTGCCGATCTGTAGTAATTCTCTCTTTCTCTTATGTCTATATTGGCCTCCATCAGCCTCCAGGCTCTATGGACAGATGGTGGTCCAATAACACCAAACGCCACAAGAAATATTAGTCACTACAATGGTTAGATTGTCAGTACAATTATTCAGGAATCATGAATCTGAGCTTAAATGTTGGATAGGAAACAGGAGCTCACACTGTTCCCTCGACACACTTTAAGTGGTGATGTAACAAAAATTGGTCGGATGAAAACCTTTTTACGACCAGAATCACAATAAGGTAAACCTCAACTTAAAGGGGTGAGAATACGGTTGATTGCTAAGGCATCCGAGGTTTGGATCCAGTCACTACTAGGCAGTCACGACCACCACAGGCACAATTGGAGACATGCTAACTAAGGTTAGCTTTTGTTAACTCAAGCTTGGGCACAAAGCAGTTGCACACAGCTAACGATAGCTAGCCTGTTGTGTTGAACTCTGTCGCCTTTTCTTTGGCGACCGCAGACAAAAGTAACATTGACATAGTCTTAATGTAACAAAAAACGCACAAAGAAATTAATTAATTTCTCGTGTTTAACTAGCAATTGTAGGTTCGATCCGGCAATAAGACACATTAGCCAGTAAGACAACTTTGGAAGGGGTTCACATAGCAAACAGGTTATCTATGATTGCTGTTAGTTGGCCAACTCATCGTACTAGCTTGTAACTAACGCCTACGCCAACGCAACAAAAATTCATGCTCCAGCCTTTTGTTGTCCCACAGCTAATATGAAATATAACAGCACGGGGATGATGGCAAACTTAACGAGAAACCTTAACTACGCTATCTGTTAGCCAAGTTACAACTGGGTACAAGGCAACGATGATCATTTGGGCACACAAAGGCTCGGTCTATTCAATGGAACGGAACTGTTCTGGGGAACTACAATGCTACACTAAAAGTGAAAATGATAGGTTACACAATGACGTAAGCTATTATTTCTGCTTTTCGTTGCGAACCAACGTTAGTAGTGTGTGGGTATAGATCGCATATATTGAGTTAAGCACTGAACATTTACCCCTCATTTCAGATTATGTAGCAACCATGAACCGTTCTACTAAATGTTCCGTTCCGTTGAATAGTCTGAGTCATGAAAGCCAAGGCGGCGACAAACCCCCAACATCAGACTGGAGGTGGATAATGTTGGCTCAGCTTTACTTCACAAGGTGAATGGCAAACAAATCTACCTTGCATGAAGAACATTTTAACATCTCACTGTGGCTTACCTTCCAGTCCTATGAATAGCGAATTATCCTCTTCATGTCCAAAATACTGGGGGTTGAAACGTCGCACTTTTATCACCCAGCTAGCTAGCAAGCTAATTGAGCTAGCTAGCTTCTCTCCAATGAAGCAACACCGCAATTCTCAAAAATGCATAACGCATATCATTATATTCCAACGCTGCAATGTTATTCCCAACTTTGCCCATTTGATGGAAAGGCAGATGATGTAAATCCAACAGAAAACCGCTTCACAGGATCACGCATTTGTGGGGATCACTTTCCTTTCTCCAATGACAGCTGTCGTCGCACGAGTTCGGCTTATAACGTTATAGCTAGTTGGTGTTAGCCACCCAAGTCTACGGCCAGCAATTTTACCATTAACGTATAAACAAATCCAAGCCAAAGTCCAATGCGCTGCTGAAGTCAACTCTCCGTAAACCAAACTTTAAATGTGAATCCTCAGCGAATGTAAAGCGACGCGCAAAGCAAACGCTGGGTGCCGACCGCTTGGTTGGCAACTGGTTCTATTTTCTTCAGCATCGACAAGCTGCGGGACCAAGCGGCCAGTTAGGAGACTCTCGCAGCCAGCCTGCCACGCAGTAACAACCGCCTCCCAAGACAGGTAAAAAGAAACATTAGCTTGCCAAAAATCGCATTCCGCCTGCCACAGAGACCGAACTGCGAAATTACTATGAAATATCACTAAATTAAGTTGAAGATGACGCTTCGGTGTACTCTATAACGGTGGCCATATCTAATGATAAGTGGCACCGAAGCACAGCCCCTCTAGGCTCCTCAAAAAGTAGATCTACCTCCCCCTACCACAACTACGGCGCACACATCTTTCCAAAACGGTATGGCCCATCGAGAAAGGGATATTTTGCGAGTGTGGCAAATGCTTAATAACGTCGACGTGAAGACACATTGAAAAATACCACACAAACCATTTGACAATTTCTTCAAAATACTCTCTGACCCTGCGGAGGGATGTGGGCATTTGGTAAATAAAATAATGGCTATGGAAGGCGCGAAAAGATGGAGAACTGGATTAGAACCGAGTTGGAGCGGGATTGTCAACCGTTTGTGTTCCAGCTCATGCTAATGTTCGCCAGCAGCAGCTGTGGTGACTGCAACAATGATCAGTTTTCTCCGGAGCAAGAGAGGAAACACAAATATGCATTAACTTTAATACGTGAGTGTGGTGGTGTTGGTGGTGGTGGTGATGGTGGTTGTCTAGGGCTCGTCCAGTTAGCATCCGTTCAGCTAGACCAAACGAATCTCCACAGGTTAGGCCATGACAACATCCCACTTCCTGCCTTCTGTTTCTTTCATATACACATGAACGTACGCTGATGCAGGCGTTGCATCGGCTGTTTGGCAGAGGTAGCCTGGAAATTGTCAGACATACTGTACATGCAGGGGTTAAATTTCGGAAAAGCCCCCAGGGGTCGGCTTCCAGCAGCTATACATAATATGTAGTAGAACCGGTGAGTGTTACGTTTTTGCATTAATTTTACTTTTTTGGGCGTTTTTAGTTACAACAGAGTTTGTCCGAGTGAAGCCCAAAGAAAATTAACTGGAAATCAACACAGCCCTGTTCCTCTCAATGGTAAACCTTGGCACCTCTTTCTTAGACCATGAGCTCCCCCTGCTGGTTAACACAACGGAAGACACACACACACACACACACACACACACACACACACACACACACACACACACACACACACACACACACACTGTTTGCAATGTATTTGGAATTACTGTCAATTAATATTGGTCATTTCAACCAAATCAAATAGTAGTATGCAAATGGGTGCTAAATTAAAGGGAAGGCATGTATACATGTCAATAAATAAAATAAATCAAGCATCAAAATACAATAAAAAGTATGAATCCAATATTATTTCCAAACACTAATGAGCACTGAGAGAGAATAAGCGCCTTAAGTACAGAGTAGTTAACGTCAGCACAAGTGTTCACCAACATGTTACCCTTTGAGAAAAGAACGAAATCCTCATACGTAACAGTGTCGGTGAAACTTAATTTTTCAAATACACCATAAGCTATTTGTCAGTAAACAGGGTGGACCTTTGGATGCAGGGTTGGGAAATGTATCTTGCAGTGCCAGTGTTAGTGCATTCTTGGGTAATTTCAGTAGCAATTGCAGTTATCTTGCTTCAGAAATCCATGGATTGTTAAGTGTTAAGTGGATTGTTATTCATCACAGATGTCTACAGTAACTCTTCAGACTTCATAGATGTGTCTAAGTCAGCTGTGTTACCTGATGTCAGCAAAGTGTGAGGCACAGTACGTACAGGTGTCACTTTCTAAATTATGACCTTTGAGCTGGTGTACGCTTACACCACTAACCACCATTGACCTAATTACCCTGAACCAAGGCAATGCTGCTGTTTAGTGTTGTGTGTGTGTGTGTGTGTGTGATACTCTTGCGGGTCAAATTCCTTTATGTGCAAAGGTGATACAGACCTAGTGGCCTTGACTCAAGGCTGCAATGACTGTCAAAGACTCTGTTCTGAATATTGAGTTAAATGGACTTAATATTTACTGTGTGCAATAAATTCATTTCATATTGCTATATTCTGGGACTTAATTGAGATCTATTCATATAGATTTTGTTCAATTTGACATATTTGTTTCACTTTCTGTTGAAAATTGTCGTGGAACATGGAAAGGAAGGGTAAACCAGAAGTTTCTTCTGGAATAATAATATAAATGTTCATTTGTGTCAGGTAGAGGTGCGAGGGCACAGCAACAGTTTCTTTTCACAGACCATCACCGTAATGAGCAGTGAAATCAATTGTATAGTGTCAGTAACCCTGAAACACTAAAACATCCACTTAGCTTCTCGTAAATCGTACACACTTTCTAACATGCTGTATATACTGAATGTAGACCAGTACACATACATACACTGTATAAAACCACCCAATCCATGTACATCCATCATTTCATCTGTATAGTTTACAAAAACTTAGCTTTTATATAGACTTGTATGTTGTTGGTCATTGTTGATTGTTATATATGTTTACATATGTACCTATTTCCCACCTACTTGTATGTATATAATACTTTTATGTGTATGTTTACCTATTGTTCAGCTTTGCTTTCCTTGTTTTTAGCTGTATGTCTGTTTCTGTCTTACCTGACAGTGACTTTAAACTGGAGTCAAATCCCTTGTCTGTGTCCACATACTTTACCACTGAAGCTGATTCTGATTGTGGAGAAGAACAATGTTGGTATATTACAGACAGAGGGCAGCATGGCTCTATTTTACACAACACTGGGAATAGTCAGATCAAATTGGCCATTACGATTCAACATTAAAAATGCAGTCTGGCTCTTTCCTTGCTTCCAGCACCCCTCCTCTCTATCTGTTTTGCCATCGTTCATCAAAGTGTTCAAGGGCTAAACAGCCTGTGGTGTTTTTTCACGCTTTAGAGACATCCTGTCCATGAGTAAAATATTCTCTACTGTGGGAGACTTCATTAGTAGACCTGAGATGAGCCGACATGTGAAGACAACTCAGGGTTGTGATGGGTTAAAAATGCAAAACGCTTTATGATCTGTCTCTGCTGAGCTGCGTGATTACTCACCACTTTTCACACAGTGTTGCATTTGTTGACTGTTGTTCAGGCATCTAGTGGACGGTAAAGCTGTCTCGTAAAATGTACGAGACTCACCCCACGTTTTCATGCTCATCTACATCTTTGTATGATGTAAATTTATGATGTGGGTTTCTCTAATTATTAGCAGACAAATGTGTTTTAATACAATAAGTCATTTCTGCAAAATAAAACACAATTACATGCTGAGTGGATAAATGCTCAAGGAGCTCTTTTCTGGTTGTTGAGTTTAATTGATGCCCTTTGGCTATCAGCATTAAGGACTAGTTTTCAAGAGAATACTGAAGCACTGTGACTGGGAGATAAAATAGGCTTTTTCAAGGCTAATGACCTACACTGAGCTAGCCATGCAGGCCATCATGTGGGCGTTAAGTCTTGAAATGCAGTGGATTCCTACAAAATAATTGCCCTCTGTTTGTGTTGATGCTTGTTTTCCTTATGGTAATTTGAATACACGCCACACATGCAGTTAACTGATCATTATATGCAAACTCTAACAGTGTTATGTGATGCATTCACAGACAGTCAGGATTTGTGAAAAATGTACTGTATAAAAGTCACTCTTACTGAAATGGGATTTAAATCACATAGTCAGACTCAAAGTTGTCTGAAGAAACATCACATCATTATGTTGTTCCTGCAACAAGAATAAAACTGCTGATAACAGAGTTCCAGGCTGACAGTGACCTTACCTTTCAGTTTCCTTTTCAATCTGTGATACAGTAGGAGGCTTTTACAGACAAAGCACTGCTGCTGCTCAGGGTAGGGCAAAAGGCAGCTGCAAAGACAGTTGCAGAATAACAGGACAGACAACTGCCAGGTGAGCAGACCTTATTAATATAATAGAGGAGACAAGAAACACGAAACCAGATGCTGGCTGGACTCTTTGTCTGCAGAAGAACAGGTATTATAGAATTCAGCTCTTATTAATTCACTGCGCAGCCAGATAATTCTCCGTAGTTTCATGCAGAATGCGTTTCAGAATTTGAGTATGTTGTAAAAATTAGGCTCAGTGTGAGCACTGAAAACCACAGAGAGTACACAAACTTCAAAAGGCTCCAGGATAGGGAATCTGTTTTAATCTTTAATTTCAAAGAGATAAAATGTTTAAATATTTCAGGGACAAATTTGCATCATAATTTCTTCTGACAACTGGGAGTTTAAAGTCAGTGTGGGATGACTGTTACCTTTAAATAGAGAGGGGGGTTTTCATCACAGTCTAATTAAAGAACAAAAATGCGAACTTTTAAGAACAAAACTTCCAGAAGGACTTTGTTTGATTGGGGCACATTAAACAGGCACAAATGGAAAAGTGAATATGAGACAGAGAGAGAGAGAGAGAGAGAGAGAGAGAGAGAGAGAGAATGGGTCTGTCTCTTATTCATATCTCAGAAATCAAGTCTTTGGTCTTGACAAGCTTTCAGTAAAGTGGAAAGTTTTGGCTTTTTAAGGTTTTAGGTCTCAGTGAAATTAGAAAGTGTACCAAATGTGCTTAGATGTTATCAAACTGTACAGACGTTGGTAAGATATATATATATATATATATATATATATATATATATATATATATATATATATATATATATATATATATATATATATATATATATATATATATATATATATATATATATATATATATATATATATATATATATATAAAGGAGTCTCTTGATTAAAAATCTATGAATTATCAGCTGACTGATGAAGAGGCACAGGGCGGTCTGGGGGTGTAAGTGTTGACCATTTCGGTTGGGTAAGACAACTCTAAAATCTTAATACTGTATATGTTTTAATAGTTGGCTGCCTATATTTTAAAAGCTGTGTTTCATTAATGTCCTCTAATTTCGTGTGACTTTCAGTCAAGGTTAGATTCACCTTTCTCAGTCCTTTCGACCCATGACGGAAATTGATTGCACTGCAGAATCGTTATTGAACTGATATAGGAAAATGAATCCCTGCTTTACAGAAAAAAAAATTTAAATTGAGGCAGAGGAGGGATTTGCTCACTTCTTCTGACTTTTGCACAAGCTTTAATGTATAAAGGCCTCCGAGTGCAGTCCCCACTTGATGAACAATTCTATTGCCCATGGCTGGAGGAGCTAATTAGAATCTATTTATAATCATGGGGGAATATATCCAAAGAGCTAAGAGAGTGAGGAGGATAGAGAAAGAGAGAGGGGGCTAAAGGAGAGGGGGTGTCATAAAATCAGTCGGCATGCTGTGATAGCTGAAGCCAAGACGTTCACATCCAAGGAGCCAGACAAAACCAAATTAACAGGTTCGCACAGACAAGACAGAGTTTCCTTCTTTTCTTCAGGGTGAAGAGGGAAAGGAGTGGAGCAGCAGTTTACGCCATGCTCTTGAGTGACACGAGGGCATACGCTGTTTTGAAGAGGAATCACTTGATCTTAAAGTTACAAGTTTCAGAAACTTCTCGTAAGAGCTTTCAAGTTATAAGAGCTAGTCAAGTCTTATGTAAAGCTCTCAGGGGCCAGTACTGAGAGACCCTCCCCACCGGATGAGGAGAAGAAGAGAAGGCAAAGAAGTGGAATGTGTTAACCCCATAATCAAACTGTCACACCTCTTTTGTCAGAATAATGTGAGGATGCTTCCACATATTAAACGGGACAGATTGTAATTCTGCTCTCTGGCTAACCTTCAGCAGTCGTATCATCACAGATTCCAACCAGGAGCAGCCTGTGCTTCACTACTCTGTGCAAAAAACATGACCATGCTGTCAGCTCTCTGCAGCCAGCCACTTATGTTTATGCAATGATACGACCCACAGCAGACACAAAGCAGTGAGTTCAATGTGGACCACCCATCATCCACTTACATGGAGGTATTAATAGTGTGTCTGACTGGACTTGTGAATCGCTAAAGCACCCAGTCGAATACACGTTGACAAAATGGGACACAAGCATGAGCGACAGGTCGATACGCTCTGCTTTAGTTGCTATCATACGAGCGTTTTATGTCACATTAGCGGAGATGAAAAAAACATTGGCCCTTTTATCAGCCAGTGTTTATTTAAAGGCAAGGATACAGAAATAGTACAAACTGAACCAGCCTCTGATCCACTTATAATAACCTGATCTGCTCCACACTGATGGATGTGACAGGATGAAAACATCTGACCAGCTTATAAAATGTGACATTTTTATTTAATACACATTGGCCCCTCATTGTGCCTCCTTGTCACATCATCTCCATGTTGTCATCTTTCCCTTCCCTTACTTGAGCTGTCCCTTTCTCGCCTGTTATGTTCCACTGAGGCGAGACTCTCCACCTTCTCTTTTGGAAAAGCAAAGAGCTGCTAGACAGTGGGCTCCCTTACAGGCACACCCAAGAGGCCTTATTAAAGCCAAGGTTAAATCCCACTCTGCTCTGTCTTACACTTCATACTAGTATCCACTCTGAGAGTTCTCTAATATCCAGGATTCTCTGCTGCACTTAAACTCCTCAGAGACACCCAGAGCACTATACAGGAAGGCATGGTGATCCTGGTGGCGTTACAGTGAGCCAAGGAGAGATGTTTTTGCTCTGAATACCCAGAGGAAAGAAGAACAAAAGACCATCTAAGGCTTGTCTGGCTTGGGTTAGAGATTATTTCACCTCATTATGTGTTATTAGAAGCTGTTTTTTCTTTCCATTTCACGCGGCTGTTTTCGATAGGAGGAGGCAAACAATGTTTCAGTCCCATGTGAGCCTTCAAGCATTGCCAGCTTTTCCTGCAGTGATGTGCGCACTTGTGAAAAACTGCAACAGAAAACCTTCCATGTGAGATGCTTTTGTTGTAGTATTAACTCCTGTATCTCTTTGCTGCATAAATCAGTTGTCTGACTCAGATAATGCCTTGTGGAATTTCTCAAGCTTGCTGCAGCAATAGAGGAGATGAATTCATTGGGCTCAAGTTCCCATATAAACCCGGGTGAAAGGGTAGTGGGCCATAACAGAGACACCAGGACTGATGCTCTGTCCTCAAGCCACATCGGGGAGTGAAGTGAATGTGACAGAGAAGATTGAGATGGGTTTTGTCTCACAGATTCCAGGCCTGTTGACACACAGGGATCTCAGTCTTTCCTCGAAGGGGGGGGGGGGGGGGTGGGCCACCACATCCTCTTATTCACCAAGAATTCCCTTTGAAGCTGGGGATTTTTATGCTTTGGCATATTGTCATCATTTTCTGTGTAACAAAATCATTACAATGAACGGTTTTCTGAATGAATTCCATTCCATGAGCATAAAGACGTGAAACGAGCTCGACTGGCTCTTTCCAAAAGTGTCTTATTTTAATCCAGCTCATAACTTGATGGTTTTACATTTATGTTTGTGTAATTACATCTCGTTAAAGAAATGAGATGAAATGTGTTAATGAGCGAGCTTCAGAGGCGCTGGTAGTTTCCTCCTGCCTCCATTCTTAATGCTAAGCTAGGCTAATAGCTTCCTGGTTTTCATGCTGTATTGAATGCATAGGTGTGACAGTGGTATCAATCTTCTCATTTCTCTCGGCAAGAGAGTGAATGAGCATGTTTCCTAAACTGTTGAACTACTCCTTCAAGGGTGAAGAGAGGAACATAGCAGACTAATAAATCAGGAGGCGATCAGTGTAGATCAATAACAACTTATCTGATCATTAGAATGATCAATTAGGACTTGAAGTGTAATTTTGCCATTCTTGGAGTCATTTCTTGATGGGTGAATTTACTTATTGTGCTTAAGAAGAAGAGATATTGATCCCCACTCTGGTAAACATATGTTACAAAAAAAAAAAAAAAAAAATCAGACAAACATAAAGGGGGTCCCTGTACATTTTATTAATCTTCTCATTTGACAAGTGGCAATGTTTACAGACTCTTGAACGATGAACCCCAATATTGTAGATTGTTGATGTATATGAATCCTAACAATGTCCTCTGCTGAAGCGTTGCTGTTGTGTGAGTCACTGCAGGTTTATCTGGCAAAGTAATAAAAACTCAAAGCTCTGTGTACGACTACTTCATACTCACTGCTTTCTTTTTGTCCTATTATTCTTTTAACCGTTGAATGCTGTTTATTTTATTTTGCACTTTCCCCAAGGTTAAGAATGAACTACCAGCCAAAACTGCAGGTTTATGAGATAAAGTTTATTTAAAGTTGACAAAAAAAAACATCCCTGCCTGCAGGAATTTGAAATAATTTCACTCGGTTTAGCATATTACTGTATGACAGCTGCCTGACAAATTTTATTAATGGATCCGACAAGGCATCAAAGGAAAATGGGTCATATTTGTGTTTACAGTGTCTGTTTTCCTGTTTTCCATGACAATGAGAATCCTAATGCATTGCAAATTCACTGCATGGATGCTTGTCAGTGCTGTTGGAACAAGGCTACAACATTACAGCACTTTTCCAGTGTCGTCCCCCCCCCCCCCCCCCCCCCCCCCCCCCCAAAAAAAAAAAAAGAAATATGAATCCTGGTAATAAGCTCATGCTTGAATCTATGACAGTTTGTTGCAAGTGTGATACTGAATGACAAGACATACAGCTACTCCTGCTTTGTGTTACCAAGCTGTCATGTTGTTTGTTTTTGGTGTTTTGCAAGTGATTTACAGGCATCATATTTCTCCTCATTGCTGTCCTGCACTGGACATCAGAAGCCATAGAAAAGATTCACAACTGGTAATAAATTAGGGAAAGAGGGAGAAAAATTAAGGTGTTTAAAAGTGACCCTGCTGTGAGCTCATACCTAATTCAGCAGTCAATAGTACGCATGCTGCTTGGATATAACTGTCAGGACTTTTATCTAATACATTTTCTCGACAAGTGCAGGATAAAAATGTCCTGTAAGGCCATCCTTATGTTGAAACTTTAAATTCTTTAGGTTTCACTTTTCAATTTAATGTTGTGACAACACTGTGGTTAAGGTCCGGTTAGGTTAAGGCACAAAAACCAGTTGGCCAGATTTAGGGAAAGACCGTGTTTTGGCTTAAAATATCCAGTTCTGTTGCCACAAACACAGCTTGGACAGTGGTCTACTGTTTGCCAGTCATTTCCCTCACACAACCACTATCCCCTCCTCCTCCCAGTGAGAAACTCAGTGCATATTGTACATGTACAGCAAATGTGAACTATGTTTTATTGATTTAACATTTCTGTGGTTTCCAGAAAAGTACGATGCCAACATTTGATTGTGACTGGCTGCACTTTCCATGTTCTGATTTAGGTAATGTGTAGAGAACATGGAAATGCTGTTGGTCAGTATTTTGTGGGAAGGACAAGCTGTCAAGCAGGAAGATCTGAGTATCCATCCACCCATCTTTTGGAATCACTCCCAGCACACGTTGGGTGAGAGATGGGGTACATTCTGGGCAGACTGCCAGTCTACCACAGGGATAACACAGACCTCAGTAGAGCCAATTAAATTCTGTGTGTTTCAGTGGTTCACCAAGCCTCTGCTGAGAGCTGTAGCCACATTTGTAAAGATGGCCTTTTACATTTGAATAATCTGCAATTGTCCACACAGCTTTGGTTTCCTTCTGTTATTTGATTAAGTGTTTTTTCTTTTGTGCCTTTGAAAGAACATTCAGATATAAGATTGTAATGAACTATGTGAATGTTCCAAGTAATAAAAAATAAGACCCCAACTGATTAACTAAATGCATTCAGCCAAATTGCAGTCTGTAGCCAGTGAAACTGTTAATATTGCAGTCAGATTAACGAAAGCAGTAATAAAATGGCTTGAAAGCAATGCAAAGTCTTGTATGTTAGCATAGATGCTCACTATGTAGCAACACCTTTGGAGGTCAGGGATGGCAAACAACATGGCATGGCAAGCAGAGGAAATCCAGGTTTGTATTCATTCAGGGATGGTAGTGTCTGTCTGTCTGTCTGTCTGTCTGTCTGTCTGTCTGTCTGTCTGTCTGTCTGTCACCACTTTGATCTAAACTGAAATATCTCAAAAACTATTGGACAGATTCCTGATTTTGTTCAGACATTCCTGATACCCAAAGGAGGAATCCTGCTGACTTTGGTGACCCCTGACTTTTCATCCATGCAGCCATGGAAATTTAGTACAGACATTCATGTGCCTCTCTTTAATGTGTTGAATACTTTGGTTTCTGACCAAGTACCTGCAAACTAAAGACATTCTAGTCAGTGCTAATTAGGAAAAGATAGCATGCTTTCGTGCTAAACTAAGGCAATCAATAGTGTAAACATACCAACTGAGTATCAGCATGCTAGCATTGTTTTTGTGAGCATGTTAGCATGCTGAAATTAGCATTTAGTTAACACCACTGTGCCCTTGATTATAGCCTTGCAGATTTATTAATTGTATTTTGAAACACTGCAGCAAGTTTAATGATCATCTTATTATTGACGGTGTGCCAATCAGGAAACACACACAGACCCTCAGCCATCCTTGATGTTACTCCCTGTCCTTCCTGCAGGTTGTTGAAATGTTTCTGTTTGTGAGGTAGGAAAATGAAGTAAGGCAGACATTTTGAGGGTATTTGGTTAAGTTTTGATATGATTGCTGTTGGTCAGAGCACTAGAGATGCCCTGGTAGCTCACCTAGATAAGGCTGAGTCTGTACTGCATTGCTGGGTTTGAATCTGACCCAGGCCCTTTGCAGCATGTCATCATCTCACTTTCCTCTGCCTTTCCTGTCGCTCTCAAAATCACATAAGGCAACACGCCCACATCACTGACAGTTGTATGACCATCACAAGTATTAGATTCCATCAGTCTACATCGTGTTAACTTAGCCCCTCCTTAACAGTCTGGTGTAAGGGTCCAGATGGATTATTTCCAGGGGGAACAAGGCCACGTTTCAAAATAGGCCAGTTTCTTGATACACCCAATGGATGCATCTGTCCTGAATCTCTCAGCTGGGCAAGAGAGTGAGGCATCCATATGTCAAAAATTAAGTTTGTACTCACAGTAAATCAAATTTGCGGGTAGTATTTAGATTACTCAAGCACTGAAAAAGTCTGTTTTATATCACAACATTCCTCAAAATCACATGCCATTAAATTCATGCAAAAGTGTCAAAAATAAACTTGGCCAGTTTAGTGAATTCCCAGCCAACTATTCTGCAACAGGACTATATGTCACTGTTGTTTTAGTGTTGTTTGTGCTACACAAAGCTACTTTTCAAGGTTTGTCAGGAGGAAAGTGCTGAGGTCAGCAGACCAACTCAGAAATCCTTATGAAAAGGAATAGATGCTGTTTTACCATTCCTGCAGGCTATACCAAATATAAATCATAAATCAGCATCCGTCTTACATTGAAAGATTAAAAGCTCTACGCATCTGTGAAAGTAACTGGAATTATGAAACACTAATTAGGATAATACATAAGCTGCCTAAATGAAATCACTTTTGGCATTTGCAAAACTCTTCCAAAAATTCAGCCAGAGGACCACAAAGCAGACCTTCATGTTATCATGAATTTTAGAACAGGGTCTTTGACAGTCCAGGGAAAGATGCAGTGAACCAACATAAAATAAGTGAAAACTATCCCAAATTCAGATGCTGGGCTGAATGTGAGGCTGCTGAATAAGTCATGGCGTCCAAGTCCATTAGGGAATTGACAGAATTCTCTTCGCAGGCTACCAAGGGATCACTTCAAAGTTTGATGAGGTAGACGATGAGACCACAGGCGTCACACACCTGACGAAGGTTTTTCCAGCTGTTGTGAACTTATTTATCTGAGAACACAATTAAAAAAGTATATTAACTATTTTATGCTCTGTTTTGTTAACTTCTTTACCCCTTTGTGTTGAATGACATAGCTAAAACTAGATGTAATAAACAAAGCTGGTTTGGTACCTGTGTGGACAGCTGTACATCACAGGCAGAGAGGCAGGAAGAAACACAGATTCTCAAATTCTCCTGCTAAGGTTCTGAATTTTGTCTGGAAGCAAAAGGGGGAAAAAAGCCCTGTAGTTTGGCAGATATGGGCTCTTTGAAATGTTAAATATAGGCTCAGACAAAAAACAATAAAGGTCCTCTCTAATCCTCAGTCAAACAGAGCAGTTATCAGGCCAAAAATAGTGCATGAGGAGTGTCAGGGGTAAACAGTGTGTGATTCAGGCAGATGCAAAACATCCTCCAGCTGCTTCAGGTGAAACATCTTTGTTCAGCCAGCGATGATTTTACATTTGAATAATATACATCAGAGCAGCGACTCCAAACTTTTTGACTCATGAACCCTAGCCCTTTGTCACATCAGTCTACCAGTTGAGACGAGCTCAATGAGTGATTATTTTCATTGTTTTATTTCTAATTAGAAGAAATTAGATTTGTACAGTTTGTTCAATTTGTTCAATTATACTTGTTCTCAAAAAACACATATTTTGTGAGAGTAACTGTGAACAAAGTTACGGTCAGCTGTAGACTGACTTGTTGACTGACTGATATTGTTGAAGAATATCCATTAATATTGAGATATCTTTTTTTTTTTTTTTTTTTTTAATTTTAATCAATGGATTAAAATGACAGATTGTAAATCTGTTAGAGAATATTCTGAAAAGACGGTGGTAATATTACATTTTGTACTTGTGGTCATTTATGTTTCTCATGTAATTTTTTGTATCCACAAAGAGGGTGGCGATAATCTTTGGTGTATGCGTTATCTGTGGTGAAATATAGGTCACATGACTGATCAATGGACAGTATATAGGGAAAGCGGAAACTGCCTAAGCGCCTCCCCCAGTGAAGATCAGATGGTGAAAAACCTTCAGTGAAAAATGCATAGTGTACTGGAGAGGACTTGTGTGAAACTTTGATGGACTTGCACTGCTCACAGTGGTCTGCCACTCACTGTGTGTGTGTTTGTGGCCATGTATTATCTTAAAATGTAGGTCCCCATAATGTAAATCATTGAATTTCAGGATGAAGAATTAAGGGTTAGGGTTAGACAAGTAATGGTTATGGTTATGGTTTGGGTAAGTTTCCAGGAAATGAATGTAAGTCTATGTAATGTCCCCAAAAGTGATGAAAACCTAACGCGGGCGTGTGTGTGTGTGTGTGTGTGTGTGTGTGTGTGTGTGTGTGTGTGTGTGTGTGTGTGTGTGTGTTTGATTCAAACACTGTGGACTCCTGAAGAGTGAAAAATTTCAGATTTATCTTGCAACTCCTTGTGGGAGGTCCAGACCACCAGGTTGAGAACCACAGCATTCATGCACCCCCTCAGACTTCTTCACTGACACAAAATGACTGACTTATGAGTCTGTTTTATGTATTCTAAAAGGAGTAAAATGTGGTGCACGGCTTCTTAAGTATCTAACAAACTCAGTGAACAGTGTTACAGAGCAACAACTTTTTTTCCACTGAGAAATATTTACACATGCAGGATAAGTTTGTTTTCCAAGACCAGAGAATCATAAATCATAAACCACAAATCACCTCCGTCTCAACGCCAAAGATCCAGCAGCCCTGACTGTGGCTGAATATGCTGAGGCACCGTACAGTGAAAATTCTCGGTGTCTCCCTCCATTCATAGTGATGAATGGTCCCCCTCTCTTTGTCAAAACAACAAAGCATGCACAGACAAAAGGTTTTGATGATGAGTAATTGTTTTTGAGCTGGAATATGTAGACCTTTGTGTGCGCACAGTATTTCTGTCAATGTGAGATATTTGGCTCACTTTTCCCTTTGTAATCCCTCTTCATAAAGCACATAAAGCTTAATGTGCTGCCAAGGTGATGCATTAAGGTGGGTGTCCCCAGAATAATGTGACGGAGCAACTGTGTCTGAGTGGCCGTTTCCTTTCTGCTTGGATTTGATTGGAGTGTGGATAGAACAACTTGACCTCTTCACGTCTATAATTGAGAGCATTTCAGAGGCATCGTAGTAATGGAAAAGTGCTGGGAATACAGCTTGGATGAGAAAATTGAGATTTATCCGTGTTGCATGTACCTCTCATGACAGCCACTTACTCAGAGTGCATGCAGGTAATGCTGTTTGCTTAGCTCTTCAGAACAAAACACAATGTTGTGAGCCCACTCAAATCTGTCCAAATTGAATCTCTTGCAGGCTTACTTTGTCTACTGTCTGCCTCCTCTCATCCTTGTGTTGACAAATTCTATAATAAAATATGACAGTTTGCACACAGTCTGTGGAGGTTATTGAATTGTTGGCTCATTTTGAAGATTAATCTGGGTCAACATATTCCTTGTGGCGTTGTGAAAGAGCATAGCCACTAATGGCATGATTTATCCCTGTAATACAGCCACAACATTGACTCCGAGTTAAGAATTATTCGCAAAGATGTATGATTGTCATATTGCATACCCTGTGATGAATGTTCACCATGTAGGACACCCGTGAAAGCTCTGACAAAATCACATGAACAAATCCAATCATTCCTCACAACCATCACTAAATCAGTTTTTGTAGTCAGTAGCCTCCTACTCTATATTAGCTTAAATACAGTATATTGATTTAGAGATTTTCATGTCAATTATTCATGCTATTGTGGGCATTGAAGATGACATTTATTCACTCCTGCACTGCTGACACATTTCTTGAAAAAGAGCTAAATCTTGTCCACTTCATCCAAAATTTTCATTATCATTTTTAACATGTTGTTGTGAGAATTATTATAAAGGGTATTCAATTATCTTAACCTACATCATACAGATCAGCAACTTTAACTGCCAGATCATCATCATCATCATCATCATCATCATCATCATCATCATCCATAGATTGGTCTGATATGGTCAGATGAAAAATAAACAAATCTTATTAATTATGTCTACATGCATTTCCACAAAGGAAAAACAGCCTATCATGACAAACCTGGACATATCAAATTGTATTCAGTGTTTTGCTAACTCTAACCTTATCGCTCACTGCTGTACAATTCTCACAGCTCTCCTTTACCAATATTAAAAAGGATGCTATGCTGTCAAAATCCATAACTAGCTAGCTAAGCAACTAGATTCAGGGATAGCTACTAACTTTAGCTGGTACTAGCCAACCTTGCAATGCAAAGTATCCCTTTATTTCTCAGTTGATGCTGTTGTAGCCTTCATTTCCCCCTGGATAGATCTGGCAACTTTTGGAAGAAACCAATATCATAAAGAAAGGGGCGTAAATAATAGTAATAAAAACAATGTATGAAATAAAATTAAAATCTAAACAATCCAGAATATCTGGTCAGTTATGTGCCCCCCCACAACAGCTTGCATGCAGTCTGTACTCACTCTTTCTATGTAAATTCTGAGGATGTAGACCAGTTGGGGTCAGATGTAATTACTGCATGGATGTCAGTGGATTTGTAAATAGGAGCCGTGTAGACCTACATGACTGAAAGGCAATCCGACAGGAAGTCGCTCTTCACCACAACCTGAGATGAAGTGGCTGGAAGTCCGAGACCTGGCCCTGAAAGCTGATGCAGCGCTGTGGGTCTTTGTAAGTGTATGTGTGCTCTTGTATATCTATCTTTGTGAGGACCAAGTTTTCTGACCTTGTGAGTGAGGACCATGTTGCAAAGTGGGGACATTTCGCCTGGTGCATTTAGTACTTCTATGGGCTGTTTCAGGGTTAAGACTTCAAAGGTTAAGGTCAGAATCAGGTTTAGGGTATGGGTCGGGGCTATGGAATGCATTGTATCAATGATTCATTTTTGTTGTGATTAAAGGAATAGTCCAACATTTTGGAAAACATACCCATGTGCTTTCTTGACACTTGTCAACACAGTGCCACAGTTTGGCACATAATCACCAGTAAAACTTAAGCTTGTTTTGTACAAACAAGCTGTAATGTTTTATTGGCATATTTTTCAACCTTTCCATTTTTTTCTGGGATTCTCACATATTTTACCCTTCTTTCCTCTTGTCCTCATGTTTAAATATTTCCCCATGAATCTCACTTACTTTGTGCAATTGTCTCACCAAATGGGAGGAGGCTTATGCACACTTACTGAAGATCAATGTCTGTCAAAGTCAGGCTTTTTGTAAACTATGCCACACGTATTTTAATGTATCAAATGGAGGGAAAAGCAACAAATCAGTGAAGCATAAATTCACCCAAGAGGCACAGAAACGCACTCCACCAATGACTGTATTCATATTATCTCTCCCATCTATCTTCATAATCTTACACTACTATCAATTGTCTCTCTTGCCGGTAACCTCTCTCAAAATTACAAGTGAAGCATAATGTGTAAGTGATGTGTAGATAACCTTCAAGTAATACATAAATACTGTAATAGCTGAATTTATATGGCTTAATGTAGGAACTAGCTAACCCAGTCCTTGTTGCTCTGATATTATAAAGCAAGTGGTTGCCTAGTGGTGATTTTAGGATTCACTGTGCACAGCCTTGTCTATATACAGTATACAGGGTACAGTATAAGCACTATGTGGACAGTGGTAAGGGTTGTGGGACAACCCAGGGTGGGGTGCTGGAAAATTTCCACTTTTTCAAATCCCAATGTTGAAAGGCATATTAATTAGGAAGCTTTAGAGGTGCTGGTAGGGGGATTTTCTTCATTGTTCAGATCATAGACAGATCCACTGAACAGACATGAGAGTCAGATCAATCATCTCAGTCAGTAAGAAAGTAAATAAGCATAGTTGTACAAAATGTGGAACTATTCCTTGAAACCAACAAGGAACTGGTTTTACTAACAAGTATTGTCTTTGTATCGTTTCACAGCTGCACTGGGTGGCATGTTCCTTCATCAGTTTGATCATATTGAGTCAGTCCCTCATACACAGTCCTGTTGCTGCTGTAAATACTCACTTGCTCCAAATCTGCAGACTTAAATAATCCCCAACAAATGCACAGTTTACTCCTGTTTGGGTAGAGTTTGCAGAAAAGTACAATGCCTTGCTGTTTAAGGTATTTTTCGTTGCCCTTTTTGTAAAATAAAACTAATATTCATGAACAATTTTTCTAGATTTGTGTCTTAAACAGAAAAATGGCCTGGTGGCTGAGATGACAGGAGAGATTTGGTGACTTTAACAAAAATATAGAATATCCTCAGCGTCATCTTTTGATGTACTTAATGTTTGTTCTTGTGGTCGGTTTTTTGGGTTTTTTCTCTCTCAAGTAACGCAGATTCAAACTTGAACTGTTCGAACTACAGCTTTTACAGCAATACAGCTCTTTTGGCTTTTGTAACTTTTCTCTGTTACAAATAGGCTTTTGGAAAGTGGCTCGCCCTCTAAAGTGCTCCTCACCAAGTCAGGCACTACAAATGTATTTTAGAGGCATCATATGACCCATGTTCCTGCAGGCGACTGTGTTAAGTAATTCCAAGCAAAGTGGAGGAGTGGAAATGAATGTCAAAGGCTGGGATATTGCCGCTGCTGTCTGTGTTCAGTCTTATGTCACTCCAACCTCATGTCAGCCCCTCAGCAGCCCACACGTCATTAAGTGAAGGAGTTTTTAAGCTGATGGTGCTGCTTCCCCTGGTCATTCAGGTCATTATCACTACAGGCCTTGGCTTTCCACATGCTGCCAGTATTGCCCAAAACGAACACTTCCAACCCCTGAGATCCTCAGGTCCATTAAATCAGTGGTGCTCAGAACAGAGATTTATTTATCGCTCCACAGCCCATGTGGTCAACTTTGTGAAATCCTAATGTGGAAAGGGGAAGGCCAACTGGGAGAAAAATTGGATTTCCAGCAAGAAGTCTATGATTTATTCTGCATCTAGATTGCTGTTTGAGAGGTGGTGATGGAATAAATAAGTCATATGCAAATCTATGAAGCCCATTTTGAAATAAACTCGCTTTTGGTTTCATGCCATGTCAGTATTAAAACTGTAGCAACATTAGAAGCTTCCTCCAACAGCCCAAATCCCAAAAATCAACTTAAAGATTTTGAACTTATTTTTTGAGCAGACATAAAAAGCAATTGCCGCCACACATTTGACTAAAAAGTTAAGCCTGACCTATATCCTGCCATGCTCTATGCCTATTTTTGAATGCCCCAAGCATATTTAGTGTCATCTAAATAAAGTGCTTATGGACCTGAGGGACTGAAACAAAATCTGAAAATGCAGCTCAAGATTCGCACTCTCAAACCATCTGACAGGAAATGCTGTATCGATAACATGATCATGGGAACGCTGATGCTTTGTAATGCTCAACAGAGTTCTTGCTATGAAGATGTAATTCAGTACAGATGATAATTCATCAGACATTGCAGCACAGAGAGCACACAGCACAGCATTTATAACCTAAGTTTTCTTTTCACCATTATTGTCACGACAGTTCTGCCCTGTATTTGTTGCTCTTTTCCAGACACAGTATGTAAATTAAGCAATACCGGAAGACTGATTGAATTTCATCTTGTCAAGCAGAGTGAGAGAGAAAAAACTCGCTTCAAACTTGGATCATAAGTCTGGTTTTTGAACATTTTATTTACCACAAGCGCAGATTACTGAGGTGATACCTAGCTTTGGTGAAGGTCCATTGAAAGCTGCCTTTTGTGTTTCACAGGTTGCCTGTCTGTTGTGACGAAACTACAAAGCTGGGTCATAAACACAGACAGAGAAAGACAAAAAGAGAGGAGCATCACAAAGCGTATTTGGTATGCAGATTTCCCTCATCCATCCTTCCCTACTCTAATTTCAACTAGACGATTTCCAGTCTGTCCTGGTCTAAAACCTCCACTCCACTTGAGCATTCCCACAACAGTATAACAACTGTAATTGGTCTCCTGTGGCTTAAGGGCCCCTTGCCTGTTCTTCCATTAACACCACCACAGAGCTGCCTGGCTGCTGTCCATGGTGCTGATCTGTAAATGATGGCTTTGTGATGGAGGATGCCTCCATGCTGCTCAGCCCTCTGTCACACACACACACACACACACACACACACACACACACACACACACACACACACACACACAATACTTCATACTTTCTCCTGTCGCATGCATGATTGCCTTTCTGGAGTGTACAAAAACATGTTACAAAACCATCACGAAATGTCCGTTTTGAAGTTAGAAAATGGGAGAAAGCAAGCTTCGCCTGAAGGTGAAGCACCACCAATAAGAATGGCTGTGGCACAGTTTTCACATTGGAAAAAAAACAAACAAACCCAAACACTGATATACAGGACATTTTGAATTCATGTAAAATGTGCATTTTAATGAATTTTGCAGGTAGGATTTGAACTTGTCCTCTGTCTCTGCACTATAAATGCCCAACAAAGAACACACATTTTACCTGGCTTTGTTGTTTCTTCATTATCCGTCTTAAAGGAGTGCAGATATGAGTATGTTTTGTGTTGCCTTGTTACTGTTTCGCCAACGCAGCTCACTGGGGAATTGTCATAGCTAAACTGCGTGTCTTTGGTTATTATATACTACATTTCTACCTCTCAATTATTTATGGTCTCGCCCCAGTGCAATGCGGCAAAAAAACAACAGCAGGAAGAAGTTGGGGGTTACAGCACAGACTTTATTTTCCCCCCCTCAACACCTCCAGGAATTCTCCACAGAGAGCAGTATCAGGGTTGTCTTTACTGGCCCCCGACCGTCATCAGTCATGTACCTCGATGTTATTTCTTATTTGTGATCGCAACATCACAGAAGTCAACAGAAGAAAAGAGGGCAGAAGTTATATATATATAAAAAAGTTCTTTGCCGCGTAGCATTTGCACGGATATCCTTAACTAAATATCAATCATATTGTTAGTGTTAGCAGAAGAAAAGCCTGTCCTTTGTTCCGTCTAATTAGCTGCAGTTGAAGTTAAGAAAACGCCCCAGCCTGGGATCATTAGTATTTGCCAAGTGCGCCGCCACTTTGCTCCCTGTGGTTTCACTAAATTCACACTTTACTCTCTGTAATGAACTATTTTGCATCCCTACCTCATTAGGACTATGGAAAAATATTAACCGCTAAGGGGCCATAGGGTGACATAGCTTCGCCTTTGATCACTACCCACTGCTAAAAGCGTCTAATTGCTGGCTCGCTGTGAAAGTTTCTGGCCTGAAACAGCGGCGCAGGGCAAAAGACGCACAGGGTTATGCGCACTTGTCCAGCTTGCAACGGAATCAAAGAATCAAACGATTCATAAACAAGCAGAGTCAGATGTCTAAACCTCTCCAGACAGCAGAAGCTATGTACCCGAGGTCTGAACTGCTTCTGTTTGCCCCTGCCAACCACAAAGGCGCCCGTAACTTGTTACAACCCATCCTAAATATGTACTGACACACTGGATGGGGCGTGAACAATTCAAAAAGGCGCAGATGAGGCGGCCGGTACAGACTCCTATTCAAGTAAGTGGATTCCAACTGCACAGTTAAACGGGGACACTTATAGGATTGCAGTGGCTGCTCACTCCCAGGAACGGAGTCGCATATGCAATTTGCTGATAAAGCGGCAGCTTCGCTTCTCCTTTTTCACTTTTTCTTTGTAAGTGCATATTCTAATTAGCAACACCAAACTGGCCGTGGATCAGCTCATTTTAAGCAACACCTCTGCACAAAACCATAAAAGAAACTTCACTTGCTGACTGGAAATCGTATTGACTGGAAACTTTCTGCACATCATCTGTCGGCGCGCGAGCACAAAGCGCACACTGTACAGCCCGTATACGGAGAGGCTGCGCCTATAGCGCTTTGATTGACCGGACTACACGTTTAAATAGCATTAAAACAGGTGGGTGTCGTTTCATCTCGCTCGTTGCTGGAATAGTTGGAGCTCAGCCGCGTGCAATTATCAGTGCGAAGAACCCTATGAGGCTTTTCACCTTGAAGGTTTCGAGAAAAAAAGCGCATATACTCTCGTTTTTATTGGATGTGTTCGTGCGTGTATGAGAGAGAGAGAGAGAGAGAGAGAGAGAGAGAGAGAGAGAGAGAGAGAGAGAGAGAGAGAGAGAGAGAGAGAGAGAGAGAGATAGATCAAAGTTGATTATTCACTCTGCTTCAGGTGAATATTTTTGTATTGCAGACTCTTGCTATATGGGACCATGAACTCATCAGCAGGTGCAGGAAACTACCGCAAGGGATCCACCAAGGGAGATAAGGTAATTTATATTTAAAGCCTCCTCTTTCCATTGCTTGCTCACATGCATGTTTTTCCTAACCATTAGTCTTCCACCTTCGCGGATTGGCACAGCCTTGTTGAAGTACTTCTGAAGGCGCACTGATGCGCGAGGAGGCGATTTTATTTGTTTTGCCGTGGACTGAAAAAGAAGACGATCAGAGTCGTGTTACGTGCTGTTGAGCTGTCGCTGTCTTCTGGGTCCTCTGTCACGATTTTAAACTTTGGGTACTTTTTCTGAGTTTTCTTCTGCGCAAAATGTTTCAAATGTTTTAAATGTCACTTTAGTATCATGTTCAGTTTTTCAGTGCAGGTCACTCATATCAGGGATTTTATGGATGCAGTAAGTGCCACTGTTTTCCAGCAAATCCCTCTCCTGGTATCAAGGAAAAGTCTAACCGTATAATATCTTCCCAGTGCTTGCGTTTAGAGGACAGAGCAGCAATAGACCAGCTAGTTGGATAAGATGTTTGTTTGCAAAGTTCATGCCCTAAATTGAATGTCTGTCTTCAGCTTGTGCAGTCAAGCCAATTAGGGTCTCCTGATAAGAGCCTGGTTATCATTTTCTATTCCCTTACAGCTCCTGTCTGATGTTTTTACCAACTTTTACTCTGTATGTCTGCCAGACTGTGTGTTATCTTCTCAGGTTAGCTGAATGGATTACTCCTTTTCTATGTTCTCACAAGCAAAACATCACAAATCATCCCATAGGGTTAAAAAAAAAAAAAAAAAAAGCAACCAAACATCTCGTCTGCCAAGCAATGCCCCCACAATAGCACTCCCATAATGCCATTTCCGAGCAGCCCTCACATAAAGGATCCAAAGTTAACTTGAATTACACAGGCAGCCGCATTGATTGCGGTTTCAATAAAGGACAAAAATAAGTTGACGCATGAATCAGTTTTTCCTGCATGTGTTGCTCTGAGGAGGAGCTGTGAAATATTTAAATTGTGACAAGTCTGCCTCTAGGGGGCATGTCATCCCTAAAAATGCTTCCAGATCACAGGCTAATGGCTATTTATAGGTGTTTCTGTAGTTCACTGAGGCCCTTAGTGCCACATGCAGAGTTCACCCTCCTTTTTAGATGTGCTCTTTTTTTGTTCTGAATTGAAGAAAAATGCCTCGCTTGTCACTAATGTACTGAGAACAAGAAGATAGGATGTGGAAAACTCAGTGTTTTGCCCCATCAATTCACTGAATCCATTTAATCGCATTTAGATCTCACAGTTCAGCATGTGTCATTAGATACAGCGGTGTGTAATTCAGTCTTGTCAAATGCGGATGTGGGGCTGCTTTCTGCCAGGATGCATTCATTTGTCAGTGCGACTGGACTGTCAGATAAGACCTTGACTCACTCTTGATATCATCCCACGCTGGAGCTAGTTTGCCCTCTGCTGGAGGCACAAAGTCACACACTGACTTGAGATCAAGCTTCCTTGACAATCTTTTCCTATTTGTCAGCAACTTGACAGATTTTTCTCTTTATACTTTGACTTTACAAGCTTCCAGTCAGTTTCTTATACCTCTGTACTCTTCACATTTCTGCTGACACCACTTTCAGCTCGATGCTATGAAAGGCAAAAATCTTGAACACTCAAGTTTCTATGACCAAAGTTTGACTCCTAAAGGACTTGCAGGCACAGCCTATTAAATTCTACCATAATCTGTGGTCAATTTGCATAGAAAAGAAATCATTAAGTCTGGCTGTGGATATCCGAGCTGCCCTCCTTTCTTAGTGGATAGGGCAAATTTGGAGAAAATGCAGACATGTCTTCACTAAAACCCATTATGCCTGATTTGGTTATTATGATCCTTCCCTGAAAATGAGAGAGCTCTGACTTACTGAGACTGACAAGCTGAATCTTCATAGACACATTCATGATCACCAATTCCTTTTTTGTTCTTTTCTTCTGGCCTTTTTCCTCCTCTTTTCTTTGATAAATGTATCTAGTGATCGCACCAATCGTCAGCGTTACACTTAATTAAGATACTGACTTTGAACGAGGCACAGCTGAGAATAAACAATTCAAATTCAAAGTATCACAAATCAAAACTCCCCAAGAAATCCTTGGAAAAAGAGACATAGAAAAAGAACAAATAGACTATTAAAAAGGATACAAAATCAAATGAGCTATATATGTTCAAAGAGTCAAATCTTTAGTCAAGACACCACATATCACTTATAATCACACTGTTTCTGTCTTTCTTTGGGAGCTGATACAAAGTTTTGGCAGTATTTAAAAGGGAAAGAAAATGTAGCTTTTGATGTGAAATGTACTTTGCATGTACAACTAGAACTTACCATGAAAGGGTTGAGGCCTTTGAAAGCTCATAGACCGTCACCACATTACGGTGTTGACCACCGTTAGGCTGCATTAAGCTTGTTGTCAGATGCTGAAGCGGCTTTTGATGTTTTCTGTGAAAGATTATGTTCACGACTGCTTTCATTATGAAATGTCACCCAAGAGGATTCACATCTAAATGTGTGCTGTAGAAACTAGGCTGTTACACAGACCTATGTGTTTCCTGTTTCTAGTATCCAGTGGTGGAATGTAACTAAGTACATGTATTCAAATACTCTTCCTAAGTACAAATTCAAGGTATTTGAGTATTTCCATTTGTGCAATTTTATACTTCTACTGCGCTACATCTCAGAGGCAAATATTGTGGTTTTTACTCCACTATATTTGTCTGACAGCTTTAGTTACTAGTTACTTTTCAGATTACATTTTGCTGATAAACTGAAGGATTAAGTGTTCCTTTATTGGTTGAAAAAATAAATCAGTCTTCTTAAGCTAAATAAACTATTTTAAACCCTCTTCGATTAGCTGGAAAATGCATCGTCACAAAGCTGAAGACAGACTGAGTTCATGAACAGTTTACTTAAGTTGAGATAAGTGGTTCTCACAGGTTCTCACAAATGATGGTCTTATAGAATATGATGCGTTGCTGCAGATTAAAGTACCCAGCAGTACGCAAAGTTGTTAAAATGAGCTAAACCTTAAACTTCCACAGCAGTAAAATGCAACACCCACATGAATGCAGCAGTAATATTAATCCAAAAACATCAAATATAATAGTAAAACACTGACAGAGAGCATTTTACTGCACAGTGAACTTTATTTGTTACTTGAATTACATTTTGCTAATAATGCTCACAGCTTTTGCTTAATTAAGGTTTTGAATGCAGGACTTTTACTGGCGTATTTTCATTGTGGGCTCTTACTTCTTTTACTTTACTAAAGGATCTGAGTACTTCTTCCACCACAGCTAGTGTCTTGCAGTGTTTTAGGACATATTGTATTCATTCAGAATTCGTCTTACATGCAAAATATTTTAACTGCATTTGAATCAGATGGAAATGTTAGCATCAGAGTCATGGCCCATATGGAGTCAGTGGCATCCATTTGTACCTCCTACACCACGGAGCAGAAAATACACATCATATTTTGCCTTCCAGTGACTTGTCTCATCTGTTGTGGTGGTTGCCTCTGGTGTTGCCCGGTGTCTGACGTTTTCGAGGCCAGTGCATTTCTCCTGAGTCTAGACTTCCATCATTTGCATTTACTGAGCTTGCTGACAGCACTCTCTGTTTCCAAGATACGAATGGTATTGTTTCTCTCACTGCAGAAATATCCACGCTGCAGTTACTGTTTCAAATGTTCAGACACACAGTTTTTCATAAATGTGTCTATGGGGTCATGTTGGTTGTTATTGTGCAGTTATGATTTGTGTGTTGTCAGGGAAGACGATCATAACCTTAATCTGTTTGATCAGGTTAGCTTTGAGTGAACCTGTATCAGAGCTATTTGAAAGTATGTGTCAAAGACTCATACTGGTGCCCTGAGCTGAATGATAAGGTTCCCTTGAGAAGAACTGTACAGACAAACTCTCACAGAAACGATTTGTATGCAGCAGGAATATGTACGGATGAAATGCCTTTCAAAAGCCTCTGTATTCATCTAGTGAGCCTCTGTGTTTCTGCATTGAACCATTGCACTTTGAATCGCCTGCTTAAAATGTTTGTATTGCTGCCCACAGCCACTATTAGCCGTTAGAAAATGACTTTCATTCTCTTGATGTGCACATACACGCACATACTGTGCGAACATCTCGATACCATCTGTTTATTTTATCCAATGACCGTATTGAGAGTGATAATGCAGTGGCAAACAATAGCACTTTGTTCAATGAAATGAAATTTGGAGACAGAGAAACAACCGGGAACGCACAGCAGCAAGAGACAACACCATTCAACAGCAGTCATTTGTCACCACTAACTGCTGTGCCAGGGGTTCAGCTCTCCAGGGAAGGTTTGCTGTAGATGAGAACCATGTTTATGAAAGCTGCCCGGGTGTTTGTGGCCACCCTGGAGCACCTAAAGTTCTTCATCCTGGACACAATCATGCTCTTGCGTTTCTCCCTGGGGGTGCAGGTTTCATCTGTACCTGTCACCTGTAACAGATGACCTGATAGAGCTCTGTCTGGAGTGAAGCCGCTTGCATCTTGCTGATAAAGACACATCATAGCCCAATATGCATGCATTCCTGGACTCATTCCTATTCTGACAAACAGCGTTGTGTTCTCTATTCATATCTTTGCACCACTGCCCTTCCCTGAGCTCAAAGAGGGGCTGTTCTGAGAAGCATACCAAGTACAGGGAGGAGCGCTGGTGGAGGATGCTTGGGGCCTTTGAGTCGATTAGCCCAGGGATAGGTGCTGTGGTCTGGCTGAAGGTCAAGATCAGAGCTGGGCTGAGGACATAAAGGTTTGACAGCGTCATGGGACATAAAGTTGTGAATTGAGTTCAGATTATGATTTCATGCTGCACAGTAGCACTCAGAGAGAAAGGCACATTTCTACCCATAAATCATTTGAATGTCCATCTGGGTTTGAGCCTTAGTCCTCTTAAATTTACCTAATCTTTGTGGCAGTGTAGAAAACGTTGCTGCTTGCAGAAAAAAAAAGCAATAGGAACATGCCATTATGGAGGATTCGCTTCCTGCAGCCCTTATAGAGCTGTTTGATATCTACCAGCCTTATTTATTGATCAGTTTATGATTTAGCAATTTAATTTAGCAGCTGTATACACGAGTTAGGCATACTCTTAGATAAGCCAAAACCTAAACTGATGATTTCATTATCCCCATGGTATCTGGCAATAAATCCAGCTTTCTCTCTGGATCTCGAGAAGCATATGCGCTTTTCCCTTGACCATACTTGATTTAAGAAGACCAAAATGCACACTGTCACTGGGATATAAACTAATATATCTCCTTCACTTCTGTCCGTGCAATTGATCATATACTTTATTAATGACGCTGTTTTGACATAAGCTCTTAAAGCGCTTTAATGGCAGCTCACGTTCTGCAAAATCAGCAGGAGGTGACAGATGGAAGAAATTAGTAAATGAGTGTAAGCGGTGCAGCGTGGCAAAAGTAAACAAGTAAAGAAATTCAAGCCGTGCATTGTTAATCTTCTGTCAGCAAGATGAAACACCACATCACCTCCATGCTTTACAGCAATAACGGCGCTGACCTTTTGCGCTAATTGCAATTACACTGACTTACTGTGAGCCAGCAATGTTGATAATCATAGGAGTGTATGTCATGGCTGTAAAAGTGACAAAAATGAAGGCAGAAGATGACCAATCAGGGTCATGTTTAAAGGATGTTGGCAAAATGTCATGGCACAAAATCAGCTTGTTAACAGCGTTGGCTGTAACTACAGCCGCCATGTCTTATATTAACTCAAAGGACTTTATTATTCCCCGGTAACATCACCAGAGCAATTATTCTCCCAGATGAAACCTCATCTCCTGTGGTGTGCATGCAAATATGAACTTTAGCTTATCTCTGTCCTCTATGTAGAATACAGCTTCACATATTGGCCTGATTAACATTAAAAAAGCTCCAAATGTGCAGCTCTTTGCTTTTGTTCTTGCGTTTTTAATTTGAACTTACAGCTTCTCGTGTCATGTGATTATGCTGCCTACCTTTAACTAAGTGCAGCTCTTTATCAACTGCTGCTGCCATCTCGGGTTTGTCGTCAGTGTGCAAATCAAACATGCAAAATATGAGCACGGGGCTCATGCTGGTGATAAACCGCTGCAGCTGCAGGGGAAGACTTGCTTTAAATGGGTCCATGAGTCACGGTCAAAAAGAAATTCAGCTGACTTTAAATATAAGTATTTATGAAGCACCGTGAAACCTCAAACCAGTTCTTGCCACAGGGTATAAAACATACGGCTGTCTGTGAAATAAGAACTTAGACATTTCAACTTTATTTTATTCACACTTCCAATGAATAATTGGCAAGGTCATATTAAGATGCACATTTTGCTCATGAATGTGAAATTAGTACCAGCTTCCATGGCTGTGAAGTGTAAAACTTGAGGCACAGTTCTGCAATGTGATGGCGCTTTAATGACCTTGCACCACAATGTTCACACTGCCTCAGCATCTTGATTTCACACACAAGCAAAACACTGGACAGCAGCATCAATACAAGCTGTGATTCAGCACGAGTCCATACCTGACCCGGGACTGAGTGTGGGTAGCCTTGAGATTCGCTGCTCTTGGAACCCTTCGTGCACCATTTTAGTGAGCGAGTCATGAATGTTCTGCTGTGCAAGCTGTGAGTGCTGGTCTTCTCAGGGTTCTTTTGTCATATTTACTGCATTAGATGAAGAAAGGAGAGGATGTTTGGATTTTCATTGAGAAATAAGGATTACTTCTAGTTTTATAAAGGCCATTTCATTCCCTCTTTCACTTGGCTCCCATGCTGTGGGTTGGTTGTATAAACTGGTTACTCAAGCTCAGCCCTGCGATTCAGTACACAAGGCACAAACGCGACATAAATAAAGCAGCAGTGTGGCTTGTGCCAGGCTTCTGTCCTGTTAGCATGGCTTGATGGGTGTGTGTGTGTGTGTGTGTGTGTGTGTGTGTGTGTGTGTGTGCGTGTGTGTGTGTGTGTGTGAGTGTGCATAGAGTTGTACTTTATGATGTGGAAGACAGGTGGCATAAATATTACTTGTGCTTAATCACAACCCAGCAGCAAATTGATCCATTTCTTGGTAATATGTGCACATGTTCAGATTGGAAAAATACACGCCTACTCCACACAACACACACACACACACACACACACACACACACACACACACACACACACACACACACACACACACACACACACACAGAGGAAAATGCCTATCAGGCAATATTGGCACTGATGTGCTGAGAAACAAGTTGTGTTTATTGTTTGTATATACAGTGTGTGTGTGTGTGTGTGTGTGTGTGTGTGTGTGTGTGTCTCTAATTCTCTAATTTACCTTCAGTATTGAACTCTCCACCTTCGCTGAGAAAAGTCTTCTTGAGAGAGTTTAAGTGTGTGTGTGAGAGAAGGAGTGAGCCACGGAGGGAGGGAGTAAGGACAGGAGAGATAAGTAGCGTTTGGAGCAGTCTGAGCGCAGGAGATTTACACCCCCCCCCCCCCCCAACCCACCCACCCTCTTGCACCCCCTGTGGAGGCGATGCCAGTGTCTGTGTGATTGATTCACCCTGGGAGTAGAGATGGAGGCGTTCTGGTCTTGCTCCTGGACCCCCGGGTCATCCTCTCCCTTTCCCTTAGCTGTAGGGGAGGGAGGGAGGGAAAGGAGGAGGAGGAGGAGTATCTATGTGTGTGTGGGGAGGACTTCTCAGACACCTCCAGCAGCTCCAACTTCACAGCACAAAGGTGTGAGCACAGCGAGGGGGGAAGACTAGTGTCACTTTTCACCATGTCTGTCCTCATAGCCACCCAGCTGAAGATAGACACCAGCACTGCTTCCAGAAGGGTAAGGGGCCCGTTTAGCATGCATGGCACGCTGTGGGGGAATGTCTGTGTTTATGGGTGAGTCTCCTGCTCCTGACAGAAAATGCTGCCGGCTGGTTTTGATAACAACTGGACAGGCGAGAAGGGAGCGGCGGGTCCTGATGTCCCTTCTGAGGATCTTGATGGACAAACGTTTTCCGTTTTAATTCCTAGCGCCGACTTCTAATGAATGGTTGGTTACATATGCTGCAGAGAATGCTCAGTGCCTCATTGTTATTCTTTGTGATGTGTTGCCAGTTAATGACTTCAGTGGGAACTGGCCACCGTGGGGGAAAGTTGAATAGAAGTATGTATTGTTGTGTGAAATATTCGGATTTTCAGATGATCGCTTTGCATCCCTCGTTGGCATGTTCTGCATGCAAACATTTTGTTTACTCTTTGTTTATGTGGAAATGATTCAGATGGCTTTGAGGTCAGCTAATTGCTCAGCTTTGGCTAAATGCTGCCTTAATGCTGCTCTCATGCTTGCATGCAAATGGGCTGCATGGGAGATTAACGAAGAGTTAGAAGTTGAGGGTAACTTTTGTTGTTCTTGAGCAAATGAAGTAATGTGAGATGTAAGAATGGACACAATCTGAAGATAATTATTAGAGGTTTCCTGTTGTTATTGTTACTGTTACTGTTTGGAAGGTCTTGCATCTATGGCTCCAAATGTATCTCCAGCAGAGAAACACTTAAATATGCTCTAAAATACAAATACTTTGGCATTTCTCAGTGGTTAAGATGGTTCAAGAATGCATATACAGATGCAGAGCCATATGGAATATTAAATGACCAAAGGGGTGTTACGATATATTTTGTAGCACCAGAAAAATCATGCAACCAATAACTGGAATGAAAATGAATAAAAAAAGAGCAGGAGAGGCAGAGTGGTTTAGATTATGTCTCACACTCCTCATGCCATAAGATCCTTCATTCCATTCACAGCGATCTGCTTTCAGTCCCCGTTTTGCTACACTTTTACTTTTTACTACAAATGTGACAATATATTCCTAGTGACACGCTCTCTTGTTCAGTTCCTCCGCTCCCCTTGTTCCCCTTCCTTCCTCCTTTTCCTCCTCTTCATCTGCTGTTGCCACAATCCACAACTATACTCTGCTGCTCCCCTCAAACGTAGCCACAGTCTATTCTACCACATCAGCCACCATTAAACTCCATTTCCTCAGTGACTTATCTGCTACCGCTTCAATTTGGGCTCAGTGCCCTTCAACTGTAATGCACTGGAAGGTTCGGCACTTATTATCTGTACAGGACAATAACTTGCCACTTCCAACAGGCAACATGCTCAGCTGGTCTCAGTCCTGCAAAGCAGTCGACAAAGTTGAGTTTTACACTTGGCTTGGTGGAAAATGAGTTTAGAGCCAGTTAGAAATGAGCACTTACCAGAATGCTTTCCATGAGATGAATTTGTGGTGGGATTTTCATAAAAATGATGCCTGAAATGTGTAATCTGCAGTGTGTGCTTATGCTAGTCGTAATAGCGTATTATCAGGTACCTGAACTGAATTCAACGACTGCCTCAGTGATTTGTGGAGGCTTTCTGCTTTTGTGCAACAGGCCACGATTGTGGTGAATAAAGTGCCATGACATGCAGCGCGCAGTAATTGAATTCGCCATCATTACGTGGCCCGAAATGAGCTAAGTGCTGTAATGTAGGGTTGGGGAGTAATTCAGTGATAAGGAACGTATTCCTCTGCACAGTCCTATTGACTCTTCAGGGAAGCATAATTCAATTTTGATAAACACAAAATAAACTCTATCTATCTATCTATCTATCTATCTATCTATCTATCTATCTATCTATCTATCTATCTATCTATCTATCTATCTATCTATCTATCTATCTATCTATCTATCTATCTATGATAATAACTAACTTTCAGTTGTTTCTAGAAGTCTATAGCGTGCACCTGCTCCTTCCACCTCATGCAGTGTCTTTGCCTTACGCCTCTTTCCCTTCACAACTTGAAAACCTCTGATCTATAGGGATTAATTTATTGTGTGCATTTCTATTTGAAGTCTGGTTCTGATAATTGGACAAATTTGATGTATACAACTCGGTTTACATGAATTTATGACTATTTCTAATCTATGTGAGAGCAGACTATTTACTGCCCTGTAATGGACTGTGTTGAAGCTTTCAGATAAAATATGTGTCCAGCCCACATCAAAGCAGGGGCACGTAATCCGACACAGGAAGCAAGATGATTTGGAAAAAACTTGTTGCCTCAGTTGGCTCAGCTCAGCATCAAGGGAAATCATTAGTGTCCAGCTAATACCAAATGGAAAATGGCGGAAAATTATATGATTATGGTGGTGTAACTAAATCCATACATGCATGTAGAGAGGCGCAGTAATTTCCTTTTTTTCAGCTGAGTGATGTTCAGAGGAAATTAGATATTACTGCACTTCCACCAGACATTGACCGATTGATCTGTTTGCTCTTCCATCCAATTAATTTGCATGTCATTTTGTTGTGGTGTGGCGCATGCTGATGGAAACAAGTTACCCTGTGGCGGCATTTCACTTAATGCAAACACATTAATGTGTGCATTACATTCTATATGATACCATGGATCATGAAGTATGATTGTGTTGTGACACTGAACTGCGCTTCAAGCCATTTACCTCACTTTGCATATTTTTGAACAAGGAAATACTACGAATGAGATTAGACATGCTCCAGGGAATTTTCTTAAGGTGTGACAGCAACTCTTAAGCTAGAAAAGCAAAGATAGTTAGCCTAAAATATACCACTCTTAGTATTTAGCTTCTCAGACATCTCAGTTCCCCTTCTGTCTTTCTTACTAACAAAACTAAAGTGACTGTATCTTTTACACAGTGGTGGGATTTGACCTGCAGGCCGCCTCAGAGTATTCCAGCTCTGTGTGGAGCATGTGAGCACTGGTGTTTTGAGATAATTGCATTTCAGCATTGAAAGGAAAACAAATGACTTCCTTCTGGCCCTTATACTGTATAATAAGATAACATCTGTTCATTTTCAGTTAAATTCTTTAATAACTTTTGGGTATAAATCTGGAATCACAAGTAAACTCACCCAGGGGAGTTTATTGCACAGCAGAGCCTCATAAAACCATCACTCACAGCATCATAAAGCACATTATATCATGCAGAAGAAAATACATCCGTTATAAGCTTGAAATATAATTGCAATGTCCTGTATATGTCTTTGCTTGTCCTGGCTCCTATAACACCATTAGCTACCTGCAGAGGTACTAGGTTTGCTGCAGCTATCATCATCATTATAGCTGTTATTACATGCCTCTCCAATTTTTTTTGCTTCTTACAACACAGAGCTTGACTGCAGTGATGTTTGTGAGAGTTGGGGGAAGGCGTAGCTCCAGTCAGCTGCTGTATCTGCGAGGAGGCGATAGGGGAGTCAAGCTGAGCCCAGGCTCCCCGGCACGGTCCTGAGGGGAGCATTAAAGCAGCCAGGCGGTTCACAATGGCTCACCAACAAGGTGAGGGAGATTGGAAGACATCTATCAGAGAGGCTGGGATGGATGTCAAGTGACTTGGACCTATTTCCCCGGGGGTGCGCAGACCCAGGGAAGGCATTTATGAACTAGGGAAACAAATGATGACAGGGACCAAGGCGAGCCAGCGTGTAAGAGGAGGCTGCTGGAAGCCTGCACGCTCTGCCCACAACATAAATCTGCAGCTGCAATTAAAAAGCATGCAAAAGCACCAAGCTAAGTTGTGGTTCAATTAATTTATGAACCATACTCAAAGTCAAAGGGGAATTGATTCAAACCAAAGAGGATGGGAGGGATAGGGACTAACTTTAATTAGGCAAAGGCAGTACTGTCCTATGTCCTTGTTTTTGAATGAATGTCCAAACCTTTTGAAATCAATATTCTGTATTCCAGATGCATATCCTATTATAGAGGTTACATTCATAATTCAAGCCATGAATCAATGAGCCTCCAGCAATTCTGTCAGAGCTAGAGATGACTCACCATTTGTAAAAAAAAAAAAAAAAAATACAAAAAAAAATTAATTGAAGCTAACTCTCTGTTCAGTGTCCAATGTCCAATATAGAATATTTTTCATTTCTGCTGTTGTAGTCAGTCAGCCTTGAGTACTCCTCGCGAACGATTACAAAATAAACTTGATTTGACTTAATGGGAGATGCAGAACAGTTTTATACAACAGTATGCATGCGGGGCTGTTTGGAGCCATGCTTTAGTGCTGCTTTTGAAGTTGCACCCCTGTGAAGATGACCTATTTCCCAGAAATGCAGCTCGCCCTGGTGGAGTGATAGTTTGAGCTGTCACAGTGAGAGGCTGAGGGGTGTTCGCCTGTGGCATTCATGACAGGGATGGCAGAGATTTTAACACTTTAACTCAAGAGCCTCTCCCCCTTCCCCTCCACCACATATAAGCCAATATTCTGCATTTACCAGAGAGCTGCATTGCTTTGGCCTCTCTGGGCATTTCAAGCATGAAATCACTTGCAATGTAGTGTATGAGATGAATAACACTTGTGGATGTGGACTGAATGAAATATATTGTAGCAGGAGGGAAACTGCATAAATTACCAGGAGGACGAGACACTTTCATGGTTTGAGTTATTAGTGTAAGATGGATACAGAGGAAAGTATTTGTGAGACTAGAAGGCGCTGCAGGAGAGAGGTTCATGTAAGTTAGTTTGTATGAACACCAAAGATAAATTCTTTACATTTTATTCGGATTTTGCTGCATATGGATGCGTTTTCTAGTGATTTCAGGAAAAAGGAAATGGAATATGAAGGTAGGTTTATTGATCTCGGCTTATACTTGACAAGATTTGCAAGAGCTGTTTCTTCTCAGCAAAAAGCATGAGCAAAAACAAGAATATTTGCTGCTTTACACCTGAAGCTGACCTCTTTAGAGGTGTGCGGTTAGCCTGCCCTAATCCGGTGCGCCACAGAGAGGCACTCGAGCGCCGCCATGGGACCATATGCAATCATTTGGGAGAAAATGTTTATGATTCCGTGCATGAAATCATAAATGAGCGCGACTTGTTCATTAGAGGTTTAAAATGAAGGTGAAACAGGTTGCTCTTGTGCACTGCTGGTGCATGTTTGTGCGTAAAACAGCAGCCGGAGAAGCGCGGTGACAGTAGCGCTGCTCTCTCAGTGCTGGTCACTTCTCATGCAGAGCGCGTCTGCGGAGAGTACCGCCGGGCTGTCTGCGTCCTTCTCACGCTTCATGCGTGAGGACAGTCCGCCAAAAACAGAGCCGAAAGTGACGGAACATTATCTTTTGCTGTTTAATTTTGTGGACAATCGCCCGCAGTCTGGCGGGGAATCGAATGTCTGATCGGAAAGTCGGCGCACCCGCCTGCTATCTCGCTATAAGGAGGCATCAGGGAACTGAAGAGGGGAGACAACGTGTTGTGAATACAGATGAGAGCAACTATTGACACCTTCAGCCCACCAGTCTGCTGTGCGCCTGGACAAAGCTAAAAGGACATCGCTGCGAAGGATTCGGCTTTATATCGGTCCATCAATTCACGCTGTGAGTTAGCCACTATCCATAGATGCTTATTTATTAGCTCAGTATCTTCACCTGATCTGTTTTTGCTCCATCCCGGAGGTGGAAAACTGGCTGCCTGCCATCGGTTCTCCTCGAAGCGCACAGAAAACCAATAGATCAACCCCCCCACCCCCCACCCTCACCCCAAAAAACCCGAATCAGGCAAGAGCCGTCTGGGGCTTTGACATGCTGTAAGTTGTTTTATCTGGACTGGACCTTTATTATGGCTTCGCTCTATCAGAGATTCACCGGGAAGATCAACACGACCAATTCCTTCCCGCACCCACCTGAGGCCAGCCACCTTCTCGGTGGACAGGTTGCAGACGAGGAAAACGCGGCGAAGACCCCTCAGCAGGTCGTCGACGGCAGACTTCACGTCCAGTACCGCAAGAAATGCTTGCAGGAGGATCAGGATGTAAGAGACTTCTACTTTATTTGCCGACATAATCCCCCCTTATGAAAACTCTCCAGATGTGTATATTAGATAATTCCCATTCAAAGAGACGCACACTCTCTATAATGTATATAGACACACAGTCACAGGCCTATAGAGAATATCCCAGCCGATATGAAAGCTCTCTTATTGGTTTCACTTTTACAGGGTGGTGACAAAGTTTTAAAAGGTTGCTTTCTATTCCATTTCAGCTGCACTTTTGCTTGAAATGTATGTTTTTTATTGGTTAAGTTGTCTTCAGAGTCAGCCTGTGGAAGCTGATCTGGCCGCTGTTTTTTATTTTTTATTTTTTTAGAGCGACCACATCATTGCAGGTGTCTAACAGACTTAAGATGATGATGAAGAAGAAGAAGATGATGATGATGATGTGAAAATCTGCCTGATGTCATTCTGTGTGTATTCCTCTGGCGCTGTGTGTGGCATCACAAAGATCATGTTTTCTGAAAGATCATTTTAAAGCTTTGATTTTTTTTTTTTTTCCTTTGGTCCTGGATGTTGGTCACCATCTTGGCAGTTACTGTTCGAGAGCCAGAAAATCTAAATTTAGTCAAAGGGGAAGACTTCTATGGGAACGTTAGGCCTTTTGGATGAGCTGTGAAACTGTCTCCAGCAACCTTTGACCCACTGCTGCTCGTTACACATCTTGCATTCAGAGAGATAAGTAAAATCTATCCAGTTTGACATTTTTGAAGATCTGCGGTTCACTTCTCAGCCACGGCGGCTTTCGTTTGGCTCGGCCCATGATGTTTGGCCACGTTGTTGCTGAATTAACTTTCCTCACCTGAGCCAGTATATGTACCTTAGTATTTGTAGAGCTTTGTGCCACTTTGGGTTGACGTTGTCCAGCTTGTCTTTACTTTATCTCTGTGAGAATGCGAACAGAGCAAAATGCGGAACATTCACTTCAGTAGTTACAAGTTCATCAAAATGAATCACACTGCACTCTTCTCCAACATGCAGTGTTGTACTCTCCAAACCTTTTTGGCTTTCTTGCCTCCATCATTATGATACCTGAGGTTGTTTCTGATGTTTTTTTTCTTTTTTCAACCACAGACCTCAGAAGCAAATAGTCCTGATTAGTCCTCCATGAGCCAAAGAGAAGAGCAAGCAACCACAGCTGCTTCAGTCTTCAGTTCGCTTGACAACATGTAAACTCCGCCTCTATGAATGCCCCATGAAGTGATTGTTAGTACGTGTGTCGCCTGTTTGCAGATGACACCGGTTCAAACCTCCAGCAAACACTTGACCGGCCTTTTATCTTTAAATAGCTGCCAACACTGTGATGTACCTCTGAATTATTGATGTCTGTCACATCAAGAATCAAGTGATAAGGTTGGCAACAGGCTGAACGCTGACACTGCTTGCGCTGTCAACAACAGCACCTTGGCTGGACACAGTGCTCCCCATAATCCTTGCACTTCATTTAAGAGCTTCTATGGGCATTTTATGAGGTACCTCATTGCTGGAAAATTAGAAATCATGTTTTTTTGTGTGTGGCAATTAAATGACTGGATTGCATTTTAGGAGTGTAACCAGGAGCTGTTATTATACTGCTTGCTTTCCAACATATTTATTAGGTTTGCACTGTTAACCTTGAGGTCACCTTTAGTCCTGATGTCCCCATGAGTCGTGCTGGAGCATGAAATTGCCTTTAGCCTCAGGAGATGGGGAGACCATTTCAAGGAGTGCTTTTTCCAACTCCTTCCCCCTCAGTTAAAGTTTGAACGTGCTATTGTTGTTTCCATTTATTTTGCAACGAGAAAGGGCAAAAACTGAATCCCAAATGTCTTGAATTTCATTAAATTATGCAGATATTTACCTGCATGCTTGCTCAGCTCGTTTCTAATATCCCTCAGTTCCAAGATGCAGGTTGAGCTGCTTTTTTTAAACCAAAAAAAAAAATGTTTTCTGTAAACAACTGTTTAATTTGTTCACCGCAGCATTCCTCTGAGCTCTTATACTCACAGAATGCAGGCGCTGCGTCTTTGTTTGTAGGAGAGATGTGTGTGTAAGTGTGTGTGTGGAATTGATTAATTGTTGCTTTGCTCAGTGTGTAAGCATCAGTATTTTGAAGTGGAGTTTGAGTCACCCAAGGAGACATCAGCAGTAGTTCTTTCTCCTCCTCACTACCCTTTACTGCTAATAGAAATCCGTGAGTGTCCTTAATTGATTGTTGTTGTATGTGAAGGTGAAATACGCTGACATTTCACCTTGAGACCGGAGCCCAGGGACACTCTCATAGCCTGCAGTGTCTTCTTTATGCACAGCAGAGAAAACATTTCTCTCTGCTGGTGAGATAATGAAAGACGACATGTGACTCTGCATTGGTCACAGTCTAATAATGTGTACGGAGTGACAACGTGATTATTCATGCAGGTTCTCACTCAAATAGTTTGACTTCATTTTGTCCGTCTGTTTTTTTGTGAACTTTTCCAACACATAAAGGCCATGATGCAACATGAGGCACAAATAACTTCCGGGAAATCATCTAATAGCAGATAAATGAACAAATCTGTGCACATAATACCTGCAAAGACCATTACATTGACAAAGCAATAAGCATAAAAATACAAATGAAATGCAACAAGTACAATAAATATGAGGCAGTACATTTTCACAGTAAAATTAATGGGAATGTTTACTTTCTTTTAAGTTTCCTTATTTATATTATAAATTAAGATATGAGACCAAACTTGAAGGAAATTCCCTTGAAAATTGTTAGACATTATTAGAGGCATTTTAAGGAACAGTTATCCTTAAAGTGCCAATGAAAATAGTTAACTCTAAGCCTTGTTTGTGATTTGGCGATCTGAACTTTCTCTGCTTAACAAAACTATGTGGTTTTACAGTTTTTGGATTCATTACCTGCCAGACTCCTAAATGACTTTGACATTTTACTGATTATAATTAAGGCACATGGGTTCCTGCCTCAGGCTAGATCTCAGAGCTTTCAACATGGACTGTAGTATAATCAGTGATTTCAGGCTTGTGTCTTAATTACATTAATGAGTTTATACATAATCATTTAATCTTTTTTTAAATGCTTTTCCTCATCACAGAAATGTATGTTTTATAAGCAAACAAAACATTTTTTGCTCCAAATCTGTAAACCTCGCTGTTTGCTTATTGTGATTTTGTGACAGCCACCGTGAATTCCTTTTTAACTCGAAGCACTAGTCAGTAGTGGAAAGCTCATTTCCTACAGGGCTCCTTTAATCTGAGACTGGCATGCTGCTCTATAATGCATCAGTCATGTTTTCCTTCACCTCGGCTACAGATTTTTGATTGAAAGTACACTAAAAATGTGTTTTAATATTACTTTTAATGGCCTGTTTCAGCTTGAAATCAGAAAGAAAAGAGAGTGCGATATTGTCCCTGAGGAGACTGAAGGCAAAGATGGTGGTTTTGGAAAATCAAGGTTGCACAGGCTACGTCTCTGGGGGTGAACACAAAGAGCGATGAGTGTTCTGATTTCTCTTTAGAGATTACTGGAGTGCTTTTAGAGCGTATTATATTTCAAGATGTATTCTTGGCTATATGTTGTAGTCCTTCATCCTGTAAGGCGTTATTACACCTGCATGGCAGTCATCTTTAAAATGATTTACTGAAGTTTCACGTAGGTGAAATTGTACTTTATCAAAGGTAAATTCCTTGTCCTCATAATTGTGTTGCCCTGTTTTGGATCGGAGGAAACTGCAGCTCAAAAAGAGTGAATCATAAATCACAGACAGCGTGATTTAATTCACATTGGATACTACTGCCCAGGGCTCACACACACACACACACACACACACACACACACACACACACACACACACACACACACACACACACACACACACACACACACACACACACACACACACACACACACACACACATCCTGCCTGTCCTCATATGCACTTAACTGTGCCTTCTACTTAGAGATACTCCAGATCTGAGTTAGACAGTTTGGCCTGGTTCCCAAGTCTTAGTTTAGCTCTGTGCTTCCTTTGAGGTCCGGAGCTCAGATAAATCAGCCAGACGGAGCTCAACGAGAACGGCCAGATAAAAGAAAGAGAGAGCAGCGAGATGTGATGAGCTGTCCTCATTATCTCTGCGGCCGGACTAACTGCATATTTCAGGTGCTTACTGATGGCTGCCACTGACTTTGTTACTGCTGCACTCATCCAAAATGATGGTGTGTCCTGAGGTGACCCCCGACCCTCAACGTACAGTCCAGTGCAAAAAGCCAGATGTCAAAGCACATGTTTGGGGATACTTTTGTGGATTTAACAGCATCAACAGTTGAGAGATGAGAGGAGAGATAGGTAGGGAATGACATGCAACAACCATCCCTGGCTGGGACTTTGGTTTCCATGGTCAGCACTTTAAACATCACCAGTCAACTTGTTTGCATTATAGTTTGTTGTCGTGGTCACATTTTACCTGCTGTTTCACTTGTGGCAATTTACTATAATGGCACATGCAAAGAAATAGTACACAGATAAAAATCTAACTTGATCCTGGGAACTTTTGCATGATCTCATAATATGTTTGTTAAAACGATGAAATTCTTAAACCTACAAATCTATTATATATATAACAGGTTTATTAACATATATATATATATGAACCAATTAACTGATTTTTTTAGTGAAAATAAGCTCTAAACACAACAATGACACATCATCGCCTAATCATTGTTTCCAGCAATCTTGTTACCAAACAGTGGCTCATGTATGCATCCAGCAGTCACGGAGCAACATTAGCATTCGTCTGGAGTCGTGTTTCAGTCCACCTGACAAAATTAAGCCCGGTGTTAACACTCTTTTAGCTCCGTTTTGCTCTCCAGCCAACTCCCAGGGGAAATTTTAGCTGCTAAATGCGCCACCATGTTCACCAGATAGTCGGGTACTTTGTCTGTCTGCTTGTTTGGTGCTGTGCAGGTTTGGGGTTTTAGAGCTTTATTTGCTAAAGATAAGGCTATGAATGTGGCGAGAGTGACGCAAAACAGTTAAGATGCATTCCCGAAAGAAAAAAAGAGCAAACTGAGGAATGTTGAGGAGAACTGCAGAGTTTGTGCTGCAGTATAAGCAGGAGCCCTTTCACATCACATAAAGTCATGCGACCCATTGTCAATACAAACATATTGATTAGAACAGCTTTAAGGCCTTGGCTGGACCATAAAGCAAATCTCAAAACTTTATAACAAATTTGAGCTAAAATGCAAGATGTATTTGTTTTTAGAGCACAAGGCAACAAATCAAAGCCCAAACATAAAACTCTATTTCCAGGTAACAAAAGACAAACTGAATGCAATGGCATCATCAGAAATAAGCTGAAACTAATCTGAAAGGTTGTTGGCCCTTCAAACCTACACAAGACAGATTCACAGTCACCCAGTGCAGCTCCTCCCCTCAGGACAGCACAGCACCCTCAGCAGGACCTCTTGCTCGCCGTTGCCATGGTTGCAAAGGTGGAGAGGGTGAGGCTGTAAGCTCTGGGAACACACACACACACACACACACACACTGATGCTTGCTGGTGGATCTGACTGCCATCTGGAGATGACGCAGCTCTCACATTGCACTCTGAGGGTCCTGCGCTCACGTCATGCAACATGCTACGTCCACCTTAACGAGCATGAGGTGTTTTTTTCGCCCTCCGCTCTAAAAATTTTCCATTGTCTCCTAATGAATATCACCCTCGACTCCTGTTTCATTGGCTTGGTTGCTGCTGACAGACTTATTCACTATCGACCTGTTTTTCTATTGTTTTTTTTTTTTTTGCTCCTCTGCTCTCAGAGGGCGTCTCAACAGGTCATCCATCCCCCCACGCAGCACCTCAACGCTCTGTTGACACGCCATCGATCATCCCCTGCCACTCTGCCGTCCCCCCACCACCTCCATGGACCTGTCAACAGCGCGTCAGCAGGCCGCTGCCTCGCCGGGAGACCATCCCTCTTTCTTTGATGATTTACTGTATTATTACACACACTGACAGTGGGTATTAGTCAGTGTTTAAATACAGAGCAGCCTTATTACTCCCTGATGAGACCAGGATCTTGCAGAATGGCTGACGCTGAGCGTGAGTCTCTTATGGTAGACTTTCTGCTCCGAAGATCATGTGAAGTAACAAACACATCATCGGCTGTCGTCAAGGCTCCATGTAGGCATTTTGAGTTTTATTCATATCACATTTTCACTCCCCTTCACTTCTCACACAGAGTTTCATTTTAACAGTAGCTGTGTGGTTGAAATTTACCTGATTAAATATTCACACAGTAAGAGGAAAAAAAAAAAATCACTCCTTTTGTCAGCCTTCGTTTTTTGATCTTCTGCTTCCTGATGACAGTCACAGCTCCTCTCTGCTTTTCACAGGAGATTAGCTCACTCCGCAGATGTAACTTCACGGTGGATCTTAAAGATTTCTGCAGCTTATTTGAACTTTATGTGAGTGTGTTGCTAAATTTAACTGTCTTCTAACCCAGCTCGTTCCCATTTCCTTTTCTCCCTGTGTTCGTGTCTCTATCCTTTATTTATAAGTTGAGGCTCTTCGAGGCATCTTTTCTGTGTTTCTCTTTTGAGGATTAGCTTTATTGGTTGCGTGGTTGATGATCAGCCGTGCGGCTCTTTTAGAGGGAGGAAAGTTCAACTATTGTAGATCAAGCTTTAGTTTACTCCTCCTGCCATTTGTGAATATAACAGTTTTTATCTTGTGGACTGCGTCAGCTCATTGATGTTTAAAATACCAAGCACACGCAGGAAAAACATTTCTTGCAGCTTTTCCGTGCACTGTGTCTGTTTTGCCACTAGAGACTGTTGTGTTCCAATCAATGCAGCAACTCTACACTGTACTGTACACGTCGGCATACAGTACAGTAGGTGAGCTCAGGCTTTGCTTCTGGCGAATGCAGGCTCAGGCGAGATATTTACCCCTGCTGTAGCATCAGGACCAATAAAGCCAGAAAAACTGAAAAAGGAAGTTGCTTTTTCTACACAGCCTCTGTAACGAAAACCATCCAGCTGCCACAGATAAAAGTGTCTCATCCAGATCAAAGGAGAGGAACATAATGTCACGTCTCACTAGGATTGGAAAGGTTATGCCAGCCACGCTGAGGGATTTCTCACCTGCAGACAGTGCCATCATCAGTGGCATCACTTAACATTTAAACGAAGATGGAGAATAGGCTCAAGTGATTGCATCAGTTGCAGATATTGTGTAATGAAAACAGAGGGTGCGTTTCAGCTTCTGTATCCCACAGCAGCAGTGTGTTGTGCTGAAGTGTCTTTGAGCAAAGTGCTGGACCGTCCCCTCTCTGCTGTCTCATCTTCTGCTACTGTGCAGCAACGTTCATGTTTACAAAATGTTCGCTCTCCGATTCGAAAGAGAATTAGATCCGAAGTAGATCATTAATAATGAAGACAGAACTTTAAAGCAAGTGAAGGAAATTTCTCCTATAACATTTCTGTCTGCTAGAATTAGAGCAGCGGTGCGGAGCTGCCATTTCTCCAGAGTCCTCTCACAGTCTTTTTCTGGGCTGAGACCAGGCAGCAGTAATCAGTTGTGTCACACAAGCAGATTCCCTTATCGACCACGCCATGATACAGCAGCGACACACCCCTGGGAGACACACGCACACACACACACACACAACATCATTTAAATGGTACATGAACACAAGGCAAAAGGAAAGCCGCACTGCAAAGTCAACAGGGTCATGTTGCAGAACGGTGCTGTAAATCCTTGAAGGAAACAACAGGAGAAGCAACAAGTGGCTGTCGCTTTTGTGCATTTGCAGCAGCAGGGTCACTGCAGATGAAAAGGATACTCTGATAGCTTGTGTTTAGATGCATTTAGATCTCTGTCCTGATGCTTAAATATCAAATCATTCTTGAGGCTGAGAATGAGCTGCATGAGAATGCGGGCAGTGAGACGAGAAGATTGATGCCACCCTCATGTCTGTCCATTAAAGGTGAAGCTAGCCAGAAGCGGGTTAGCTTAGCTTAGCACAAAGACTGCTAGGGAAAAGGGAGAAGCAGCTAGCCTCGCTCTGTCCAGAGGTAACAAAAACAGCCTGCTAGCAGCTCCTAAACTCCCTCATTAACATGTTATATTTCATTTGTGTGTGTGTGTGTGTGTGTGTGTGTGTGTGTGTGTGTGTGTGTGTGTGTGTGTGTGTGTGTGTGTGTGTGTTGTATGGATTAAACAAATGAGATATATAAAGTGTTAATTAGTTAGCTTTAGAGGCCCTGGTAGGCTCATTTTTTAATTTACCTTTGGAGCCAAGCTGGCTGAATCCCCCTTGTCCACTCTTTGCCCTAAGCTAAACACACCATCAAGCGTCTGCTGGTGGTATCTCATCTTCATATTTACCTTACAGACATGTGAGTGATGTTGATCTTCTTATCTAACTCTCGGCAAGAAAGGGAATATTTGTATTTCTCAAAATGTCAAACTGTTCCTCTAAGGACAGCTCTCTGAACGGCTGAACTGCCCATATTACAGCAGCCAAGTTACAGAAACAGAAAACATCTTTAATTAGGAAGTGAGCTAAAACCAGGACCAGTCTGTAGCTCTAAACATATTGAGCGATCCTGCCCGGTCAAACACTGTACACTTGTGGTGCAGCTTCAGTAACTTTGTGGCATTGGTGGAAGAAGTAAATGTACTAACACCACAAGTATTATCATTATTAAGTACTATTCTGCAGTCAGATGCTCCCTGTCAGTGTTTCACTATTATATCTGATGTTTGTGGTTTAACAGTACTGCTGCATTCATGTGTACGGTGGATTTTACTGCTCTGGATGTTTGTGGTTGATCTCATTTGAACTATATACAGTTGTGTCGTTTAATCTGCAGCAATGCATCATACTCTATAAGATCGGCATATGCCTGTAGCATCGCTGTCCTGTGAGAACCACGCGTCTCTAAAAAGTCAACCTTTCATGAGCTCAGGGCACAGCCCTCCTGTCACCTTCATGACAGTGTATTTTCCAGCTAACGCAAGAGGGGTGTAAAACAGTTTATTTTAAGGTACATTCTAGCAGTGCTGTATGATGATATCTTGAAATGGTCTTTTCACATCTGATGCTCTGACTTGTCACTGCAGGTGTAACTAACAACATTGATGACGGCTGTGTTCCATTTATGTGTCAATATACCTTGTCATTAAACTAACGCTACTACAATTACGCCCAGGAAACAGAGGCAGCCATTATGAGTGCCGCTGTTAGGCTTGTGTTTGACAGGTCAAAAAGTCTGCTGTGACACAAGTCCATTTGTGTTGGTTCACTCACAGAATGATGCCACGGCGGACCTTGTCCTGCCTCCAGGCTCTAGTCTTCTGATGAATAACACATGGGATTGCTTTTCATGTTGCACCCTCACCAGACTTTTCTGTGCCTTCTAGTCTTGTGAGGAGCGACAGGAGAGAGATGTTTGTCCCTCCAGCCATGATGGTGGGTTTGTATCCATTTCTGTTAGAAAGCTCAGCATGAAGATGACCGGTCAGCCTCAGCATGGAGTAACAAGTTGTTTGCTCTAAACTGGGCATGTGTTGTGTGTGCTGGTGTGTATATCCACTAACTTACCTCTTGTGTAGAGGCACGTGTGTGTCATTGTCATTGCAGAGGCACATATTGTGGTGCTTCTGCTGCGTCTACATTGTCATTTCCAGTCAACATTTCTCTCCTGTTCCTCAAAGCCAGGAGTCAGGGGTCTGTATGAGTCCCAGAGCTCTGGGGAGGTGGGAAGAAGATTGCTTTCCACTGAGCTGGGAGCCGAGTGCTCACTTCTGTGATGATGTTCGGTGTGGTGCTCACATGGAGCAGAACAGCGATGGGGGAGATAATGATTGTTTGGTATAGCAGAGGTGGAGAGAATGGGGAGCGCTATTGAGCGATTCGCTATTCTGGATCTGGCAGTCTGTCAAATTGTACCCCTGCAAAGACAGGAAAGCCGAACCATGATGATTGATGGTCCTCCCCTCACCAGTCTGGCTGTTGCATCATGGGAATACAGAGACTTTGTTGCTGAATGTGTTTAGGGGGACATCTTGCTGTGCTGACACTGCAGTGTATATGTTGAGACAAATATTAGCTTCACAAGGAAAATTATGTCTGTCCTTCCATCAGTCTGCCTGTCAGCTCGATAGCTTATAACATGATGTTTTCTTGTTGGATGGACCTCTGCCTGAACAGCAGTTGCATGACATGCATCTGAACATTTTAAATTTTGCGCAAACATCCAACTTCTACAGGTATATTTTAGGTTAAAGAGAATGTTTGCATGAATTGTTTTGGCCTCTTGGGGGCAGCACAATAAGCTGTGAACTCAACGTTGACGTATCATTAATTCGTAAAGTCGATATGGTGAACGTGTAAGCAAACAGTAACCTATGCTAATGAAGCAGACATGGAATGACATGACAGTGATGGATGAAAGTCCAATATTCACTGCTGAGGGTCACTGCAGAATCGGGTGACAATTACAGGAAAACTACAGGCAGCAGTGTGTCTGCGATCCTCAGCTCTGCCATGGCTACATGTTGCTTCTTGTCACTTTGATCATGAAGGTGACACTTTCCTATTGAGTATATATATATATCCAAGATGAAACTGAGAGAAGAGTGGGACTGAGAGAAAAAGGAGCAGCTACAAATCCATCTGCAACTTCAGCACCACAGACAGCAACATGGATTTATCAATACGCAGCACAGTGAGGCTGCTGATATTTTAGAGCCGTGGTCGGAGCCACGGATTCTCACTTCCGCAAGTCAGATGAAAGATCAATGAGTCAGGCAGACTAGACTAACATATTCAACTAAACAACACCTCGGCTCCTGCACTCTCTCTGTTACTAGGGGATGAGATGGGAGATGGTGGACTAACAACTGGGATGCATTTTGATCATTTTGCAGGTGATCAAACAGGCTGGATGACGTGCCCCCTCATCCCCCTCTAATTGCCAACTGCACATATTCATTTCGTGTTAATATAGAGGTATATACTAGTGTGTCTTTAAGTTATATTAATATCACAACTTTGTGCTTCCTGAGTATTTTTAGTTTCTAGTAATGATCATTTTCTACCTTTTTTAATCATTCGCAAGCAAAAGAAGCTCAAAAGGGAGAGACTCCAGCAGTAGCCACATTTAACACTGCATCTGGCATTCGTGCAAAGCCTTGAGGCCACAGAGAATATGTGACGCCTTGCAGGTATTAGTTTTACTAGGCCTTCTTTTCTTTGACCTCTCAAGCTTTCCTGAAATTCTAGCCTGCATCAGCCTGCAGCTGCACAAGCAGCGCTTTTATCAATCCAGAAAGGTGGTATTGTGGGTAAATTGCTCCTGGGAGAAAAGTAGACGGGAGACAGGATAAACAACCCTGAGTGAAAAGTGCCATAAAGTGGCCCAGCTCTGCGTGTGGTGTGTAATGCTGATCTGTGCTCAACAGCAAGATGCAGCTAATGGCCCAGGTAAGTGGTTCAGTGCTGATTGTTGTGAAGGGCCCGAGCGCTTTGGCCTTATCACTCCTCGCTCTTTTTCTGGGGTTGTGTTTCAGAGATGAGTGCGGCCGTTAGCGGCTGCCAGACACCCCGCTCTGTCTGACTCTCCCTCGGGGCTCTGATGTGACCTCCTCCGGCGTGAGGTGTCGAGTTCTCGTTAGCATGCTAGGGGTCTCCTTGATGACGTAGCCTTCACTTGAGGATGCAGGGCCGCGTTTCAGCGAGAAGAAGTCCGGCGCAAGCATCCACAGCCACACACGCACCCACGTGGGTGCTCTCTTCGACTTGATGTCTGGAACTTAGTGCTGAGATGCTGACTATGGGATTTTTCTCACTGAGAGCTGAGGTGTGTCTCCTTTATGACCAGGTCATTATTCATCGTCTCTCCCTGCATCTACATCACTCCTCGCTCCTGCCCCTTTCTAACGCTGGCAGTCCATATGCAGACACTCCATCACAATGAAAACACGCAAGTTGTCCCGGGTGGAGAGACTGTGGAAGGTGAGTGTGTAAAATCTCTTCGGGGACACATATGACCCGTGATTGCAATTTGTTAAATGTGCGCCTGTGAAGCTTTTAAGCATCTCCTTTCTAATTATGCTTTTAATCAATCTGCTATTGAGCACTTGAAAGACATTTTCAAAAGAAATTACAAGCTGTTCCTACGCTTGAGGAAATGTCAGAGCTGTTTATTTATTTATTAAGCTTTCAAACTGTCTGATGATATAATGAGCACTTCAGATGACAGCCCGTGTTATAAGTTATTGTTTTATTTAAAATTTGCTGCAAAATCATAGCCATTAGATCTAAAAATTTGTCAGCTGGTTAATTTAAACACCAGGCTATCTCTGGGGACGTGCTGAAGGGCAATTTAGTGTTATAAACATATGCGAAATGGTACTACAAAGCGGCTTATGTGCAGTACAATGGAATGAAATGGATTTTTGGTGGATTCAGAATCGTTGTCACTGCACTGTCTTCGCATCTGCGTCTCTATGTGCGTGTAAATGGAATTGAAGACCTTAAGTTTTTCCTGAATCTGACTTGACGGTGAGATGTAAAGACTAAAACCAGACCAACAGGATCCAGCACAGAAATATGTTAATGCACTTTCCTTATAGGCATTAATTGTGGTTAAGCAGAGGCTGCACTGTGATGCTCAGAGTGCTTCCCCAGTCCCATCATGCATTATCAGCTTTTTTGCCGTGATACATATTTAATATACACCCCAATAGACAACGTCGGACCTCAACAGCACAAACATTTACTATGAAACAGTTGTCGATGGGACAAGGTTTTCCGACTTTGTAGCTGATATTTGTGATAAAAATAAACTTTTCTCACAAATTTAATTTTAAAGCAACAGTTTATTTAAACTTGCTGCAAATTTTACTTTGGTTCAAGATGTACTGAATCTAGTTTCCAAATACACTTGGGGCATCCTGATCGCCAAGGGCTCTAAGAAACTGACAGCCTTCCTAATTTGAGCTCTGATGCACTTCCATCTCTTTGGATTCGACATCGTCGTGGTGTGGTGCTCTGTGAGAGAAGCAGAAATCACTTTGAAATCCGATTTGAGCGAGCAGAGTGTCCAGACTGAGACGCGTCTGTGCAAATCAGATTGGAGTCACATTTCAAGCCGCCTCCAAGCGTGGCTCCGCAGCTTTGTATCATGCAGCACTATATTTGGTAAGCTGCGCCAGCCTTTGTCATTTAACTCAGAAAACTATCACTTTAAGGAAGCTAAAGATGCCCTAACTGCTGTTCCACTGTGACTACAATCAAAGTCAACTATAAAACCAACATCAACTTACTTTTGGCTACAGATGAAAAGGATTCTCCCTGTGCAGATGTGTGTCTGTGGTGCGTTTAGCCATGATGTCTCATTAAAGAGAAAGTAATACGTATATCTCAGTGTTGACAGACACCTTGGAGCTCAGCAGGGCGAGATGTTTCACTTGATGCTATCAGCGTCACACAGGGAGCGTGAGGCAACCGTGAGACACTGTCTGGCTTTGATAGACTCAGTTTACGGCTTAGCAGCTCACACTGATCTAGCTGTGCATCCTGGGGTTTTGTCCTTGTGGCTGCCTTGATGCCTGAAATATGAATTCATTTTGACATGATATGAGTTTGACATGAGCGTTTCAAAACTGCATCCAAGTCCCCTGAGACGCTGAGCTCTGGCAGAGAGCTGACGGTGTACAAGCTGTCACAATATTTTCATAGTTTCAGTGTTTCAGGGATGCTACTTCTAATACTACAACAACTACTACTATTCTAATACTATATGGCGGCGGCATTGCTCCAGGGAATACTGGTCAGCCAGTCTCTCTGCATGACTGAAATATCTCGAATATTAGATGGATTGCCAGGAAATATATATCAGCCCCATCACTTTGGGAATCCACTGACGTTTTCTTCAGCGCTTCAGCAGCAGTTGACATTCATGATTTGGAGTGAAATTTTTAAATAGTCATCATCATTGTAAGCATGTTAGCATGCTGACACTAGCATCTCAAAGCACCCTGTCCTCACATACAGCCTCACTGCTAAGAGCTGCTAAGATTTAAGAGTTGAGATTTAAGATATTACTTTACAACACACACAGGGGGGAGACTGCACACACGCCATGCTTCGTGAAATCATTTCCTCTGCATTTGACGCATCCTCTGACCTTATAGCTGTGAGGCGACAGTGTTACCACTGTACCACCGTGCCACATGCTAGTGTGGTTATAACCTAATGTTACACCATTTTAAAGGATTAAGTAAAAGGGTTGTTTCTCTTAAAATACAGAATATTGCCATCAAGCTATGAAGATAGTTTTGGTTTTATTTGTCCAGGTTTTGAAGTCTCTGTCTCTAATGTCTGCATTCACCCCAAAACAATGAGGTGAAAGTATTTTTTTTTTAATTTTGTTTTTCATTAATCTTGAAAATGTAACTTAAAACTTTTTTAAAAAATCGAATGCATCTTGTATTTTTCAAAGCTGTAAGCCCCATTAACAAGATTCATTTACCTCCATTTAACTGTGGAGCGAGCGGGCAGCTTTTCTGGCTTTATCTGCTGGTGTGTGTGTGTGTGTGTGTGTGTGTGTGTGTGTGTGTGTGTGTGTGTGTGTGTGTGTGTGTGTGTGTGTGTGTGTGTGTGTGTGTGCGTGCGTGCGTGTGTGCGTGTGTGTAAAAGTCCTCTTTTGGGTCTGAAGTACTACTAAAGAAAGACAGAAAGAATAATTAAACATAAAGCAGAGCAGAATTTTAGTGTTAGATGGTGGGGGTCCTTTGAGACGTGCAGTTGTGTGTGATGAAAACCTTTTCAAAGCCACAGCGAATGGCTAATGATGAAGCACTATTCATTCAGATGCTTCTAATTTGCTTTTAATCACTCCCCTCGGTATCTGTACTACTCCATTTTTTAAGAAGAATAGAACAACACTGATATATTAATTATCCTATCATTGTATGTGATTCATTATAATTCCTTTTGGCCCCACTGAATTACATTTTTTACACCTGTTACTTTTGTTTATTTGATGATTTGTAGCTCCCTGATCTGAATGTACAGCACATGTTGCTGTTAATTCCTTGTTTATTACCCTTGTGGCTGTACTTCATCTCTAACTAATTTCCATAACAACTTGCCAGAGTGCAGTGTTATCTTTAAACTTTGTTCGTCTTCTCATTTTATGAGCCTCTTGTAAGCTACTGATGGGCACACATAAAGTTCACGAGGCTCGTAAGTCTGTTTTACGAGAACTGGATCAGCAGATGGGTTAATGCTCTGTAAATGCATGCTGACTCACCCTGCTCGTCTCTTTTTGTATATATGCCAGCTGCCCATGTGCTATACTTAATGAGCAACTTTACGGTTTCCTTGTTGACATGATTTTCTCGCTTTTGTTTTTTATTGGTCGTATCCACTCAGTAGAGCTGCACTCAGCTTCTGTTTGCTTAATTTCTTTTTGACCGGAATTTCATAAAGTCGCCTTTTGGGTGTTTTTATAAATTACTGCAATCTTCAAAAGACACTTTGATGGAATGAACTCAGGAGGGAGACTGAAATGATCTTTTAGGGTCGCTGTAACTTTCATAGAATTACTTGTCATTATCATTGATGTTTATTACACGCATCGTGACCGGCTCACTCGGCCCCAGCGAGCCACCCTCTGCTCGCTCGCTAGTTGTTACTTCGACGTTTGACCTTCACTGTGGAGAGTCATGTTCAGCACTGAACACGCTGTAACATTACAGATAGTTTGAAAGCCAGTCTTAGAGGATAATTATAAAGAAGCAAAATATGATGTGTGAAATCAGTGATGAGGTGTGAGTGCTATGAAAACTGTATGTGAGTGCAGCCTGAACAAAGGATAAACCAAATGCAGTCAAACTCAATGAAACCAGGCTGCTTGCAGACAGTTATTCAGGTGAACTATGGGGGAGGAAACCTGTTAGTTACTGTCGTGGCTGCAGGTCCTCTCACTGGAGATCTCTTTCTCTCATCTGAGCCCTCACAATATCATCTTCATTGCTCCACAGCGTTCCATGAAGCTGTAAGCATCGAGACCCTTTTAGATGTTGTATTGTCTATGTTTGATCTTTCTCAGCAGGCTGCATTTTCTGGGAAATGTTGCACTCTGCAGTGTCAGAGTCCTAAATTCAAGGAAATTTAGGTCCCAGCAGCCTTGAGGGGAAGTTAAACTGTATGTTCATGGGAACCTAATATGACACAAGCAGTAAATGAAGGATTGAGGGTTTGGAGATCCTGTAAATGGACTTCTGAGATCTACTGTGGAGGCCAAACAGGGGCCACATTGTCAGCCTCCATTGCTGGCAACCTGTATTACTATTTCCCTCACAGTTATTTTCTCCAGTGGTGCAGTTTTCCCCTGGAAGAATCCCATTTTGGTCCCTGAGGCTGTCACAATGATCTCTATGGATCTTTTATTACGGTTTGAGTTTGGAGGCATTCACAGAAAAGCCTGTTCCACGCTGCTCTGTGGGGCGTTGTGCAGTCAAGATAATCTTTTTCCTCAGGAAAGAGTCTTGATTTGAAAAGATGTGAGTGCAGGTAGTGGAGAGATGTTGTTGTTCGGGCCCCACAGGAGAAAATATTTTGGATTTCAGCACATAAACGTATTTTTATGGGACATACAGCACCACAGTCGACTTAAGAGCATAAAAAGCTACACTCATGAGTCAGTCAACAAGGTAATTTGAAACTGATATAATGCAAGCTGCATAATGAAACTGGAAAAACGCAACACATAAAATAAACCAATTTCATCTCATATCGCTACAGACATTTTACAATGCTGATTACATAATAAAGAATATCATGTGCATAGGGTCCTTTAAAATGAACTCAAATACTGCATTAAAACAGTGAATGCATTTCATTTATCAACTATAATAGCAGATTATGTGCAAACAGACAAGAAATTATACTTAATGCAGCAGTGCAGAATGTATGTCTCTCCCCTCTGGCAGTGAGACTAATTACACAAACACTGCTGATGTCGTAGGCTCTGCCATACTCCAAGACGCTGTGGACTACTCCATAGCTATGGCTGCCCCTCGCCTCTTTAGCTCTGACAAACCAATTGCTGTTGGTTGAGATAAAATGCATCACCACCGGTGTTCCAGCACGGAAATGTTGCCATTAACACCAGATTGAAAAACTCTGATACACTGCCAAATACTGAGAGATTAACCTGGAGATGATAAGCCGAATCAGTACTGTGTGAGCATGTTAATGTAACAGATATGTATTTATATGGAAAAGTCCTGCAGTCCAGCTTTAAACTGGAAAAAAGAGACATTTTCCGAAACATGACTTTCTTTGCAGAAACGCTTCTTTGCAGTATTTGAAACTTGACTTTTTTTTTATCATCAGATGGGAATCGGGTGGGTGGCGGGAAGATGTAACCGCCTCCTTTGTGTACTGTAAATGTCACAAACCAGTTGGAGGAAAAGAATATGCCAGCACATGCAGGTAATTTAAAGCTGGAGGCAATAAAATACAAAGAAAAGTAGCTCTAATAACACAATCGCAGCCCTTCATGTAATAAATATGACAAGTTCAGCTTCAAATACTATGCAGCAACTGGCTACATGGTAAAAAAAAATGAAACTATAAAGCAGTATTGATCAGATGCTTATGAACTTGGAATTTAAATGTGCAGTATGTAATACAGACGCCCCCACAGGCTTCGTGATGTGGAAGAATGGGAAACAAGCGGTTCTGTGGTTATAACAGCAGGGTTGCCCTCCCTCAGAAAACACTTAAATGTTGATGAGGGTCAAAGGCTAAGGAACGATACAAAGTACATTTTTTTATAATGTGTGTGTGTCCAAACAATTCAAGACAAGACAATGGTAGATTAATTGTTTCCCCCCGAAAGTCCTCTCTTGGTAGAAGACCAATAATGAGTGTGATTAAAGACTTGTGGACTTGTTAATTACCCCTCTGTAATATCCAGACAGTGAAAAACTGCCTCTACCTGCAGTCTGAAAACTTCCTTTCATCACTCAGAGACTACTAGCGTGGGCGTGTATTCTCAGGGCCCAATTCACGACCTTTAAGTACAGTAATGATCTGTGATGAACCATGAAGCACTACCCACATGCCGGCTCTATCCTTAACCTGTGATTTACGACCGCGGCACGGCGGGCGGGAGTGGAGATGCAAACAGCAGTATTTACACTCGCAGAGGCAGGTGTGCTGTCCGTTGGACAGCTGAAGGAGTCACGGCAGGCCAGAGGGCGAAGGCGACGTGACTGATGATTGAGTTGGCCGGGCTGACAGCTGGCACCGCGGCTGAATGGAAACAGCTTGTTCCTAAATCAACAGCCATCACTGATTGATAGGATTTTATTGGCGTTGTGCATGAGGATAATTTAAAATTACAGTCATGCTGTTTTATTTATTCTATTTGGATGTTAATTCATATTTAAGATGGCTGCAGCCTACACATACCGTACAGCCTCACCCCTCAGAAAACTGTGAGCAGATAGTAGAAATAGTCTCAGCACTGTTTTACTTCAAATCCTAATCCCCCCAAAAGTTGGGATGCTGCGTAAAACGTAATTAAAAACAGTGCAATCATTTGCAAACAAACTGTGTTTACAGATAACAGTTTTATGAAGTGTTCCTGAGTCCACGCAGTTATCTCCTTTATACATCCATCCATCCTCACCTGACTGAGCCTTTCCAGGATTCATGCCCAATCATGGTACTATACCTGTTACCAATGAACTGTTTACCTGTGGAATGTTCCAAACAGGTGTTTTTGGAGCATCTTTTGCTGCTCCTGTCCCAACTTGTTTGAAACATGTTGCTGCAACAGATTCAGAATAAGCAGACATTTACAAAAATCAATGACGCTGATGAGGTAAAACATGAAATATATTGTCTTTGTACTGTTTTCAATTGAGTATATGTCAAAAAGGATCAGCGCATTAGCACACCCTGCTTTATTTATTTACTTACTATTTTAATCTGGGTTGTATTCGTCAGTCCTGGATGATTTGGCGACATCACTAGACATTACAATTGTAACAGCAAATGCAGTTTATTGCCACAGCAAATAGTCACTGGACAGCTGCTTTGTCAGAAATTCAACAGAAGAGAAACTAAAAATCTTTTAATGCAACCAAACAAGCTCACGCTGTTCTAATAAAGAAATCAGTCAAATATAATTGCAGCTGCTGATTTTGTGCTGTGAGTTTTCCACAGGGCAGCAGTGCACAGCGATGGTTGAACCCCTTGCTGGGCAGTTGGAGGTGTGCAGCCTGTTCCATCACTCAAAAAAAAAAAAAAAATGGATCAAAAAATTAAAAATGATCCGCTCTCAAGAACTGACCATGTCTAGTTTGGAGGCACGTGGAGGCATTTTTGATGAACCATTCCAGTCATCAAAGTAACAAATACATTGCGTTTAGCTGTGGCTCCTTCACAATAAAAGCCACCCCATGTTTAATGTGAAGCAACAGTAAGATGTTTTCTTCGCGTTAGCAGATATTCAGTGCAGCTCTGCTACGGCTGCAAGGAGAGTGACATGCATGCATTGTTTTCTTATCAATCCTTTGGTAATCTGAATCAAGTGAGGGAATGGTGGACTACACCACTATCGATGGAGACTACTCTATACTGAAATATTTACTGAATGGAAATATCTTGACTCTAAAATTGCCCCTAGGTGTGAGTGTGAGCGTGAATGGTTGTTTGTGTATATATGTTGCCCTGCGATCGACTGGCGACCGGTCCAGGGTGTACCCCGCATCTCGCCCGTTGACAGCTGGGATAGGCTCCAGCCCCCCCGCAACCCCAAAAGGGATAGGCGGTATAGAAAATGGATGGATGGATGGAAATATCTTGCATGTAAAATTCATCAGTTAAAAGGGTTAAAATACTGTAATCAACCACACGTGTGATTGTCCTCAGCTGCTAAAATGCCCAAATTCTGAGCAGAAATGCTGTGGAGCTGACCTCACTGTCCTCAGTGACAACTAGTGCTCTGCCGAGAGAGTGCCAAGTATAAAATACATTCAATTCTCTGTGTGAAAAGGTCAGATTTTAACATGCTGGCAGTCAGTACAAGATGTTGACTATTGGAAGTCAAATCCAATGGGTTATTGATCAAAGGTTCTACATATAAGATTTTGAACAGTAATATAGCAGCAAACAACTATGAGTCCCTCCCTGTGAAACTGAAATTGAAAGGGGGGCAATTTTTCGTGACTTGGACCGCAGGATCATTTGTGTTTATCTGCCCCGGGCAGAATACTTTATTGTACATTAGCCGTAAGCTAGCAAGCAACAGCACAGAAGGTGCGTGTGTGTCTGCGTGTCTCTGCGTTCAGCCTCTGACTGAATTCACCAGAGTTCTTTCTGTTGTTTCCTTCTCTGCCTTTTCCCCTCTCCTCACTGTACATTCATGAGGTCAAGTATATTTCCCCTCCAGTCAGTAGTCAGTATGGACGAACAGAGGCTAAGTAAAGATAAATCCACTTTTTAATCCCAAAGCTTTCAAAAGTAAATTGTGAGCTGTCCTCCTGCTGGTAAACAGCTCTGGATCAGGGCAGAATCTGGCATTACTCCTTGTGTTTATGAAGCTCCGGCTCTGTGCTGGCTCTCTCCTCCAGAGCTCCCCAGATGCTCAGCAGCTGTTTGGCGGTGAGCTGTCTCTACCTGGTCGCCCCCATACAAAACTTCGCAAAACCCCAGAAGATTTTCACATCTAAGTTGCTGAATTAAGAGTTTATTTCAACCAAAGCAGAGTTGGTAAGTGATGAAAAGACAAACCAAGAATCCAAGTTGGTTTGATGGTAAAATTACTGATTTTGTGAATGCAGTGGCTAGTTAGGGGGGAAGCATGGCCAACCCACCCATTTGTTTTGGTGTGAGATGCTGGTGCTCTAGTACCACATCTAGTGCCAGTGAATGTCGTACATAGAGAAATTAAACATTAAACACACCCCTTCAGAAGCAAAAAGCACCAAACAGCTGTCTCTCTGATGCAGTTTAGGTCTTGACCATATCTATATGGACACTTTTAAACGTTTTCTCTGCATTTGCACCTCTTGTTCACGCACAAACAACTTTTTAGGTCATAATAATGCTGATTTATTTATTTATTTATTTTTTTTAAATGTGCAGATTTTTCACTTCGGCACAATTGGGTAATGATGACGTTTGCACTGCTTGGATGTGTGCCAGAAAAGCATGAATAAGGTTCTTCTGTGGTATTTGAGATATCACTGATGTAACCATATCGCCACATACTGGCCTCCTTTCTTGTTTGAGCATTTAAAATCATTTTTGCATTCCCACATGTATGAAGATATTTGATAAAATGAAGGTCATGGAAATAACCATTTTTAAAAATTTGTATATGGGCCTTCTAGGCCTTAATGTGGAAATTAAAAGCTTTGCAGGATTATTTAATGCAAAGCTGATGTTTTGCTTTGCATTAGAGTGCACAGGTGTTCATGGCATTATTTTCATCCCCTGTAGCGTTATTGTGCTGCCTGCACACTGGAAAAAGCCCTCAGAGATGCATTTATTCAAAAACATGGTTGATAATGGTGTGCTGCCTGGCATTGTTGGTTTTAAGTGGCTGTGTGAGGCTTTCTGCTCTGCTGTTTGGACGGTGGACAGAGAGCAGCTGATAATGATCGGTTATCAAACAAAACTGTCCCGGCCTTTGTTAGGTGTCTCTCTCTCTCTCTCTCTCTCTCTCTCTCTCTCTCTCTCTCTCTCTCTCTCTCTCTCTCTCTCCTCTCTCTCTCTCTCTCTCTCTCTCTCTCTCTCTCTCTCTCTCTCCTTCACTTCCTTTTCAGTGTTCAGGAACACGACTGATGGCCATGACTGTCGACTGAGCGAGTCAGGGATTCAGACTTTTATATTCTCTATCCGCAATCTCCTTCATAAGAAAAACATTTTCTGCTATTTTTAAAGGAAATTATTTGCCTTTTTAATAACTGCATGGCAGCGCCAACCTACGAGTTCATTATAAAGCCTAATTTGTGTCTTTTTCTAATAAAGTAAACACAAGGCCTGGAGTAAAAGCTATTAAAAGAGCAATTGCCCTGTGAGAAATTTGCTGAATGTTTATTTATGTTTCTCCAACATAAAGATGTCAGACACCCAGTGATCACTGGGGGGAGCTAGCATGCAGTTGAAAACTTTCACACTGTTTATTGACAGTTAAATAAATGACTATTTATCGGTCCCCAAGAAAGAAATATATTAAAAAAAAGACATCTTCAATAACACTGTACGTTCATTACTTGGGCCTTGGAAGGTAGGATTTATTTGACAGGTGCTGCCCAGAGATGCTGTCTCTGGCAGCACATAAACCGCTAAATGATAAAACGGAATATAAATGAAAATGTTGTCAATTAGCTCATAAAAATGTTGCTCAAAGGAGAGTGTGTGCTGTAAAAACAAAGGCTCTGCTGGCACGCTCTGACCCCTCATGGCTGCACTTTCTTTTGCTTCTCCAATTAAGCCTGATTGTCTGCTGTTTCTGTGGAGGGTAATTGTTGCTAGAAACCTACGTGCATCGTGTTGCGATGATCAATCATTGTACCCCTCGCTGCTTTTAGGTTTCTTCTCGTGTTTATTGGAGCCTGGCTGGTCTCTGCAGCTCTCTCCATGTTCCCTTTCTGTTGAATGCAGTGTTTATCTTGTAAACGCTTGCCTTGCTGCCTTTCGCTTCTCGTGAAACTTTGTTCACATGTTTGTGCAGCAAATTGTCAGGAGTGAGGTGAGTTTAATCTGCTACTGTGGAAAGCACATTAGCACGAGTGAAAACAGATAATGGGGAGAGGAGAGAGACTGTCACACATTTGAGGATTAAACTGTAATCTTAAACTGTGAAATTTGTTTAATTCAGCGCTGTTTTCCTATTTAATGCACTATCTATGCAAAACAGACCCAATTACACATGTTTTTTGTCTGAATTCGATTATTTGAATGTAGTCTGGTGAAAGGTAAACAGTCTCTCAGCTCATGTGTCAGTGGAGCTGTCCACAGCAGTGGTGCTGAAATGAGTCTTGGCAGTGAGTTGGTCTCGCAGCTCCCTCAGGCCATGTGTGGAGCCGCACAGTGACAGCAGTGCCAAATGTTGTGTTTGGTGCGGCGTATGGCCTTTTAAAGTCGACTCATCCCGCCACCCATATTTGGGAGTTTCATCTGCAACATTAGGAAATGTTCGCTTTCCATCCAGTTTCCTCTTAATGATTTTGGCTGTATTTATTCTCTCTGTGTGTTTGTTGAATTTCTTTCTGTTCTTTTTTAATTTATTTTTTTTTTTTTATTACATGTACTGATCCTGCAAGGCACCAGTGATGAAGGCCAGAATTAGGCTGACTAGAGTCTGGTGGTGATGTAACATGCTGCCCAGTTATCTGTATTATTATTAATTATCTATTATTGCAACTGTGCTCAGTCATGGACTTAAACAGTATTTTGCTGTTGCTTGCATTAATGTGCTTTTTCTCTCTGGTACCAGTTCGATACCGCTACCCCGAATTTGAAATTGTATACCTCGCTGCAGAGAAGATGTGTGAGAAGACACAACTTCATGTATCCCGAGGGAAATTATTGTGCAGCAGTTGCAGTGCAAAGTAGGAAACAGTGCTAATATCAAGAGTGCAAAATCCAAAATATACACATTGCCAAAAATATCAACAAGGTTAACAAGGATTGCAAGTGGGAACTGATTTGGATGAGGATTTTTTTTGTAAGTCACCATGAGAACAGGAATTGCTGTGACAATACAATCTGAGGCAGCATCCCATAATAACTGAACGAAAATACAGTGACTGATGGTGGAAACTCTTAATAAGGTCTTGAATTGGAGGGCTTCTGTGGCTAAGTTATATCTGTATGCCACTACTTTTAAATTTAATTCAAATGGTGAGAAACATATTTCTTTAAATTAAGGCAACCTGCAATAGTTCATTCATGGAGGATGATAAAACTACACTGCTCACATACACTGTATGACAACATAACAAGCAGCTCCTGAAGAAATCAAAAACAGAGAACAAAATCCCCCAAAATGTAATTAGAATCTTTTTTTTTTTTTTTTCCTCTAGTGTCACTGGGAGTGATAACATAACAGCTACTGTTTTCCTGATCTGGCAGCACTTCATGTCTTCATATTCACAATTTCCAAGTAAATAATGAACGGAGGCGTAATCTGAGAACGAGATAAGTTTAATTTCCTGGAGCAATCAATAATGATTTACTGCATCATTTATTATGATCATGATACGCTCTTATAATTTTAAGATAAATGGACAATTTTGCCGTGAAGTTTAGAGTTTGCTGTTTACTCCTGTTAATTTATAGATCCACAAATTGCTGAGAGTGAATGCACCATCACCGTAACAATAATTACCCCTTAATATGATAATAGAGGCACTGCTACGCACTACACTGAAGACATTACTGTAACAAGGGAATCTTTCTGTCATGCTGATCCCAAACACATCCTCCTCTCCGCCGGTGACTCATATCACGGGCTTTCTTTTCTTTCTTTCTCATCTGAGGCTGTTCGGTTCCTTTTCCTCCAACAGATGACTGGTTCAAAAGGGCAGGAGCTCTGCAGAGACTGTGCATGACTTCTGAAGAAACACTCTCTCCAGAACCACAGCGCTGTGTGTGTGTGTGTATATGTGTGTGTCTGTGCAGCACAAATAGGCAGACAAGCTGTGCTAACAAGAGTGTGGATTGTGTGTGCACAGAGATGTGACACACGGTGAGAGAGTTACAGCTCAAACAATGTTTTGGTAGGAAATGGAACTATTTCTGCTGTATGTGGGAGGACGGTAGCACTGCTTCTCAAGAGCCAGGCCAGCAGCAACCCTTTGTTTTATTGGCAGACATTGCAGCAGCACTGGCATACAATGTAGAGGAGTAAATATGATTTTTATGGGTACAGACACACTATGCACTCCTCAAGTTGCAACACAGAACACTGATGGTCATGAATGTACTTTATTTTAAGCAAGATATGACTAAAAAAATCCCCCGTGAAAAGAGCTGCATTGATACCTGAAAGTATTTTGGTTTTACTTGCATTGATTCCTGTTTCCATTTCCTGTGTAATGGACTTGCCAGTAATGAGTGCCCACGGTGATCTGATCCAAACTGACAGGTCTCCATATTATCAGTTGCTGCAAGCTCTGAGCTGAGCAGTGGGAAGTGGAGCCTGGTAGGACTAAATATAGGTCCAGGTGGAAGGACAAAACCTTGAGCTCTCCTTTATATGGGGGTAGATGGGGGGGTGGAGAGGCAGCTGAAGCGGAAATGGTAAAGCTTTGCAGTTTTAGAGAAGTCTGAGAAGACTTTTGCACCACTTGGAGCATCTATGTTTTGCTTCATTCTCCATTCAGGTCCGTCATTTTGAAGATAACGTTGCAAAGAAAACAACTCGTCAGCCGCCTGATGTGCTGTTAAATCTGACATTTGTTTTCACGGCTGATTGCATATCTAATCCTCCAGTGCGTGCGTCTTAAATGGCGCAAATTGGTGTCTAAAAATCCGTTAAGCTTCGAGTTTTGGGAGCCCATGGAGCTGTGGGTGATGCCACTCTGAGAGGCAAACTGAACCTCCCACATCGCAGCGGTCCACAGTTTCCTGCACATTAGCTGGAAACTGCCTGCGCTGTCTGCACCCACGGTCTCTCCATTGTTTCAGCAAATTACTGGATATCCTTGAACACATTGCGCGCCTCTCTCTCTCTCTCTCTCTCTCTCTCTCTCTCTCTCTCTCTCCCTCCCTTTCTCTCGGGCTGCGTCTCTCTCCGCTTCATTATTCCGCACCTGTCAGCAGCGGTGCGCGCTCCTCTTCCTCTGCTTCCTCTTTATTCACCGTCATGACTTCTGCTAAAGATGCGAACGGGCCGGTGAAAGCGGCTCAGCAACAGGATCAGGTAGGACTTCAGACGAGCTGTTCCCGTCTGTCTTCACGGTACGTTTGTGCGGTGTCTCTGGTAAACGAGCGGTGGGAGCCGCGGCAGAAACAGCTGATTTTAACAAGATAATGTTGGATACAGCTCGATTTCCATTTGAGCACGTTCAGCCGCGTAACTTTTAGTAGTTCTCGTTTAGAAATGACGAGTGCTGCTGTGTGAATGTATGCAACAACTTCCAAACTTCTGCCTAAATATTTAATGAACCATTGTAACCTCAGCCCACAGGTGTGAGCATCTATACCGTAACAAGTGGTGTCCTATTTGCATGAGTGTTTGGCTTTGTGGAAACTCTTGTCCTCTGTGGGTTGTTTGTTTTTCACGGACAAAATCTCATTTTTGGGGGGTTCTGAACCAAAAATAAAACTTTGCACAGCCAAACGAAAAAAGAGGGGAGGAGAGAGAAAGCCAAGAGAGTGGGTGTTAATTGCTCCTGTATTGTTCTGTCAACTCATTGAGTTTAAATTGTGCTCTGTATGAGGCCACAGGGAACACTGCGAAGTGATGTAATGGCAGTGTAGACACAGGATCCACTTCTGGCTTTACATAACTGAGCTCCTGGCAGTGATATCATAATTTAGGCTGAAAGGTGCTTCACAGAAATAAACTCATGTTTGCTCATGTGAAGTGAGAACATCTTGACAGTAAATCTGGTTGTGTAACAGTTGTTGATTGTTGAGAGTTTGGCTGTCATGGTGCACTTTGTAAGGCCACGCTGGATATGTAAGATTTTCTTTTTTTTATTAGTTGAGGTGAAGGCTCTTCACTATGCTTGACTGTTGCATGGGCAGGATATCATTAAGTTTGTCAAAGTAGGAAAGGTTTTGCCAATTTAAAAACCTCCCTTGACGGCCTTGTTTCATAGTGCACTTTCTCCACTGCATGCACATCTGTCTCCTGTGTCTTGAATGCAGTCTGCACTTTTGAATATTTTAAGTGCAAAGTGTTTATTTTTTGCGTCCTATTCATACATTTATGAAACCGGGAGTGCACAGTCGACAGCAGAACAGCAGATCCATAGCCGTGTACAGATCAGAAAAAGAAAGGGGGAGCATGAGCTCTTTTGAAGGTGAGAGGAAATCGGATGTCAGACTTGAAAAGGAAGCTCAGAGAGACTGAATGCACATATGCTCATCTGCACATTAGCGCAACAACATAACGCACAATTATCAGTATGCATATGCAGCGGTTATTTCACTGTTGCCCGTGAAAAGGAAAAATGCATCTTTATCCGCTCAGAGTGATTTCCATATGGCCTCGACTTCTTTTCTTTCCTCAGTATGCACAGTTTATACAAACACACCAATTCCTGCTGGATGGGGAGCTTGGAAAATATACTCCCCCATCACAACCTCTGCAATGACCTTGCTTGTTGGTAATATCAGTTTCAAATACAAGCCTGTGCATCTGCTTCTTAAACGATGTGGAGAGACAGGCAGAGAGACGAAGATATCACAGCACAGGAAGCAACTAAAGAAGCACGTCTGAGAACTGAACTCCAGCCTTCTGGACTGCAACATTACTGCTGCTGACAGTGGAGGTTTTAATGGAGTTAGGCAATGTGTTGTACTCGGCTCTTTATCCAGCTTGAATCTGAAGATTTAAGTGAATAAATTGAAGCTATCTCATCTTCTTCTCCATTAAGAAACGCTGCTGTCTTCATTATAGGGGAGTCATTACAGGTTCTGGAAACGCACCATGTTCTTTATCTGATACACCATCACTGTCAGTTTCTTTTGTTGAGCTGCCACTTCTTTCAGCCCGCGCATTGCTGCTGTTTGTGATGCTCTAAAGGCACACAGAAGGTGCCACCACACAATGCTTTGTTACTCTTATCCTATTGGTTTGCTCATGATCATTATCGTACTTGCTTCTTTTGAACTTTGTGCCTACGTCTTGTTCAAGGGAGCAATAAGGTAACAGCAGGGAGGTCATATTGTCATTTAAAAAGTAAAGCACTTGCCCAAAGGTGACTCATGCAGTTATAAAACGGATGAGATTTGTGGACCTGCAGCACATCCAACGTTGAGCAAAATCCCACTGTGATTAAATTCAATTTGAATGTTTTTGTGATTTCCCCCCCTAACATTTTCATCATGCTGTATTTGGTCCACACATAATTATTCTGGAAGGATGATAGGTCTGTTATCTTTCCTCCAACTGAAAATTGATTGAATTTTCCAGGACATTTTCGGGGGGAAACATTCAAGTTAGAGGAGAAAAAAGTAGAGAGGGTTACTTCCAGCTGATCCATTCTTGAATGATTTCGACTTCAGTCATGTTGTTGTGCGCCACACTTCTTCTGGTGATTAAAAGATACTGTGTCAGTTTTGTCCAGAGGCAGGTGGTAATTCATTTCCTCTGAGAAAACACTTATTTCGCTCTGTCTTGCCTTTTTCCTGTTGACAGAGTCAGCAGGAGTTAACGCTGCCTGATTTTTACTTTCCTCATCTATCTCCCAGTTTTATAGCGTGGCATATTATTAATTCTTACAAAGACCAATGAAAAGCTGCACAAAGCCCACAACATATCTACTGATAGCTACATGTTTTTTCTTCTTGTTTGTCACGACTCACATTCCCGCTTTTATGAATCTCCTCCTGCAGATCTCTGAAGGATGCACTCAAGTGTTTATTTACACAGATTGAGATGAAGTCCCTCTACACAGGGCCGAAGCCCCGGAGTTTCATGCCTCAGACCGGCCCACTTTCGATCACGACCGGCCCACTTTAGATCACCTTACATTTAAAGTCTACAATAGCTCACTGTTATGTAAAGCCTTGTAATTCAGTGTATTTTTCTAAAATATTTCCAATTCAGTGCAAGTAAAGGTTGCTTCACAATGTAGATTTATATCAACATGAGTGCACAACCTCAACATTATTCTTTACAACACATCCTTTTCAACAATTTCTGAATCTATATTCTGTTCAAATAAGTGTTCGTTTGGCCATAGAAAGTGGTTATATTGGAACTAACGCTTGCTTGTTCACACACTGTTACAACAGCTCACCTATTCCTCCCATACTGACAGGAGCAATCCCCTCATCACTACTGGCTCCTGGCTCTGCTTCCAACAATAAATCACATTTTAAAAATGGTCATAATTCTCAGCACAAATCTCCCCTTTTTACAAAGCCTTCTGATCAATTCTGGTCAGTTTCATTAATGTAGTGCTTAATCATCTAGCATCTCAGCTAGCTCATGGCTGGTGCTTGGGGCTGGATCTTGCTTCTGAGGGGCTACAAGACAAAGTTTCCCAGTTATGTGGCGTTGCATCATACTATAATTTAAATAGCGTTGTGTTATATGCCACAACGCTACACAATTCATTGACATGATAATTAATTAACTTAAATGGTGGTTTGCAGGCAAAGTTCAACATCTTGCCGTGCCCGTTTCATCATCCTCATTTATCGTTTCCAACCGCGAGCTCGTTTTACTGAAAAAGTTGCCAATTTTAGTACATTCGGCTGCTTCTGTTTCCAGAGCTTTCCTCTTTTTAATTCTTGCCTTCTCCGCGCCACCTTTGCTCTTCCTATTTTCCATCTTTCAAACACCGCTGACCGAGTGCACGGACGTGTTACGTCAGGGTGCATCTGCAAAAAAAAAAAAAAAAAAGCGCTGCCAGTGGAGGCGAAGGCGGCCCAGGGACAGCGGTAGCAGAATACATGATCAACCCAGTGCCATGACTGAACACCGGCCAAAATAAAAAGTGAACACCGGCCCTCGCGGCCCAAACATCGGACCGGCCCACCGGGAATTGTCCCAGTCCTCCCAATTAGCCACTCCGGGCCTGCCTCCACATATATTTTGTGGATTATTAACTTCAGGAGGGGTCACCCAGGAAATCAACACACATTCAAATATGGCAACAAACTACAGGAAATACACTAAGCCACTTGCAATGGCTTCCTTTGTTTGTATAACATTATAGATGAAACTTTGGAGTTGACCGATCACAGGCTCGTGAATGTGTGTTAAATGCCAGCATCAGCATGCTAACATGCTCACAGTGACGATGCTAACATGTTGATGTTAAGCGGGTATAATGTTTACCCTGCTCAACATTTTAGCCCCAGTGTTTGCATGCTAACATTTGATAATTAGCACTAAACCTAATCTGATGGGAATGTCATTAAGTTTGCAGGTTTTTGTAACAAAACAATGTATAGGACAAATTAAAATTTGGACTTGAAAATGGGACTAGCTGAAAAGTTAGGGGATCACCAAAGTCATTGTAATTCATCCTGTGTGTGCCAAGTGTTGTGGAAATTCTCTGCTGCTGGTGAAGAATGAAATAGAGACTTCTGCCGACCGACGAGGTTTTTATTTTCTTTGCAAAGAAAAGGTCAATCATCACACGAGCGGTAGAATGAAGAAAGACCCCAAGCATGGGGAGAGCTAAACATTTATACCTGAGGAACGCCCCTACCCTTTTGGTCTGCTGTAGCTCCCTAGACATCCTGCAGGATTTTGTATGTAGATGTCAAGAGGTCTAGACATCAGAATTTAAAACACAAAATGACCTGATATCCTGGTGAGGAAATGGTAGGTGGGGTGTTTCAAGTAGATGAAGTACAAGGAACTGAAATTGCCATTACACATGTCAGGGGCATATCGATGTCAGGCGTGAGGCTGAAAACATACACAAACACACACAGACTGTGCATGTAAGAACTTACAGTACAACACAAATAAAGATGCAAACAAAGCACGATCCTCTGTTAACCTGTAATGTTCAGCAATTACAGCAGTGACAACAAAACAATTTGATACGTGATCAGAAAGCACAACGCACAATAACAAAAAAACACTGCTCTGTTATTTTCCATCTTGGCATGAGAACTAAATGTTTTCCAAAGCCAGTTCCTTATTTGTGCAGCACTTCTGTCATCCAACATTCAGCAGCAGGTGGGAGTGAAGACTTTATCTTATCCAAAACAGGAGCAAGTTTGAAAAGCTTGAAATCTCACGTCTCGTGACGAGACCATTGAGTCACTGGCATCAACATTAACCCCATGAGACTGAATCGAACATTCTTGCGCTATTCTATCAAATGCCAAATAACTGTTAAAGCGAATATTGTATTTAACATATGCAGCCTTGGCAGGCACACACACGCATGCACGCGCGCACACACACACTTTGAAGAAATAGAATAGATCCTTGAGAGTGCCCCCCACTCCAGTCTGGTATGCATCTGTTCTGACAATAAGACGAGTGCAGCCCTTTATATTTTAATTTTTAAATGAGACGCACTAACCGGGTGTAATTTAATTTAGGATTGTCAGCATGCAGGATGCTGTGGCCGACTGGAAGAATTTAAGTGTCTGAGCCATGGAAGAAAAAAATCATCTCATCGGATATTGAATAATTTATTCCCAGGTGAAATCAGATAATAGCATAAAAGGCAACAGCCTAAATCATTTAATACGGCTTTGACTTGTTGTGAAAGAACAGCACAATGCACTTGTCAACTTACCATACTAATATATCAATATGTCGGTGGTGCCAAAGTAATACTACTGCAACCACCACTGCTACCACCACCTCTTTTAGTACTATTACTTGTACTACTACAATTAATTCTAGTACATGGTTAAAGCTGCAGTCAGTCAGATCAGTCAGTGTGAGAGGAAGTGCCAGTTTTAGCATCTTTCAGCTCATTGTTTTGGTTTTCCACTGTTCTCATTATACTTTCTTGCCGCAGCAGCAGGCAGCTGTTTTCAGTGAAGAATAGTTTGATAAACCCTAATGCTAATTCACCACCAAACAGCAGACAGATAAGGTTTGCGGTTAGCTGGAAAACATAGTGGAGCATTAAGCAGATGAGAAGAGTTTGATATTTCCCTCAGGAGTTGGTGGAGACCAAAAACAGCTACAAAAACTCTGCAGAGGCTTTTTTGCTAGTGTTGATGCTGTAATTTTGCTGTAATCCTTGCAGTTGACGTTCATGTTCCTTCGCTCTTTCAGTCCTCTTCTGTTCTGTTCTGTCTAACGTTGTTCTCAACTTACACATTACGTGAGCAACAGGAGCTAAACCGTCTGTCTCGTCTTTTCTTCTGTGTCTTTTCCCTTTCCTTCAATTCTTCCCCTACAGCAAACGACTTTACAGAGAGTAAATGCCACAATGTGACATCCCATTTACCATCTTACAGATTTTTCCTCATTGTTTTCAGTCAAACAAGTTGATCTGTATGATTTAGTTGACGCTAACACAAAGTCTGCAGACGTGGCATGATTCATGCATGTCCTCAACTCTCAATTTTGTCCTTTCTTCTACTTAGCAGAGGTGATGTTTTAGCAACAAGAATGCCTTCGGGTTACAACAGCTCATCTAAACAACATGTAGTTTTCTTTGTCTGACCTCTGTTTAGTGTAACCCACACACTCCACATTTTCCAAAGCAGACAGGCTGGACAGACAAAGACAGGTTCTTGCCCTACTATCCATGAACCAAAAGCCAGCTGGCATGAATTCTTAATCTCACCCATGAATGCCCATAATTTATTGATGCTGTTCCAGAGGAAAAGTTTACCCCCATGTCTAAAGGCCCCCCTGCTCCACTTCTTGAGTTTGACTGTTGTCAGACAGCGACTACATTACAGTGGATTGACGTATCACGTGTCAAGTGTCCTATGTCTTTAGACTGCTGCAGTTTGCTTTCGTTTCAAATGTCTACATTCCCTCGTGTCACGTTTGTCTTGTTTTCTGACTACAGAGTTCATTTCATGAGCCCCCAGGCACATTTCCCACATGACACTCAGCAGTAACATTAGTCCCCGCTGTACTGTACAGCAGCCAGCACGTCTTCTCTGCAAATCTGACTCAAATGACTCTCTTGGTTCCCTTGGAAACCAGGTGCTCAGAGATCAGGAAAGATCCATTTCACACTTCAGCAGCGAGACAAAGAGATGGTTAGACAAAGGGAAAGTGGGAGGGAGAGAGGATTTAAGAGAGAGAGAGAGAGAGAGAGAGAGAGAGAGAGAGAGAGAGAGAGAGAGAGAGAGAGAGAGAGAGAGTGGGGGGGGATAAAAGAAGCTTGACCTTAAAAGATGCTTCATTCATATAGCCCCTTTGTCTTGAAATAGAATGAAAATAGAAGCAAATGGAATCGGAAAAATGCGAAATGCGTCGCTTCCTCTCATGGGATTTTCTACCCTTTAGAGATGTCGAGTACTGAAATGCAAAGGGTTTGTTTAGATGTGGTGTCTGTAGAGAAAAGGGTGAAAATGGCTCCGGTTCTCATTTATTAATGCAGCTTTTATTGTTATCAGCTGTAAGGCATGCATGCCTGCTCTTCTCACAAGAGGAAATGGCTTAATGCAGACAGCCAGTAATATTTCACCATGTCTGAAAACGCTGCCAAAGGTCAAGATTTCCTTTCGCACACAGATGCTCTTTCGCCTCGTTAAGAGCTCTTCGGAAAAGTCAGCATCAAGGGAACACTTAGGTTTACAGCTGCACAGTTTTTTATAAACTATAACATGCTTAACATCACGGAACTCAAATGATCCATCTGATAGTGGATTCTGTGTGTCTCTTTAGGATTTTAATTTGCTGGAAACAGTGGAGGTGTTGTTGACTTTTATATATTTTATGTGAGTGAATTCAGTCTGAGCTTGGAGCTCCCTGCACATTTGTGGTTGAGTAGGTGGGTGAAAATGTTGCACAATTTACACCAGAATAAAGCAGTCTGCAGGGATAAAGCAAACCGAGCAAAGACACTGCAATAACAATCAATTGTCAGCGCTGCTTTTTAAAAATGTGATGCTACTTTTGAGTCTAGGTTTTAAATACGTGGATCCAGCGTGGGATTAGGTTGTTGTGTCTTCAACAAGAAAGACAATATATTTACCAATCAATAAAAAAACAAAAACAAAATCTGGGTACATAAAAAAGTTTAGCCAGTGGAGCTTTCTAAAGAATTTACTGACATTGATTTCATCATAAAAATCTGAGTGTTAACATACTAGCTTCACCCTCAAACTCAATACTTAAGTCTTTTACAGACAATTAAGCATAATAGTTGCCTCAAATGGCTTTTATTATTAGAAAGTTAGATCTTCACTACTTTAACATGACCAGCAAAATCACTGCAAAAGCTTGAAAATGGTCTTAAATGATGGACTTGTAGGATTTAACACCTTGGTAAAGGCAAGAAATACATACATATACCTCACAACCTTGTTCATCTATCCATATGAGGACCATCATTTACATACATTACATTTACATGCATTCCCTGTAGCCCCTTACCCTAACCTTTTAACCCTTACTCTAACCTTAACCCAAACCTAATGTAAACTTTAAAGTTCAAACAGCCCTCTGAAGTTGTGAGATAGAGAGAGTTCCAAATGTATAATACAAAATGTAATCCACTAATGAATGTTGATGTATTACTATAGATTCAGATAGTCAGCAGTATATAAAGTTGTTAGCCATTAGACGTTAAGGTGAGGCTTACAAATCAATGCATCAATAATCCTTTCCTTCAGGTCAGATTTGGCCTTTCAAGCTGCCGGTATGCTGCATCAGAACTGCTTGATTTGTGGTCGAAAAGCTCCAGAAACTCCCCTCATATGTCCAATTGGGGAGTCTGACCATTTCTGTAACTTTCTTAAACCAATGATGCAACAACCACATCCCCTTTGCCCTGTGATTGGCCAGTTGATTGGAGGCGAGAAAGGTGCCAGGGTTTGAACTTCTCTCTCGAGCTCTCTTTTCTCTTTTTAACTATTTCTGTCACTTTTAATGTGAACAACATTATGAACGTCTTCCTGAAGGAGGCTGAAAATGTGTTACATCGGTAATGTCTCAAAATGAAGTTCCCTCCTCTCTTTTCTTTTTGCCAGTGAAGCCTTTTGGAACAACTTTAAACACTTTTCATTTCAGACAGCAACACAACGGACAAACTAGTTCTTTTCAACTCTAAACTTCACACAGTTCAACCATCTCTGCCTGCTGCTAACGTGGGTCTGATTCAGCGGTGAAATGAAGAAATGTAAACTGCAGCCTTTTTTGCTTGTGGAAACTATTCTCAAAACTCTCTGAAATAGCTTTTGTTAATTGAGTCGATGGTTCGAATAGCAGCGACAGTCGTCCTGACGACTCTGTTGACCACCACTTAGCTTGTCACAGAAAGCATGATAAACATTGATCACGTCTTTCTCAAGTTGCTGTTATGTACCCAGGAATATTGACAGTGAAGGCTAATGGTCGTATCCATTTCAACCAAATGCTGTTTTATTGAGGATTTCACAGTGAAAAAGCCAAATGTCCAACAGTATTTGATTGCGTATTGATTTGAATGGTGGAAAAGCTCCCTGACCTCTGATTGAATAATTGGGTGTCTGTTTACGGAAATGTCAAGCACCGGAGGGAAGCCACTCCTGCTCGTCAAGTCGTCTGCATTCTACATTTCCACAGCCTGAATTCACCCACGGGGCCTGTGGGAGATGTATTCAAGATTTTGAAAAGTAGGCTGTCTGAAATAATTTTACCTTGCGCCACTTGTGCTGCAGTACAATGAGCGTGCTGAAATTGTCACGGGTGGAAAAAAAATGACTGGAACTAAATATTTACTCACATGCCTCCCAGGCTGGCATCAAAGTGTCGGGAAATATTCTACTGAGAGACACTTTTCCTCTGTTATGTTGCGTTGTTCCAGCTGTCACATTTACCGATCTGTGCTTCTCCGTCACATAGAGGCTGCGCTGAACTGGATACCGGACCGGGCTGCACTAAATAGTTTGCCAATTTCAGTGCACATATACAGAAAAAAAAGTAAGCAGATGCAGAAACATGGTTGTTATCTGCATGCCTGTCAAGGAATCTCATTGTTTTATCTCGGGCTCGGTCAGAGGTCTGAAGTGATTGCTGATATCGAAGAACTTTAACAGTATGTCTTCCCTATTAGAGTATGATAACACACGGACATTAATATCTTATGAATCCAGTATACAAGTCCATATACCTTATCGCGAAAATTCTTGCCTCTGCAGCGATAAATCAGCTTATTGATGTGCCTGCTGTTTTTCTGTGTACTCACTGCCTTCAGTATTGATTCGCTTCGCTGTGAGACAAACTGCGCAGAGACAGTCGGTGCAAAGGCACTGGAAATGCACACGCACAGATAAACACACGGGTATACTTTAAAAATTTACATGGAAAGTAACTAGCAACATAGAAATTTGAAAGTCTTTAAAAATAGAAAGGGGATCATCTCAGCTGAAGAGTTGAGCCGTCTCGCATGCTCACACACCCCTCATTAACTCATGGATGGTTCACTGAGCTCCTGCATACTGTTTGACTGCTGACTGCAGACAGACAGAGACCAGGTCTAATTGCTAACAAGGATATCAACAGCTGGGCTGATATGGGTGGTTGGAGCTGCTAACGTTCCTTTCTGAATGTGACCTGAGAAATGAATGTGCATGTATGTGTGTGCCTGTAATTAGAGAGGAATTACACCTGACGGAAACCTTGATTTCTGACCTTAACCCTTCAAGCCAGCGATAAAGGGAGTGAGAGACAGCCGGGGGTTCATGAGGCTAATCTACATCTACAGTTATTCCAGAAAACTGTCTCTTTCTGTTCTTTTGTAATGGACACAGTGTGACAAGAATGGGATAATGCTGTGTGTTTGTGCAAGGCCCAGTAGCTAAATCACACAGTAAAGCACACATGCACACTAGATTGAAACTGTTTAAGATCTGTGTTGGAGTGTTGGAGAGTCTTCAGGGGCCACCTGATTGCTGCCCCCCCATGCCTCTGCAGTTAAAATGTTTTGTATGTCCTATGGATTTCTGCAGTATATGTATTTTCAATAGCGCTGATTAGCCATCTACCATCTGCTGGGCCGTATGAGGAGAGCAGCTCATTATTCTGCCTGTTGTGTCTGCGTTGAAGCTGTAGCTCCAGTCCAGCTATCAGGGAAAGCTGCAGGGACTCATCCTGTGCAAGCAGCAGGGAGCAGCTGGAAGATCCAGTGTTATCGCACACAAGTGGCTGAGTTGGCGGCATCTGTCTGACAGAGAATGAGCTGTCCTCTGGCCAATCCCTGGTTCCAGCTGTGACAGTACAAAATACATCTGTCTTATGTATGATGAGATCAAATGCTGTGTTTCCATTTTGAAATAAAAGTCAGCACCTGAAGGTCATTACTCTTCTCTAAATCAGCCTGTTGCAACAAATCATATTATCAGTACATCAGTGCTTAAGAGGGGATATTTTTAACCCCTTTATGTGTGTTTGTGTTTATGTGTGAGCGCGTGTGCATCAGTGTAAGTTAATATGTGGGGTTGTTTTTCAGGACCTGGTGGGCAGTGCTCCGCCACAGAGGAACTGGAAAGGAATAGCCATCGCCCTGCTGGTCATCCTCATCATCTGTTCCCTGATTGTCACCTCCGTCATCCTGCTGACCCCTCGTATGTACAGAACATACACACCTAACACCCACACACCCACGCGTGTGCTATCTTTATCAAGCGTTAGAAAATGCTGAGAAAACTCTGTGCTCTTTCTATAGCAAGGCAAAAAGTAAGGGTGTGCGCGGTCTGGGTGGTGCATGGACATGTAGTACGTCCCACTTTCATGCACAAACCTGCAAAAACATTTGCTGATTGTCACTGTGATCTTTCCCTACCTTTAGTGTTTTTGTTGCATGACTCTCACTAAGCCATAACCACAATGACCTTGTACCTTGACACCTATTGTGAAAAGCAAGAATTTTAAAAAAAGTAGGCATTAAACATAATTGTAGAAAACACGTAGTCATAGACAATCATGGCATACAGAGTGCCAAATGTACCATTTCAGATTCATGGGGGAAAAAAGCTAAAATGCTCCAAAATGGTTATTTTGCAACCTTGCACAGAAATAAAATCCTGGATCTTCACCAAGAACCAAATACTAATCATTGTTTCATGGGACATGACCAAATGTCACTGAAATCTGTTTTTGAGACATTGTAGTAGAAAAACAAATGAGATATAAATCATTATTTCCTTGTCAAAGATAAGACACTCAATAGTCACTTGCTCACACTGGTATACACACCTGTTTACCTGTTTTCTGCCTCAGTACACTTGTATTCTACACATAGCCTTGACTTTACATGGGGAACGGCATATTGTTCTACACACCTCAGATGATGGACCGCACACCTCTGCCAAGGCTGCACAATCATATTAACGGATTATTTTAAGAGCTTTTTATTTAGATCCAACTAGAACTGGATCTACAACAAAGCACAAGTAGTGCCAGACAATCATGGGATACAATGTGACAAATGCTGTTGTTTTAGGAAACAGACAAAACTTTTGCAATGTAAAGAAATCAATTAAAAACTGCATCCTCATCAAAACAAATCCGCGGACCGCGGCTTAGTGTTGCGTCCTTGGCAGACAAATCAGCACACGTGTACTCACACATACACTAAACAGGCACAACATTGTTCCTTACAGGTGTAATGTTACACCAAATTCCACTGAAATCTGGGAAAATTTAATAAACAAAGGCAAACAACCTACAGTACAGGGAGTATGCACACACACACACACACACACACACACACACACACACACACACACACACACACACACACACACACACACACACACACACACACACGCACACACACACACACACCTGAGTGATTACACGTATTCTACACACAGCCTGGGCTTTGAATTGAATTGAAACCTCTTTCTTCCTCCTCTTCTGCTTTTCCTCACAGCACAGACAGCTATTTTAATTTGACAACCTTGTTTCAGGGGGGCAAGGTTTTACAGATGACATGCTTTCTCCAGTTGGTGATTGTGTACAGGTTTTACACAAATGCGGGGTCACTATCTCACTAGGTAATGGTCCTTTTTATGTGTAATGCCATTCAGGCCTGTTTAATGGAGATGATTATGCAGTAATAACTCCAGCCATTTGTCAGATTGGCGCAGCATCAGAGATACCATTTGCCTCATGTTGGAAATTAGTTTTCTCCCCAACTCTGCAGTTTCTTGCCAGACAAGAGAATTTCTCCGAAGTCGATAAACACTTTACAATGTCTGACATGGTATTTACACACTCAGATCTCGTCGCTCAGTCGCAACATGAAGCCTGCTGAAGAATCTGTCAAGGCACAGTTTTGTACAGTAACACTGGGCTGTCAGCCATCTTGACAACTTGTGTCTAACTGTTGTTTCCTGCGAAAATGTGTGATAGAAGTTCCTCTCGGTGTCTGCTCCACCTGCAGTTCAGCTGTCAGCTTCAGATCTCATTTTGAATTTTGGGGATGGAAGGAGTGGTCCCCCCCTGCTGCTGAAAACGAGGCAGGCAGACGTGAACTGATGCTCTCAGATCAATAGTGCAATACTTGGGGACTCTTTCTTGTTTGTACCTTGCTCTAAATTGCTCTACCTACAGCAGTGAATAGTAGTTGGAGGTGCTATCTCCAGAGATAGAAGAAAAGTATAATATAGTGAGCTGGTGGCAGTCTCTGGTATGAGGCTGCAGTCCCCTGAGCAAAGCAACATGCTGATGGAAAAAGCCATAAGACTCTCCTCATCTTCTGTTGCAGCACTAGCACTTGAAATGCTAATAACTCACAAGAGTCAAGAACGACTTCCTGAAGTTTTCATCAAGAATCACTTGTAGATATTCATGTGAGCTGCTGCTGTACCCATATGCAATTTATGCATGTTGATTTATCTTTTGGTGATGCGCTTGGCAGGTGAAGATGACAGCCTCGCCCTGAAGAAGAAGGTGACAGTGGAGGATGTTTTCGGTCCAGACCTTCACATCCATGACCCAGACACCAAATGGCTCAGTGGTGAGTGAACAGTTTAGCATTCAGCGCCTTTCTCTCATGTAGAACATGTCCAGACACAGCTGAGGGTGATGCAAATGAATGCGACTGTGAAACCAGTTCACTTTTCCCGTCAGTTTCTACATAAAAAACTTTCCAGCTGGGTAGCTCACTGGTAGAGTGCGTCACATGTATCAAGGCTGAATCCTCACCGCAGCAGCTCAGACCCTTTGGTGCATGTCGTCCCCACTCTCCCTCCCCTGTGTCTCTCCAGCTGTCATTATCTAATAATAAAACAGAAATGCTCCCAAAATGACTGTTATTAAAAATCACAGCTCTGTTGGGATTATTTTTACGATAACTGTAATTATCTTTTCTCAAAAACGACACAGATCACTCTAGCTGTGATTTTTTTTCTGTCTCCATTGCAAACAAATGCACCGGCTTTCCAGCTCATCTTGTATGCACTACAGACTCAGCATGCCGTGTACTCGGTGTTCAGTAAGATGGTCTTAATTGAACAGATGCGCAATAGAACAGGTTTGCTGTGGCCTCCCTAACCTTGACAATGTAGCAAGTAGGAAGCTGCCACCTGAGCTCATAAATGTTGGATCAGCTGACTCGGTGCCCCCTGGTGTTCGACAGGAAAAGTACTTGAAATACTCTCCAGCTTCTGCATGAAAAGCTGTGTCAGTGAAACTTTGTTGAATATGGTTAATTGGATTTTATTGTGCACTGTGCACATCAGTGGCATTCAGTTTTGTGACAAGTACAACTACTCATTGCAACTGCTACTGCTATTAAATAGCTCAATTTTTCTGCGATGCACGAGGAACTTTCATTCATGCAAGGGTGAAATATTTACTTTCGTTTAAAAATTAAAAAGACTTGGCAAAAAAAAAAAAGGACTTTGTTCCAACTGTGTGCAAAGGTATTTTAGCAGCTGGATTTTCATATAGAGGTAGGTTTGGTGTTCTTAGCGACAGAACAAACATTGTCAACAAAGCCTAAAGTTTTCAATGTCGTGAATGTGGCTGATTGTAACCTGGCTGGATTGTCATGGTAACTTGTGCTGCACATTGAACCTGCTCTGGAGGAGGTTATGTTCAGAGTTTCTATAAACCGTGCCATCCTTTCATTTATTCTTTTCCTGATGTTGTTCTCTGATAGCTTCTCTATATACAGATTCTCAGCCGAGGGAATACATTACAGTATATAGCCTATGCAAACGTGCTGAGCCATACAATAATAATGTAATTATAGCAGTGCAAACTGTTTGCATAGCGCTGTGGATTTTTTCACATGAACCTATTTCTATTTAGGTGGTGATAGAGCAAATATGTTTTTGCTTTAGGTAATATTAACACTGTATCATCCATCGACTGAGAAGGGCGATGAAGGCACAGGCACATTGCAGATAATAGAGAACTGATCAGAAAATGTATTAACGTATTGGTATTTATCATAGGTAATATTCAGTCAATTGAATTCATTTCATTCAGTAAATTTCACTAATCTGGCCCAAAACTAAAGTGATTTCCACATTTCCTTCATTAGAGGATGGTATCAAACCTAAATGTAATTCTTGTGCATCACCTTTAAATAGTTTTATCTGTGAGATGGGGCTTTCAACCACATTTCACTGTCTTCCTCTGTGAATGGACTGTGCTCAGGGCCAACTGACAGACTGAAACAACCTGTTATTATTTCAGACTATCCAGTTCTTGTGTTTTTTCTTTAAGTACATACTTAGTTGAAGTTTAATGCACAAGATACACAGCCGGTCTTTTGAAATCTGACGAGACAAATAGAAAATATATTAAAGACTGTAATTGAAACGTTGAATATGTCAACACTCTGTCTGCTCTCAGTCAAAAGAGTCTAAAAGGTTGTTCAGTGTTCAACTGTAAAGCTCTTTGTGTGGTTTTATTGATTTTAAACATTTTAAACCCAGTCCATACTGTACAAAACAGCTTTTAAATGAGATGGTAAATTGACATAGTACATAGTTATTATGAGCATCAAAATTAGCAACATTTATAAAAGGTTTTTGCTGTGTTTAAAGACATACAGTGCAGGCAAACTCCCGTCTTCTTGTGTCTTGGTGTCTACTTACAGATACGGTACGACCTTACATCTGTCCTTGTGTTCCACTGTGTGGTCTGCTCCCCTGATTACTTACATTACCGGCTTATTAACATATAATTAGTTAAGTTCCCGTGTTTCTCTGCCCTTCATTCACACCTGTGATGAAAACGTCCTCAGCACCTGATGAAACCCCAGCAATCAATTGTGTGACATTGCATCTTGTCAGTTAAGTTAATGCAATCAACTCCCATTTGGTGCTAATGACCTTCTGATAAGAAACCCAACGGGACAACCTCACACTTCAGTAGTCCTCATCAATATTTTGTGGGCTTCATTCACAGCAGTGCGTAATTGATCCCCATTGCTCTTTGATCACTGCTTGCCTCAGTAGTCTTTGGACTCACCCCTTAGTTTCTCCCACAGACTCAGATCCAAAGACAAAGGATTTGACCTTCAGACTGTGCTCTAAAACAAAGAACTGCTGCTATCTGCCTGACGCATTCATGTTTTTGAGAAGTAAAAGAAAAGAATATTGTTCAACAGTGAAAATGAGATATGAACAAGAAACGTCTATGGCTAAATCTGCTCACGAGAATCTACTCTGACTATAGAGGGAACAAAAGCATCATCTTTGGTAACAGAGTCACCATCACTTCTCTTTATGACTCCCAGCTCAGAACTTCTCATGAAATTGTGAAATTACAGCTTTTCATCCTGGACTTAGCATTCACTGACATTCTCAGCTCTTGTTAGCCTCCCTCCTCACTGAAAAACAGCAATAAAGTGAACTGAACAAACTGTTCACTGTCGCTAACAAAATTCATTTGGCTAGTGCGTCATGGCCTGAGCCAGGCAATCACGTTTATTGAGCATTTCTTTTGCCATTTTTAAAAAAATGCTCACATTTAAACACGACAGAGCAGACCTGAGATACTTCTGAGGGCGGTTTGAGTTTGAGTAAAATTTGATCTGATCTCTAAACAGAGACTGTTTGTGTTCCAGACAGTTTCAAACCACATGAGGACGCTCTCCAGATGCTAGCACAACATGCACAAGAGTGATAAATCTTTTACCTTGGCTTTCAAAACACTGTTTCTGTTATTGTTAAGGAAATCAGAGAAAGCAAATCTGACATTTAAGAGAATCTTCTGATAAAAGATGAGACTTTTGTTGTGTACAACAACAAGGACAACAGCATTATAGCAGACAGAATGTGCTCAGTGCCAGCCTGGACATAATATACACTCACAGCATTTTTTAAGCTGTCTTCCAATGGGAAATGTTTGGAATAAGGAAGTCCTTAAGTAAAAGCAGTTAGCAAATTAGCCAGTATTAAAAAGGACAACAAGAGGAACAACTGCTTGAATTTAGCAGGAATGCTCCAAATATCAACTGTGCAAATGGCAGACAAGTTTGTGACTAGCTGGCGAACATATTGTAGTGGATTCAATGAGGCAGATTTTCCTATTTGCTGACCAAACAGAGCTAAAAGAGAGTGAATATTGGACTGATGGTTATTTTTTGTCATATACAGACAATGAGCTGCTGTATCGTACAAGGGACGGGGACGTCGTCAAGCTTAATGTCGACTCCAAAGAGAGAACTGTTATCGTGTCCAACCAGTTGTTTGTGAGTATCATCTTACTCCAGCACTGCTTACCTCAAAAGGCAGTAAGAACACTGTCTGCCACTGCTGTACTGGGTGTGTTACGACTGCCAGTTTGTTTTTGATCCCATCCAGGACAGATCCAGAGCCGCCAAGTACCAAGTGTCTCCAGACATGCAACACGTGTTGTTTGCCTTTGAAGTGAAACCGGTGAGAAACCCTCCTAGTGCTTCCTCACACTGTCATTTTTTGCAGAAGCTTGCCTTCCTTAACTGTGATGCTGTTTGTCTCTGCAGATCTACCAACACTCCTATGTGGCCAAGTACATTATTTACAGCCTTGTGACACAGTAAGACCCATCTTTCATTGTCTCACTGTCTGCCTTATTCTTGTCACCTGCCCTCGGCCTGACCTGATGTAGACAGTCCACTGACATCAGCCCCGTTTACCTGTTTTCTCTGCTCCTTTGTTGCAATGCATTTACGTTCAGTTTAGCTCTATGTGCTGCATTCAGCGTGGCCTGCTTTTACCTTTCATCCATCTTTGTCTGCTTATTTCCCTACTGCTCTGTTTTTGTAGCGAGCCAAGCAAAGTCAGCCTGTGCTAAATAAAGAATGTGGATGATTGATGAAGCCTATAGTGAGGGAACAAGCCAAAAACACATGACTTCCTTGCTCTGACTGTGCATTTATATTCATATGCACACTGTGCACTGTACATGTAGTGCACATACAGACAAATACTGCATTGATTCTTTCATGTGTTGTCTCCACAGGGAAACGTGGCCTCTGAATCCCCCTGAAGTGCATGATGCTGTCCTGCAGTTTGCAGGATGGGGACCCCGAGGCCAGCAGCTGGTAAGGAGGCCATACCCTGGAGATCACACTCACTGAATACTGGCACACTGGTGGAGGTCTGTCAGGATCAGCCTGGCATTGCAGACGAGGCACGGTTGTGATTTATGGTTCGTCACAGTGGGACAGATAAATGTTGCAGCGATAAGAGGTTTATTTGCACTGTAATGACCACTTTAAGGGTTCCAGGGCCAACTCTCCTTTATTTGACATCCATCAATGTCGCTGTGAAGCCACATAATTTTTACTTTCACAACTTCGTGACAACACATGAGCTGATGAGAGCCGCAGTGGCAGATGGCATCTCAGTGGCACAACCTGGGGCTTGGACAGTCTGGGGTTGCTGGGTGGAGAAAACACATGGCACTGACTGAAGTGTCTGTGTGTGTGTGTGTGTGTGTGTGTGTGTGTGTGTGTGTGTGTGTGTGTGTGTGTGTGTGTGTGTGTGTGTGTGTGTGTGTGTGTGTGTGTGTGTGTGTGTGTGTGTGTGTGTGTGTGTGTGTGTGTGTGTGCATGTGTTGTGGGGACATAAATCTGTTTACATAGTCACATTGTGGGGAGTTGCCTGTCTTATAGGGACAAAACACATGTCCCCATAACATTAAATTTTAGGGTTAAGTTTGGGGTACGGGTTAGGGTTAGGCAAGTGGTGGTTATTGTTAGGATCAAACTCTAAGGAATGAATGCATGTCTATGTAATGTCCCCAGAAGTGATGGAAACACAACTGTGTGTCACCTACAACATTTGTGGACATATTTTGTAAAACCCACCAGCTGATTGGAGACAGTTTGTCCATTCTGGCAAACAAAATAGTTTCAATTTGGTTTCATTGCAATTCTATTAGGCATTACTATTCATTCATTTTTTTCTCCTTTGTTCATTGGTAATATTGCCTCTATAACATGAGAAATAAGCCTTTAAAAAAAAAATAGAAAAGAAAGGTTTTTGAAGCTCTGAAAGGCTAAAACCTGCTAAGCTGCTGTCTGAAGTCCTTGGTTCTTCTGTCTATTCAAAACGTGACATTTTCAAACCGTTTTCAAAGCTATGTTCAGCAACAGTAATAAAGTGAGCTATTTTTGGTGAATTCAATAAAACGTAATTTCTTGTTTGAAATGAACTTCCCTGCTGGTCAGCCACACGATGGAGCCCAATCTGTGATTCTTTGATCAAGGAAATTCCAGGTGCTGCATGTTCACATGAGATAGATGAAAAGGTGTGTAGAAAAGCATTATAGGTGAACATCTATCAGAAGATATCAACAACTAAGATTTGTTGTCTGCTGTTCATCTCATGAATTACAGGACGTGCCAATCAATGTGGGAGTGGGAGCAGGTTTCAGTTCTGAAAGACATATTTCATTTGAGAGCTCCTTCCCAAATGCCCATTACTGACAAGTGATAAGGACCTTTAGCGAGCAAAAAGCATTCTGACACTTATCCATCAGGAGCGATGAAGTAAGCAGTGTTACGTTGTTGGGGAGTCAAGAAGATTTCATGATAAATATGATGAATTCATGCTGTGTCACTAAAGCTTGATACAGCGTGTTCCTCTCTGCCACTGACCTCCACCGTAGTTGAAAACACATCACCCAGCCGCACGTTGCACTGGGTGACTTGTTCCTTCATTATGCTGAACATGTTCACTGTACTTTGTTTTGAGTTGATCCCACTCATTCCTTTCCTGCTGCTGTAAATACATGCTGATGCACCACACGTGGATTAATCTGCAGCTGAAAATAGTCCAGAAACAAATTTACTACTTTCTGCTGTTTGAGTAATGTTGGGCAAAAACTACAGTGCTTTGCTGTTTTTAAAGTAGAAACCAAAGAAGCCGAGTTCCACAGACAGAGACATCAGAGAGCATAAAGAGACGACTAAGACTCTCAGTTTTGTTTTTTTCATGCAATTTGTTGACAATAAGAATAATGGCAGCCTTATTCTTTAATAAGCTTTAAAGTGCCATTGACCCAGGCTCTGATAATCTTTTGTTTTATCCTGCCTAATGCAATACTCCACTTTTTTTTTACCTTGTTGACTTTAAATTAGTTTTTATTTGGATTTTGGTGCTTAGACAGACAGCCTCATGCTTCATCACCTCTTACTTCAAAGCTTTGTCTTCCTCTGTAATTGCTCTTATTGTATCATTTGCTCAAATTACACATTGCTGTGAGAAAATATTAACATTTCAAGTGCGCAATGAGACTTTGTCTGCCAAGGGAAGAAAGCAGATTAATTTGCATATGGTAATAGTGTACCTGATTGTTCCTTTTGCGATGCTGGTACTGTAGCTCTGCATATGATTTAATGAACAGCAGGGGTTATGGGAGAAAAATGAGATGAGCTCTTGCTTTTAGTCCCTGTCTGACCCGGCAATGGGGGACGTGTTTTATTTTTTTTTCCCTCTTCATGGCTTCTGAGTATAACGATTTTCCAAGTTGATCAGAATTGTGGCCATTAATCATCAAGTACTTCATCAGCGCATCAAGATGGGAGGTGTGTGTGAGTGTTTGTGGCAGCGTGACGGTGTGCAGCCAAGCATCAGATGTACAGTGAGTGGAGACGGGAGATGAATCCAGCGACACTCCCCTCATTAAACAGCAAGCAATTACTCTACCGTGACAGAGCAATCAGTGAGTCTGGGTCAACACACACACGCATGCACACACCTGAGAAAGAGGTGATATTGACACAGAAGAGGAGGGGGGAGAGGAAGAGGGGGGAAAAATATAATAATATTATATGAAACCATATAATATCATGTGACAAAACTGGGTCATATAACACAACTAAAAACACACATACACACATGCACACACTGATAAGAAACCCTGCTTTTCAGGCCATCTTTGATGCTGTCACTTTCATCTCTCCACCCTTTTGAAATGACTATTTTCCAGCTTTTTGCTTACTCTCCGCTTTATCCCATCTGAATCCCTTGAAGACTGAAAAGTCATTGAAACAGTGAGTTTAAGTCAACAGATTGCCACCTGCTTTATAAATGACTCGAGTTTTCAGAAGCCATTCACCACTAAAAATGCTATAATGGGTTTTCTGCTGACAGTGAGTCCCTTGAACTTGAAGACTCAAGACTCTCTTTTAATCAGCTGGTGCTAATATTGTAAAGATGAATCAAGGTTTTGAGGCAAAGTTAAGAGGCGGCTTTGGCCAAGGTGTAAATCATAATAATTAAAATCCTCAGTATTAAATTTTCATCTAACTTTTTGAAAGCCGTCTATGATTTCTGCTGTGTCCCCTGGCAGTTTCGCAACATTCGCCAACCACCAGCTTCCTTTGCTTTCCACAGCCCTGCATTGATCTGTTTTCCTCAGATGTTGATCCCACAATATAAACCTTTGATTTTCTCAACAGTTGCCATAGATCAGAGCGAAAGGAGCCATATCTTTCTCTTTTTTGGATTCTAGAGCTGCCGATTTGAGGCTTAGATTTAAGTGAAGGGGTTTCAGCTGACAGTCCAGTCGCACCAACGCGACCTGAGCTTCAGATCAATCCCGCATTCGTCTCCCCCATGCTGGCACTAGGCAAAGCAGCGAAAACACTGGAGTGGATTGACAGAGGGTTTTAAGTGTCACACATTCATCTGCCAGCGGTGTGTCCTAACTCCCTCAGGCGATGCCATTGTTGGTGCTGAGGGCTTCAATCAGCAGTCTAACCTGCAGTTTAGCTCAGCCATTGCACAACCCCAGCAGACAGCATAATGTCTCAATAAACAGAGGAGGGAAAATGGTGTGCCTGTGCTTGATTTCAAGGGTGTGTTGTGTGTGTGTGTGTGTGTGTGTGTGTGTGTGTGTGTGTGTGTGTGTGTGTGTGTGTGTGTGTGTGTGTGTGTGTGTGTGTGTGTGTGTGTGTGTGTGTGTGTGTGCCTGCCTGCAGGGCCTCAGCCAACTCCTGCGCCTTGATTAGCAACAGAAAGGGTTTCAAACTGCTTTGGAGAAGAATCCAAACTGTAATTAGGGAAATATCTATTAATACAGTGCTTAAGGCTGCTGTTGACTGAGTCTGTTAGCTTAGAAGTGTCATCGAGTGGGTAGCTGTGTTTCTGTCTGGATTAAGATAAAGACATGTTGTGATAAGGAGCCACAGGTGGGCTTAGAGTAAAGGATTGTACTGTAAATAGATATCAGATGCAGACGCTGAATAAAGTAGTCGCAGCTTTGCACTGCGGAAATATGAAATTCAGGTGTGAGCCGAGCACTACAGCAATACACACAATGATTCTAGGCTCTGTGCAGTGATGTAGACACTAATGGTGCTTCTCCTTTCTGCATTTCTCTGTCCAGATCTTCGTATTTGAAAACAACATCTACTACAGAACAACAGTAGAGAGCCGAGCGATCCGACTGGTTTCCACTGGTAAAGAGGGAGTCATCTTCAATGGGTTGGCTGACTGGCTGTATGAAGGTAAGACAAGTACGAACACCGCCCACGATGATTTCGATCCATCATTTCCATGTTGCAAATAGTGGACTTAAGAACTGACAGAACTGAAGGAGTGAGTGAAAATGGACCAAATACTGACGTCATCACCTGGCCAAAAGAATGCGGGCACCTTTGCATCACACTATATTTGATTATTGAACATCCCTTTTCAAAACCAAGGGCATTAACACGCTATTGTAACGCCCTTTCACTGTGCTTTCCACAAGATTTTGGAGCCTGGCAGGGATTTGCTACCACTCAGCCACAAGAGCACCAGTTTAGAGGTTGAATAGAGATGATGGGTGATAAGGTCTGGCTCGTAGTCGGCGTTCCAGTTCATCTTAAAGGTGTTAGACGGGCTTGAGGTCAGTGTTCTGTGCAGGCCAGTCGAGTTCTTCCAAACTCAGAAAACCATTCAGACCACACTTTGTGCTCAGGGGCCATTGTGATGCTGAAAAAGTACGGTAAGTAACGGCCTTCTCCAAACTGCTGCGTTACTGTTTAAAATAGTGCTAGGATTTCAGCCAAACCCGCTATAACTAATATCTGGAAACACATCATTCATAGATGATCACCTTTTAAGTCGATATTGCAAATGTGTTAGTGAGCAGTTGATAATTTACACATCCAGCGCAGCTTTCAATGTATGTGTTTAAACTGTCCACCTTTTGAATATAAGTCAAATATTTACTCTCTTTGCTCTGTTTTTGCTTTCTTGTGGGAAATGGTTGTTTATCTGTTTAATGCTCCACCGTGTTTACCAGCTCATCACTAACTTTCTCTGTCTGCTGTTTGGTGCTAAGCAGCTAGCATACAGTTTGATAACAGTGAGACTGAAGCGAAAGAGTAAAGTTTAGGGCCTGAAAAACGAAAACAGTAAGCTGAGAGATGTTAAACTGCTCTGTAGATGTGATGGGAAATGCAGAATAGGGTAATAATTCTCTGTGGGTTTGTCACTACCAGTAACTCCTTTCATCTACAAGTTGCCATGTGATCCATTGCTGCAATAAAAATATTGATTACAGCCTCTTTAATTGGATCTACAGCGCCCAGGCCAGAGCATGAACAACACGCCCAGTGCACAGACGGACCGTTTTGATCCAATCTTATGACACCTGCCTCCACCTGGAGGCATGGTGGGTGTTTGTGTGTGTGATTCCATTTGAAAGGGCACAGCTGGCTACGTTTCAGTGCCCCTCCTTCTCTTGACTTCCCATAGCTCATCTCTGTGTTCAGGCAATTTTAATTAATTCATGTCTGCAGCGCTGCAGTCTCACTCAGCAGATGTTCAAAAGCCGGCATACTTGTAATTTAATACGAGACATTTTCTGATTACTGCATTCCGGTATGTGAGAGAGACATCCCATTTACATACCACTTGGATATGGCTTTGTTTACAGATGCGCTGTCATGTTTGAGACTAGTTCCTCCACTGTGCATTCATTTATAATAAGGTTTATAGGTTTGATAAGTGATGACTTCTGTTTCCAGCATTGTTGTGATTATTCATTTGGCATTTATTCAGAGGGTGGTTGTGGATAATAATTGCAGTGTAATTGAATAATGTAATTGCAAAATGTCAGTTATTATGAGAGAAATTCTGTTACAGCGCATGAACTGCTTCAGGGTCGGCTCTAATCGGTTTTTCATTAATGGGATTATTTCTTTGTTGTAGACACAGAACATGACATGAAAGAAGTAATCCATTTTCAGTGCTGGAGAAAGATCTGTCTTGCTGTTATGTTTCATGGATTTATCAGCGGATAACAGACTCATACAAACAGAGATCGTGGAGTGTACGGTATGTCTTTTACAGGCTTACTGTGAACAGTGTGCACGGCATTGTTCAGGTAAAAATGGTTTGAATGTTTCAAGGTGAGGTTGCCTCATCTCTCTCAGGTATTTAGTGGTCTGCAGTCAAACACCCTCAACCTTAAGAGACAGAAGTACAGCTTTATTGTGAGTAGCAAATGTTTCCATCGTGGTTTTGTTTGCGGTCTGTTTTCAAGAGGTAGAACAGGTGATTTCAGGTGACCTGTAGTATCTGGATCCACACGTTCAATTTAAAACAGCTTTTGTTTCCCAGAGAGGCAATTTATAGCCCGCAGAGCCTCTAAAAGCCAAACATTTCCTTTAAATTCTCACTCACATAGCTTTTTGGGGGGGGGGGCTTTTCCGCATGTGTGAGACTGTAATTTATAAATTCAGAATCTCCTCATTGCACGGCTCATTTAAGTAACAGTATATCATGCAGACTTTGCTAAATAATTCAAATGAAAAAAGCTGCACCATGACATCAAATGGAATATTTTAAACGATAGACTAAAAACTTGTGTATCAAATAATTCACATTTCTCTGAAACACTTAGAGCCTGCCGAACATTTGAAACGCAGTCCTGTGGGTTCGAACAATACTTGGCCAAAAAAGAATAATTATCTGTGAGGCTTTGATGTTGATCAGAGCCAATAATTATTCCTCACTTGTCATAATACCGCATCACCAAACATGCGAGGTCTAACTTTGATCAAGAGATTAAAGATAGTGAAGTCGTGGGATTGAAGTCGCGATGAATGTAGAGAGGTGCGTTTGGGAGATGGAAGGGATGAAAGAAATTGATTTTACCAGAATGCGACATGTGAGTTTGTGTGTCTCTATCTATACTTACCTGCACGTGTGGGTTTCTGTGGCCTTTCCACAGCTTGATGGAAGTTTAGTCCGCTGTATGTTTGCCTCTGAGAGCATGATAGTCAATGCACAGAAGTCCAGCTCATGACCGATCCACTGCACTCCGACACTGATTTGCCAAAGTGGACGTGCAAGGGCAAGAAGCACTGCACCGTCTTTTCATACTGCTGTTACAGGAAACATGTAGCTTTTTATCTTGTATGAATTGCAGATACACCGGGTATTCTGCAGGCTTAGCAGCAACATGACTGGAGCCTTATCAAATGCTTCAACCTTCAACCGTCAGAATAACGGACAAAGTAAATTTGATGTTGTGCCTTCCCTCAGTGAAGAAATTGTGTCGACTGACATTCTGCGGGCACAGACCTTGAAAATCCTGCTGCACTGCAATAAACTGGTGGGCCTTACAGCAAGAACTCGATTAAATGTTTTGGAATTCAACAATGAATAACCTCCTTTGCCCGCTCTCATACTGTTTCGACAGGCAGTATAAGGTTCCTTTATTTCTCCTTTCACAGCACAGGCTTAATGATGAAATGATTGCTGTCTCTTTGTGCTGCTCACGAAAACAGAATCTCTTCAGCCTGTGCTTTAACAGTAATATGAAAAAAACACAGCCTGACAAATTGTCTCATCAAGTCCACATCAAGGTTGAGCTGATCATTTTTGTCAGGAAAAGGCTGTTGTTTGGTTCTCTAAGTGTAGGTACAGTAGAGGGATAGTGTGTGCTGTTCATGGAGCTCTTCTGCCCCCTGCTGGAAGGAAGTCAGTGCTGAAAAACAAAAAGAAAAGTAAAAAAAAAAAAATACTATTTTCCTCATGAGGGGGTATTTCTGCACTTTTTACCTTAATTTCATCCATATTGTGCCCCTTCAGTTCTCAACCCAAGTCTACTTTTAACTTTCACCACCACCAACAAAACTTTAAGCAATGGAACAAGGCAAGGATAGAAAATATATTTATGATTAATATTAATTGTCTTTCTGTTACTCACAGGCATCGAATCTACATCAACACGGCGTATTCACTGCAATGCCAAGCTTCTGGTTTCATACTTTTGGATTTCAAACAGTCAAACTTGAATATGAGTAATTAATTTACTCTTCCTCAGTGACAGTGCAGGGAATGGGCTTCATAAATCACACATGCTATTAATATTATAACTAGTGGCTGTTCAAATGGTGATGTATTGGAAAAGTGTTTATCAGTGTCAGAATATGAAGAACATAAACACCAACTAATGAGACAGATGCAGATATCGCTTTCCAAACGTTTTATGTATTGTATTTTAGGGACTTGGTGGTGCTGTAAAATACTTTACGTGTCAGGAGCCAAACATTACACTTTTAAATGATTGACTCTGGGGCGGTACGGTGGTGCAGCAGGTAGGGATAGTCTGTATAGAAGATGAATGAATGAATGACTCTGACTATTGTTTTCCTGAATAACTTTATGATAAATCCCTAAAGTCAGTCTGGTTTTTGGAAGACATTGGGTCAAGGTCAAAGTCAATTCAGTTCGTGCTTTCTTCACAGTGTGAGTAATATCTGATTATTTTGTGTTACAGAGGAGATCCTGCAGAGCCACATAGCCCACTGGTGGTCTCCTGACGGGCTGCGTCTGGCCTACATGACCATCAATGACACGCTGGTGCCAAAGATGGAAGTTCCCTTTTTCACAGGGACGCCGTACCCCGCCAGCTTGGAGTATCACTACCCAAAGGCGAGTATCCCCCACACCTCACACCTATTCCTGCGCTGGGCAAATTTACAGCTGCTACAATCAATAATTTTCTAATAGCAATGTCACAAAGGGGGTCTCTAAAAACCCACCGTAGACGATCTGTCCCACTCCAAACAGCAGACAGACACAGTTGGGATTAGCTGGTGAACATAGTGGAGAAATTAGCAGCCAGATATTTAGTTCAGGAGTTAGTAGAGACCAAAATGCATCATAGCTGTCTTAAACTGAAATTCAGTCTGACCTATCTACTTTCCTGTTGCAGGCTGGGGAGGAAAACCCTGTAGTACACCTGTCAGTGGTAAGCCTCAACGGTCCCCTGCACACCGTGGTGATGAAGAAACCTGATGACCCCAGAATTGGGTGAGTGACAGCCCAGCAGTGCCTAACAAGCACCAAAAACAGTAAGGCCCTGTGATTTCCGCAATGCAGAAAACACAGATGGAAGTTGGAAAAAAGGAATAGACTAATGCACTCATTCTGATGACATGATGTACTTAAGTTGTAAAGCACACAATCCAGGAACATTTAATAGGAAGATGTGGAATTTGGGAAAAAAATAAAACCAAATACTTATTTCATACGGCCCTAAAATATCCCTGAAGCATTTTGTCAAGGTAGCCAAGACAGAGGTTGTCAGTGATGATGTTCTCTCATCTCGTGGTTTTCCAGGAGGGAGTATTACATCACCATGGTGAAATGGGCCACCAGCACCAAACTGGCCATCAACTGGCTGAACAGAGCCCAGAACAACTCCATCCTGACTCTGTGTGAGGCTACCACAGGAGTCTGCATTAAGGTGAAACGTCCTGCAGATTTGACTTGGCAGAGTATGAAATCTGCTGTCACTGGGTATTTTGTGTTAAACGCAGCCGTTTAAGGAAATGATTCTCTTCTATTTTTTTTTTTTTTTTTTTTAAGTAGATTTTCATGACCTCAAAACTTCTGGACATACACACATTTGCCTTCTGGTGGAGACTAGAAGGAGAATCAATACCCCTCTCACTCTGTATGTTAAATAGTCCGGCACATGACCCCCAGGAAAAAGGCAAGTTGCGGCTTTTCCACTTCCTCTTTTGCATGGATTGAACAAACAAGATCGCCTGTTAAACAGTGAGATTTAGAGGTGTTGGAAGGTGGATTTTGTTGCCTTTGGATGGAGCTTGCCTCGCTGTCCCCCCTGTTTCCAGTGTTTGTACTATAAGCTAACCAGCTTCTGGCTGCAGCCTCACATTTAACAGAGTCTGAGAGTGGTATCAATTCTGTCATCTCACTCTCCATCACAAAGCAAATAAGGGTTTTTCTCAAAATGTCAAACTTCCACTTTAAGATTTCCATCTTTCATACCAACAAATGGTCTTCGGGCTGAGTGCCAACATTTTTTAAACTCGTACTCTCTTGTTCTTTTCAGAAACATGAAGATGAGAGTGAGAGCTGGTTGCACAGACAGGTACGTGATGAAAACACCGTACTTAGTAAAAAACTTTTGCTCCATGCGTCTCAGCTTCAACAAGCAGATAAGAGGAGATCAAAAATCCCCGCAGGCACGTTTCAGGCCAGTTCATATGCACATGCTGATGTTTTTCTCTCCTCTCTGCAGAACGAAGCCCCGCTCTTCTCCCAAGATGGACATAAGTTCTTCTTCACCAGAGCAATCCCTCAGGGTGGCAGAGGAAAGTTTTTCCACATCTCAATGTCCACATCTATGGTGAGCAGCTGCAGAGTTCTCCATATGATGCTTTGTGTTGACAGCTTGGTGCAGTGCGTTGAACCTTTAATTTCCCTCTAGCCTAACACGAGCACTGACATACTTCAGTCCCTGACCTCTGGAGACTGGGACGTCACCAGCATCTTGGCCTACAATCATGAAAAGAACCTCATGTAAGACAATTTGATGCTTTTGCATGCACAGTTTTTAACAGCCAGAGCTGCAAAATCTTGTTATTTAACACAAATGCTTGGGTGTTTTCCAGATACTTCCTGAGCACAGAGGACGACCCCAAACGACGGCATTTGTACAGGTAGGATTTTAGTAGAAGTTCTGAGTACTTCTGTGTTTACTGCAAGTGCTGTTTCATGCATACAATGATACTTAACTCAATGCCTTCCCATAGTGCTGACACAATCCCTCCATTCAACCGCTGCTGCCTTTCTTGTGAGTTCAACTGTGGCTATGTGGACGTGTCATTCAGCCACAACATGCAGTACTTCATACTCTACTGTAAAGGTGAGCATCCTCAGCCTTGAAGCTCTTGAGTAAAAGCTCTTTTTGTAACAGTGTGTAATCGAATTAGTGCTGCACATCAGGTTGAGATCTTATATCCAACTGGACATTAGCAGGTAACCTTAAACTGCTGCTGGACCCCTCTGATCAGCCACAGAAATAAAGATCTCACCTGACTGCATGCCAACAGTCACGTGAGCGCTGCTGAGCTGCGTGTGTGGCTTTCTGCTTTTAGTATTTGTCACCTGACAAAGAGTTGTTGTTCACTATATTCCCTGTGCTCCTCAGAGACACTCTGTCATTGTTTCTTTCGCCCTTGTGCCTTCAGAACAGGGCCACAACATCGCGGTAGCTGTGGACGTTGATTTGTTTAGAGGGCTCACTCCAGAGAGGAGAATTGCCACTGGCTTTCTTCATTAATTGGATCTTTGGAGAGTAGCTCCATTGTGAAATAATAAGCTGCTTCCTCTTGGGACAGAGGTAGATTATTAACTGTAGTGCTGGCTGCGAGCGTTGTTTCTGAAGTCTCTTAAAGATGAGACGGGGAGATGCTTCTTTGCAGAGAAGGACTGGGTTTAAGAGGCTTGATTATTGGTATGGTGGAGGTTTTTCAGCCTCTCGTCAGTGCCTTGTTACTTGCAATTTAAAGTGCCAACTTCTATTATTGCATTCCTGTTAAGTGATTTTTTTTTTTCTTCTGAATTGTTCTGTGCAGGTCCACATGTACCCAGCGTGGCTGTCTACAGCACCGAGGACAAACAGAGTGAGTGTCGTCTCGGTGCATCACCATGTCCACCACGGAAACTGTACGTTTTCACTGATGAATAGATTTGTCATTGAGAGGCTGTAACAAACCTGTTTACTCTCCTTTACTGCAGAGGTGTTTGATGTGGAGACCAATGAAAGGGTAAACAACACGTACAACAACATGCAGATGCCCAAAGTGGAGAACAAGACCATCATCATAGACGACTACAGTACGTGCCCCGTCCTAATGACAGCACAGCCGGTCGTCTCGTATTATAAGATTCCCACTGATCTTGTCCTATCTGTTGTAGCTCTGACAATGCAGATTCTGAAGCCAGCTGGATTCATAGATACGGCCCATTACCCTTTACTGCTGCTAGTGTAAGTATGAATACATCTGGTTTAATTCCAAAAAAACCCCCCAAAATATTGCAGTATTATAAACATTCAGTGTTGCACCTCCCTATATTTGGGTGAGTCACAGGAGTTGTATTAAAAACAGAAAAGTCAGAAAAGGTTGGCATATCCTGACTTTTAGAACCCAGAGTGGGTCGAGAACCAAAAAAATCCTGCATTTCCTATAATTCAACTCAAAAGTGCCTTGCATGCCTGCTCAAAGCCTGTCTTTCAAACTACAGCAAAGATAAGCCTGATGACATCACTTAATTTGAATTTCGCTTTCACTTTGTTCGATCAATAAAGTCCTATCTTATCTTATCACCTAGAATAACGAGCAAACCGATATTAATGTGTGCAATCGGCGGGGTGACCCTTTAATCTGTCTCTTATGTTTCAATTCATTGATTGGTCGCCCTATGAAATCTTAAGAAAATAAAAAGTGCCTGTCACAATATGGAAGAGCTCAGAGTGAAAAACTGGCTTACAGGATGTTACAAAATGATTTTTGTAAATGACAGAGAAGAAAGTCGGAGAAAAAAGTCTCATTTCTGCAGCTGCAAACAGCAAATGTTTAAAATGTCTGCTTGATAAACGACTTACACGACTAATAAGTCATGAAAGTTAATGTAATCACAAATTGCTTCAGAGCTACAACACACTGTAAGGCCAGAATATGATAAAATATAAACTAGAATATCCTGCAGTGGATGCAGCATTTGTAAAAATTGTATTATTTATATGATAAGAGTCTGTGAAAGGTTGGAAAAGCCTTTGTTTGGATTTGCTGGACTGGATAGCATAACGCTGCTCCTCGGAGGTGACATTTTTTATCATTTATACTTAAAACATACTGAAATCAAACACTTTGCATCTAAAATTGATCTCTCAGAAAGCTTTCCAACATGGCCGTGGTTTGTTCTTGTCCCGTCTGTATTCTCCGCAGGGATGGTACGCCCGGCGGACAGATGGTGTCGGAGCAGTTCCGGGTGGACTGGGCCACAGTTCTGGTCAGCAGCTTCAGCACCATCGTCATCCGCTTTGACGGCCACGGCAGCGGCTTCCAGGGCACCAACTTCCTCCACAAGGTCAGGAGGAAACTGGGAATACTGGAGGAGAGGGACCAGCTGGAGGCGCTCAGGTAAGACTTCAATTTTAGCATGACGGCAGCCAAACCCCAAAAGTTAAACTGAGGTTTAACCACCCTCCTTTCATTTTTAGGTTCATATCTAAAGAGCCTTACATCGATAAGACTCGGATGGGAGTTTATGGAAAGGTAAGGAGAACTCATGCAGAAAGAGGCTCTGAGATAGACTGTGATTTGGATTTAGAGACACAGAAGTTCTTATCATGAAGTTTAATTAATTCAGACACTGTTTCTGTGTGCCTTTGTTCAGGCCTATGGAGGATATTTAGCCACCATGCTTCTGAGCTCTGAGGAGTTCACCCAACTTAAATGTGGAACGGCCGTCTCCCCCATCACAGATTTTGAGCTATATGGTACAAATTTCCAGACATTTTTCGCCTAAAGATGTCACGCCTTCATCTAAAGATGCCCGATCTCGCTAACTCTGTTTTTCCTCTTTTTACAGCATCAGCATTTTCAGAGCGGTACCTCGGCGCAAAGACGGATTCCCGAGTATATACGGTAAAGTTTGAACACCTCATGGAGTTAATGGTCATTATTCAGAGGATGCAGAGGAGATACATGTTGGATTTTGCTCTTTCTTTTTCCTTCAGGTGGCAAATTTAGCACACAGAGCGGGTCAGCTCCTGCAGAAGCAGTACTTGATTATTCATCCAACGGCAGATGGTAACAGACATGTGTTTTATGTATTATCCCTCAATACTGCAGTGAGTGAAACTAACTGTTTAACTGTGATCTGACCCTCTCTCCAATCGTATCTTCTCCACTTCTACAGAAAAGGTTCACTTCCAGCACACGGCCAAATTTATCAATCATTTAATCAGCGAGAAGGCCAATTACACTCTACAGGTGAGCTGAAATCACCGCCGCACCTGACAAATGCACCTTGAACTGTGACGTTTGTCAATGTGTGACGATATCGTGACAAAAGCTCTCCTTTCTCAGAAGGAGATGAGTCTAGTTGCTTAATCCATTATAACATTTTGATGTATGATTGTTCACATTTTTTCAAGTTTAATGTAGGGAACATGAGTTTAATGTAAGTGACGATGTCATTTCCTGCTTCTTTTTTGCAGGGAAAGGGGGGAATTTCTTACTAAAAACGACTGTAAATTTGGAAGATAGTCACTGGATTTATGTAAATCAGACTGCTGAAGCCTCAAATTTGCTGTGGCTGAATGGAAGATTGCATTGTTGCACAGAACAATGAGTGTGGACAATTTTGACAGACCAATTTCCCAGAGTCAGAGTTCAGCTTACTATAATGTAAATTGGCACAATGGAGAAGCTTGAACCATCTTTCTTGTATTTTTGGTTAAAAATGAAATGAAAATAACTTGCATTAGTAATCAATTATCAGAATAGCTGCAGATTATTATTACGGTGAACATCTAATTGATTATCTAGATAATCGTTTCGACTCCAGCCTCAGTGTTTTAATGCACATGTGTATGGGCATGTGAGTAATGTTTTAAGATAAAATAATGTGCTGTAATCTGGTTTCAGCTTTAAAAATATGAGGATATACTGCATTTTATGTTTGTTATCATTGTAAATTGGGTATTTGAGGTGTTGATTGTTGGTTGGACAAACAGAGCAATCTGAAGGTGCCGCCTTGGGCTTTGGAAAATGAAAAATATTGATGTGCATTTTCTCTCATTTTATAAACTAAATAGGTAGTCAATGAGCAATAAGTAAAAGATGAATCGACATTGAAAAATATTGTTTGGTGCAGCTCTGTAAAAAATCCATTCCTGGGTATTTGTCTGCAGATCTACCCAGATGAGGGACACTTCCTCCACAGTGATGGGACACAGCAGCACCTGAGCCAATCCCTGGTCAACTTCTTCGAGGAGTGTTTCCGGGTGCCGGAGATTCTGACGGACGACCAGCAGGACGAGGACGAGGACGACAGTTAAGCCCGCCCCTCTGAGCAGCCCATGGCCAGCTACGACAGCACAATATGCAAGAGATCTTTCTTACCCACACCACCTGCTGTCCAATCAGATTTTAGCTCCACTCTGAAGTGCAGCACCTGCATGTGCAAAGTGGCCTCGGCCCACATCCTCTCTCCTCACCTCGTGCTGGCTGCTGGCAAGGAAACCAGCCAGAAAGACAAAATAAATCTCAGACATGGACGGTCCATCTCTCTCTCTCTCTCTCTCTCTCTCTCTCTCTCTCTCTCTCTCTCTCTCTCTCTCTCTCTGTCTGTCTTTTTCTCTCTGCTATTGGAACATGTGGACTAGCACTCCCTCTGGTGGACAAATAGAGGATCAACATTGAGCAATGCGTCTCCTCCTCTCCAAACCAGGCACCTTGATCGAGCGCTTTGCAGCACAAAATATCCCCTGTGAAGACCAGTTCATTATGTTGAGGTTTAACTTTTGAAAGGCTGACAGTTTCTGATAAACTTCCTGACCAACTTACCGATTATTGTGTTCATGAGTATGATTACTGCTACTTGTTTCTCAGAATTTCTCTGTTCAGTGTTGTGTCTATGAGTGGACGTCTGGCTGCAGCAGTTCTTAGTTGCTTCACAAAAACGAGGGCACAATGTTTAACTTGTGTTGTAGTCCAAAAAACAAAGTGTGTCTAAAAAATGGTACGATATCATATTTTCCCTCATATTTCCGAATTGAACTCTTGTTCTGTTAGTCACCGTGCCTTACTGTGGATGAAACTGTCATGTTAGGAGCCCACATGACACTGAAGATGAGTAAATATGGATAGGTGCTTGTCTGAACTGCGTGCTGAACTCAAAACCAGATCATGATTTCACTTTCCTCAAAGGAGAGTCAGTTACTAGTGAGGGAAGTTAAATTCACAAGGTATGGCACATTTTATCTCAAAACATGGAAAGAACTTAAGATAAAATACTTGTATGTCTGTTTGAAAGATGGTATTATACTGAGAAAAAAGTAAGGTATTTAGTTTGCAAACACAGTTCTTGATATTTACCTTCAAAACTGGCATACTGGTGAGTTAACTATGCCGAATTTTCATTATTTTGTGAATTACTTTGTGTGTTAAATGGCTTGACTCTCTCCCCATGTCACTTCTGTTAGTATTGTCAGTGGTTACTAGTCATCTGATGTACAAAGTGTATAAATCTTATATTGTTTAAGTCTTTATGTTGTATGTGCAACTTGTATATAAAGCATTTTGAAATGTACCTTTAGTTAGCTTTGTCACTTTTGCTGTGGAAACCAAGTATGTGACTGCCCTCTAGTGTGCAGTAGGAGTATTGCAGTGCCATTGAGCACTAATATCTAAAACAGACATTTTGACATTTGACTTCATCCATCGTTAATTTCATTATTTACACCTGTCCATATGTCAAGTGAAACAGGACACTTTTAAGTGGTGCAAATTTAGAAACATGCAAAAGTATGATGTCAAATTTTAAAAAATTTTTAGAATTTCCCTTTTTTTCCCCCAGTAAAATTTGGATTTGATTAGTCAACTTGAAACAGATCTATCAGGTTATGTCATATGATGCAAGAGAGAAGAAGGCCAAGCAACTGGAAACTTCATTAAGTGTATTTCTATATTTAAACTTCTGAAATTCCAAAAAAGTTCTAATATTTTTTGCAGTGAAAAATATTTTATAGAAATAATATTTCTGAATTCATGTTCTTAACTTTTTTTTTTTTTTCAATTTCTCAGCCATACAAAGCTGACTGTGAGCTCTTATTAAGGATTAAAACACACAGAAACTTTCTGAAATATGTTCAGTTGCTCTTTTTGAGATCCACACATACGAGTTTGCCCAAATTTGATGGGTGAAATCCAGACACCAACATTCAGACTCAGATGTCAACCGTGGATGGGATCTATTAGACATGGGTTCAATCAGGTTAAAGCGCCTGAAAAACTATTAAACCCACCCAAAGTTTTCACATTTTCTGGCCGACAGAAAAGAACCCTTGAATATCAAAGTGGAAACAGATCAACAAAACTAAATACAGTTAAAAAAAGCCACTTTATATCAAATTTGATTCAGTAATGCAAGATAATAAAACTTTCAAGGAGAATTAATAGTTTCAATAGGCACCAAACTTAAATTTCAACAGCAGCAATTCAATTAAATCATAATTGTAAATGACGGCCTTCCTCTTCTTAGACACACTGCTGAGATGCTTTTCTACAGTGCAGTAAAAAATAAACATAGACGAGTGTTTGCCATTGACAAAATTTATTTCCAGTGTTTCAGGAGTCTGTGCACACCCCTCTAACAATCAGAGGAACACAGCATTGGTACAAACGCTCCAGCTCAATGAAGTGTTTCCTCATGCAGGGTCCTCTCTCCACAGAGAAGTACCAAACTGCCCACACAGGCCACATGAGCATCATCATCACCATCATCATCATCATCATCGTCATCATCGTCTCACAATACTGTATTTTTTATCCTGCGATCTGATGGAAATGAAAAGTAAAGCAGCTAAAACATGGCATTTATATGTACATTTAAGTTACTTATTTTACAAGGAATATTTAAAATTCAAGTTCTGTTAAAATCAAAAAATAAAAATAAAAATGGAAAAACAGGAGAAAAAAAAAAAAGCGTATAAAACATGTTAAGACCAGAGTGGAACGCCTAAGGAATGGAAGCTCGGCATTTCGTTACATAACCTGTAGAATGACTGAGAGTCGACGGTAAAAAAAAGTCATTCACAGTAACATCTTCGCGTCTCAACAAAGACAATATGGCACCCTTAACATTTCATTGTGAGGCACTTCCTATTGTGAAGAAACATGATTTTCTGATTTGATTACCCATTTTCTTTTTTTTCTTCCAACTTTTTCTTCCTCTTTGCAGTCGACTGACCAATGTGTGAGCCACGAACACTAAAACACAGCGTAACACTTTGCATCAGAGGGATGTTGTTCACTGCTCTTTAAACCACATAACTGGGATGAATAAGAACTCTGTTTCCATTTTGCATAAGTCCAGTGTCTCCTAGTCACCTCTGTACCTTTGGAAAGGCCCCTTTGACAGCAGAGAGCTTGTAGGCAGTCCACACACAGGCTGTACCAAAAACACAATTCAAGTACACCGAAAAATAGGGATATGTACACTTTAGAGTGAAACACAAGCATCTAAAGCTTTTAGTCAGTAATACAGCAAGCATGTCTGTACATTCTTCATTTGGTTACTGAGAGACTCGCTGACTTTGAACATCGTAACTTTCTTTACACAAAAATAGTTCCTCTGCAATACTAAAAATCTGAACTTTTACTACTTCCTACTCACCTAAAAGTCAGTTCATCCTTAAAGCCACTTCGCTAAAACATTAACTCGAGCGCCACTGTTCACACTTCCTTGCGCACACTTCACAGGCTCATTCTTTCATGAGCAGCAGGTCCTCTCAGTTTTCAGCATTGCAGGGATTTGTTTTAGGAGGGAACGTGTCCTCCTGCTCAGCCATCCCGCAGTCATTAAAAAAAAAAAAAAGAAAATAGAAAGGTATAAACAACATTTTGTTTCATGCCTTCTACACGAGCGAGCTCAACTATCCCTGTGTGCAGTAATTCTCTTTTCACAAGCGCACACACACCAGTTACAGCCACACACTCAGACAATTTTTGTACAACATGCTCATTCACTAACATTGGTCACACAACGGACAATACACTGACAGACTCCCAGATACGTACACATCTCACAGACGGGGAACATACACAGTCACACGCGTCCAACACTTCTCACAGGTACTGATAGAAGCGTGAATGGACCACCTGGGAACTCGTGAGTTTATGCGGGTGAGCGGTGGCCGAGAGGCTCAGATTTTTACTCTGGGGGACGTCCCCGTTCAACACCTCAGCTGGATGATGTGGGAGGTCAGAGGAGGACGAGGCTCCGAGGTTCTGGGAGCTCGCTCTGCACAGCCCGCCCTGCTGTTCAGTGAGGTCCAGGCTGACCTCTGGATTGCTGGTGCGGTGGCGCTCGCGGGCAATCCAGTCGCCGATGGAGAAGTCTTGAGAGCTGCACTTCGGCTTCAGCTGGTCCACAGCTGACAGCTCAGACCGAGAGCCTGATCCGATGCCGACTTGCCAGTCTCCCAAAACGGACAGCTCTGCAAAGTCCCTCTGACCGCCCATGGTGTGCCTGCGTCTGATGTTCCTCTTCTTACTGCGGCCCTCCGGGGACCGGCTCCTCTGGCTGCCCACGCCAAACATGTCATCCACAGACATTCGCAGACGCACCTTCAGCCTGTCGGTGATCTTCAGCTTCCACGTGGGCTCGGCCTTATCTAACTCGCTACGAGACGAGGAGCTGAGGCTGCCCGTGGAGCGCCCTTTGACCGATCCCAACACTCGCGACAGCCTGTTGGAATCCTTATCGCTCCAAGCTCCATCCAATGAAGACTCGCTGTTGGTTTTCTGTTGAGCAGCTTTCTTTCGAGAGAGCGTATCGCACTCGATGAGTCTGTGGGAAGGGAGGGGTCGATGAGTCTCCTGCAGTTCTCGCTGATCAGTTTTTGCCACTGTAAACACCGACAGGTCGCTCTCACTGTCCGTCTCCATTGGCCTCCCCTCGCTGATGAGCTCGCTTCTCTCGTCGTCGGCATCATCTCCTCCCCTGCTTTCTGCCACAGACTGCACTTCAGGACTGAGGGTGCTGAGCTCAGCTCCCGTCAGGAATGTCATGGAGGAGGTGGTGGAGTAATCGGAGGTGATGGAGCAAACCTCTGCTCCCAGCCCGCTGGGGCCTGCCTCTGGACCCAGAGCCGCCGTCTTGCCTCGCCTCACTCTGGGCACCGACGCCTGAGAGCTGGTGCTGTTCATCGTACCGAGGTCGGACACTGTGTCGTCATAGTTGGAAGGCGGGTCTGACAGAGAGGACTGGTGAGCCATCGGCATGCGGTAGCTGAGGTTTGGGGAATGGGAGGGTGAGGCGTAAGGGGAGCCGGCTTGAAGACGTGGGGAAATGTGTTCTGGAGGCAGGGAGGGAGAGGGCTGTGATATCAGGCTGCACGACAGAACCTCTTTCCTGCTGGGCTTGTCGAGCTGCTCCTCTGAGCTGTTCCTGTGTTTCTCTTTCTCGCTGGTTTCATCCGTCTCCCCCTCCTCCTCGGTCCGGCTGCCCGGGGACCACAGAGGCTGCTGCTGGCTCTCCTCCGGGAGCTCCTTCTTGGGGAACACAGAGTCCAGGTCGTCGTCTGAACTGCTGGGATGAGCTTTGTCCTTGGGCTTCTTACGTTTACGGCTGGCGAAGAAGGAGGAGCGCAGCATCTCTTTGCTACACTGATCCTTCCCTGACCCCCACAAGCCCTGCTGACACACAACCAAAACAGCATTAAGGACTCGAAAGACAGGATGTAAGAATATCAAAACAGCAAAGCCAAAGGAACGAAGGATTTATGTGAAACACGAGTGAATGACAGGAGGACATTACCTTTGATTTGTAGGAGTCACTACATGCTGAATCTGTATTAAAGAGAAGAGAGACATTAGTAAAAGTCTGGCAACCCTGTGACTGGCTAAAAACAATCAACAAGATAAAGAAAGGCAGAGAAAAGTTTGTTCAGAGTGAGACTGGCAAACATGATGAGTATAATGAGAGCAGCTGAATGACGATGACACATTTTCGGCTGAGATAGAGAATGGGAGAGTGAGAGAGAGCGAGACGAGTAACCACACTAAGCAGTATATGGAAAAGTGTAGGAAGCGTCAGAAGAGGCCTGAGATGAAGGATGAGAGGACAGGAAGTGAAAACCCAGCAGTAAACCAAGACACAAAAAGCGGCTCATGCTCATGTATCGATGGAACGACGGCACATCACGGACAAACACGTCAGTCACAGAGCATCACATGTAGCCACCAACCAGCTGTAGGCATTCTTTCCCAACTCAAAGACATCACAGAGGAGAGGGAGTGATGAGTTTTGCTCTGACTCAGAGACTTGAGGGGCCTGAGCTGAACAGATCAGTGAGTGTGTGTCGTGGTTGATACAGCTGGCGCAGGCAAGCCGTAGTGTAACGGAAAGATTGCTCTTACTCCAAGCTAGATTAACTCCTGTGGGGGCCCTTTAACGTGTAGCCTGTCGTTCTAAACAACATGAACAAGAAAATGTTCACAAAACTTTTCTCTCACTTTGCAAAAGAAGAAAACACATGCAAACTGCAGCTCACAAAGATGAGCAGACTAATAGCCCATTTCGACCAAATAGCTGACGGAACCACGAGAATTCGACTCAGGAACTGAGCGTGCTCTGTAATGCATGTCCACCACACGTAAAAAAGCCTGAAGATCCGTCCTTTAATGTGTTGAAGACCAAACAACGCTTGAGATACAATTCATTATGTTGTATTGACTCTGGCGTTGGTAATCAAATGGATGCAAAGGAGACCTGCAGAAGTGAAAAGGGGAGACTGAAAGCTGCAGAGCACCTGTTCTGAAAGTAAACCATCGGCTGAGAGTTTAATGGTCAAATATTTCTGTTTTGCATTCAGAAAAGTGTCACTTTAGACACGTCAGACCACAAATATCCAACCCTTGGGGTGGAGAGATAAAGCTGCAGGTAAGTGGCACCTATCAGCCACATTCTGCACTGCAAACTCGCCCTGACAGTTAAAGGGCCACCGTGGCATCAAGAACTATGGCAAAGAAACTCAATTCAGTGACTGGATTCACTGGCTGAAACACATGCAAAACTCCTGAGTTCCTGAAATGGTTCCTGGGCCCCTGAAAGAGTTCCTGCGGTGGAAACGGGCTATTAATGAATTTAAGTTCAAAATGTGTGTGTCGGTGGATAGCGCAGGGTTGGGTAGGGAGACAACGTGAGGGACAAGTTCGTGACTGATGCAAGTGTTCTACATATGTAACTGTAGGAGATGTGGAAGTATGTGATGTTTTTAATGTTGAATGAGGACAAAGATTCTGAAATAAGGACATCACAGACATCAAACAAAAAGACACAAGAGGAGGCACCTGAAAGAAAACGCCGCCTGTCGCAGCAAATACCGCTACATTTACATGCTGGGGGTCCCGTCCACCGCTATTTGACTGCACGTCTGCCTCAACAGCTCCCTATGTATCTATCGATCTGGCACGTGGTGGTATGTGTGGGTTTGTTTTGAGTGTAAACGCATGTGTGCTGGGGGAACATCCAGCTCAGTCCCACCACTACGACCCCACCCCTCAGACATCATGACAGATTATACCACATGACCGGGAGAGAACCTGAGGTTGACCGTACCATGCTACTTGTCCTTGCGATCAGCTTTAGAGACAACAAGAGACAGCAGAAGGGCTTTCAGAGAAAGTACAGCAGCATTGCTCTGTATCCCCTCAATTTTAGGGTATTGGTTTAAATATGAGACGTGCACACCACAGGAAAAATGACAAACATCGACTTCTCTTTCTTTCTTTTTTATCTTTTTTCCTCCTTTCGCCCAAATTTAAAAGAGCTGCGGGTTTCTGCAGACTAGGCAGCTACACTGGGCACAACACTCGTCCTTCTTCCTACAGTCCCAGCTGTCCATCACTGACAAAACAGAGTCCATCAGTGACATCATCGAGTGATAGACGCCGCCCACTTGGCCTGTGTCAAGATTGGGTAATGTGTGAGTGCTGGACAGGGATAAGGGAGAAAAACAACACACTACACACAGAAGGGCAGAGGTCAGAAGGGTTAAAACTTCCATCGTTTCTTTTTGTCTGTTAGGTTTTCTTTGGGAAAGAACATGCCGGGATTGTGTGAGAGACGAGGAGGAGGGGAAGAAAAGAACTGAAAGAAAAGGAGTCGTCGTCTCAACACAGGTAAAGCACAGGGAGAAAAAATGACTTGAGCAAGAGGAAATAAAGAATAAAGCAAACAAATGAACGAAAGTAAAACTTGAGGACAATTTGATCTCTTTGGGCAAAAAAAAATAAATGTCAACATTGAAACCAAACAGACTTCTATCCAAAATAAACAAATAAATTTTAAAAAAGGCTTAACATACTGCAAGAATTTTTCAACAGTTTTCCAATGGTTAAACCATAGAACATATTGATTGAAAAATTACTGAAAAAGCTTGCTTTAACAGAAACACAAAGAAAATTTGGCTTGTTTTTGCTCAAACAGAATTTAAGATAATGGAAAATAGGCATGATGTTCATTGTCTTAGCATTAAAAACTGACACATTTGATCTTAAAATAGCACAAATATTCAACACGTTAATCTACAGTAACAATATCAATGAAATCTATTATTGCTGTCATGGTAATAACTTTGCTTTGGTGATGCTGGAGTGCTGCTCCTAAGAGAAAACTCCATCAGATTTACCTGAGACTTCGCCCGGTGAAGGTGCCGTTCGTCCAATGTTGGACAGCAGGTGGTCGATATTGGGCACAGGCTGAGACTGCACTGTGCTTTCCTGCTCGGCTGTGGTCTGGAGCAGCACACGGAGGAAATAACACAGATAAGAATAGAAGAGAAAGCAGAGGCAAGATAAGTGACTGAACGGGACACATAATTGGGAAAAAAAAAGATAACCACAAAAAAAATAAAGATTTTATTTAAAGCTGGATTAACTGGAGAGACTAATAAATTGAATCAGCTCTGTCCTGGTCTCCACCCAGTCCTGAGGAAAATATCCTTGGCTGCTAAATGCTTTTTGTTCACAAGCTACTTGCTAACACTGTCTGTCTGCTGGTGCTGGGCAGTAGTGTACAGCTTGTTAATCTGAGCTTTTTTTCCTTCTTCTTAAAACAGCTGCCTCCTGCAGCTGGAGGCAGTGAGGCTGAACTAAAACAATAAACCTGTGGGCCTTAAAACCAAAACAGTGGGCTGCATGATTCTAAATGGCTCTGGGACACTGCAGACAGAATAATCTTCTGTGAGTTCATCAATATGAGCGAGTTATTGGAGCCACTGCTCATACAAAAATATGGATAAAAGCAGCTTTAAATAGCCATATGTATAAACTTAACAGCAAAAAATTAGGTTTGTCTATAATATGAGGTGTTTATCTTTCATATTCGTAACAAAGGAAGAAGAAAAGGAATGAATTGCCACATACAACAGGGTCCTCATCACAGTCGTCAGTGAAGAACCAGTCATATTGCTGGATTAGGTTCTCAACTATCTTGCACTGGTCCGGCATGTGATTAACCATGTTGGCCATGTTGTCCTCAGAGGTTCTGACGAGCGTAGGACCAAACACGATCGCCAAGTTACGAGGCTCCATCTAAACAGATGAGGTTAGGACAAATCGGGTTTGATGGAATGATCTCCAGAGCGACAATGGATTAACGAGGGATTGAAGGGTATTGCCTAATGACATTAACACTGACAGATCCTGTTAGTGGCCATACCTTGTTCTTTTCACAGTTGTCAGAAACCTTCTTCAGGTGAGCACAGAGAAATTTCAGAGTTTCAAAGTGATGATCCGGTAATTCATAGATCTGAAAGAATTGACAGAAAAAGGATCGAGTTTCAGGATTAATCGTATGCTTTAATGGAATGCTATTTGATTAAACACTACTCAAATAAGATTTTCCACTCACCAGCCTCTTGAGCTCCTTTAATCTCTCCACAGAGTCTTCTGTTCTGTTGGCTTCAATAAAATCAGCATACTTTTCTGTGAACAGACCAGGAAAAGCTTCACTTAGAATCAAACAGGAAGAGCGACACAAAAATCCAAAGCCACTCCAGTTTTTTTGTCAGGGTTTTTATAAGATCTCACCATTTGTAAACAGAGGTTCTGGAAGTTTTCGGAAAAAGGACTTCAGTAAACTACTGATGACACTGAGGTCCCACCATTTCTGCAGAGAAGTGAAAGGTCGGGAGAGCATTATGTTAAAGCAGTCCTTACAGTACAAATCTGTCATTGCTAACGATGCTGTCAGCGAAGGGGTGCGGTGTACTGTGCAACCCAGCTGTCAGTCACTCACGTCTTCCTGGATGTCGATGTCAGTCATGCCTTTGCTGTTGAGCTCCTCCTGCATGCTGGAGATGGCAGCGTTTTTCCCGGGGACCCTGTAGATTCCAGTGAACTCCAAACCTCTCTCCTCCACCACCTTACAGCACACCTCCACGATCAGAGGAACAAACTGCACAACACACAACAGGAAGACATTATAGATGTCAAATCACTGATTATTTTGAATGGGATCATTTCACAAAAGCCTACAAACTCTTTGGACGAGCATAGACGTGATGTGCATGCAGTTCGTACACATCAGTGTCTCCTAAGTGATGCTTTGGCTGACAAGCTGATGCAAAATCAATATTTTATGTGTAAGGACACTTCATGCTACTCACGTCATCCGAATGCTAAATCGCACCACGTTTTCTCTCAAACACATGCAGATTGGGGATTGAGACTCACCCTGTTAGTCTGTGCCGGCGGACAGTCGTCCAGCCGCACCCCGAACGTGACCCCAGCTGGAGTCTTTCTTTCAAAGGGCTTCCTCATGATCCCTGCAATGCCAATTTTCCAAGCAGCTCGGTCCCGTGGTGGACTGGAGTCATCTGACAGAGTAAACACACATATGCACAAAAAAGTTGACCATCTGCTGTTACGAATGCCCTGTGGCCACACTTAATAGAGCGGTTGTCTTTACCTTTCATTGCCCTCCGCTCCTCTCCCGTTTTGGGCGAATGAGGGCTGTGGACCCTGCCGTCTGCTTTACCTCCCAGGAAGGCTTGTTTGATGCTGAGGGACTGACGGGAGGTTTTGGGCGAGGGTTCAGACCTGCTGCTGGGCGCACTGATCCAGACAAATGGCAAAGAAAAAAAAAAACAGACATATACACAAATGTCAGCATTAGGTTGGCATACAATTGAAATGGGTAGACATTTGTTGAAGTGCTATGGTTGAGGCCCAGGGGGCAATGTGGAGTCCTGCTAACCTCATCATGTTGTATTCTTTGATCTTCCGACTGATCAAGTCCTGGCTAGTTACAGAAGGATTCTGTAATGACAGCAGAAACACATTAAAGGCAGTCATTAAATAGAGTTAAAACTAAGTTTCTTCTATATTACATAGAGGTTAGTTTAGATTGCAAACAATATCAAGTAACTGAGACAGCCTTCACTCTCAGTAATATATAAAAAGATTCAGTTATAAACATGTGAAAATCTAAAACTATAGTACTTGTTCATTTGCCAGACTGATTAACTGACAGGTCCAAAGATAAAAAAAATGAACGTAAACTGCAGTCAGGCCAACTGTGCAAATGACAGAAGTAAACAAGTTTGCCGTCGGAGCCAGCTCTCCTCTAAACACAAGAGAGACTGTAAATGAGCAAGCATCTCAATATGTACACTCTTCCAAAACATTTCCAATCCCACCTAATCGTGTGCTGCCAGAACTCTGTATCAGATATCTGGATGAACTGTTGCCAAAAGGTGTCATTTGACAAGGTCTAGTAAAAAGGCAGCTTACTGATTGGCTTTCACTCTGAAATTTTGTTTTCCTTCACACTCCAAGAAGAGCCACCTGTGGTCTTTTTGTTCTGCCCAGGTAGAACAAGTTTTCAATGACACCTTATTTTAGCTCTTGTTAGGCATTTTATAAATACAGGCTGTAACCCTCTCCATCTCACTGACGCCTTCAAAGACAGGCTTTACTCCACTTTGTTGTTAACCTGACAGGTGGGCCTCTTATCTCTTCCAAAACTGTAGTGAACTCTGATCTAAACTTGTTTGTTTTCTCTTTAAACAACTGACAAGTGCTGCATGCTGCCCTGATCGCATTTTACTGGATGGAGTGATGATGTCTTCTTGGGACTTATGGACCTCTGACAGACATATATAAAATTTCTCCAGACCTCCATCATCTTAGGTGGAGGTGAGGGATCATCACATGGAACTCACCTCTTCATCTGGGTTACTGTTATCCTGAATAACTCGGATCCAAGTCAGCATGTCCTCCCTCCCTTCTGCCTGGAACAAATACTCGCAGTCTGAGGTGGTGAGTCGCAGCACATTCTTGCGTCTTGTGTCGCTGTACGAGATGTCAATCAGACAGGCCTTGACGCTGATTCGCAGCGGGTCCTCCTCAGATTGTGTGGAAGCATGAGACACTGCATCCTTCCTGTCTTTATAGAGAGTGAGGGTGTGACCTTGCAAAACAGCATACATCTGCTTCCACGATCTCATTCCTCCTCCAACGCGCTACAGAGACAAGGGAGACAGAGAAAGACAAATGCTTATACACCACAACACTGGTGATATATTGTATATAACTGTTAAATGAAGACATGACTGTACAGGCATACCTTGTTTTTATCTGTAGTAAGTTGCCTAAAATTGAGAAAACCTTCTTTGGAAGAATCAGCAAAGATATCCGATGAAGAATCCCTTCGAGACCCTGAATCCCCAGATGATTTATGTCCATCCAGAGCCTGCAAGTGTGAATTCATGACATGTTTTTTAGCTCACACTAGAGTGTGACATGAGGGAAATGTGGAGACATGGGGAGAGCGAGAGAGGAGGACGACATGCAACAAAAATCTCTGAGGAGAATCGGGCTGGGTATCTCACAGTTACATGGTCACCAGGACATCCCAATATCTAAAACATCTGTGCCTCAACACACTTCCCCTGGAAGCCAGTGCAGGTAAACCGAGAGAGCATCAAAGCCTGTCTGACTATAACCATAAAATCAACACTGTCAAGACACATATCACACACCATGTCAGGGAGATTGGAGGACTACTTTAAATTCATGTTCATAAAGTATGAACAAATATTTCAAATTACAATTGGTCATCTTTCGGTTTCTAATTTACCATCTGCTCAGGTTGTCAAAGCCTTCAAATTTCAAAAACGTGGATTTTTTATTTGCACACATGTTTATAGATTGTTGCCTGGTCATTCCAGATGCATTTCAACAGCAGGTTAGAAAGCACAGCACTAATATAACAGGGTACTAGCAATCAAAAGTTGTATAATGATCTAAGTCTAAGTACACATTTTGAGTGATTCTACAGTTCCTCACCTTTCTCAGGCCCCTGAAACTGGGCATATGCTTACTGGAAGATCTCCTGAAGAAGGTGAAGACAAACAGAGAATGGCAGATTTCAAGTAAGAAACAGTGTGAGCTCCATGAGAAGAAACTAGAATAATGACCTAATCCTAGTAAGCACTCACCCCCTGCCCTCCTCCTGGTAGTTATCCAGACCCTCATCGTAGGATTTGGACCGCTCTGTTTTGCTGGCCGTGTCAGACTCCAGCAGAGCACTTCTCAGGGACTCTATACAATGATAGGAAAAATGTACCAAATCATGTTGGGTTATGTATGACTGTTACTGGGTGTCACTTTAAGCTCTCAGAGGTGGCTTAGCTCTCTTAGCATGTAAATAAATGGATTTAAAGAGTAACTAAACACCAAAATTTCAGAAGGTGGAGCTACAACAAACAGTTATTAGTTGACTGAAAGAAAACCAATCAATGAGATAAGTGTGTTATCATTTAGATTATTTCATGGAAAAAACAAAATAACCGAACATTTCAGCTATTTGTACTTTGTCCTTGCCAAAGGAATTCTTTAGAGCCAAGCCTGATTGAGATATCCATCACCTGATCAAACCCAGTGCTGTTTACCTTGGTCATGTGACAGCTGACGGCGAATGGGAGGGCACGGTGAGCCGGGGCTGGAGGGACCGGTAGTTATGGATGGTGCAACAGATATCACAGCTGAGGGCGGAATAGGAGCGGCATCCCGGTCGACACTGGGGCTGATTGGCTCATCTATGGCAAAAATACAAGTCTGAGTGAAATACAACTTTAGTTCTATATTTCTACAATATGTCTCTGACTGGAAGAATGCAGGCCTGCTGAATGATTTTTAAACATGTGTACATCATGGACAACTTCATTAACTATCATCTGTGGGATTTGGGAAAAATAGGAAGCAGTCTGTGACTCACATGGCTCAACAGGCCGCATCATACCTGAAAGTGCAGAACACCTCATCTACTGACATGGTTTCTGAGAGAGAAGGAAGTTCTTAACTCTCTAATACTGCCCACTCCTGGCACTTCAAGCCTGAAACTGCTCAGAGTACAAAGCTGCTCTCTGCAGCCGAGGGGCTTTTGGAGCTAAATTTAAAAGCAACTGTCCCAGTTCCAGTCTGCACCCAACTTTGAAACGGGGCAAAGGAAAAAGGATGTCACCATCACCCTAATACGGGCCGTTTGTCTACCTCTCTAAGGTCCTGTCCATCACTGATAAACAGTATTTAGTGGAAACAACTTTTAAGTCTTCCATCTTTATCTACTCTCTTCAAAACATAAGATGACCAATCTCTTCTGTGAAACTCTGCATATATTCAAGTGCATAACAAACCCAAACTCAAATGCATGCAACACTCACACAACTGACAGGCCATATAACAGGCAGCTTGCAGTAGCAACACCCGAGGGGCTCTGCCCAAGGTCCTGTTCAGCAGCAACATCATGAGACAATGAAGACATGCACATACATCATATATGATCATTGTCACTACAATATTAGATATTTATCCAAAAGCCTTGCATACACTGCCACTAAAAGAGGTTTCCAACAGTGTATCCAAAGTTAGACTGCACATCTATAAAAATCAATTCCACTTCAGAAACAAGGGCCAAATTCCAGGTTCTTTGAAAAATATAGTGAGAAATACCAGCCACGGCCATCTAAAGAGGATAGAAAACATATATGACTTGCCTGTAGATTAGCCAAATAAAACGATGGATTGGACTAAGGCCTGGATCAGTGGGGTTTCAAACAGGCCATTGATGGAGCTGAGAAGCTTACACAATCAGGGCACTGTTCTCCTGTGCAGGGGCACCAGTGCCAGAATGGTGGCATTGCAGCATCATCACTGTCACTGGCCACTTTGTTTGCACCTGGCCTGTCTTAACAACCAGCATTACATGGACCACTGAAGGAACGGTGGAAACATTGTTGGGAAGCCAAGTGTAGTGACCTCACTGATAATCTGTACACCCAATCTGAAATCATCACATCCCCTAGATTCAAGACCATTAAATTTAATGCCGGGTCACAGGACTTCAATTAACTCTGACAAACTTTACACAAAAACACCTGCACTAGCTCACAACTGAAGGCATTCTTCCTGCCCACCCCATCTATAAAAACAGGGTGAACATAATACTAATAAAAGAAAACACTAATTATAATGTAGAGTACCACAACAGCACCACAAACTTCAGGGAGGTAAATGCAGCACTGTTGTACTACACTGCATTACTTTTACCTGGTGTACCTAATAAATTGGCAACTGAGTGCGGATTATCAAACGATGTAAAATTAACAGAAGTACGGTTTACCCATGAGATTTGTGAATTAGGAACCACTTTCAAGTGAAATTTACTTTGCAACATATGTTAGATTTATCTCACATCTGAACTGCTTCAAAAGACCCAAATTTAACTAACTCTTCTCCCATGAGTCAAACTAAAACCTTCCAGTACTGTCTGTGCCTATGACCTAATTCCTTCATGCAGGCTACCTGCAAAGTACAAAATGTTTCCTGTATGTCCTTCCAAAACTTAAGTAGATCAGAAGTTAACGCCACCAATATTGCGCTGACTTAGGTCTTTCAATGTAAAAATAAAACTGTCTCCAGCCTAATCATACACAAGTGATGCTAAGATCTAAGAGAAATTAGAGAAAATTAAGTGTAAATAAAAGGATATCCACTGATACAGAGTCCTTACATTACCATTTGCACCACAGAAAGACCAGCAGACAGACAGATGGATAGACAGATTCTCCAACATACATAATATATATATGAAGACACAGATGGAGAGAGAAAGACCAACAATGCAGAGAGATATCTGAATGCAACACATTTGACACATTTTCAATCTGAAACTAGATTAGAAATAGCATTTAAAAAAAATCTAAAAGGTCCTCCATCTGCATATTCAGTCCTCCAGTAACGTTACTGTAGCTACTGTATGTTCACTTCATGCCACACCAAGAAATATGCTGAGAGGTCCTATCAATTATGAACACTGTCTCACTGCTGAAGTGATTACAACACATTCTCTAAAACAAGCTGAATACACTGAAGATCTTTTCTGAAAAATTCAGACTAGGTTTAAAAATGTGTTTGGTGCCATTTCCAAAACCTGAAGCAAAGCAGTGACAAGAATTCTGATAACCTCTAAAAGAAAATGAACACAACATTTTTGGAAACTGTCGTTCAAAGAACTGCCAGCACTTGTTATGTGCATGGTAAGACAGTTGTTTTTGAGATGACACCTATTTAATCACCAGGAAATGCATTATGGGACTACTGAGCCATAATGCAATCCGTCCCGAAGAGAGACCATCCAAGAAAACAATGTCTTAAACGAAGAAATTCAATATATTCCAAAAGGCTTAAGCCATTCTTCACTCCACCCCAGTTAAGCCGAATATCCCACAAAACCTCTCTGAATGCCACAAAACCTGATTAATAACATCGTCCTAGGAAGATTAATTTGTTCTTGAACACCTCCTCAGTACTGTATACATACACACCAGTAATGTGCTGAATCAGATTAGCAATGAAACTATAGAGGTCTGCAGGCTCCACGGATGGCTTTGCATCCATCTATTTTGAACTGACTTCTATTAACAAATATGGTGGAAGCCCTTCAACTGGCTACAGTATCAGCACTGGTAGTCTGCCTCGTGTTACTCCTGCCTGCTGTTGTTGCCATGACAACATGGGGCGGCAAAGCTTACAGCTGATCATTCTCTTACCGATGAATGGAATGGAGTCCAGAGACTCATCCAGGTTGCTGGAGCACGAGGTGTGACGTTGTTCTCCGAGGCGGCGTATATGTATCTCTCGACGTGCGTCATTGGGAAGCCAGCATGCCGCCACATCTGCTGTGGAATCTGCTCCATCATCAGTTACAGCCAAGATGTAAGAGGGGTGCCGCAGAGGGCTGGGGTTCTTTCCAGAGGGGGGCTTCTCTCTTAGAACGACCCCTGTCTCTGTTGGGCTTCGCCCGTTTACCTGACTCTGAGAGTCAGGGTGAGGTGGTTTGAGGATGCTAGGCCTCTGAGGCATCTGTTTTGTGGTAGAGCATGAAGAAGACCTGTGTCCTACCAGTGCTGCATCTCTGCCTGCCTCCAAAGGCTGCATGGTTTCAGCCCGCATCCTGCTCAGGCCTTGTTTGGTATTGTGGGCTGCATGGTTTCCTTTGACTGCAACTCTTTGGTCAGCAAGAGAATGTTCAGCACTTGTGCTCTTTCCGAAATGCAAGGTTCTGTCTGAAAGCATAGGTGAGGAGCGGGTCTGAAGAGGCTCTGGTCCTTTAGAGTAGAGGGCGGGGCTGGGTGCCCCCCTCATGCCACCACTGTATGCAACAGAGGGCCTGTAGAGCATGGCGTGCCTGGGGACAGACTGTCTGCTGGGCCTTGTACCTTGGTCCGCCCTTCCATACCCTCCTCTCCTCTCACTGGGACGAGCCAGCTCTGCGGGGTCAACATAGTCCGTGGAGTGTGCCCGGGCTTTGTGAATAAGGCCATCTTGGGAAATGCTTCGAGGCGGCCAGTTCCTTGTTTTGCTCATGCTCATGCGGTCCTGCGAAGCACTGCGTGGGGCAATCTGAAAGTGGGGTGGAGGTCCTTGGTATGACCGTTCATGGGAGGTACTCCTCCGCCTCATCCCCTTTGGTCCCCAGTCTCCCCGGGGAATGTGATGAGCAGCGCCAAAGGCGGTCTGACTGGTAGCTCGCAAATTGTCAAGCCTCTCCTGGATAGTCCGACTACCGTGGGAATGGATTCCTTTGTTGTCAATGTACTCCCTGTATGTTTGGTAAGTGCGCCAATCAATGTTTTGATGATTGGCTGGGTAGTGAGGTGCCTGACCTCCATATGGAAGCATTCCTGGACCACCGGGGTAGACATCAGCTTTTCGAGGGTGAGGATACTGAGCCAGAGACCCAGGCCTGCCCCTGACAAACACAGGGTCCATAAAATCTATCCTTTGTGCGGGACCCATGCGGCCCATATGGGCTGTATCAGGAGGAACCACCACAGTCCTCACGCTGTCGTTGCGCATGCACACCGCCATCTGGCTTTTTGGATATGATTGAGGAGGAGGAGACGGTGGCACGGTGATCTCCTTGCGGTACCCATGGTCAGGGGGTGCAGTTGGCCCTCGGCAGACCTGCTCTGCTGAGTCTGTCGCCTGGGCCATGCCCGTAGGCTTACAGTCTACTCTGGGGTAGCATACTGGGGGTGGCTCAGGAATGTGACGGGCATTTCCACTGTAGCTGCTGTGGCCGCGGAGGTAGGCATCCTGGGAGTAGGCCTAGAGACAGAGCAACAAGCAATGTTACAGCAGATGTAGCACAAGTTGCATTTCCAAGTGTGTGTAATATTCAACAGTGTGCTACTAGACACTTAGAGAGAAGTCAAGCGTGATATTACAAATGCTACCGGATGCATGTGTGTGGGCAGTGCATGTTGCAGTATGAGTGAGCGGAGGCGTTAGCAGTTCAGGGGTGTCAGTGGTCTTCATCTGCTCCTTATTTAGAGTTCTCATGGTACTGTTCAGTGTTCCATGACTGATAATAGTACACTATGTGAGGCAACAGTGGATGGTGCTCCCAACAAGATTTTCATGGTATGGCAGTCTTTTTCCAATATTCCCACCGGTGTTCTCCACAACAGAGGTTTGGTGCTATCCAACAAATGTGACTTTCATTATAAAGAAAATAAAAACCCTTTGGTCTATGGAATAAATGAGCATTTACTATAACTGCAATTGTCACAAGATAAATGTGGAATGGTGTTTATTTGTATGGAGCTCAATATTTAGCCCTCACTGTGACATTTTCAGCAAAGATTGTGTAACAATCAATACACAAGTTAGATAAGGAAATCGAGTAGCTAACACTTAACATATTTGAGCAAACATGGTAACATAACAATGTGCAGTAAAGACTGACATAGACATTGACAGGTAACCAGTATCTTCATTTTCCCACCTCAGACTGACAGACTCTAACCTCGGACAGACAGGAGGCTGCCCATCCCTTGTAGAAAAAGCGCTATATTTAGCCTGCCTGATTATCCTCCAAGGATTGGAAGCCTACACTATTACAATTCAGATACTAATAAAATCATTTCCAATTAATAAAAAATTAAAGTTAGAGGTTGCTTTAAGCTTGTGAGTCTCACTGCATATATTCGCTTTACACATAACATACTGAACATGCAGAGAGCAAAAAACCGTGTGAAGGTATGAAGACTTTGATCCTGCTACCTGGTGTCAAATTACAATCTTACATAAAGCTGTGTGAGTGCCACGGCAATCAGTGCCAGGCTCCTCCCTTTGTAAGCATGCGCGTGCAGGAGAGTTCAGAGGTCACTGGCCTTTATCACACTAATGACATCTGGCAGGGAGGATGAAGAAGGGGCGAGGTTTCGCTGAGATGCCAGCTGGACGCCAATTCAAGTGCTCAATCTAACAGGTACTGCAGGCGCAGTCCATCGGCCATTTCTACACATTTGAATCCCCAACACAGAGCTGACTATTAAACAGTCAACCACAAAAGCTAAACAGCAATAAGGGAATAGCTGAAGAGTACATCCTGTAATAACGGTGCTGACATGCATGACATATGCAAAATGAGACAGCAAGCACAACATGTCAACGTCAAGTGGCTACCCAGTCTGCTGTTTGCTTACCAGATTAGTAGTTTCCAGAGAAAAAGGCTGCCGTTACAGCATGTGAAATGGAGAGTGTTGAGAAATCAAGGGAGAGAGGGTGGTAGAGCAAAATGCACACATTGTTAAAAAAAAAAAAAAAAAAAAAATCAGCCACAGCAATGCTTGGGCTTGACATGCTAAAAATATACTAGAGCTGCAGCAGCAGTACAGAAGGATGAAGAAGCAGAGATGTGGCAAGGGTTGCCATGTTACGACCTGCCTGTGCCAGTCTGTCCTGGGCGAGGTGGCAGGAGCAGAAGCTTGCCTCTCATGCTGCTGTTAAGTCTCCATGGTTCTATCTATCTTCAGCCAGAATATTACGCTAACTGAACAAGGTGCCTCCAGTCTATGGCTCTCCCTCCCTCCCTCTGCTATTGCTCACATGACAGAAGCAGCAGCTGCTGATTATACATTCAGCTCTGATGGTACAGCTCCCCCTCCCACTCCTTCCTCCTCTCTCCTTTTCCCTTAGCATCAACCTGTTCAAAACACAGGGCAGTCAGCTGATTCTATCTACTGGTCGCAGCTCATCATTCATGCTGCTCCCTCTTTTTTTCCCTGCTCTGTATTTCCTCTGCTTTCCTAGCGTACAGGTCCCTCCCTTATTTTGCTTTCCGAATGTACACTCTCTCATCTCTTTGCTAAGCAACTGCTGCCTGTCTCCTAGCAGTCGGTGTGTGCTGCCTCCTACAGTGTAATGTCATCCTAATAGTGTCTCTGATAATCCTCTTGTTCTTGTGGACAGCCCTCATCAGTTTGCCTGCTTACATTAATAGATATTTTTGGGTGGCTGCTGGTCATTTACCATGCAATACTGTGGCTGTAGTTATCACAACACACGTGTAAGATACAGTGGACTTAAATAGGTACAGAGGAAAAATGACAAGAGAGGGGGAGGATTTAACATGCAAGAGGGGTGGAGTATCAGTCCATTGGTTACAAGAAGGAAGAAAATTCACTGCTAATAAAGAAGTGGGTTAAGCAGATGTGAAAAATATTTTATTTTTCTGTGAAATTAGGTTAATTTTGACTCAAAATAATAAAGAGGAATGATACCACATTTTAAATGTTTTAGATAAATGGCTATTTGCATAGATTTGGCAGGGTGTGGTGCTTAGACAGATTACTGATTGCAACAATAATATTGATATTGCAACTCTGGAAGCAATACTCTTAAATGATTCATTGCTTCACCTATGAAGTTAACTGTGAGGATTCAATCTGGACATAAAGCAACCACAAGGGAAAATTTCAGGTAAAGCAAACAGCCAAGCTCTTCAATTATGTAATTCATAAACAGAACGATAACAATAAGCCTTTGGGAGAAGATTCATGCGCATCCTGACGAAGCACTTAATGTGACCTGCTATAGATATGGAACAGATGAGTGCACATTCGCTTTGCCCTGAATGTGCAGAATGCACAGTAGTTCCAAACAGCTGCCTGCAGCACGCATAAAAGGTTAATGAGGAGATCTAACATGCTCACAGGTATGAGTTCTTATCTCACCACTGGAAATAGTATCTGGGGACAGGCAACCTGCATTTGAAATGAACATTTTCACATTTTCTTTGGTAGAGCAGTTATAATGAAGACATTATATGAAGGCCAATTGGATTAGGGATGGATTATACAAGAGAGACATTTGAATATTCCTTTTCAGGGATGAACACAGCCTTTTTAATAGGACAATTAACGTAATATAGCATTAATATCTAACCCTAATCAAAAAGCCTGCATATGGCTCCAACAAGCTGAAATTTTATTGACTAAAAAATATAAGAGTAGCCAAACTAGAAAGACAACATGTGGTTCTCACCACACAAAGATTTTTACTGCTGAAAATATGCAGCTAATATGTATGACGTAAACATTTGAAGTTATTTTTAAACTGCCATGAAGTTAAGTGCCATTGCCACTTCTCTAAAACCAACTACTCTGGTGTCTTACAAACAGCAACGATGTTAGCAAACTGCTTCTTTAAAAGCTGTCACAGATACCACAGTCACTATGGAAAGAACGCGTCACTACAGAGTCACCTGATGATGATGACACAAACATTAGTTCAAGAAAAAGAAAGAAAAAGAACTTCTTTTAATTATTGTGCTTGTAGGGTTTCCATTTAACTAGCTATGGTAAAGGGGGTCCATTCAGGGTCTGATGGTCTACATCAATCAGACTTACTGCACATCTGAAAACCATGCAAAATGAATCTCCCTTCAAATATTTTGGGTTCTTTTGAATTAGTAGTAGTCAAGTAGTCACAAACCACTGAGGCTGTCATGTGTAGTGCAGCATGTGAGGCAGTGATCTATATTACATAAGTATGGTTAGAAGACATAGCCTGAGTAATGAGCACAACAACTTTTCTACAAGTCAGCTCTTCAATGTAGGTCTATTCCACATAGACCTAAGTTGGAGGCATTTTTTTAGCAAAATACACTCACCTTTGTGTATTTTGCAAATCACAACATATAATTTACACAGAGAGATGTGTCCATGATAATATGTATGCATTTTAGATAATTCTTGCTCTACCGATGCGATTAGGTCATTTTGGCAGTAGTGTCAGCAGCAGGTTGAGGACAGAAATGCTGCTTTGGCCTGATTAGGAGGCCTAGATAGAGAGCTCTGATGGGATAAGCAGGCTGCCTGCATCTCATGACTCAAGTCCCAACATGAACACCTTAAACTAGAGCAGCTCTGTGAGATCAGATGTTATGAAAATGACTTTCTTTCTGTTTTAAAAAGAGTGGTAACGTGAATTTAGACAACAGGAATGAGAAACTTACCAGTTGCAGTATATCCTCATCTTTTGGCATCACACAAAGTTCAAGAAATTCGCCACTGTTGGGGAACAAAAAGAAATTTAAAACAGGGAAAAAACAGCAACTGGCAAGAATTATCCATAAAAGTTTAGAAAAGAATATATTAAACGTCACCTGTCTTGAATCAAGGATATAACCTCACAATAGGCTTTCCCAATGATGCTTGCTCCATTCACCTTCACTAGTCGATCACCTAATAGGTGTTAAAAAACAGTGATAGTGCCATCAGTAACAGAGAGTGGTAGTAAAAGACTGTCTTAAGAAAGCATCAAGTCATCCGATGTTGAAGTTTACAACAGTGCTAATGGTTTCCTGCATCCACTGAAATATGAAACACAGAGGTATCTACCCAATAAAGGAGCACTAAAAGAGCACTTTCCTACAACTGCGTGGCCTGGCTAATGTTTTGCTTCACAGCAGGAATACTTTCAGACAACGACTAAAAACTGCACTCCTTGCACTTTTTTTTTCCTTTTTGCTTGCAACACTCAACAACATCAGTGCACAAACTCTGAGGAAGTTTTCTGCTCTGCATGACATCATTTACTGGATTAAGCCTGGGATGCTGTAATGTCAGAACTTCCTGATACTTACAGACTCAGTCAACATGTAGTAAGTTTTGATTAATAAAGGAGACTAACTGATGATTGGTTAGTACCTGTGCAAAGCCCAGCTCCGTGCGCAGGGCCACCTTCCTTCACTTGCTTCACAAAAATGGTGTCCATTGGTTCTAGCCTATTCCGTTGTCTCCCTAATGAAAAGAAACAGATCAATATACATTACATAAAAAAACAAACAATGCAAACACATAAAAGCAGAAAACGTAACGTCAATCTGTTTGTTTTACCTTTTCTTTCTGAAAAGAGGCATTTGGTTTGCTTCTTTTTACTCAAAATGAAGCAAGGAAATTAAAACCCCAGAAAACAGCTTATTTAGATAAAAGAAGTGCTACACTGAAGGTTCATTTACAACCCCTGACTTGCACCAAGGCTGAACCTGAAATGTGAAAAACAACTACACAAAACCCTACCAATGAGTACCAGACTGAGCAGTAAATTGTTCCATGACATTTAGGTGAGAAGAGAGAATGGCTGTTTGAGAATGAGAGAGAAACTGGGAGGTTTGTCACAAGACTTGGAGGCATGTGAATCAACATTATGACAGACCGAGGTTTGGCCAGAGCTTGCCCACACTACACCAGTTTTGAATAGACATGATCATTAATTGGTTCAGAGGGAAAAAAAATCTCAATAGGGGGAAATGGTGTGGTTTTAGGGAGGTGGATAAAAGCAGCTAAAGAGAGAAAACCTGTTTGCTCATGCTGCTCCTGTCTCCTAGCAGCTGCATGGCTGCAGGAAAAAAAAAGAAAGAAAAGAAAGGGGGAGGGGGGTGATAGAAAGACAGACTGAGAGAAGGTAGAGTGACAGTGTGTTCAGCTGCACAACTCCCACTCTTTCCTTATAAACTGAGAAATAGCTCTGGGCACAGCCAAAGAGTGGCTAGAATCCTTCCCCAGTAGTTAACATTCTGGTAGTGAGTCAGCGCACGGTGGCTCACAAACTACAGAGGCTGGGGGGGCCGGCGTGATAACAAGTGCCCGTTGAAGAAAATGTACTAAAAGTTCCTGACAGGATCAATGAAGGAGGTTAAACATTTGTGAGTCAGTCAAAACATACATTAATGAGGAACATGACTTTGGGCCCTGTGAAAGACACAATATCACCAACTATATCTGAATATTTTGTGTTTTGGGCACTAGAAAAAGAGACACAAGTCAATGGTTAATTAATCAATACAAATCAATAGTAATCTCTAAACCTGTGAAAACCTCACAAACACAGACACACTTGTGCCACCATTTTTCTTTCTTTTTCCACACATGAGATTACTCATGCAGAATCACATCCCTGGGATCCAAATTATGTAATACTGCAACAGGAGTTCCATGTAACTACAGCAGCATGACATGCCCCCTCTGGTGGTGTGCAATAAAACTGCATTACTATCTCCACAACGGTGCTGTTCATTCATGAGCTACTCTGAACATTTAAGTGTACAGTGAAGGAACTCACTGTTTATGCCTCTGCCACCTTGAGATACACGAGATAATGTACAGAGAAGACACTAACATTTATGTATTAATATGCTGTATTCTTCAACGTACACCTAAAAAACATTAACTGTACATTGTGTACAATGGCGCTTTCTTCTTATGGTACTCTAAAACAGTCTGACTAGATTTATATTTTCTCTAGAAGAACTTGTCTACACATTAAAAATGTCTTTATTTCTTCATACTCTGCAGCACCACCCAGCCAAAGACATCATACATTATGTCACCACCGAACTAGTGCTGTCGCCACATTTTTAAAGAAACACTCGACATTTTGGGAAATGCTTTGTGTTGGCTAGATCAGTATCAATTTTATCTCTGTGTGTTCAGTACAGACATGCAAAAAGGTGCTCCTTTAAAACCAGAGAAAATCCCGCACAAGCAAATGAAAACATTGGCAGGTTTCATTTGCCTATTTTAATCACTTGGCGAACACAGGGAGATAAAGAGCACGATGTGCCTCAAGTGCCTACAGTTGGCTCATGAAGGCTATTTTAAAAAACACTGCAGAATGATTTGAGAGTAAAAACTGAACTTGAATCAACAAACGCTCAGGGAAGCCTTCATAAAATTATCTTGTTCCAGAACAAACACTGACAACAATGTCTGTACACAATGAGCACTCAGAGCAAAGACAGGCTAAATGGCAGCTGTGATTGAGGTAAAGCACAGTCCCTCTCCGTGTGAAAGATGGTAGAGTTGACAAGAAAATATTAGATCACAAGTGCACCCAAACTTGACCCCAGAGTTGTGACAGAAGAGCTTTGTCTTGGGAAGCAGCAGACTAATACAATAAGAGAATTGACGGTGGTAGACGGTGGTTGAGCGCTGTGGACGGATGAGAGTGCAACACTCTCAACTCTCATGCAATGTTTTTAGTCATAAATCCACATTTTGGCACAAATTGCCTTCTTTACAATAAAATGACACTTTATCTGAACCATCAGTTGTATCAAATGGTGATCAACACAAAGACCTCATTAATTTCTTTAGCAGGTACTACTGTTATAATAATACCCTCCAATTCTACAGTTTAATTCTCGTCTTTTCTATGAAGTCAATTTGACTCTTAAAAAATATTTCTATCCGCAAAAATATGGTGCGTTGATGGATTAAATATAGCTCTTTGACACGGCTGCATCTATGCATGCTACTTTAAATTCTAAGTCTTGAATCTTGCAAATAATCAATGGTACCATTGTGCTTTTTCACAGTACAGAGGATCTAGATGCTAACTAAAGTAAAGCAGGGACACACTGGAGACAAATGCAACTTGTCCCGTCGACCAAATGTATCAGATAAAGGGAATCTTTATCCTGAAGAGAGTGCCAAAAAATCAATGAATAAAAAAAGGCAGCAAGGTATGCGCGTGCAGCTCTCGCCTTCTTCCTTTTGATGTCTGCCTATTGTTAGCCAGCATTTCTACTTCTTTGGTGTGGTATTGTGACATGGCGAGCTCAGTCTGGACTTAAAATGATCCCAGGTCGTCTTTTTTTCTTTCTTCAAATCTGGCTCGCTGCCTATGAGCCCCTGTGTCCCGCATTATGCAACGGTCAGGATTCTTTAATATTCTCTGGCTTACTCAGTCCGAAGCAAAAAAGCTCCAGACTAAAGGGTCTGTGTCTTCAGTTTTAGTTTCTGTGTGACAAAAACCATAAATACTTTAATGATAGCTGGCTCTCTTGTCCTGTTACATGAAGTTTAAATTTGGATGATGAGCAAACTCTGTGTGCGAGCTCTTTCCATTATTTCCCTGCTGTCACGGAAATCAATTCAAAATTGGAACGGAGACACAACAATACCATTTCATCATGTGGTTATGGACAGATGCTGTAGAAAACCCAAGTCATTTACTATTTAGAGCAGCCTCTTTAGATAAAAGGCTATGTTGTGACTTTTAACAGCCTGTCTGTGCCTTACTGGATATGTGTGTCTGTACATATCAACACAATTCACTGTGTACACACAACCACTTACATTCCATCCAGGATTTAACTGGAGGAAAGCAACAATTATCATTATCAATGTGTCAGCAAGTATGCGCAGATGACCATGTGATCCATGATGTCTGCTTTCTAATGAGTGGTGTCTTCATATCATACTGCGCAACAGCCCACATGATCTGTTGCACCACACAGTTAATCAACCCACATCTACAGCTGGATGATTAAGAGTTAGAACATCAACACCGTGATATGACATAAGATATCATCTTGGTTTTTGTTCACTGTAATAATGCTGAGTGTTTCTGACTTAAAAAGGCTGCTTTACAGTCATGTGACTTAAATATGTGAGCTTGAGTGACTGTAGTGTTGTGTGTGAGTCATGAATTATGAAGGCCTCCACCTGTGTGTGTCACCATATCACATTACGAATGTTTTTCCTTTATCAATTTTCATGTGAAAATTTCTTCTCAAAACCACCAATAATCCTACAAATCCATTCTGTCGATACATATTGTGGTATTAGATGACAAGCAGTGAGGAAGCTTAAAAGAGATTTATGGGGTTTCCCAGTGTGTAATGATAATACAGAGGCTACTTATGCAAATAACAATTCACTTGCACAACATATGTTAAATGTATTTTCCTGTACAACTTCTCTCACCAAGGAAAATAACTGGCTTATTGAATTACTGACGTCCGTCTGGATGAACTCCACTGACAGCAACCTCCTCATGGTCAACAAAGAGCAAAGGACTAAACAAAGAGCCCTCCAATAAGCTAATGGGATATCACCTCACAGTGATCACACTAACTCCTGTCAAGAAAATCTTAAGTACATTTTTTCCACCTTTCATGAAGAATCATTTCAAAGTTTAACCTTTAAGGGCCACACTTTTTATGTTATTTTAAGGGCCTGGAAGATCACTTTACAGAATTTGTGGGAAATGGCTGCTGTCCACTACCTTTGCTTGGGTTCTTGTGAAAAATGACAAAGAGTCACAACCAAAACATTTGTTTTATGAATGTAGGGTTGATACCAATCGTGCTAAAATGGTGACTTGGTTTAGGATTTGGTAAATATCTTTAGTTAGTTATGCTGCAAGGTATTTAAGGTGCAACTCTGTATTCAAACAAATCAATAACTTCTGCCAGTGGTCTGATGTGAGGTTTGTCTCTTATGAAGAGAGAAAAAACACATGGTATGAAAATAACAAGGGGAAAGAGGGTCAAACACACACAGCCCAGTAAAACTGAGGCCGTCTCTTTCTGACAGCCTTTTTATGGTGAGGGAGAAAAGCAGCAAGAACAACAAAGTGAAACAATATGAAGAGGTGGGTCAGTGCAGGACAGAAACAGGTGGTGCTGACCAAACCTTTCATGCCTCCACAAAGGTCAGTGACACACAGGAGTTACATTGTTCTCATCGCATAAGGAAGCAAAAAGAGCTAAAGAGCGGATGGATTAAGAGTCATCAGAAGTCAGGGGCATTGCTCTGACTCAGCAGTGCTGAAGGGCAGGCATGAAGAGGAACGGCTGAGTTTTTCTGCTTACCTCTGCGGCCATGATCTTCCTCCTGTATAAACACAGAAATGCTCGAATGACTTTGTTGTTCATGGTCACATAATCTAGGTGTCAGGCTTTTTGTTGACTCAGTGTTATTGTACATGATAAGCAAGTAGTGCTCAAGTAGTGTATGAAACTCAGGAAAGCTAATGACAGGTGTTAACAATAAATACAATGCTGAACTGTACCGGGAAGCAGTGCATGGTCGACTCCGGGGGGTACACGATGAAGTGGCGCAGCGTGAAGCCGAACCCTTGGGAAGTTCGACGCAAAAGCACAGTTTTAGGTCTTGGCCATGAGAACTCCTCTTCTGTTGGGTATTGCCCTGCCGCAGAATCAGCCATGCCTCTCCACTCTGGAGATTCATTCTACACCAAGAGAAAGGAAATGAAATGAAGGATTTGTACTTTCACTTTTACAGATTTGACAGATATCTGCTAAAACATGCAGCAGTGAAATCTTGAAATTGAAAGCGCAAATGCTGGAAAACCCCAATTCTGAAATCCAAAAACAATGTTCCTTAAGCTACACAAAAAATAGAGCCACATATCAACAAATCAGCTTTTCAGTGAAGTTGGTGTGAATTAACACCATCAGTCATTCATTACGGTTGGACATGGTTTAGAGGACACTGGGCTTTTGAAAAACATAACCGGCTGTACAGTGTTTACAGTCAAGTCATGATATCCTATTTTCACAGCTGGAGAGCAGAGCATGTCAGGCTTCAAGGCATTAGACACCCACCCCTGTGTTTACTGGCTATTTATAGCCTTGCACCTTTGTAGTATCATGTGTGCAGCAACCCCCTTTACTCAGATCTCCCCATATCATATTCCTTGTTCCAGAAGGACTTTCAGGAACACCTCTTTTCAAACAGTCTTGTATTTCCACACTGAAAAAGTATTTTCCTCACCCTGTCTCAAACAAACCCTCCCCCTCCCCCGTGAACCATAGACTATCCCCCACAATGTGAGGAATTTGATGAGCTTGCATTCACGCCATCTCTGCCTGGGCAGATATATTGAGTAAAATGTCAGAAAATCAGAGTGAATTACCTGCATGTCGACATAAACGGTGCTAAAATAAGATAAATAAAAACTCTGCAACAGGTTTGTCTCGTGATAAATGCTGTTGCAAAACTAAACAAAAATTCCACAAATCTGACTTGAATGTTTTGATCAAAAGAGAAATAAATAAATCTAAGCAGCTCTCCCACGTGATGCAGCTGATGCAGGGAGCAAATGAATGAGCCAAACCACATTTCAATGAACAAACAAACGACTAAAAGTTTGATCACACCAACTTAAAACCACCAATATCCTGTCCAACTGCTCTGAATACATCACAGGATGAACTTTCAGCCTCGCACTCAATGGTTCATCGGAAATATATTGTGTGCCTGGAGGTCTGTACCAAGTTAAAGCATGTTACTCTTTGCAAAATGTTTTACTGCTTCTCAGTAACTAACAAACTGCTTTTCAACCATATATTCCTGAAAGAGGCAGTAAAATTAACTACTTGGATCAAAGTGCATTTTAAGTGGCAACTGGAGCTACTGGAACACATATAAGGCATTAAAATGTGAATACGGTACAGAGTACAGTACTCGTGTGCCTGGCTGGGAAACAGAGCTGCAGGTACAGCTGACACCCATTTATTTGGATGAAACTAGCGAAACAGGTTTTACAGTCTAACCAAGCCGGAGCTGTGCTGTGATACCGCCACCTCCATGTTGTAGTCTGTGTCTGTACGATCCCTGGGCGCTTTAGCACCACTAGAACACATTCAAATCCAGGGAGAAATGGAGAGGCACTTCTGGTGATATGACAATAGATCAACTGGATGTTTGAAATGCCTGCATTGCTCCCCTCATGTCTCCAGCTTGAGCCAATCCCATCTACTGGAGTTGATTTAGCAGCCAGTGCACGGGGCAATTTCCAACCCTCTGATCTTTAGATGTGGAGGGGTGTGGGCCTCCTGACAGACGCATGCCAAGCAGTGTTATCATTGCATAGTTAATACTGCTGTGACTTTCCAGGTCAATAAATTCCAGACCAACATTTCCCTCATGGTTTCCCTTTCCTCTTATTTAATAAAAAAATCTTTAAAAAGCTACTATTTGGGATGGAGATCAAAGCAAGGCCAGTATACCAGTAGACCAGTATAAACCTGACAGACCACATTAATAATGCTTTCAAATAACTGTAACAAGAGGTTAAAAGGGAATCAATCAGAGAAAGGAGGAGAAAATTATGAGATTACTTGTGAAAAAAGGGGCTACAAAGAAAAGCACACCCATGTCAAAATATGCACCTATCGTCAGCTGCCCACAAATGAATGCCTCTCAGCCATTTATGAATCACTAGAATGCTAGACTGATATTTGCACTGGGTGAGGCAGCTGGGAGAGAGTTTTCAGAAGGCATTTGCTCTTCTGCTGGATTGCTGTTGGATTCAAACTGGGACCAGTCCTGTGCCTCAGAGTGGGAAAACTAATTCCAACCACCAGATCTCAGTTTAGCCTGATGATATCCCATATATTTTTTGCCAACGGATCCCCCAGGAAACAACTAAACCAACAATTAACTGATCCTTCAAACAAATAATGCCTGTGTAGCCAATGCATGATATACTCCTCTGTGCCACAGATGTCTATTATCCTGCAGAAACAAATAAAAATACATTGACTGGTTGAGATGTTCCTTCCTTATGATGAACACGATCACTGCTGTTTATTGGAGTAATCCTCTTACACCAAGCTGCTGCCATAAATATTCACAAGAACACCAAATGTGAATTAATCCGCTGCTGAAAACAGTCCCTCAAAAATGCACTATTTACTCCTGTTTCAGCGATACTTGCTTAAAACTAGAGTGCACAGTTGTTCATGGACAAAACTGTACCCCTTTTAAAAGTCTTCAGTATGAATCCTGTAAACACATCCCCCAAATAATGAACGAACACATAACGGCAGCAATACAACATGATCTATGGCTGCCATTTTTAGTAGTTTTCTGCTCTTCTACATGCATGGCTATCACATAATTGCACTGAGATGCCTGTAATGGAGAGCTACAGTCAACTTTGTAAGACATTTTCGTGCATGCTTTTCACAATGTAGCAATGTTGATTGAGCTGCGGCTACAAACTTGGACCTTTGATTGAAGCTCTTCAAAATCTATTCTTGTTTGACAAATGGTACACTGTTTATACCACCATATTAAGTGACATGTTAAGTCCAGAGTACATGTGGTCATTTTCTGGGAGACTATAAGGTGACAACATCTGTGGTTCCCCCACCGCAGAGATTAGAGGGTAAGCAAACCAGTACCTCCCACCAACATCAGACATTTTAGGGGAAACACCGTACGTGCACAGCTGTACACGCACCACAAATGTTGATATCTAGAGGCTAAGTGCATACCGAAAAAGAAACTGGAATTTCCACCTCGTTCATTCTTAACAAATATTATGGTACCAGACTGCATGGCCTGAATGTTTAAAAAAACCTCTGCTGATGTCACTAAATGACACACTACAAGCGCCACATGACATCAGCTCTAAAAACATCACATATGTACACAGCCTTAAAATGTGAAGAAACCTAGTTCTCTGTGGGCTGCTACATTCTACACCACATCCCGTCCAAACCAAGCACTTAACTGTGAAAAGCCTAAGATAATGATACAGGGGGCCGTTGGTGAGCCCTGGGCGTTCCAGCCTTGTAGTGCTAGACAAGGTTAGGAGCATCATTACTCAGCCTTCATAGATACATGGTGTGCGTGCCACACTTCTAGCTGAAACATATAAACAAGACACTGAATAGTCCTGTGGCTTCTGTTCATGCAGGACGTCTTTCTAAAATGCTTTTTCATTAAAATTCTTCAAGCATCATTGTCTGAAATGTGAAACCATGACTTCACTTCCATGGTAGCTCTGTAACAGTGCTGTATTTTACTGTAGAGTCAGGCAATGATGTATTTCTTACTAAAACTGATATGTACATTCATACATGTTGGTTCAGGCAGTAGCGCTCATTTACTAAAGTGAGCGGACACAGTAGTATGAACACCTGCCCAGTATGGTGAAATCGAAAACATTAGGCTAGAAATATTATGTTTGTGATGCTCATAATGTACCTGTATAATACATCAAACAAACACTGATTGAACTCTATGACCATTTCTTTTTCTGGGACCACTTTCTGGTGGTCTTGTGTTGGACAAAGAAACAGCCCACCCAAAAAGGTCTATCTTAGACATGTACTGAAACCAAAATTGTGGTCCAGCATATGAAGAGTTAATTCAATTATCCTTAATGCGAATACACACACAAAAACATATGCATACATATGGATGCCAAACTACACCTGCTGGAAACAGTAACACTGAATGAATTAACATCAGTGCATCATCAACCATGCCTTCTCAGAGAGAGTTAGTGCTGTAGTGACAAGTCAACTGTCCACAGCAGCATTTAGCAATCAGACTACACTGCAAACATCCCACTCTCATCTGTGGGATGAAATTACTGATGCCACTGGTTCTCTGAAGGGAGCAATTTCAGAAACACAGCTGTTTAGTTATTTCTCTAACAAAGCTTTACCAAAGCTGTGCATTGAGCACTTCGACCGGCCGGAATGGATTCAAGATTACATGGATTTACTGCAGAGAGACGGTGCAATGAGGAAAAAGTGACTCACATAGCCCATCTCTTTTATTTTCCCCTGAGACATCACAGACACAACCAAAAGGCCACAGGAAGTAACAGACTTCTTCTATCCAATTGAAGGTCAATTTTCCCTTCCGATTGCCATCAGTTAGCCATGCGATGCCTGTGCAGGGGGTTCTGTAAAAGGCAGCCAGCCTAAATGAGATAAACGCTGAGCTTTAATGAGGCCAAGATTATGGGGACAGGGGGGTCTGTTTGTCAATAGCCCCGTACAGTGCTAAATAAGGACCATGCTACATCATCCAAAACAGTGATTAATTTCTCTCCACTCTCATTTCTGTCATTGCACTGGAGGATAACAAGCTGGTATTCAGGTATTATGAATCCTAGAAAAACCTACAAATCTAATCATCATGAAGGAAACACAAAGGTGCCACATGATATAGTTTGATACCAGACGGCTCCTTGGATGATGCAGAAAGTGCTGCCACACACATATCACACAATAGCAGATACAACAAATCTCTGTAATGATAACTCAATATCTGACCAGAGGACTCAAGCAGAGGAAGCAGACATTAAGCCAACTCTGTCTGCTATTTGGATTCAGCTATTATGTTTGAACACCATGTACTATTTGGTCGACACTGCTAACAAACACTCCAGTATAGAGGGGGGAAAAAGTTAAAACCACCAACAAAAGCCAAAGAAAAAAATCTTAATTTAAACAATACATCATTTCTCTATCAAGTTGTTACCGGCACAATACAGTAAATACAAGACTTTATGAACCAGGCCAATGGTTGTGAAAAGGTCAACAGAGAACAAACTGTGTGACTAGTACTGTATTATCAGAGAAGGATGAATGAAGTGTTGTCTTCCAAGCATGAAAGCAGCGACCATTGGGAGACAACAGGGACAAGCTAACAGACAGCCAAAGTCAAATGTGTTCCTCAGAAAAATACAGACACATTTTCTAAATATCACTAAATACTATTTTCTGTGATGCAACATGGCAAAATTGTATGTTATTTTGTTGAAGGTCTCTGTCTGTGCTTCACTACATTTAAGACAGCAACCAATCCTCTTCCTGCAACAATGCCATGCTTCTCTGAATAAAAACAAAAGGCAGACCCATCTATCATCAACATCTTTGATGATCATACGCTGTCAACTGAGGTTGTTTTTATGCAAAAATACATTTGGAAAGTGAAAAAAAACATCCATTTAGGGAACTTCTTAAGTCATTAAATCCTCAGTGTCATGATTTCCAGAAAATCCCAGGACCAGAGTCTCCAGGGGGTTTCCGGCTCAAAATTAGCACATGAATTGGTTTGTGTGGTAGCCTTATTAGAGGGACTGCTAAAAGAAAGAAGGGTTTCCACTGGCTGCACTATGCTGAGGTTTGTCCTCACACTGCACTAACAGTTAAAAAAAGAATATCCAAAACAGGTTACTTATGTTTTATGCAAAAGATTTTTAAAATGCAACAAGGGAATACTTTCTGCTATGTCTTTTAACAACATGTTTCATAATACTGACAACTGCATATTGCCTTTTGGGTATAAGAGCACATTTTCTGCATCAGAATAGTTGGATGCTGTTAGATTCATTCACTAACTCATTTAGAAGCTAAGGCGCTGCATCCAGATGGTTGTGATAACAAAGGTAAGCTCATCATCTGAGTTTGTTTTTTTTTAGTTGTGACTGAAAAAGGCAAGGATGCAACACAAGCTGTCTCTGCAGTATGACTTCTAAATGAGCTCGAGCTGTGTTTAAATACCAAATACCAAATATTTTCGGGGCTCTGGAAACAAAATAATCATGAATATAAATGAATTAAAAACAAACTCAGAATGACTGAGTCTATTACTTGTTACTAATTTAATATCTTGTGGAGTACCAAGCTATCATTAGCTCCCCTGAGCTCTGTTCAGTGATCTAAAATCAAATTCAGTACTGGTCTGTTAGAAGTGACAACACAAGGAGCTTTACATCCCTCATTAACAGGTTATTTACATAAAAGCAGGGAGGCTTCAATTGAGAACTGAATATTAGATTAAAGGCAATAGAGCGAATGAAAGAAAACTATGGATTCTATAAATAGGTACCCTTTCATTTCAGAGAGTACTACCTAGTTTACCACGAAGGTCTTCATTCAGACAGCAAGCTTTCAGAGGAGCAGATGGCGTCCCGTCTGGTATTACAGGGGTCACAGCTTAAAAATCTGAAAGAACAGCTCTTGAATAAACTGCTTCAATGCCATTGTCTCCTCCCGCTTCCTAAAGTGATGAGTCTGATTAAAATTTCAAATCTAATTAGACGCTGTTCTGCGGCTGGAACCTGTCTTTTGATCTCTTCATCTGCAGTGACCAACCTAAGAAAACAAAAAACTAATTGGAGGCATGGACAAACCTCTGACATAAGTCTGATGCCTATGATTGCCAAAAGAACTGAAATATTGAAGCACTGGTGAGACAAACAGCAAAACAATCCAACAGTTGTTACAAGCATAAACAGCTGGGCCAAAATGTCAAACACATTACTCCCCCTACCAACACCAAACTGAGGGAGGGAGCACTCAGAGTCAGTTGCTCCAAAAATCACTTTCATGATCGCCATTTAAAAAAACCCACAATGAATCATTCTTCAGCTTGTGGTTTGAGTTGTTGCTGCCGTGCTTACCTCACAGAAAGAAGACCTTGCTTGTTGTCTCTCATCATCTTCATGAACCCAACGTGATGCCATCATTCAACCTGACTTAAAATCCTGTTATCCGCGAACGCCCACATCGAAAAGGTAGCTCCAGCACAATGCAAGAAAGTATGCTCCACTGTGTCCGATTTACACCTCCATCCTTGCTTCATGTCTTACTCCATCTGTCACAGATAGAGAAGGGAAAGAGATGTGTCATGGCTGCATTTTGTTTTGTTGAATTACAGGCAGATTTCTTTAAAACTGACTGCTCTGATGTGGCCTCTGACACTGTTCAGGGGTCTGTAAAACAACATGAGTGAATACCTCAGTTGTTCATAATAGTAGACCATCCGTGCTTAATTCTGGACAATCAACATTATGCAACAGGTCCTAACACAACGCTGTTTTCGACTTGATGTTTGTGTGTCTGGTTTTAACCAACCTTAGATGATGGGAAACAGCCTGACGTGGAGCGATAACATCTAACGCTGTATGATTAAATGCGAGCGCAAGTTCGTTAACAGAGCCACTAAAGGCAGTCACAGCTGAATGTGAACTTAACAGAAGTATCACCTTGAGTTTTTGTTGTTGAAGGCAGCTATGTGACAAAGCACGTCATCACCGCATTATTCACGCATCAACAATTTAGGCTTGTTGTCATCAGCTCGAAGCACAACAACGTGGAGAGTCAACACTGCATAATGAATGGCCAGCAACAAGTGGACCACAGGCAGGAGGCAGGGCGAGATGGAGGTCCGTCATGTTTGAAATTAAGTTACAACGCACCTATAAAAGCGACAGTATAAAATACAAGTGACTTAAGTTCGTTATGTTCGTTGTTTTTCGATAGGAAAACCGCCGCTCAAGTGATTTAGAGATGGCGAATTTGAATTTCTCTTGTTTGAGATCGATGGTCAACTGAACACAGCGTGTTGAGCTGTTGTTCTCGAGCGACCTACAAAAGTAGCTTTTCCTTTGTTAACTTTTAATAAAATAGCGATAAAAAATGCTGAAAGGGCGACAGGAGACGCTGTAACCACTTTCCACGTGAAGTACTTTGTGAAGGCGACCTGTAAAGCGTGTAAATTGGGCAACCAGCAAGCAAACCAACCGCGGCAGCAGGGTGCTAACGCTGCGGTTAGCATCCATGCTAACGGCTGGACTTAAAACAAAGTTACCTGTGTAGTTGTGAAGAGTCACGACAGGCGGGCAACAGCGGCGACGGCTGTCCGTAAAAGCGAGTAGACACAGCAAAATCATAGCGTGGGAACTTCAAGATGGTCAGACGTTATCATAATTTAATATAGTTTGAGTACAAACAGCTTCCCGGTGATTACTCCAAACCCACTCAGGGGAGGCGCATGGTGTAGTTTTGTAGCTGGAATTTTTTGCTTCCAGCGTTCCCGACTCTCTGGGAGTCCACCTTCGGTCAACAGGACACTCTCAGCCAATCACAGGTTGCGTTGTATTTGAGCGGACCAATCGGGCGCGAGCTTACAAAATGTCACCACTGCACTGTTAAAAAGGTCGTGTTTAACCGTTCAAACAGAGTTCAACGAGTCGAGGGTGCACAGATAGGAAGTAGAAGCAGATACTGTGTCCACATGTCGCATTTCAGCCCTACACGCTTTCGTTTAATTTAAACAACAAGGCAGAACGAGAAGTCACATGTCCTGGTTCAGAGTGAGGTCGAGCAGGGCTGGCATGTGGATGGCAGTGCATGAGGAATGTGAGTTCACACATACCACACGGCATATAATCTTTGCTCTCATCGTGCTGCCATTGTGTACTCCCCGAGCAGATTATTCAAATGAAATACTTCACACTGACAGTCCTTAACTGCACACACTTAAACTCTTTAACAGATTGTAGCTGCAGACTAAAAGAAATGCTGAGATTCTCAGGGCCCTGACAAATGTCCCTTTTATTCCTGTCCAACAGAAGGGACCACCTGTTCTTGGATTGGCAGCTTTTGTTGCAGAGGTCAGTTGAGGGAGGGGACTTTCACAAAGCTGTCCTGTCCAGCCAGTTCGACTTCCAGTGGGTCTCCTGAGGATATAAGCCTTGGAAAATAACTTGTAACGAATGTAAATGTTACCAACAGAACATCTCAGTGAACCATCTACCAAAAAAGTGGGAAATGGGAAACATGTAACCAAGGACCATTTTTTACATACCTGTACTTTTGTTGAGTTCAGCTACTTAATATTGAACCACATTTCAGAGGAAAATATTATTTCTTCTCTGCTACATTTATTTGGCAGCTATGCTATTTTCTTTGTAGGTTCAGAGTTCACATACAAAACATAGGTAAGATTTGCTTTATTAAAAATGAGGTATTGCTGAAACAGTGTGTAGTTTAAATAAGCTCAATATATCCAACCAAACTACTCTACTGTACACTACTACAAATATATAATAATATTCACAGGGTCCAATTTTCTTCATTCTTAGTTTTGAACATTTCCATACTTTTACTCAAGATGTTAAATTGAAGACTTTTACTTACTGTATAATGGAATGTTTTTTTGTTGTTACTAAAAAGTACTACATTTTCTTAAGTAAAAAAGTTCAAGTAAAAGTTGAAAACTTTGTCCACTCCTGGTAAAAAGTACTGACTTAACTTAGGATGATAATAATAATGTCATTTTACAGGAGAACTTCATCAAGTCATTCATTGTTCCAGCTAAATTCGGTTAAAAGGTCAGAGAGTCAATTCACTGTAATCCCCAGCATCCCTCAGTCCCCCCCCAAAAAACGGTTTTGTCATTATGGCACTTTGTGTCCTGTTTAAAGACGGAGTCATGTGTCAGGTGTATGCAAAGAGCACAGCAGCTCAGCACAACAGACTTTCTTTTGTTGCTTTTACGAGTCCACTTGCAGTTCCACTTTTTTTTAAACCAAATACTGGTGACCTGATGTTTCAGGATGTGGCTTTGCTTAAAAAAAAACAGAAAGATACAATCATACAGTCCTTGAAGGAGCCAGTTTTATTTTCTCCAGTATGTACAACACCCCAGCAGCTTAACACCAGAAAACACTTAAGTACTGTATAAAAAGAAATGATTAAAACACGTCATTCAACATGATGGTGCGATGACTCAGAGCTCTCCTTTGTATGTCATTAGTCTAAGAAATACACGTGAGGCACACAAGGTTTTTCTATCTTATGAGCTCAACCAAGATGCCCCTTAACACATTTTATCAGCATCTGAAAATAATGTTTCCTAAGTCGACAGAGAATGTGAGAACACAGAACACGGAAATGTTAAAAAAAAAAATAGTGATGTGTTCGTTTAGAAAAGGAAAAACAGTAATGGCAAGTGTCCCAATACACCTCAAATACTGAAAAAACAAAAAGAGGTAGTTAGTGTTTACAGAACTACTTTGTTTGCCCCTGAGCATTAAAGGCGACAGCAGGAGAAGTACCTAATGCGAAGCGTTAAAACAGCAATAGATAGGTGAAGACGACGCAGATCTCTATCTCTAATTTACTTGTAAAAAAAACTCCCTTTTCTTTGTAACCTCATCACACAGACTTAAAAAAAATCACATTCACGCAGGTCAAGATTATGAAGTTCGTTAAAACTGAGATGATGTTTGTGTGAGTAGCATTAAACATTTTCCATGTGAGTCAGCCCTGTAACCTCACACACTCAGGCTGCAACCTTAAAACGCCGTAAACCCTGTGCTAGCTTGGCTAAAAGTTTCATGTCAGTCTTCTGTTCAAACAGATAAAAGTTTCACAGGAGGAATGTCATAACAAAACAGGGACGCTTGAGATCAGATGTCACGAGAGCAGCTGGAAGTGAACGGCATCTCCGGGAAAATGCTCAGGCTTGCTGTTGGATGACATCTGTGTGACAGTCGCCTTGTTTTTTTTTAAATCTTGTATTTCATCTTCCCACTTTCGCTGATCACACAGATATGCTTAAAAAAAAGGAGAAAAGATGTGTTTTCACTACGTTCAATACAAAAATGTGTCTTTGTTTGTCATGATGGGCTCTTGCTAGACAGAGTTGCTGTTGTCTAACATAAAACTTACATTTAGGTCTCTAAAGTACTCATTGTAGTCCAAGGCGTATCCAACCACAAACCGATTGGGTATCTCAAAGCCGACATCTGAAAAGTAAACACAAAGAGGAACATTAATTGCAAATGTTTCCATAGGCCACTGACTCACTGGGTAACAAGCTGCAACAATTGTTTTAACAGTGAATGAGCCACTGACTCATGAACAGATAAAAGGGTTGGTCAGGTACATACAGTCAGGAAGACATGCAGCGTTGTGTGGCACTCTCTTCACCAGCAATCTGGGGAAAATAAGCGCAGACATTATCATATGATATCTCTTCCTACAGCAAGTCAAGGGGCAGTATTCATTTTAAAACAGCCACTTATTCTTTCTTTGTCTCGCTCTCTCTTTCTCGGTCTAGACTAGAAGGCGGAAATTGAGTGATTCACAAGGCAGGTCAACCGGGCTGGTTTTTCTTTTGAGGTCTTTACAGCCGTAACTTACCCTGCGACTTTGATCATTTTGGGCCTGAAGGCTTCCACGTGCTTCAGGAGAGTTTTCATTGTCTTTCCGGTGCCTACAATGGCCTGTGAAGAGAAACGCAGAAGAAGTGGATTAAAGGGAGAGACTGACAGAACGTGAATGCAAACCAACAACAGACTGAACTCACACTGGAGCACAGGTGAAAAGGAAGAAGTCGGTCACACTGTGCTTCCATTACATATCTGTCTATGAGCCTTCTCTAAAAATCACTGAAAAAGGGGATTTAAAACCAGCGTTTGTTTTTTTTCACACGCTCTGACCTCTTGCATGAGGAAGAGGTAAAAGTAGTGGTGGAATGAAGCCACAGACGTTTGCTTTGTCATCTTCCTGAGGTAGATGTAGGTCAACACACCCTTCGTATAGAATGGTTTGTCCTCACACATACACTCGCGTGTGAGAACAAGTAGGAGAATGAAAATATTAATCAAATTAAAGGTACAAATTCAGCAATTTTTTGGCCTTTCACTTGGCTTCAAGTGTTGTTCCAAAGCGTGTCTTTGCCGTGCAGCATGTAAAGCATTTTAAGCCGCCTGTGTTTGAAAGCTATTACACAAACGAACTTGCCATGACTCACATGTGGACACCATTCAAGAGCCAGTTAGTCATTATGATTGTAACGATTTCAGTAAAAATACACTCCCTGTGCCCCTCTGAAACACACTGATGACTGCCAGTTTATCATGAACAGTCCTATGGAGGAAAATAAGCTTAAAAAAAAAATCCAAAAGGCTCATCATTGTGCCGTGTAGTTCCTGCTCATCCAACTGTAGTTTAGTTTAATACTTCCATCAAAAGTTTTAAAAAAGCCAAAGCAGTATCTGAAGTACTTAAATCTGCATGATTTGATTTAGTTGGCCATTTAGAAGCAGTGCAACGCTGACATGTTATCAACTTATTTGGCTATTTAGCAAACAGTGCAGCAACTTTAGCATTTCTTCAGAGTCGTGTCTCCGTCATCTGATGAATGCAAGTCCAGCTGGTGGATGTGTAGCTGCCAAATGCTCCAAGCAGCTCGTCGCTAACTGTCTGTCTGTTGTTTGGTGTTCAGCAGGTCGCATACACCAGTCAGCTTTTTTAGCTCTTAACGGCAGCCTTCTGTAGCCAAAAACAATGCGGATACGAGCGTTGAGGTCGAACCCAAAAAGTAAATCTGTGCACCGTAAAACCAAAACCAAAAGCCAAAAGACCTCATAATCACATTGTACACGGCCATTGAATCCATTGTTAATTGAATAACGACCGGAGCAGCTTTAAACTAGTTTATTTCCAATCATTGTCTCTACAGTAAAGAGTTTTCCATTTCTTACTACAATAGCAGCCATAGTCAATGAATGCCTGCAAAGGCATATTCCCAGATGTTTGAGCACTGACTAATGACTGCTGTTTCAAAATGTTTAATCATACAGCGTCTACATAGAGTAAATAACCATCGCTGTCCGACATCACGACCGTATTGATTTCCCTCCTGTAAATGTCATTTCTTTCCTCGTGCACCTACTCCCGATACGGGACTCAATTATTGTGCTAACGAGAGAAACTTTATGATCAGGTTGGAAAAAAAAAAGCTCAGATTTCCCCAAATATAGGTCGGCCAATTAAAAAGTTTCCTCACAAAGAACTGAAGAGAGAGAAAACTTTAAGTGGGTCCTCTTGACCTGGATAGCTGACCACGGCAAGAAATACAATAGGCCCATTTGGCGAAGAGGAAAAACAGAGAATCAAAAACATGGCCGACTCACCTCCACGATCAGTACGTTCTTATGGGAGCAGGTTGGGGGGAGAGGAGAGGGAGGGAAGCAAACAGTTATTCTTGGTCGAGAACAGATAATATCGTCTGATCAGCCACACACACATTCCAACAGTCATGCAGAGAAATTAATAATAATGAAAAACAAAGGCCTTATGAGTACAGGCGAACCTGTACGGCAAGTTCTTTTGTTGTACAGCAGCAGAGAACTACAAGGAAAATACATTTAAGGAGCAGATGATCATCCATGAGCCCCTGAGTGAGCAGGAAAAATGTCATCCTCATTCAGATCTCTTTGAATGCCACACTGAAATAGCTAAGATTCTGCAAATGTTTGTCTAATCAACTGGAGACAACTGGGCACTATAAAGAGTCACAATCTAAGCTTCGGTTCAACTCCGCTAGGTCAACATAGGAAAAACTTTAACTGGCGTGTAACTGTATGCCGTCTACTCTACTTTTCAAATAAAGGGTTCAGCCGAGCATGCGGCCTTGCTTTGTTTAGGCCTCATTATTCACACAGCTTTATTTAGAGCGCAGAAAACCCTGGAGAAATAGAAAAGGAATGAGCTAAAGTCCATGCAGAAAGGGGGAAGCTACCGTCTGTCAGACGCACTGCGGGGAGGCGCAGGCGTAGCATGTTCGCTGTCACACAATTAGCTCACTTCTTCCAGCAAAACATCACAGCGTCGTGCTACAAACAGGCGAGTGAATTCAGTGGTACATCACAGGGAGTTCAGGGATTTCACAAGCACACTGAAAATACTGAGGAAAGCAGCCGGTGACTCAAGCTTACTACAGTACCTCATATCCTATTCATGTTTCAAGCATTTATGCCACGCCTGGCTACAGGGCATGTTAGCATGTGCATGTGCGCGTGAGCGTGCTTGACTAAAGGGTGTGTGTGTTCATATCAGCTGATTTACAATACCTAGAAATACTTTTGCTGACTTATGACTCCTGTAGTAGCAGCTGAGTCATTCATCGCCGTGCGCGCGCACACGCACAGATGTGTGGAGAGAAAAGCACGAGGGTGCGTGCAGACATCCGCAGACTGTTTACAGTTTCTGTCTAGATCAGCTGAAGAAACACCTGAACCACAGCCTCAAATTAGATCTCATGTCCAAGTGCGAACACCAGGTGCGTGACAGATGCGTTCACGAGAGGTGAGACGATTCATCGATTAACTCAGGGGAGGGATGTTGGTGTAAATGAGCGATGTGCAAATACGAAAACTATTTTGATGCCTGATTCATCGTTTGAGTCGTTTTTAAAGCCAAAGGGCCAAACAGACTCTGGATCCACACTCTTACATGTAGGCACTTGCTGATCTCTCGGTTTATGTGACACTAAAATGAATGTCTTTGGGGTTTTGGACTGTTTGCTGCACAAAGTAGTAATTTTAAGACGTCTCATTGGGTCCCCAGGATATTGTATGACAGACATGTACAGAACAAACAAATTCATCTTTAATATAATAAGCAGAGTAATGGACAATAAAAATATTCTTTAGTTGCTGGCCCAGAGCAAAAGCAGTGCTATTTCCAGTGTTTTTCATTTTCAGACTCGTCTTAACCCGTTTTGCTTGTGACTCTTGAGACTTTTAAGAAGTTCAACTGAAGGCTTTAAGTAGCATTAGTAGTAGTATTTCAGCAGAAAAAAGCAAAGGTTAGAGAGAGGTAAAGCAGTCTAGATCATTTTGTGTAACAGAATTATTGCTAGATTTTCATTTGGAACCTTCAGTTCATCTTGTCACCACTCCCAGATTTGGAATCAGGTTGGAAATTGGAAAAATATAATAAAAATTATCCACACTGTCAGATCCTGTTACAGTCAGCACACACACACACACACACACACACACACACACACACACACACACACACACACACACACACACACACACACACACACACACACACACACACACACACACACACACACACACACAGACAAACAGTGGTTGTACTGGTTTTGATTACATAACCAGACAAGCAGATGAAGAGCGAGTAACAACCGGACCGCTGTCATCCTCCTGATCTGCTTTGATAGCAAGTATGTCCTCCCATCTACACAGATTTTCTCCACTGAGACAAAGTGGAAGAGGCCTTTAGACAATTACATTACAGCAGTTGGTATCTGATCACGGCTGGGTTTGTCACAAACTGCCATCTTTGATCTCCTTTACGGAAGCATTGAGCCATTTCCTCAGGATGGAGCAGAAGATAGCAGAACAGAGGGAAGGCTGCCCTCTTGAGGCTGCCGCCTATCAGTACCGTCCATCTCCATGTCAGGGTTTTATTTATTGTAACAGAGCTTATAATAATCTTCCGCTGGACTCAGATGCTGCTCCTTATTAAAGGTCAGGTTGTTTTCAATGGTGTAGATAAGAGGAATATTACCTTTCCAGCTAAAAAAGACAAATCCTCTGCTCCGAGTATGTGAAGGTCCTCCGTCGACTGGTCATTCTGAGGAAATAAAAAGGTTTTTCTTTTTATGTTTGGATGTCTCACATACTATAAGGGAAAAAACAGGGAAAAACATGTCATCCTGAAAAATGTGGGTATATTCCCAATGTAAAAGAGGTGAAATAATGCGCATTATTCTTCCTTTCCGTCTTATTTTTCATGAAGTTTGCCACATTTATGGACATGAATCACCTCTGAACTTGAAACAAATGATGAATGTGCAGTCAAAGTGTGAAGCACAGTCACAAAATATCACTACGCTCATTTCAAAGTCTGCTGCATTTGTCCCTTTTGCCTGTTCTTCACAGAAACGGCACGTTCGAGGCAAACTTACACAAAGACACCACTGTCGCAACGTTGTGTAAAGCACAACTCGCATATCTTTTAAGTCATGGGACACATCACGACCGATCTGAAGCTTGGCGAGCGCCTCTCCATTCCCACACACGGCACTTAAGTCACACTGTCAGCGTCTGAGTGCTGTTGCTGCGGCAGTGGGCAGAGACTCACCAGGTAGCTCTTGAGACGGATGAAGTGGACCCTCATGGGGATTGTGCGGTTGGAGTTGCGGCTAAGAGCCTTGATCCTGTCCACCAGGTCGGCACAGAACTGGTAGCCTCCTTTCAGCACGCACAGCACCACGATGTCATGGTCCCCCAGGTCGTCCATGATGTTCCGAGCCAGACGCTCTGTCCTGTAAACAGCAGGAAACCATCTCCTTTAACCCTCTGAAGAAAAGCTGAGCGTCTTATCTCACAGGAGATAAGCTCACAGCTGTGGGTGATTGTGTTGGTAGGCCGACATCCCCTGCGGGGGTTTACATCTGCCATGTGGCCCCTGATGATTTGGTGGAAGGTTAGGCCACAAGCTAAAGGGCAAGTGATGAGGTTTTGGTGCATCTAAGAACTTTAAACAATTTCTAAAGCAACATTTTTGGTCAGTTTGTTCAGAACGACTTCACTACAGCTGGGAAATTTTCACCTCTCAATGGAATAATATTGCTAGAATATGAATGTTGTTGTTTTCATACCTACGTAGGCCTAATGAATGATTCTGAGAAAACTAAAAAGTTAGCAACTATTGATAATCAGATGATTTCTAAAGCAAAAATCTAAATGTGCTTTTCTTTTCCATCCATAATAGAAAATTATAAACAGCATATTTTTCTAAGGCTCTACTGACAAAGCAATTAATCAGCTGGTGGAGAAAATAAATGGCTGCTTGACAGTGAAAATACCTGCAGCAGCTGCAGTATAGTAGTTGCAATTGTAATATACAATATTAATAGTTGCAGGCCTAATTCTGTGCATTACTGACTAAGAAATCTGCCGTTCTTGAGTTTTGTCTCATGGAATGCAGAACAGCAGAACACAGTTCATTCCTTTGGACATCGATTGATTATATTCTATTGGATTTGGCAAACATGGCCACGTTGTGATACATCACAGACGGCTGTGACTATTTTGGAAACTCAAAAATTAGCAGGGTTGGAGTGAGTCGGAGTTGTACCTGTCCATAATCACCCCATGTGGAATGATGACACAGTCTAAATCTCCGGAGTAGTGAGCTGGATAGCTGAAGAGGTCTAAACTGTACCCAGGCCATTCATCGTTGATCTGGGAGGGAAAACACAGACGCAAACATTATGTTGCAGTATCACTGCTGATCGCACTGCAAGTAGTAAAACACCAAAGCTTTAACAGTACTTTGAACCAAAATCAGCCTGAAGTAAGAAAAATCTGAAAGTGCGCAAAGTGTTCTCAATGCGCCGCAGCCGAGTGTGCGCATCCGTGAGGGACTAAACTTTTCCCTGCGCGCCTGGACGCCATGCAGCACTTGCCCTGCGTTCCCTGTCGTGCTCTCTGTCATTTCATTACCACAATCCCGCCGCTTGTCCCCTCGGATTGGACGGCGGCGTCTGCCATGTTGCTCTCCGCCGACACAGAACGAGGCTGTTCCCAGAGGGGAGTGCTGTTGAGGGCCTCCAGGAGGGTTTGCACCGGAGGAGAAAGGAGGAGCATCGGGGGGAAGAAATGTTCCCTGTTACCACATAACACCGTTTGCACGCTCTCTGCGCTGTGCTCTGCAACGCCGCTGCCACGAGGGGCGCCCTAACGTGTTATTCAGCACTGAGCTGCCTGCGCGGGGGCCAGCGGGGGCCAGTGGGGGCAGACGGGCCAGGACTTTGGTTTAACACGTAGTAGGCAGTGATGGAGGAAGTACACACATCTTCTATTTATCACAGTGTAAATATGCTGTATTACTCAAGTTTGTACTTAAGTATTATAATCAAAATATACATTCAGTGCCAAAGATGTGTATATTACCAGACAGTAATTGCTGATGTATTAATCACATTAATGTTGAGGCTGGTAAAGGTGGGGTGTATTTGAACTACTTTATAAATGTGTTTACTTTTACTAAAAGCTACTTTAAATAGTTCGCATGCTAGGTAGTTTGTGAATCTGCCTTCTGGGATGACTAAAAGTTTTATCTGAATCTTTAATATTACATCAGAATTTATTGAGTATATTTAGTACTATTCATCTGAATCTGCAAAGTAGTGGGTACCTGAAGCTATCAAATACATGCAGAGGAGAAAAAAGTGCAGCACTTGCCTCTGAAATGCATTAGTGTAGAAATATTTAGAGTAACTGAAAATGTAAATACTCAAGTAAAGTACCCTACTTGAGTGAATGTACTTGGCTACTTTCCACCACTGGCTATGATATAAGAACGCCTAATTACATGAAATAGTCCTGTATTCAAAATTTAAAGAGTAATAAAAGTACAATGGTGCACATTCAGCAGAATGGACAGCAGTATTAACATTACAAGTGGTCATTATGCAGAATGGCCCCTTTCATAATTACATTACTTAATGTATTAACGGACTGCAGTATTTCAATATCATAGCCAGTCAAGGTGGAGCTAATTAGTTAAATCCATAACAATGCATCCTATTTTAGAAGCTGCTACATTTCAGATGCAAAATCTTACTCTGTAGCTACTGTGAAATCAGTTCAGTTGGGTAAAAAGCACAGTTTCCCTCTCATCCATCCATCGCTGTTTCTGAAAGGCAGGAACGTGCACCAAGAAGAGAGAAAAAGAGAGACATCAGCAGGAAAGTCGAGTAGAAAACACGCTATCACCCCAAAGACATAATGGATGTTTGTAGAGCTCTGTGAGTAATTTCAACTCAGTGCCAATAAGCAACACTTAAACCCACAACTCCCTCTTTAATTTCTTCACCATGTGGATGACATGAAAGCTTCTGAACAAACGTGATAACATCGCCATCTGGTGGAGAGGGACACACACTTCTGGCCAAGGCTGCTTTTGTTCTGATCCAATCAGTTTGTTTGCACCCAGATTTCATATTCCCATAGTTTCTGAGTCACGCACCCTCCCAAACGTCTCATCCTATCTGCAAACCTGGCAGCCTGTAATTTAAGAGATCCAGATGCCACACCCAGTCTCCTATGCACAATATAATCTGTGTGTGTGTGTGTGTGTGTGTGTGTGTGTGTGTGTGTGTGTGTGTGTGTGTGTGTGTGTGTGTGTGTGTGTGTGACACAGTGTGTTAAATGAGTGAATTTTAGATGAACCACCCATGTGGTCAGTTACTTCAGCACCAGCAGGATCTGGGCTGTTGTGTCACTGCACATTAAAATAGTGTGCTGGGCTCTGTTGAGGGGGGACAAGGTGTCTGGGCAACCCACCCATTCTCTTCCTCAACAGCTGTAATTATAAACAGTGGTACAATGACAGCTGGGGAGGCAGATGTCAACAGCAACATTAGATTTCAATCAGCCTGCGCAGTGTCAACACTCCTGAGGAATGAGGAGGTGTAAAAACTACGCCGTGTGACTAAACCTCTCAAAAATGTCAGAGAACAGTTATTATTCTCTGCACAACTTATTTCACAAGACGCTTTCGCTTCAAAGCGGACTCTGATGTTGTGATAATCACGAGCGGCCTGCACTGAGCGTCTTGTCACATTGTTTTTGATGCCCTCCCTGTTGGTGAGTGCAGGCCGGCTCCTTCGCTGCCCTCCAGGCGCAGGGGAGCAGTCTGGCTTTGGCATTTCACACTCGCTCAGCAGTCAAGGCCTGTGACCGTCCACAGACTCTACAGCCAACTGCTCCCTTACACCCTCGCCCCTGTTGTTTGGCCAATTATGAATATTCAGCTGCTATGAAAGTAATTCTGTCAGACATGCAGCTGTCCAGCCAGATAGTGTCAGCGGTGCTGTTTGTAGTGCAGAGGGGAGAATCTCACAAGGACGTGACCGTTCTCCTCCTTTACTAGCAGATTTTCACATGTAAAAATTGAGTGTGAGATGACCTAAATACAACGTATTGGATGTTTCTTTCATTTGATTTAGATTATTCCTCTGTTGTTGTCAATAAACAATCACAATGATCATCATCTTGGAGTAAATTTTAAATCAATCCCATTTGCAAAGTCCAGCTGCCAGCACCAAATGTGTATCAATCCGCTGCTGAAAATAGTCCCTAACAAATGCAATATTTAGGCTTGTTTGAGTGATTTTTGCAAAAACTTATTGTGACCAACTTTTTAAGAAAAAAGGTGCAGCTATATATTTGTGACCTCTTTTCATAGATTTACATTTTCAGAAGGAACAAATAAGCTTGAAGCTGAGTACTGAGACAGACTTATTGGTCTTTTCATGGGATTTGTTGACCATAAATATACACTTATCCTTTAATTAACATGAATAATATAATGTATGGTCGGGCGTTGCTGCATGTGTTGCTTTGTAAATGTGTACAATGTAGAAAATGGCCTCATTTTTCAGAGAGGAACTGTAAATATGAAAGCTTCTCCAACTCCAAAAACACTAAAAACCTCCTTTCCTTTTCTGTTGGCGACACTGGCCTATAAACTTGATTTTGGTACATTGTGCATTTCTTTGTCCGTCTGAGTGCATGTACACTAACATGTTGGATAGGAGCCATAATAGAAGGAGGGGACACGCAGAGCCATAAAAGGGTTGATGTCTACTGGCAGTCACTAACCTTGGTTGACTTTCAGTTATCACAACAGCCACTGATGCCTTCGCGTGACGGCGAGCAAAACCATGAGTCTCCGCTCTCTCGCAAACTCCACAATAAAAGATGCTGATGTATAATCCAGCTGTATTACATATCATTTTTTAATGCGTTGAAAACCCTTTCCAACAAAGCAAGTCAAGCACAATGGTGCACATAAACACATGTTGAGAGTTCATGAGCTAATTCACGAGAGTAGGAAAGCAAAAAAAAAAAAAAAAAAAAAGTAATAGCCTACATTAAGCATACCATAAAAAAAACATAACAAAATACAAAAAAACAAATAGGCCACACAACATAAAAAGTGTCTATAAACAAGGTTAGACTGCTCAGAAAACACATTATTTGACATAATGACTTGTCCCTTCTTTAGTGCTTCATGATTAACATTTACAATGCTCATAAATGTTGGTTACTGAAAAAAAAAAAAAAAAAAAAAATCAGTTTGATAGTGCTGAGACAAGCATGAATCCAAATGTCTACATTTGTTTTGGTGTCAATTCTACAGTCACTAAAGCAGCACCAGCAGAATAATATACGGACTTAAATGATTTCTATGCAAATAAGCGCCCAGAAGAGGACACAGTTTTTCAAAATGTGGAACGCAACATCATCTTTACATCAAAGTGCTCTCGTTGGAGCCGAGCAGCAGCAGTTCAGGTGCATCCGGATGCTTCTTTCATGGCGATGATCAGTGGCTCCATGCTAAAGCATCTCTGGACCTGTGCTGTAGACTCAGGAGCAAGGATCCACTGTGTGAGCATGTAAAACTCTATTAACATAATGACTTCCCTGTTTAAGTGGATTGTGGTTCATGTATTGAAAAACAAACTCAGTTACAGGCGTTCTTGACAAAGTTTCTTTTCTGCAGAAAGTGATATATCCTCGTGTAATCCTCTCACTGGGACAACACTGTTCACTCTATTGTAGCACCAGAGCTAAATGATGGATTTAAATGAGGAGAAAGAGACATAATGTTGTATATATTTGATAACATCATATATTCTACCTGACTTCACGATGGCACGCTGTTTCCTGTCACTTTTGTCTTGGTTACATCAGCATTTTGGCATCATCAGAAACTTTTCCTCTGCAGTGGAGGCGGTGAAAAACAATACAGACATCATGAAGGATTCAAACAAATTTTTTTAAAAAGAAGAAAAAGAAATAAATTGCTCCTTGTCCAGCATAGGCTACGGAAGCCCTGAGAGGCAAGTGAGGAAAAAAGTTTGATCTAAAATTATTTTCACTTCTGTGTGAAAGGTGAAGAAATGTTTTTGCCAGGATCATTTTTCTAAAATTTTCTTTATATTTTTAACTGTGAAACTGAGGAAACTATTTTTTTTTTGTCAGGATAATTTTTATGTTGTTGTAATTCTCATTTCGACCACAAGAGGCTGAATTGCACCACTGCCCCATGTTTTAAATAGGACTGAAAGCGCTCATGTTTTCCTCTAAGTGAGTTTTCTAAACACATGTGTGTTAGCATGTTATGTAGCATTACTGTGATTCTTTAATTGGCACTAACCTGCAGTTAGCATTAGCTATACTAACATTAGTCATGCTAACAGGGACACTTCACTCCTTATCAGAACATGTGGCCGAAATCAACAACAAACAGCCAAAACCTTCACTTGCCAAAGATAAGAAACTTAGAAAGACTATCCTCACAAAAACCTTTTTTTTTTCTCAATAAAATAATTTAAGTCAAGTTTTTTGGTCTCTCATTTTCCTCTCAGGGCTTCTACAACAGATCAACAGAAGAAGACAAAATCCCTTTTTTTGTCATTGTGTCAGTGAATCGTGTGACTCTGTGACTGTCTACCAATGCGCTGCAGAACCAAAACCAACAGAGTGAAAATAATTTGCTTTTAAGTCGATATCCTCCATCTTAATGAATGATGTCAAGCTTGTCTGATTTGATGACAAGTATTTATTTATTGTTTTACAGATAACATACTTCACAGGGTTACCTTAGAGGTAAGATCTCCTGACAGAACTCTGTTTTGACTTGTCGGAGACAGAGGGGGAAGATGAACATACTTTTATCAAGCACACATTGTAAACAACTGAGCAATATTTAAGTCTAAATGGCGTACCATAGAATAGGTGAGAGACAACAAAATGTAAGTAAGAAGATGTGCCTCTTGCTTGCAAAGACAAAAGTTTCATTTTTACAAAACAAATAATGGTCACTGACATATTTTTTCTACTTTTTTAGTGGCTGAGAGGTAGAATGAAGTATTTTCAGTTAAAACCAATGATTTGATTTATTTATTTTATCATATCATTTCATCATTATGAGTGAAAACATTATGAGTGAATAAGTAACCCCAGCCCTCTGAATATAATGTGAAATCTGTACAAAGCCCCAGTCTCCATCGACTGCGGTATTGTTTGGATTTTTATTGTGAAACTTTTTGTTTGTATCCCAAATGTCCAACGTTACGAGCAGAGGAAATATAATTTCTTTTTTTCTGGTTAGGATTTCACAGCACCTCTCCAAACTGTGGGACAGAGAATTCCTTTGTTTAATACTGTGAATAGCAAGGTCAGTCCATGTTTTTTGTAGATGAGCCGCAGAGATGGATATATTCAGTTGGAAGTATCCGAATGAACGCTCCCGGGTCCTTCTGTGGGCGATGTCACTGACGAAGGAGTCGGAGCATCTTGCCAGCCACCATTTGTCTGTGTAGATAAGATGGGGAATAGTTTAGCTTCAATGCAAAACATTATGATACCGTTTTGGCGCAGATGTGTCTTCAAGGAATAAGCTGGCACAGTTCAATATTTTTCTTATCGGTAGCAAATCCCATGAAAAGACCGAAGCAAACACCGAATTGATCAGAATAACTAGTATCGCTGAAGCTTGATAATTCGAATTCCTCTGTGCCACAGAGCTCCACTGTTGTCCAAAAACTATTAAAAACACATGAGCGAGCCACACTTTTGCCCAAAATCCCCTCATTACACTGCACACACTGTAGTTCATTTTGAATCAATCCCTCATTCAGTACACTGTCCTGCTGCTGTTAATACTCACAAGAACACCAAATGTGTATTCATCCACAGATGAAAATAGTCCCCATTTGACCTGCATGAACTCCAGGACATATTTATACCTCTTCAGTCGGAACATTTGGGCTTGGGGATGATTGCCACAGGCAGAATGGACTTAGAGATGCATTGTTTGCTGACAAAAACATAAATATAGAAAATCACCACGATGTTAATCCTTTAACTAACATAAATGAAACAGGACATGCTGCATCACTCTGGTCATGCTGCTGCGTGTATTGCTGTTTTAAAAGCAATCAGAAAATGGCTCCTCTTTCAGGTAGATAGCAGGATTATTTGGACCTTAAAGTAAAGAAATACTACATTAACCCGACTTCAACAGCAGTGACAGTGAGTCTGTCCAACTGATATTTCACATTCGAAAAACTGACAAACACTCTTTTTAAGAGACTCTCCATTAAAAGTATTATTGTGCCACTTCCCCCATCTTTCCCTCCGAGCCGCTGACATAATGAGAGATAAACAGAAGAGCTGAAACACAGAATGTGCAGACCTTTCATATATCTCAGAATATAGCCCTGAGATGGTTGATAAAAGAATAAATTATCACAATAAAAAAAATGGCTCTTTAAAATGGAGGGCTTCTCAAATCATGATAAAAGGTTGACTAAAGACCATTAAGGACATTAATTGCAATTTCCACGCTATTAGTGAGAGCTGGGAACGTGCTTTGGCAGCCTCTTATTTCCAAACCCTGTTATTTCGCGTAAAGACTGTCTGTCATCTTATTCAGAGGCGAGAGGGGAAAAAATAAAGAAAAAAAAAAAAAAAACATTTCCAGCCTCTGAGAGAGGCAACACCCACCAGCAATTTGAGGGGTGTAATTGCTGCTCAAGGATAAAGATGGAGAGGTGAACCACGAGAATTCAGTCAGTAGATCTTTTTTTTCTTTATCTGGACCAAATGAATACGAGCACCAACACTTCATTCACAAGCTGCGCTGAAACACTGCAATTTGTATTTTTAGTGTATTTATTACAAAAGAGCTAGAACAGACTCATCATCATCACCAGAATGCACTAAAATAGTTCTTATTCTTTTCTGAATCTGTGTATTTCTTCCAGAGCTGAGTGATGTAGCCTAAAATCCCAATAATCTGTCACACTTTTGAAGATTGGTTAAACTTCTGGTTATACGCGACATTCATACATTCAGACAATTCACTGAAACCTTTACAGTAAATACGTGTTGGTTTGACATTCATTAACCTCCGTTTACCGCTTCCAATCGCGTCGCAGAGCTAAACATCTGTTTCTCTGAAAATTACTGTACATATCCAACCATCTCTGAAGAACACATGCAGCTGTAAGTATTTTCAGATTCCTCAAAGAGACTGTCGAGCATCTGGATGGAAAAATACTACCGAACGGAAAAAAATTTTTTAACCAACTTCTCAAGCTGCGACTGAATTTCCCGATCCAGGTAGATCCTGGAACTCACAACTTATGTAAGAAAACATAAAACATTGGGGAGATACATTAATATACATCACTATAACTATTACTTTCCTTATTAGAAGTATAATGTATTATTATTATGATTATTATTAGAAAAACTACTTTAAAACTTTTCATTTTGGCTCCCGATGTACAAATTGAGCAAGAAGTTGGCTAATTTCTGGCTGCTGTCTTTGTTTGGAATAGTACATTTTTATATGGTGCAGCAAACAGGATGTTTTTTCATCCAGATGGTTGTAAGAGTCTTTAAGGATTCTGGAAATACCTTCACAACAGTTTTGTTAAACTACAAAACTGTTCTTTTTTTTTTTAAAGATCATTGGGTATTTATTTTGTGCTTCGCTCTGTAATGGTTATACCTGACAGGCACAAATTGTGGCTAGAGATTCATAATATCAGTAAGTCAATAAATTTGGTTTATTGCCAACACACACTTAGTTTGCAGGTTAGTTTGGATATTTGCACTTTTCGTTAAAGGTCTTTTGTCTTTCTGACAGTGTACTGAACACCTCTTTCCAGTTGAGCCTGTTGTATGTTGCAACTGGCCTGACGCATCCACGTTCTTATTTTAGCACGAGGGGTGTTGCAGGCTTGGCTGTCAGTGCTGCTGTTCCTGTGGATGAATGATCTGACCAATGTGCTTGGACTGTTAGCCCAGAGCCCCTCTCTTTCTGTCCCTGTGACTGTCGTATTGATTCTGTTCAACCCCGTGCGGCCTGTCGCTATGGATCTACATGCTAACGCACTGCCTCCAGTGTTAGCTGTCCCGCCCTGCCCAGCCCAGCAAGGAGAACTGGAAAACTGGCCCAGCCTTTGACAGGTTAGTTAGAGAGTTATTTTAAGAATTAGCAACTGGGAACTTTTTTTTTTGTGAAGCCAGTCTTGGAAGGGGTATGACTTGTCCTATGGTGCCAGTGTGAGAGCAGTGTTGGGAGGGAGGATGACACCTGTGTCCTTGTTCCTGTCGTCTGCAGGTGTCTCGCTAACGCTAATATCTTCCGACAGACTAGGAGCGTGTCCAGCTACTCAGCCTGGTAGCTGCCTCATTGCCTGCCACCTAGGGCATGACTGGAGCAGGGGGGCAACTGGCTGGACAACAGCCCAACCCTGGCTAACTCTGCTAAGTGGCATCCCAGCGTGCACACAAAATTACACAATAATATACACATCCTGCAACTGTGGAGTCATTGCACAGCAAGACAGCAGAGAAACGTCGAGAAGGACAGAAGGAGATTGTTTACAGGTCTTACGTTGATGCCCTGTGGACTGTACATCTGGCTGGCTGCGAGGCTGTCACTGTATCCTCCGGTCTGGCTGATAACATGGCGAAGGGTATCCACCTGGAACAGCGGGGACACACAGACAAAAGGCCTGGTCAGACAAAAGCTCTGGATAACAAAGACAGCCATGCACAAGGAAAGGTCAGTCTGATAGTAAAAGGGTACCATAAACAGGAAAAGGTTACAAACAGTGAATCAGAATGATTTGGCCGCTATTACAAGCTTGATAACAGACGTTGCAAAAGGACGAAAATACAAGAAAAAGTACAAGAAATAGCTAATTATGGATGCATTTGTGGTTGTGGCTGAATAATACATCACAATCCAACATTAAAAACACTACTTTGCAGCTCATACTGACAGTGCTGATTCCCGTCTTTCACCACACGAGACTAAAGCGAATGCTCCGATGAATCTTCACATCGTAAACGTGTTGACACAACGTGGCCGCCAATACAGACGTGGCGTAACTGAGGTCGCGTCATGCAATCTTTTGCTCTAAAAGTTTTTTTGGAGTGAGGCCATTTCTGTGTTCTTCTAGGATTCACTGGAAGCTACTGTGTAGCTTTTGGCAGAGCAGCCCATCAGGTTACGCATGAAAACGCACCCGCTGTATGGATTTCACAACAAATGAAACCGATCTGGACGAGGCCCACTCAGTCAAACTGCACTTTCTCTTTTCTTTTTCGTCTTCTTTTGATTGTAAAGCCCTGAGAGCCACTCTGACACATTCCGAAAATATAACCTTTTAAAGGAACATGAGCTTCACTAATTAAAGGTGACCCTAAAGACCTCTTTACCTCCTATAAGGTTTGTCCATTTTGCATATTCATGAATGACCTAAAGCGTGTGGAGAGCTGATCTGAACAGAAAAGGAGGCGCACAGAGGGAGACAGAAATGATGCCAAAAGCACTGAAACCAAATGAGAATATCACCTCGGGTGGTGATTCCTTAATCTATGGCGAGAGTTGTAACACTCAGAAGCACTGTGTTGGTCATCACTGTCCACTGGGGCAAGGTCAGGCTACAGTGCACCAGTGGCTATGTGAACTCTTGTCAGGAGCGCTGATGAGTGTTGCACCATTTCCAAAACTGTCTGCAGTCGTCTACTCAACTGCCGGTTGACAATGGCTTCTACATTAACGTAACGCTTCGGGCAAAGTGTAACCTCTGTTTCACTGTGTAGGTCAAGCTGTTGTGGGCCTCTGCTCTCCCAGACTGGACAGTGGTTGAACAATGTTACAAGTGATGTGGGACACTAAGCTTGAAGAGGCGCCTACCTGGGATTGTATGTTGGCCCCAACCTGCCCCCCTTGGTACGAGTCCCCATTGAGGGACTGCACACTCATGAACAAGTCTCCGGAGTTTGACATGTTAAAAGAGCCAGCAGAACCTGAGAATACACAGAGGCAGAGGAGAAGAAAAAGAGCAAGGAGAGCAGGACAAAGATAAGAGAGAAGGGAAGAGGAGAGGAGAGGAACAGAAAAAGGAGTTAAAATGATCATGCATAAGCAAAAGTGCACTGAGTGGGTTAGTTTGGGAGGGCAGCTGGCATCATGAAAAAGGCTTTTTCTGCAAACCTGCACGCTACAGATGCAGTACATGCACAATAAAACATCAGTGAAGCATAATTTAAAAGGAAAAATCAGCCAACAAGAACCACGAGACAGATAATCATCATAAAACTGTTTAAGTCCAGTTTAAACAAGCCTTATGGATTATATTATAGTTAAACGTCCGTGCTGCTAGTGTTTCATTAAGGAAGTAATAATTGATCTGCAGGAAGACCCAAAGAATCGTCGTCGTCCTTTAATGGACCCCAGCTCCCCAGATGTAAAGAGACCATCGCGTAACTTGATTTCAACACCCGGTCCTAATCCAATACAGTTGCGAAGTCTCTATATGACAAAAGACTCCGCTTGCCCTCTGAGCAGCTTAATGGCATGCACAAGGTCAACCGGACAAGAGGCAGGAAAAATTAACGTCCACGAGACCAAGAGGTCAATAACAGAGACAGAGAGAGAGAAAGACAACGAGTGGGAGAGACGGACGGCAAAAAGGCAGAGAAGAAGAAGAAAAAATGGAGCAAGAAGAGCAAGACGGCAACTCCATATTACTGGGTTAGTTAAGAAGAAGAAGGGTGTCCTGTTAGTCTAAATCAAACAGCACCAGAGACTGAATTCTTGAGTCGGGGCTCGGGTATGAGAACATTATTGTGCTCTGTCTTGTGCATCTGTCTGTGTCTCCTCTGGTATAAAAAGAATCTTCTATCCATAGAGCTTCGTTCACTTTAACCCAGTGGTCTGTGATCGGCTGGAGATTGAGCTCACCTGCTGAATTGGGAGTGGATGGGGAGTTCGCCTGGCTGCCGTGAGCAGACACGCTGGTTGCATTGACTGCGGTCCTCGCCGCATACATGTTGGCCTCTTCTTGGAACTTGCCGATGTTTTTCTTGTATCGGATTCTCTTGTTCCCAAACCAGTTTGATACCTGTCAAAGCAGCAAGGATAAGAGTTACAACGATTTTAAGATGTCACAGATCTGTGCAAACAAACCAATGAAAGTCAGACGATGAACATTAATACTCAACACCAAAGCCTGGATTATGCTTCCTGCACCAGTTAGCACACCATCTTTTAGCACCAGCCTTTGCGGGTGCTATGACATAATTGGTTTCCACATGGACTACACCTGGTTGTTATTGGTTTTTGGGATGCTAGACTGAGTATTTTTGATTGTCATGGATCAGACCGATGAGGAAATATTATTCCTATAGTGCTGACAGCTTTGCTCCTTCTGGGTACCTGTGACACTGTGATGCTGCACTTCTTGGCCAGCTCTTCTTTGGCCTCCTCGCTGGGATAGGGGTTACTGAGATGGGAGTAAAAGTACTCGTTTAGGATCTCTGTCGCCTGTTTGTTGAAGTTCCTCCTCTTTCGTCTGGACAGACAGCAGAAAGGAGACAGACAGAATTGAAATTTATAAGAAATACACGGTCAACAAATACATGAATTCTTCTCTGACACCGACAGCGCTGAAACATTAAAGGTACATTTTTCCTAGTTTCTGTCGCCCACATGGACGCACACACAGACCTGGCATCGAGAAAGCGCGAGCGCAGGATCATGACGGCCTCGCAGGTGCTCTGTTTCAGCTGCATCTGGATGGAGCTGAACTTGCGGTGGATGATGCCAACCATGCGCTCGATCTCTTTGGGCGAGATGGGTCGTGTTCGAGACTGCTCCCTCAGCAGGTTCATCACATGGGTGGTGAACTCATTGCACGCCTGGATGCACAGACAGACAGGATTCATAAAAAGAATAACCATTGCAGAGGCTCGGTAGCTTCAGACGGAACAAAAAGAATGAAATTGGATTTTGGAGAGGCCGTACTTTCTCCGGTAGGCCTTGGCCTCGTAGAGGCAGTGTGTAACGGCAGCAGCGTTAGAGGTAATAAGAGCAGTCTAAATTAAAGCAGCAGACAGTGCAATGTTTCACGGCAAAACAAATGTGGCGGTGGAGTCGTACAGTGGAGGCAGCGCGACTTGCGGTGCTCTCTGAATATTAAAAAGGCTTCTCTTCAATGGAAGAGAAAATGTGACAAGTGAAGAGAAATCTAAAATGACAGCAGGCTTTCAGTCCCGTTAACGTTCAAGAGGTTTAAACTGTCTCTCTCTCTCTTTTCACTCCATCTTTCAGTCTACCTCGTTCTCCCTCTGTCTGAATCAGTCACTGGATATGACTGCATTCAGAGTCAAGGTGTCTGCTGCTTGTCAACACCAGGGTTACGTCAGTCAAAGTGATGCACCGAGCCGCCGTTCTGCTTGCACACACACGCCAGACACTACTCACTCATACGCACGCCAAGGTGTACGTAGAGTGGTGACACAAAAATGCTCAGGTGTGTATTGACTGTGACAGTTCGCGATGACTAGCCTTCCTCGGAGAAGATGACAAACCCAGAACGCTTTGACTTTCCGAGGGAATGACAAGATGTTACAGTCTTTGGAAAAGAGCCGGTGTGTGACTGATATAATGGCTGCTTGCCTGTCGAAGATAACATCTCTGAAAGCTTGGCTTGTCATGAATTGGCCTGTGAGAGCTGATTTCAAGAGTGTTATACGTAGTTAAAAAAAATAAAAAATCCATAATTTATACCAACTTATTCCTCTTAAGGCTCAAAGACGAGGCCTTATCCAACATGCATTGGACAAAGGGCAAGAAAAAAGCCTTGGATACAATGCCAAGCAGTAATGGTGCTGAAGGATAATATGCACTCTTAAGCTATTCAAAGTCTCCAGTTCACCTCAGCGAGATGTTTTTTCACCATATAAGTACACACAGGAACTTGAGGGAGAACCTGTAAACTTAATATATATAGAATCCCTCTTAATTTTCCTGCTTTTCTTCATCTTATTTTTGTCATCCTACAACAGAAAAATCTCCTTTCGCTTGCTTCGCTTTGCAGGCACAGGTCAGAGGTCAGGGTCAGAACATGGACACATTAGCAGGGCAGATCAGATAATCCTGTAATTAGTGAATCCATGTTCAAACTGTGATATATTGGAATCCTACTGATGAACTTTTGTATTTACTGATAAAATACTTAAAGGAGAGGAACTAAGATGAATAACTGAGGTAAGCAACAATCGTCCTGCCCACCTGCTCATACTTCTCCAGCTCCGTGTGGTAAATTTGTCGGATCTGAGTCAGCTTGGCCCGGTAATCGGAGTGTTCTGCTGAGTTGTCGGCGCCGATGCCACCGGTGGCTGCGGCGGCGGCTGCGGCGGCTGCTGACCCACCGCCTTTCTCTGGCCCGGCCACGCCCTCCGCCAGCAGCATGTTGTCCAGTCGCATCAGCTGAGGATCTGGAGGCTCCTCCTCCTGGGCGCCACGGATACTGAGCACTGAGGACAGCAGAAGAAAATGACGTGAAAGCAGCGGCAGACACTCCCATTCACACGGATGTTCAAAATGACCGAAAAGCAAGAATTTAACTACGACTAAGTCTTAACTATTTCTCCCGCTCCAGCCTCCCAAGTGAACTCCCTGAAATATGGCCGTCGTTTTAATAGTTCAAGTCTGAGCCATAAAAACCTGCAGCCTCACAGTGGCTGGCAGCTAGGCAGGACCATAAAACTATAATTTTATCGATTCTGGCTATCATTTCATGTAAAAAAAAAATTAACACAGCCTTCCACCAGAGTTCATCTTTCATTGCTCTCCTTATGCTCAGACTATGTTTAGTTTCTGGCCGGTGGCTTTATTATCTTGTCAGACGCCATTTAAACAGGAAAACAAACAACACAAATTAATAAAAAAAATAAAGGTAAAAGGTTCAATGATCACTTGATTTGAGATCACTGAGATTAATCAGCAACAGCACCACACCTGGAACAGCAGGACTGCATTCACAGAGCGAAGGGTGAAGGCTGCTTTCACAGCTGACACTGAGGTCTGTCTACATGCTTGTTTGGGGGTCTGAACCTGCACACATTCACACACCTACAGCTCTCAACTGACACTCAGCTCCCATGGTGTGGAGACTCAAGTGGAAGCACAACAAAGACAGGCCTGCTGAGACAAACAACACAAAAATCCGCCTCACGTCCACATAAACAAATGCGGTCTTGCGCACGGCCAGATATTCTGAGAGCACATTCGAGAAACCTGCTGACCGTGCGAATAATGCTTTTTTAGAGCGTGAAACACACAGGTGTTTCTCCATGAATTTTCATTTAAAAATCACTTGTACTGCCCTGCCTCTTTCAGCCACCAGAAGGCTCCCTCGGTAAAGCAGCAGAGCGTCCTGCTTCCCTCAGAGGTGCTGAAAACAGGCGACCAGGTGCAGCCCTTCCTTCCATCCACTGTCTTCAAGGACAAAGACAAAGCTTGCACTGCCACACGGTTTTTCATACACACTTTAACCCACGCATCTATCAAAATGTTTCAGGAGGGCGATCTAATACTACACCCTGCATGTCTCTTCCATGATGACTGTAGACAGTGAGGGTAAATGACAGGTTGTGTGACGGAGCAGTAAAGCCATATTGTAGCCAACAGTCTCCGCTCACAGCGACGGCTCTTTTGTAATGAGGATGTAAGGTTGAGTCGCCCTGTGACCTTTGCTGGTGAGCAGGGGGGTCCAGATGGATTCCCGGGGCCGCATGGGGAGCTTGTCTACCCTAGTCCTCCTCTTTTCAACCCCCCCTCGCTCTCCTGTTTCCTTCTCTCTCTTTTTCTCCTCCAGCAATAACATCATCCATTCCCATCAGCTCCAACACGTGAGCAAGCTCAGCTCAAGAGGCAAATGTCAATGGCTATCAGACGGCTGGAAAAGGTCAGGAGTTCAGATTGGGAGCAGACGCATATGTGTGTGTGTGTGTGTGTGTGTATGTGTGTGTGTGTGTGTGTGTGTATGTGGGTGGGTGGGCGCATGTACACATGTGCTGGTGGATGGATACATGGATATTTTTCATGTGAATCACACCAGCGGGAAATTATAACACTCGCCAATTTCACTCTGACAAAATAGTGGCACATCCCAACCAGAGGGGGAATCTAATGAGCCTAAGAGTGATTTATTCATTCCCTCCAAGTCCCCGAGTGCACAACTAAAAGCATGAAATGGATTAAATAAATACAATTAATAAGGAAAATCAAACAATTCACTGTGCTGTGGCATAATCACCCTAACCACAGCCATCAGCTTTATTTATTTCTGTTCAGTAATAGCAATGAAATCGATTAGCCCTCAATGCCAGTCAGAGTGCTCGTTGTGAACTCTGCAACCATGGACTATACATTAACATAATCACCTGACAGAGGGAAGTGCCCTCTATTACAATACATCACATGCCCCCAGCACCAAAAACCTTTTATACACAGTTTGTAGTCTACTGTAGCAACAAAGGCATGGCGGCCATACTGCTGCGATTCCCTTATTCCACAGATAGTCACAGATTAGTATCTATAAAAGGAAGATGGCCATCATCTAATCTTGATCATTACCGACAGACTTAATTGAACAATGAGAGGACACAATTCCCCTCTCTGTCGCTTCCTCCCTCCCTTCCTCCCCCCCTCCCTCCCTCCTTCTTCTCTCCTCCCCTTTGTGCACGCTCTTGTATAATTCTTCCCTGAGATGTGGGGCACTAAACCCAAAAAGGCAACGCATAAAAAATGAATATGCATCATAAACAATTCTCCAGCCACTTCCTGAATAATGAATGGGATTCTAAGAATAAGCCTTTGTTTTGCTTATTGACAAAATTAATTTCTGCTGTTTTACTTCCTTAAGAGCTGGCTCATACCCATCGCCACACTGCCTGCTGTTTGCAGACAACAGGAGTGTAAATAAACATGACGATTAAGCCACCCACTCATACAGGGAGAATCAAGGTGCATGCACACACACACAATGCAAACATACACTTTGTGCATGAGCGTAAGCACTCAAATAGGCACACACACACAAGAAAAATACACAGCTATGCATATTGGCAGACTACCCTGAGCACCCAGCCTGGCGCCCTGCGAGTGCTTTTAAATGAAAACATGTTTAATTAATGATGTTGAAGTATTCTGTCACAATTAGGAAGATTTACGGTCAAACAAGGCAGCAGTGATGTCCCTGACAGCCATGATGAAAGTTCACCCTTCTTGCCTCTGACTGGCAGCTAGCAGCCAACACTGGACTGGATCCATTTCCCATCAATACAGTAATGCAATACACTCCGCAGCACTGTAGCGTATATATGTGTGTGTGTGTGTGTGTGTGTGTGTGTGTGTGTGTGCGTGCGTGCCTGCGTGTGTGTGTGTGTGTGTGTGTGTGCGTCCTTCCTTGCCTAGCTCTTGTCCACATCACATGACCCCAGAGAGGGCCAGGCAGTGGCTGTGCTCTCTATTGATTGTGTGGGCACACGTCATCTAGGGTTTCAGCAGTTAATAAATCAGGCCTGCTCCTGACACAACCGTGTGTGTGTGTGTGTGTGTGTGTGTGTGTGTGTGTGTGTGTGTGTGTGTGTGTGTGTGTGTGTGTGTGTGTGTGGGCCTGTCACAGACCAGTCAGCAGAAGTGAAAGCGACAGCCACATGATAATGTAACATCACCACCATTCATCCCTGCCACACAGCATTCTGAGACAAAACAACAACAACCTAGGAACCTGAAAAAAGCAGCGTGATTTACAGCCGACATGACAAGTATCACTAATACAAACCCTCCCCTCCCCGCTCCTTGAAGGAGTTCAGCATCCTGCTCTCATCTGCATTTGATACAAGCCCAATAAAGCAGTCTTCATAAGACGCAGCACTGTTACATATTTTCATACTGACCCGCACACCAGAGGTAAACTACAGTGCGGAGCAATGCAATTATGATAACTGGGAACACTAAATGAATATTATGTTACATTACATCCAATTTACTGTACATGTGGTCATTTCTACTACGCTGAATCTTGGCTTTGATAAAGAAAGGACAATCACTGTGGAATTACTAATCATACCTCACAATATAGCCTATGCCATGAAAACAATTGCTGTATTTTAAATATTGTGTTATTTAAATGGCCTTAAAGCTGGAGCGCGGGACTTTTCCATATAAATGTTACATTCAATACAACAAGTTCACACAATGCTGATTAAGCTTATCACCGCCACATAAATCTCTCTGTATTTTGCAGTAGACCAGAGTCTTTAGATCTGGTGTCTGTGGCGGCGTTCCCGCACCGGAGCACCGGTGTGATGTAACATCAACCAGCAATGACTGTAGACTGTAGCGACGGAGCAGGCAGAGCAACTAATAGTATGGTGGAGCCTGAGGTGCCATAAGCACCTCGACAGTGTTTGTATAATTACTCTGCCAAACGGGGGAAGACAAAAGTCCCACACTGGAAGTTTAAAATGTCCTAAACTTTGTTTGAACTTAATCTGGGACACTTTCTCAGGCCCAAAATGTTCTTTCCAGCACCAGATAACGGGATGCTGTGCACCAGTGAGCGCACCACCAACTTAGCACTGCACTCCTACGACACTGTCCGACACTTATCTTTAATTATTCTCCTTCATGGGCACCTACATTACCCATAATGCAATGTGACTGCCCATAGTTTGGTCAAGAGATTTGGGTGCGTTATGTTAGTAGCGGCTAATGTAGCTTTGAGCAGCTAGCCTCAAGCAGAGATAGGAGTGTGCTTCAGAGGTCTGGTCAGGTCACACCTTTCTAACTACAAACCTTCACATGTTTTCAACCCAACCAGCAGAATAAAACTTGGCTTTTTCTGCAAATTTCAATTTCATATTGTCAAGGGTTAAGGTCTGGTGTAGGCATAAAAAACACTTGATTACAGTTAGAAAAAGATATTTTGGCTCTTAATACCCAGTTTCAAACAGCAGTCTGTCCTCTCGCCTTGCTGCCACGCCGCCACCATCCCATCCTCCTCCTGATGGCTCAGCTCCTGAAGGCCCACATGTCATGCTATGTATCTGACATGTTGCCTCTGAAGCCACAAAAGGTTTTACACAACTATATTCACATGTGCAGCAGTCCTCTTCAAGAATGTTGTCCAAACACAAGCAGCCACACAAAAGCTTTACCTCAACAAAAAGGCGTCAAAATTAAGATTGAACAATTTCTCACTTTGAGAGCGCACACACGGTGAGACGAAGACTGGTGTGACCTTCAGGTCCATCAGAATTAAAACACATTGCACAATTCTCCTCCTGCACACCATGTTTCAGTAACCAAGCATTTTTAACTTCAGGTTTAAACCAAAAACTGCCTGTTCAAAGAAAATCAATCAGTCATTTGGTAGAAAAAATGTCAGAAAATGGTGGAAAATGTCCATCACCTTTACCCGAAGGTCTTTAAATTGTTTGTTTTGTCCAAGAGAAGTAGCAAAATAGAAGCTCGAACTTGGTAATGTCAATTAATTAACTAACCATTTCAGCCTTACAGTAGAGCATGAATCATACGATGACAGTTCTCCATATTAAGTGCTAAGGAAAAACTTAAGTTGGTACCAGAAAAATGTGAATGTTCAAAACCCAGCACTACCAATGAAGCAATCACCATAAAATGCTGCATTGTGCCATATTTCTCTTCCTGCCACACACAGTAGAGGTAAACCACAGTGCTAAGCAATGTTATTGTCATTACTGCGAACACTTAATGAATATTAGGTTCCATTACATCCAATTTAATGTATATGTGGTCATTTCTACTGAACTGGATGTGGGCTGTAATAAAGAAACACACAATCATTCTGAAATCACTAATTGTAGTTTAAGTCTGCGCCACAATTGAAAACAATTCCTAAATATCGTGTTGCTTAAATAGTCTTGTGTTCTGTTAGCTGAAAGCTAGATTTGTGGTCTTTCCATGAACTCATGGGAAACTTTCTCAGGCCCAAAATGTTCTCTCCATCACCAGATAATGGGAAGCTGTACAGCCTCCAGTACACAAGGGCATAGTCATAAAGTACCTCTAAAACAGCTTTGTGTTTTATCAGCTATCTCGAGTATCATGTGCAGAGAGGGGGCAGAGCCGGGGTGTTGTATCTGACACTGGATGGGGGGATGGGGGATACCAAGGACAAGGAAAAACACCAAAGAAATACTGGAGGGACAGGCACAGACAAGGAGATGTGGACGGTTCGGGCAAGGAGGGAAGAGAGTGATGGAGGGAAAATGAAAGGCGAAAAATAGAAATGGAATAGGAAAGCGAGGTGTCAATTAAAAAAATGAACCCCAGTGCATTTGGGAGGTGACAGCTGGTGGGAGACGAGCTGACAGGCGTCACATTAGGCGGATTTGGTGGCCGCTCCCCTCATCCCCTCCTTTTTTTTTCTCCCTCCTCTCCCTCTGTCTCTCTTGCTCTCTGGCTTTCTCCACTGGCGATCGGTACTTTCTCATGCGGCAGCGGCGGCGGCAGCAAGCGAGGCAAGAACTCAGCTTGGTGTTTTTCAGAACAAGTTCCCCCTGCAGCTACTCCTAATAACGGTAATTATCGTCATCATCTGAGGCTTAAGCAGGCCAGTTTGAGGCCTGAGGGGCTGTCCTGATAATGAGGCAGCCAGCGCCAGAGGAGAAGACCATTCAGAACACCGCCCTGCCACCAACACAGAGCACTCCCATTTAAAAGCCTTCATTAAAATAATTCATTATTCAAAATAGGCAATACATTAGCCCCCTGGCTGTCAGTCTTTCTTAAGGTGTCTTAAAATATATATCTTCTTGATTGAATCAAACTCATGCTCAGCCCGTGCAGTTTTAACAGCTCCAGGCTGCACTGGAAACTCGAGTGGCTGAGGAGCTGAGGAGAAGTCACGAGCTTGTGGAGCAGCGGGCTGCACAGTCGGCCTGCTCGCAGAGAGACAAAGACATCTCTATGGAGAGAGGACGGTGCAACCGGAAACACGAAGTACACAGATGACAGGTCACACTAACCTTTGGATATGTCAAGTCTTTTTGTAAGTGTTTTTTGCCTTTATTTCACAGAAGACGGGTGACAGAAAATGAGCGGAGGAAGAGGTGGGATGACACGCAATGAAGCTCCCCACGATTCAAACCTGGGACGGTTCAACTCCAGATTGTCCTCCCAAGAAGAATGCATCGTGTGTGTCAACGAGTGCGCCAAAAGGGATGTTTACATTCAAACGGCAAAGCCCTCGCATGGCAGCAGAAATTATGACGAGAGCAAAGGAGGACTGCTGTTTGTTTCCTGTTTCCAGCCACAAGCTTTTTCTAAGCACGACCACGACCATACCCTAACCTTATCCACATGTTTATTATTGCCACCATGACAACAACTACCCCACTAACCTTAGCAGACCTCTGGGTTTTAGTAACCATCAATCTAACCAAGTTGTCACAAACGCTTTTATGTGTTGTCCTAGAGGGCATGGACAAACAGGACCTGCGCAGCTACATGGTGATTGTCTTAGAGGGCTAGTACGCTACATGCTATGCTACATACAAATAAACTGGCCTTGCCTTCTACAGCACTGCTTTTCCTTTGGTCAAAAAGCTCTGGAAACTCCCTCCACACCTTTCTGACATCAGAATTGGAGGCCTGCATCCAACAATCCTTTCCGAAACGACAATTTGGCAGTCACACACACAGACTTCATGCAGCCATTGGCCGGGTGTGTGTATGTGAACTTAAGCCCTCCTTTACACTACTATTTCTGTCCCTTATCGTGTGTATGAAGGTCATCTTTTCACTCCATCTTTAAGTGTGGCCCTTCAGAGCAGCTGTAGACACTGTTGTCTTCCACCATGACAAGGCAAAACCTCACATGAACTTCTACAGCCACCAAATCTTTCAATATCTTGAGGAACATAAACATGTTTTTCGGTCACCACAACTGGTGTACTGTTTCAAAAAATATGGTATAAATTTAAGAAAGCTATGATTTGGATCGGGTGATATTTGACGAAAGAATAAGTGAAGAAGGTGCAGAATCTGAACAAACATTTCATGGAAATTTTCAGCTCTTGGCAGCTTTCTGAACCAGATTCAACAGTTTGATACCTGGTTCAAAGCTGACGAGGTTTGTATAAGTTGTATTTTGTTTATAGGCTATAAACACACTTAACACTGTCAGAAACATCTGCAGACAATCTTACACAATTTCTTCAATGAATCAAATTTGCCATCTACTCTTCACCAAATAAATGCCAGCCTCTAATCAAATGACAGCCAGCGTAGGGATACTGTCCCGGGCAACAGTTGGTGAGGAGGTGACGTGTGAAGCACTCAGAGCCAGGAGGAGATGGTCCATGACAGTTAGCCTCCTGCCCGAACTGTTGCCCTACAAGTGCTCCCTACGCTCCAGGACAAGTCATGAAACAAGAGGTCCGGTAACACAATCCTCCTCAAGTCCCCGTGGTGTGTGTGTTCCTGTGCATGGCACATTTCATAAGGCTCCGCTCTTTGACTGGTGATGAGTTTATGCGAAGGTAATTAACAGTAATTAATCCTTAATTACAGCAATTAGCAGAGTCGCAGTAAATTAAGCCACATCTGGAGGCATCGAGCAGGGCTAGACAAGTAGGGGTGGGCTTTTTGACAAGGGGGAGACGGCGTGACAGGGAATGTTTAGGTCTACCTGGGATGTCCGGGTTGATGCTCCTGCTCCTGGCTGTCTTCGGGGACCAGTGATACACTGTGTGATCTCAGAGGTGGGCGATGGGGCAGGGTCTGATGAACACGGAGGGCTGAGAGAGGAGGTTCATTTCTGAACAAAATTGCTTCATCTCAGGGAGAAAGGCTCCCTTAAGCTACCATGCAAGGACACCCACCATATGGCCGCTCATAGACAATAGCGCTGCCGGTTCTGCTTCGCTGTGCTCGGCTTCACTCGACAACATGTGAACACGCATTTTACACAACATCGCTAGATCGCAAACCCAGCTCGCAGTTTGCCTCTGTGGAAGAACCAAATTACACCCACCCTGCAGGGGATGAAATTCAGAGGACAGAAACACTCAAGATGCTGCTGGTTCATTCAGAGTCACATGGTTCAGCCTGTACTCTACTATTAAAAAAGATTCTGAGTGGTTACTTAGATTATCCCATGATACATTGCGTCTCCACCGGGAGCAATATCTTCCATGATGACAACGCTCCTCTCCATAAAGCACAAGTGGTCACTGAGTGCTTTGAATGGCATGATAATAATGTTAGCCATATGCCAATGCCTCATCTGTAAATAGATATGATCCTATTGTCTTTTCTATATATAGATATGATCCAAACTGAGCATCTACCTATAAGTAGATGTAAGTAAATATCCTTCCACCTGAACAATATGAATTGACAGGTAATGTCAGCTGTGATAAATGTTAATCTTGCGTTCTTCTCAGCTGCTCGGGAGTTGGTTGGTTGAGCAGTGATATTCCTGTACCACGATGCTTTTGGCTTTGCCCCGCTTATTTTAAAGAGTAATCTCTGGTGAGACAACTGGCACACTCTTTAGCTTCCCTCATGGCTGTCATACTGCAGAAGCCCTGCAGCCTTCCACAAGTTCAGATCACACTCCCATAAAACTACAAAGGGCACTTTTGTTGTCCCATGACAAACCATGGAAAGGCTAAAAATACCAGAACCCCGTCAGTGTGGTGGGTCTTGCAGAATGACATTCCAGGACTGAAAGTTCATCTGAAAATGTTTACTGCTTTGTAAACAATCTCACAATATTTTCTCTTTAATCAAGTTGCTGTAAAAGTCCCATATAAATACATATTAAATTTACTCATAATAAATGACAAAGTATCAAATCCTCATGTTTGAGCTGCTGCAACCAGCAACTGTTTCCTGAAAAATGATTAATGGTTTATTAAAATAGTTGCAGGTTAATTTGCTTTTGATCACCTTATAGATTAATTGGCTAATCACTTCAGCTCTACTTTCAGACTGTCAGAAAATAGAACCGCCGCATGCTCATATGTTATAGAAGCTGCAGTTTACATCCATGTCTGTCAGACTTTGAAGGAGTTTAATAAGTGTAATTTTAAGGTGAAATGGAAGTTTTCAATATATTGACATGTATGAGAATAAATTCCAGTGAGTGTCTTCAAACTGATTTTACAGAGGAGGACAGAGGACTGATGTGAGCTTCATCACATGGTGCAATGACAATCACCTGAAGCTCAATAGCAGCAGAACCAGAGTTATGGTCAATAACATGTTTTTTTGAGGTCCGGGTGACCTTGATGTTTGACCTTTGACCACCAAAGTCTAATCACTTCATCTTCGAATCCAAGTGAACATTTACGCTAAATTTGAAGAATGGGACGTGCACAAAAACCCGACAACATGATGCATCAGGCCACAGCTGTCTCCTCGGGGAGGCATGAAAATATGGCCACCACTTCCTGTTGCTCTTCTCCAACAATCAAAGATATTCTGGTTGTAATGACACTAGCTAGAGAAAAGCCACAAATCCTCACATTTCAGAAGCTGGAAACGAGTGTTTTTACTTCATCATTAAGTTAAACGATGAATCAATTAACCAACTGTGTTTGCACACAGTGGAAATATTCCAGGTTTGTATACACTTCATCAAAACACGAGTCAGAAGTGGCCCCAAAGTTGCGTCGTAGAATCTGGCAGGTGGACCGATGCCATCTAAATGCTTGATAGGCTTTGAGGGCCCATTAATATTGTAACACTTGAGAGATTTGCTCCGGCAGGAAATAAAGTCTCTCCCTGCATTTATCAGGGAGCTTCCCATCAAGGCACACTAAGTCAAATCGGCTTTGTTTCACTGCGTGTGCAGTGTGTTCGGACGCTGTCACAACTACGGAAATCCCTGCGAGGTTTACTGTTTTTCCGAAGCCTGGTGCTCAAAAGACTACTGATGCTTAGTCTGCCCCTAGCTGTCAGGAGAGAAAAACAGTGTGAGGGATCACTGTCCATTAGCGAGCCCAGCTCCAATTCACACACTGCTACAGAGATATGTCTCGGTCAAATATCTTTGTTAACATCTGCTTTTCAAACTACACCGTGTACCAGACAGATGACGGTTTGTTATGGATTCAAAAAAGAAAAACAAATCTGTGCCAGAAATCTTACATAAACAAAACAGAGCCCATCTTTATGCACGATGCCTCACACAGCACTACGGAGCCGGTCCTAACGCACAAATGATGCAAATAACAGTTTAATATAGTTTGCTATGAGAAGCTGCAGCATCATGACGGCATGAGTTCATGGCGATGCTGTACGAATGCATGTGTGTGTGTTGGAGGGAGTCAACTTAGGACAAAGGTTTAGAGCTGTAGCAATGAATATGACAATGCATTGCCTGTAGGCAGAATATAGAGCGACACAGAGAAACACAGAGGCAAAGAGAGAGAGAGTGTTTACAGCAGAGGTAGTGGTCCAGGCAGTCTAAGTGGCCTGGCTGGCAGGCCTACCACACCACTAGTGGATAAAGCCTAGTCATTAATCACAGGCCTGTGGAATCGTCTCACTGTAGCAGAATACTGGGTCAGTTGGAGCTCCTGCTGTCAATCAGCGCTGAAATGTGTGTCTGTGTGTCTGACTGGAGTGGGACTGTAAGCGGGGGAGTGTGTGTTTTGATGAGGATGTGTCATTCTTGCCTCTAGCTAAAAAAAGCATATAGTACTGAGGACTTAATGCATTAATGCAAACACCAGTGTGCGAGTGCTAGACGTCGTTTACATGAAAAGCATATCGAGTCATCCATTGGGAATGAAAGCAGCGTTTTCTGCCCTAAAAGCAGAAGCTTGATCTTAAAAAATAAAGACAACGCTGCTCTCTGTAATGCAGAATGCTACTATGCTATGCAGACAGCCCTGTGGCATCAGCAGCACACGCCAGAAACGCTAATAACCCGCTCAAATAAGAGAAACGTGTATGAGGAGGGACTACTGAGCGAGCGCATGTTCAACCAATCAATCAAGCGACCCTTTTTTTTTTATGCTTCTGTCACAGGTTAACACACTCAGCACTGTTCACTAACACATCAGTCAGCAGCTGTAGTTCTATAGATTCCACTTCACAAAAGCACAAGCTGACCCACTCAGGTCAGAAATCGACAGAGGTTTAAGCCGGGTCACGGCGACTTTTAAAAACACAAAAACCGAAGCTGCTGAAACAGCCCAAACTAAACCCCGGAACACGTATACGCTCTTCGCTGCAGGTGGTAGACCTGCAGAAGAGCACCTGTCACCTTTTTTTTCATCCAACACCAAAGCCTGAGCTCACTTCTACCAATCACAAGACACGCTGCACTCGCATCGATGCTGTGGTCAGCTCTGTCAATATAGTGAATAATGCAGAGTTAAGGATGTGCCTGTCCTACTGTGCTGAAAGATCAATAAAATATATACTGTGTTCATAAAAATAAAAACCATGAAACGCAAAACCTCAAATGAGATCAAACTGCAACACGACCTGTTTGAACAGCTGCTTTGCTTTCATTAGTGTTGTCACGATGACCCGCATCCTCCACTGCACACTGATGGAAATCAGGAGATAGATTTTTAACAAAACACCCCATTTTATAAGCTCTTCTTATGTTTTGTCTGCAATAATGTTGAATTTAAAGTAATTAAAGCTGTCAGATAAATGTCTGGATTAAAAAGTACAAGTACCTCAAATTTCTACTTCAGTACAGCGCTTGAGTAAATTTTCAATACATTTATTTCAATTTAATACACTGTTAAAAATGTTGAATATTTTCATTCAATTTGTTCTGTGAGCTGTTGAAGAAGAAGAAGAAGAAGAAGAAGAAGAAGAAGAAGAAGAAGAAGAAGAAGAAGAAGTGTCACAGACTGAGTCGCAGTCAGCAGCAGAACATTCAACAGTCAGACGGCTGTAACCATGGAAACAGTGTCAAAAGTTCCACCAGGATTCAATTCGGTTCATTTAAAAAAAAAAAAAAAAAATTGAGAAAAATACAGAAATAAGGACTGAAGGACGCTGATTATGTTTCTGTATATTCTATATATTCTTCTGTTATTACTGTTGTTTTTATTTTATTTCTGCTTCAGTACATTAGGACAAAGCTACAACTCCAAGGCAAACTCATTTAAACAGTATATCTCTACTGGAGCGGCATCACAGACGCGTTTTCCAAATAAAAAAATCTCATTTAAAGTCCTGAACTGGAGAGTAGCTTTCACATTCGGACTTGGCAGAAGGGCTTCCGTCGCTGTGCTTTAAACATAAAGCTAACTTTACGTTACGTTGAAGGTCTGGATGGAGCTATCCTCCCTCCCCCGGCCCCCTGGGTGAGACAGCAGTCGTATTCTGTTGGTCAGCCTCTACACACCTGCATCCCCAGCTGGACCTCTAATCCTCCCCCACTCCTCCCTCACCTCCCCCTATCTACAGTGCTCCACTCCCAGCTGCCTGGGCTATTTATAGGCCCTGTTTCATTTCCACACCTGCAGGGAGGCAGAGTTGTCACAGTGGGCCCACAGAGCCTCTCTGGAGTACTGCATGGGAATGAAAATGCACCTTGCTGATGCAGGAACTTATTCTTGTCACTCTCTCCCGGCGGACTCGCGCGATACTATTTTGTTGTGGATGTGCAGTGCAGTATGCGGTGCACAGATAATGCGTAAAAAGGAATCCGCGAAAATAAGATTCCCCTGTGAGGAGTGTGAGGTATATTGACATGGATTACACTTTTGAATAATCACGTGTGTGCAGTCATACACACACATGGACGTGCAGCAGCTGGATTTGTTATCTGTACGTGTCCTCAATAGGCTGCATGGACGCTACTCCTTTATGAACTTGATTAGCCAGCGAGCTAACGCTAAGGAAGTGCAACAACATATGAAAGTTGCTATTTTCCTCCTACATTTTGTTTTTTTTTCCTGTCATGCTTTTCTCTCTGGATGTAGTGGGCTGTAGGATCCAGTCAGCGGATTACATTATCAGTCTGACCTAGTTGCCAGCTATCTCCTGAGACCTGAGGAGCCAGGCTTTCTGCACAGCCTTCCGCTGCTACAACACGCACACTGTGTAACTTTAATTTATCAGGGGGAAGAGGAGGGAGAAATGTGACAGGTTGACAGTTCTCTTTGCCTGCCACTCCGAGCACTCCCTCTCCCCACAGCGTGCCGGGTAAGGGTCCTCGCTATGGAACACTGCATTACCGAGAGTGACTTTTATTCAGCGTGCTGGAAACTCATCAGCAAGGTTGGAACCTTCTGATTAACATGGACATTTAAGGAGAGACTCGCAGAGAATTATGCGATTCAGGATGTGGTTTCAGTATTTTTTCCTGGAGCGAAACACCTCAAAAACAAGCAAATACACTGTTGATCATATTCATATAGTCAACTCCCGCGGTGGGAGAGGCATTCAGGTCGTTCGTTGAAATGAAAGCAGCAACGCAACAGTGTAAAGATACTCATTTGCAAGTAAAAGTACTGGAGTATTATCAATAAAATGTACCAAATTAACCCAAATTAAAAGTGATTGTGCAGAATGCCGCTGTTGCAGTTTTATTTAGCTGATTTAATGGTCTGTTTTCACATCTTAAACTTAAATTAAAAAGCTAAGAAACGTAGCTTGTGGGTGGGGCACACACATGCACACACACACACACACACACACACATGCACACACACCCCTGCGTGAATATATCTGCAATCACCAGTTGATGGTCTGACAGAGGCTGGTTGGACAACGTGAACATATCACCCAGCCCTACTGTCACTGTCATATCACTGTATTATTGGATGATTATTATCAGTGTATTATCACGTGTGAGGTACAGATCATTTTAACTGCTTCTTAATACTGTTGAGTACTTAAATCTATGACAGTCCATCAGCTTTTATTAGCTGATTATGTTTTTTTTATGTGAAATGTACATCAGTATATGCAAAATAAGGTAAAATGTTCCAGTACCAAGTACCTTAAAATTGTACATGAGTGCAAAATACTACCAAATACTTGAGTGAATGTATTTAGTTGCTTTCCACCACTAGTTATATTAGTAGAATTATATTCAAGTGTTTGACAGTATAACACTGATCCAGCATGTCAGTAGGATTTTCTTCATATTTTCTTAAGAATACAGCCTCCGTACTGGGCAACAAGTGCTCAATGAATTTCATGAAATCAATCATGTAGCAATTAGTCCAGGGAATGAATAATTTAGGCCTTCAAAAGAAACAATTTGGAGCTGTTATTCAAAAAGCACAAAAGCCTTAAAATCACAAAGCGGTTTGCAATGGCAGAATTAAAATCATGACACTCTCAGTCGTATGAAAGGCAGTGCGATGGCAATATACTGCAAGAACAAAAGGCTGAACTAATCAGCCTGCAGATTTCAAAAATGAGAGCGGAGTTTTTGCAACAAAGGGAACACTGACGTCTGGAAAAGGTGAGCGCGGAGGTGATTCTGCACGACGTGACAAAATGAAACCTTGAAAGTGGAAAGAAGAACATGTTCAGCGGAAGAAAAACTACAGCACCGCTGCTCCGCGCTGGGTATACGGTGATGGATGATCATCCAAAATAGCAAAACAAGCCGGACTAATTTTACACCTGTTAACATTCACAATCTGAATTATCCCAATATCGTAGCTCACATCCAATTTGCCAGTTTAACATCAGCCGTACATGCAAAGGAGAGATATAGGTGAACCACTTGAGTCTTTTTGGGTCATGACTGTTTCCCCCCGTTTGAGAAAAAAATAGCCAATATGGTTTTTCTGTGAAAATTTGAGATGGGGGGGTGGGGGTGGGGGGTGGAGGTGGGGAGAGATGTGCTGCTGGCAGATTAGGCTGCAGCCTGTGCCAAGGTTATAAACAGGCTGTTATCAGGCCTCCAAACAGAATAATCCTCCCTGTATCAGCGCCCAAACATATGGGGCCACACAAAGCAGCAGCAGCCCCTGACAGACACCCCCTTTTAATTACACAGAGGAGGGGGGCAGGACCTTTCTCCCTGTGCCTTTGCCTTCCCTGCTTTAGTTTCTCTGTCTGGCTGTCGAGGAAATACATTTGATTTTAAAGGAGGAACGCTCGCATGTCGTGTTACATAAAGCTTGAAGCTAAACAGCAGCGACCTTGTAGCAGGTTAACATTTCAGATACTGTGATAAGAGACGAAACAATCGGTCCAGTAATCGACTCGATCTTCCGGGGAAAAAACAGGCCTTGTTTAGATAATCAGTTAATTGTTTAAGCAAATTTTTAAGCAAAAAGTACCTTTCAGGCTTTTTAAATGATGAGATTCACTGGCTTCCTTTGTCTTTTGTGACAGTAAACTGAATATCTTGGGGTTTGGGACTATTTTTCCAGGCAGACATCAAATTGGGTTTTGAGATATTTTATGGATCAAAAGATGAAAATAAACAGCAGATTTTTCAATAAAGACAATTACCGAGCCCTATATTTGGGTTTTGAACTGCCAGGAAGACAAGACAAGTGATCTGAAGACGTCACTGTGGGAAACTGCTGAAATTTAAACAATGAACTGATTAACTGATCACAAGTTTGGTCAATAATGATTTGCTTCATCCATAGCTTCAAGCGCGGGGTCTCATTCCGCAAGACACTGACAGTGCGTCTGTGATGTTTTAGGATATGTTAACGGAACTTTAATTGAGCTAGGAAATAAATGGCTGATTAATTGATAATGACAATAATAGTTAGCTGCAGCCCTATTATAAAGAAAAAAATAAGTATATAAAGAATGCACTCTAAGCTCTCTTTTCCAAATTATATGATCAAACAAAACCACGTCAATCTGCTCCGCTCACGTCTCAACTGTTGGGGGAGTCTCCTCCCATCTGAAAGAAATAAATTCCCCCATCTTTTATATACTGCCTACAGATTTTAAAGTCTTGTTCAATAAAGTTTAAATGTCACAGAGGTGTAATAACAGGGATCATATAAACGCAGGGCTTGGAAAAGCTATGCAAAAATGACGGCATCCCTTTCTGCTCGTGCAATAAAGTTTTATTTGGCTGAATCGGCCAATAAAAGTGGGTTTTGAAGGTTGTCAATGGGGAGTAATTGGTCCGTTTTACAGGAGCGATCATATTTCTCCGAGGCTTTTTTTCATACGGTTAAAATGAATCTTGACAGCGACACGAGGAGGATCTTCTTGTTAGAGATGTGTCGCCAACCTTCGGCTATAACAGAAGGGCATATAAAAAAAAAAGAAGAAGAAGAAAAACAACATCTGGAAAAGCAGTACAGTGCAGGTAAATGACACCACAAGATGAATATGCAGCTCTGGTCGTATGTGCTGCGAGCCCTTCTTTGAGATTCCACATGCGAGATGGAGATACACAATAACAGGCCATGCTGTTGGCAGCAGCAGAGCCCATTTCACACACCCCCAGACAACAGAAAGAGTGTAGACCTTAATGACGTCCAATCTTCTCTGTCACGCCGGGCTGGAGGCTCACCAGGGCAAAAATCGACCGACAGCTCAAAGTGCTGTTAACCGGTTTTGAGGACTCCTCGCCGATGCACAGAGCACACCTTTATTTCTAACATGGGTTGCAAAAAGCCGCACCGTCACCTGTCTTCCCCCACAATTAAAGTTCAGGCATGCATGCTGCATGTAGGAGAACAAATAAAGATTCCCAAACGCTCAACGGCACAAGCTTTTGTTTGGTCTGGACGTAATTCACGTTGCTGATAAATACCTGCAGTTATAACGTGTTTCACAGCACCTACTGTAGTGAAATATAAATGTCAACCACTGTAATGGTTTGTGAACCAAACAAACACAGACCAAAGCCGACGATAACCTCTGAGAAAATAAAAGGAGGTGTCTTTATTTTGCCATAGACATTCGTTTTGAGATCTGAGGGCTCTTCGACAGCGTGCGTTTCAAAGTATCTCTGTCTGAAGTCAATTCCTCTTTTGATTAAGACTCGAGTTTTGAACTATAAAGATATGTGTTATGTTGCAGCTTGTAACATAAAACGTATGACTGCTGCTGTGATTGTTTTAATTAATCAAAGTCAAAACTGCCCCTGATGAAGCAGCGCGGCTCTGACTTTTCACCTCAACATCTCAACCGTCTTTATTCTTTAAACACTTCTGCGCCCAACGACTGAATTAATGCCCGATTAAAGAACAGCAAAGGGGAAGTCGAGGAGTTTTGTTTTTGTCATCGGGGCTGGCCTCGCTCTTTGATTTGATTTCACAGCTGGAGAAGCATTTGGTAAGGAAATATCCAAGTGCAGCTGTAAGCCAAAGTGTCAGCGTCTATCCATCCCGGTAAGAAAGGCCCAAAATGATAATCAAACACTCTCGCCGCTTTGGAGCAATGCTGCCAGCGCCACAGAAAACAGACAGACAAACACAATGAGTGTCTCCACATCCCTGCTCTGACAGGAGACGCTGGCAGAGTCGGGGTAAACGGACGGCACGGTGCGGCACGGCGGCCCCTAATGATCTCCCCTCTGTTTCAGCGGACTGAGAAAAGCCATTACCTCCCGCCACATTACCCTGCCATCCCTCACATGGTGGATGGCTCCTCTCTCCCATGAGCACCTTGCTCCAGTTATGGCTGGCAGTGCTCACCTCCTTACCGCCTCCTCCTCAACCCCCGTCCACCCCCCTCCCTCTGAAACCCCCAGCTCTATACATCACATTTAACACTTTGACACTAACAGTCTATAATGTTTCTATTCTACAAAATCACTCTGCCAACTCCAGGATAGCAGAGCAGAGTCTGAGGAAAATAAATACCACTCTCAGCCGCTGGCATTAAATTCGAAAGGAAAAAAGAAAAGTACAAAAAGAGCCTCTTATACAGTCTGCCTCCTCGCCCGGCACCTGAGAGGTCCTCTGGCTGCGGTGGAAGTGAGGGATAATTTCAATCGATACATATTACAGCTCCTCCTGACAGCAACAGCTCACACTTTACATGGAGGATTGTCCGCGCTGTATAAAGAAGCCATATAACCACATTTTCTGAGATGTCAACAGTCCTTTACGAGCGCTTTATAGCTGTATGAAAGAAACATTTCACGGCATTAAATTATTAAAATCAAAAAGTGGCATGAATAAATAAAACCCGCCTGAATAAGTGATGTGACAAGACAGACTTGAGGCATGACCTTTGAAAGTGTCTCAATGTGTCAGCGGACGAAAACGAGAGGCATAAAAAAAAAAGCAAACAAACGGCGGAAAGAGAGAAAAGGCCAGAAAATTAAAACCAATGAGTGAAACGTGTCAGGATATACGAGCCTGCTCCGAAACAAAGAGGAAACAGTAAACACAGAGAGCGCCCACACCTCATTGCATTACAATCGTTTCTTCTGCCTCTCTCTTTAATATAAGTGTTTGCTTGGGCGAAATACAATCATTTCATTCTCTCCGAGCGTATTTCATGTATATAAACAAACATTTGCTCGACCTCACTGGAGTATTAGCTTTAATGTATCGTCAGCAAGCCTGGCTTTGAGAGGGCATTAATTTCAATTCGCTGATTTAAACACTCCAGTTTGTCGCAATCCTTCATCGCAGTACGCCACCAAGTCAACACACACAATGGGCCTATTTTTCAATCTAATGGCAGAGCTTACTTGCCATGAGTGGAAAAAAAAAAAAAAAAAGCTGCTGTTGCCTTTGAACAAGCCACTCAAAATGTAACCCCACATTTCAAAATGAATTTGAATAATTAATTGCGAACTATAGCAGACGTGAACCCCAAGAAACGGGCCGGGGAAGGGGAGCTGGAAATATATTTTTTTGCCCCGGGGCCAGAAGATCTCTCATCTTAGAAAGCTGGAAAATCTAGTCTTTGAGGGTAGAGTGCGTAATCTCCAGTGAATCTAATGAAACAAAGTAAAAGATAACGCCACATTTCATCACGTCGGAGACAGAGTGCTTCCTCTGGCTTGCCCTTGAGGTGGCAGGAATCCATAATCTGAGGAAATCATTCTTTTTATGTAGTTGAGGCATTGCGAGCCCCTGTTTGACCTGACTCTCAAGACAATTGATTTACGAGCAGACTTGATGCCAAAAGTCTACACCTCTCCTCAAATTATTTTTTTTCTTTCTAAAAAAAGGGAAAAACACTATTTAGATGGAACATGGCTTCTTCTTTTCCTATAGAAAACTCCTCATTTGACAATTCATAGAAATATTAACCGTTAATGTTTATTTGGTGATGGATACAGCATTTTTATGTCAGCGACAGTTATCGCAATATTTCACATTTACAGCGCTGCATCCTCATATGTGTCAACAACAGACATTTAGAGAAGCCACTTCCCCTTTCTGACTTGTCCTTGGCCCATTCCTTCGCAGTGAGCTTGTCTTTATTATTTAATTAAGCCACTACGGCCGTTACATTAATAATTGAGTGTGAGAGGAGACCCAGGGCAGCCGCAGGCTCTGGCGCATTGGGCTTCCTGGTGAGGAGTGTATTAAAAATGTGTGTGTTTATGTCCCCAGGGCGTCTGTCCTGGCTGCATAAAATTGAATTGGTTATATCTAATATATCATCCCCTAAGGGTGGCTGGGTGGGTAGGGGGGAGTGTGGTGGGGGAGCAGGGGAGAGCTGAGATGGTCGCATCCTGCCAGCAGGGAATGAGTCCGGTCTCAGAGATTCAGAGAGACGCATGAGGCCGTGACGTTAATGTCCCTCAGAATCAAATCGATGGCTGTCCGAATCCTCAATGTGCATGGCCTTAAGCTAGGAGCACAAGACAAGCCCAGAACCAGATTAAACCCACTCGTTACCGCAGTCTTTGTTCACTTCTGGTGCCTGCTGATGCATTCAGTGCATCAGTGAGAATGGGTGGAGGATTTCTTATGAAAACGGATTACATTACCAGATACCAAATACAGGCAAGAGAGGAAAAAAAAAAAAGAAAAGCTTATGGCATTCATATAGATACTAAGAGGATAAATGTTGGTGACAATGTGAGAGTCTGAATGTAGAAGCAGGAAAAACATCGCTCATGATCCCTCCTTTCACACACTGAGGGGCTGACTGCAAATACACTCTCCCCTCTCTGTCTTTCTCCACCTCTCCTCTTATCTGCTTCTCCCACCATCCCCCACACTTCCCACCGCCACATCCGAGCCAGCTCCGTGGCTTTATCCAACTCTGCACCTTTAAGGCCTCCAGACTCTGGAGGAATGAGCGTTTTAACACCACCATTAAGGTCAGGGCCTAAATTATTGATCTGCCACCTCTATCAGCATAACGGTCACGTAGCCAGTATCACAATCTAACCCTGCCGCCCTCGGCCAGCTCGCTGCAGCTCCCTCAATTAGGGAGAGATTCTCATTACAAAGAGAGACAGCGAGAGCGAGAGTGAAAGAGAGCAAGGTGGAGGAGAAGGGAAAAAAAACAGAGCGCGGTCCATTTCAGATGGGGGAGAAAAAAAGGGGGACAGCAGGCATTCTTTACACCCTCCCCTCCCATCCACCTCCTCCCACCCCTTGAAGTCTCCCATCATCTCCCCAGACAAGACCCAAAGATGACAGGTCTTATCCTCACCAAAATGCGGGCGATAAGGCAGCTGTAAAAGAATAATAAAAGAATAATGCATGGAGGATGAAAGAGGAAGGCAGACAGGGAGCGAGGCAGAGAGAGAGAGAGAGACAGAGAGAGAGAGGCAGGCCAGGGAGGGGGCAGCAACATAAATAAAGATGCAGCACAGTTGTGCTGGATCTCCTAATGAATTCGGAAGGTCCTGGATCAATAACATCAGCGCGCTGACGACACATCACAAATGCCAAAGGAGCTCTCCGCTTTGAGGCCAGCCCGAAGAAAAACAGACATTTACTGCATCCCTCCACTGCACGGAGAGGACTGAAAAATAACCAAACGCATCAAAAATCGTCTTTTGCAGATTGAGTAAAAAGGGAACGAGCGTGTCTGTGTGTGTGAAGCTGCTGTGGGGAGCATCAGGAAGCAGGAAGCAGCCTTGATGCTTGGTAATGGGGATGATTTCCACCTAGGAGATGCCGTGATAGTGGCCGTGCTATCAGTGCTATTAGTGATGCTGATGACAGATGGTTTCTTTGTCTCTATTCAGATTTATTTTCACCGCCGTCAGAGAAAAAAAAAGAAAAAAACACACACTGAGTACATCATTACCCAGTACAAATAGCCTGAAATGAAGCAACCCCTGACATGACGGTCAAACTGAAGATCTATCAGTTAAAAACTACAGAATATTTTGGGAAAGAGTCTCCTAGAGGAGGATCAAAGCAGACACTGACTTGGGTCTGTGAAAACATGCCCTCTCTCCCCATTCGCTCATACACAATCATGGCCTAATGGCATTCCATTAACATAATTGCCAACATAACTAGTGTTCCGTGTCTGAGAGCCATTCCCCAACTACAAGGGGGAAAAAAAACAAAAAAAAAAACACAGAAAGATGAGAGGAGATGAAATCGAGCCAAACTGGGACCGTCCCCAAAAAACATATTGTGGGTGTTCAAGCCGGATCCCCCTCCCCCCCTCCCTCATCCTCCTCGCCCGCTTTTCAAAGCCACGGCGCTTTGTGAAGACCCCCTGGGAGGGCTCTGGCATCTCAAGGAATGTGATGCCAGCGTGTGTGTTCGAGGGCACACGCGCGCATGTTTGTATGCAGCACAGATAGCAGGTGGAAGAGCAGAGCTTCCTTCACATGTCGGTAGCTGCCTCGGCGTTCAAAGATTGGGCCCCGGCGCACGCTTCACACCAAACACAACCTGCCAGGCGAAATGAAATTCCCATTATTTTTAATTAATCCCTAATTAAAATATATTACTCCACAGATTCCACAAATCTCTCTTAATATGCAAATGTGGCCAATTCAAGGATATTTACATATCATTAATTAAGGCAGGCACATTCTCTTAGTCTAATGAGCTGTGGCCTGGGTCTGCCAAGGAAAACTAAACGCTGGGCTCAGGAGTGAGTAAGCACAGCCACGGGGGGATGCCGGCTCTCTGTTGAGTCAGGACTATCAACCGTTAACGCCGGGGTGAAGTAGGCAACAACAAGTCTGCGAGGCTCACAGGAAAAATCCACCCTGAAACACTTTAATATTGTTCAAAACTGTTAGCGTCGCTCGTGTCACCGCGCCTGCTGGGCTGGGCGCTGCGCTTCTCTCACTCCCGAGGATCAGCAGCCAAACGGAGAGGATGTGACATCATGCCGAGCCGTTTCCTGCAGAGGGTCTGATATGTTATCACTGTCACTACCACTATTACTCCGCGGCGAAGGCAACAAGTTCACGGCCTCCTCTCTGGAGACTGTCGAAACGACTTCTGTGGACAGAAGTCAGGAGCTGAATCAAGTGCAGGCGAGGTAAGCTGAGGTTAAGCCCTTTAACATCCGCTTCTCCCCTCTCGTTTCCCCTCAAGCGCCTTTAATTCAAGACAAATCATCTTATCCCACATTCTCTGACAGCATCACATATATTCTGCATCAGCTTGTTCCAAAACTTGAGATGAACCCATCCTTTTTATAGCAGCACTGTTTTGTCAAATTGAGATATTCTTGATGTCTTGTGCTTCATTTTATATACGTTTCTCCAAATCCAGCCTGACATATGCGTTATCTTTGGAAACTCAGCTAGAACTGAAAATAAAGTTTTGTGAGTTTGAAGCAAGACTGCACCACAAAATGCACTGAAAATCACCGATCGATAGTGTAGGACAGTAATTAGTGTCTGAGCCTCTACAGCACTGCATTTCAATATCGTGTTTATTCCACTACATTTACTAGCAACTTTGCAGGTTCTGATTTTAAAAAGCTCTGACTTGCATATAAAATATAACGTATTGTTGATCATGAGATCAGTGTTCCCAATCTGGGGGGGTCATGAGATGATAGGTGGGACACTAGAGCTGCATACATTTATGTTGTTGTTTTTTTCTTTCTCTGAGATATCACTCTTTAGTGGAAGTGCGTATACAACGTGCGTCAAAGAGAAGAAGAAGTCACATTCTTCATTTTAAAGGTTACAAGCCATGAAAGACTGGGAACAAATGCACTGCATTAAACTGCACAGCAGTACATAAAGTAAATAAATTTACCTCCAACTCAACCAGCTGCAACATTAAAATGCTGCTTACATAATCCTTCAGTAACAATAATCCAATAAATAATGCATTATAAAACTAACACAGGGGTTTATTTACTTTTAATTCTTTAAATGCACTGTGCTTATAATAATAATTTAAAAGACTTTTACTTGTAATTGAGCACTTTTACATTGTAGTATTGTTACTTTTGCTGGAGTAAAGGATGCTGTACTCTGCTGTATGTGTGGAGTGGAGGTACCTGATGGTGAACCCTTCCTTTAACTGGATTTTCAGTGCACATCACTGCACGAGTAAAAATTTATTATGTGCAGTAACAGCTTCTTAATCATTAAAGTGAATACGTGGAGTGCATCCAACCATCTTTGCATAGTTGTTACATGGATACTATTCATGAATCTCATGTTATATTAGGTGCTTGGAAGGAGAGTGAGGAAATGAGGTGGGGTGAGATGTACCTTGTCCATCTCCTTGTTCTCCCCTTTTCCAGCTGCTCTAATTTGACACCTTGAGCACTGGAGGGGGGTAGGGTTAACTAGGTGGGGGAGTGCAAAGACACAGCGGAATTCATTAAGAATAGCGACCCCTCTCTCCCTTCAACCTCCCTCCAACGCTAATGACATCAGAGGTTAGCAGAGAGCAGACTAGCCGAGAGATGGGAGGGGGAGGGACAGAGGGACCGGGGGGGGGGGGGGGGGGCATGCGTGGAATTTGTAATATTTAAAATAAGTATTTTTTCAATGGAGGCAAGTGAATGGCTCGTAGGTGCTTTGACTGAACGGTCTCAGTTTGCCTGGTTTGATCTGAGTGTGTTTCTGCATCCTTTTAACATTCACATGAAAAAAAAAGGTTTCAAAAACTGCCATTTTGCCTCTGACAGTCCTAATGCACTATGATGACACACCAACAACCGACTACAGACCTTCGAAAAACCCATTTAAGCCACACTTTGTAGGTTGGATGGAGTGCAATCAGACCTTTTTCAACATTGTGATTACCATGTACTGCCACAGTAATCTGTGGCTGAGGAATTGGCTGGCTAATGGCAGTTTCACATCAGCCATCTATAGGGACCTTGCAGACAGGCAAAGTGGCAGTTCCAAGATATTGAAATGGCCAGTGCCACCTGGGATGAAAGGCCTTTAAAAAAACTATTAAGAACTTCTTCTTTTTTTTCTCTCCAGAAGCAGCAGCACTGCGTGTAAGATGAGCACCTTTATCTTTGCAGTCACTTAAAACATCAAACACCTTGCTTTGCCCTCACCGCCGCTCTGAAGCTGCTGCTTGATTTTAAACCTGGAGGGAAAATGATTGAGGGGCGAGATAAAAAAAAATTAAAAATATTCTAAGCTGAGCTGAAATCCTTGCTGAAACAGTGTCCCGAGACCTTTCAAATGCTCATTTCCATTTATCTACCAGTGACATTTTTCATGACGTACTCTCTGGCAAACTATCTGACTCATAAATCCAATTCAAGCCTATTACTGAAGAACTTTTAAAGCTATCCTTCATTAATGTTAATGGGGTTTTTTAGTGGAGGCCAGTGGTGGTTAGGACTACATGGCTGCTTTCCCAAGCTTGTTTAACAGGCTCCAGACAGAGATGGATGCTTCTCGCAGTCTGATAGGCTCTCTGAGCCATCTATCACCCGGAGGACCCACCCACAGAGCTGGCGTTCCATAACAAAGGGCAGCCAGGAAAGCTCCTGATTGACAGCTTTATGTGTGTGGTGGCGAGTCAGACAGCAGAGAGGAGACGTGGTATCTGTTTCTGGCCTCAGTGCTGGCCCCCTCTCTGAAAATGAGTTGTGAGGAGCAGAACAAAATAATGAGTGAGCAGGGGAATCAATCAATATGCCGACACATGAGATAAATGAGAGAATCAAATACATGCAAAAAAAAAACATCCCTAATGCTGCTGAGTAGGTACAAAACTAATCAGGCAAATGAAGCTGCCCAAGCAATGTAAACTGTGAATGGAGAGCAGTGTAAAGGCATAAACAGTTATTATCATAAAGATTATTACCCTCACACCTCCAGACTCACTAATTAGCACAATAAACAGCCATATTCTAAAATGTATGGCTGGAACGAGCAATAAAACCGGCTGCAACATGTAAATACCGATGCTGCGAACACAAAGACACAAATAAAGGGATAACACACTGTCCTGCAGTCACTAAATTCCAGCTCAAAAACATTAAAACCTGCGCAAACACAAGTGCGAGCATAAAGTGCTTCGCTGCTGCCACAGCTGTAATCATTTTACGAGAGGCCACAGTTCCTCTCAGGGCTGTATATATTCTTGAAATGCAGACAAAAAGGAAGAGGGGGGAAGGATGTTTCAGAAGAGACACACTAAATTTGGACAGTAAGTAGTATCACCCCGTCGGCGCGGTACACCGCACATTCGCAACGCCCCATTTAACCGCACACGGCGCTTCCCTCTACTGCCTTCATTTGCATACTTCAGCGGGGCCCTGACGGATGAAGACGGATGGGGCAAAATCAGCCTCACTGAAACAACTGTTTTATCAAGGTTAAACTATCCAAGAAGCTCTTAACCCCTGCGCCTTTATCACACTACAGCTCTCCCAATATCAATCTATCAATATGATCTTATCAGCAGGGAGGGGGCTGAAGACGCTCTTCATAAACCCAAGTAATAGGAACATAAAGGAATTTTATGCGTTTAGGGGAGGAGACTGCTAAACATGGTGCTGAAGGACATGTCCAATAAAACAGGCTACAAGGTGGTGCCAGCAAGCCAAATAAAATATAATAGAAGAAGAAGCTCGCCTGGAGGCGCGGGAGGCATGTGCGGAGTCACGGGGTCGTCGCTTCAAATCTTATGAACGGCTGGTGAAAGAGCGGATAAGAAAGCATAATTTTAAAGGCTCTTGGGCGAGGTGCCGACACACGCGTGCACACACACACATTGATGCTCCATTGAAGGTGCCTTTTATCCAAATGCAAGAAACTTTGCTGGACACCTGCCACTTTTATAACAAGTGTCTGTAGCAGAGTGCTGCACGGGTGCTCAGTCAGTCTTAATAAATAAAAGACAATAAAAGGATACGACCAGATAGAAACAAAGGGAAAATACAAAATCAATTTCTTATTACTACAAAACCCAGAAATAGTCCAAGGATGCTCACTTATTACTACATATTGAATTTCCTCTGCATTTCCCTGCTGAGAAATAGATGCATGTAAAATGTGTTTAAAGGACCAGTTTGTAGGATTTAAGGTGATCTGTTGGCAGAGATGCAATATAATATTCATCAGTATGTTTCACTAGTGTTTAATCGCCTGAAAAGAAGAACTGTTGTGTTTTCGTTACCTTAGAATGAGCTCTTTATATCTGCAGAGGGAACAGGTCTTCTTCCATGGAGTCGGCCATGTTGCACCACCATGTTTCTACAGTAGCCCAGAACGGACAAACCAAACACTGATTCTGAAGCTGCCTCCGGTGAAGGTGAGACTGAAACCCGCACTGGACCTTGAATGACTCGTCATCATGCCGTGTGGCGTCGCTTAATGTAAAATGTGTACTTGTACCTCGCAGTGCAGACAAAGCGCATCTTATGTTTGTACGAGTATTTGTTGTATGTGCTTGGCGGTCAGCAGCTGAGATAATACAGAGCCCCTTACACGCCATGGTCATGCATATTTCAACATTAAATTGTGCTACGTCACACCTCTCGCTTGTTGTTTGTCAGTGAGCTACTGCCTAGTAACACACACACAAACACATACACACACATACCAAGTGATTAGAGGGGATTTCCATAAACAACAGCGGATTCACAAAACAGCATAAAATCAGAGATAAAAGTGACAGCAATGAAGAGAATGAAAAATTGGGCCATGCTTTGGAGAGGATTCCGGCATTTTCTGTAATGTTGAAATAAGGTGCTTTTGTCAATTTGTCCGTAATAATTCTGTAAGGACCCAAAATCTCAGAAAAATAAAGAAATACGAGCCTCCTTCGAACACGATGCCACAAAAATGGCCTTGAAAGACCTCTGACTCAACGGCAGCAACAACTTGGGAGCCTTTTTTGTATTGCTTGCAAATACTATAGTGTATAGTATTCTTTATGGTATACAGTATTAATACACAAATTACAATAGTTAGCTGCACTTGACATTATATATGCAAAACAGAACATTTCAGAGACACTTCATGACATAGTACTGCTCGTAACTATTACACAAAATGCTCATAACACACACTTGTGCGCAGACACCCACATGTTTACACAAATCATAAGAGCAAAGTACCTCCTAACTTTTGATCTTTGAAGGGTAAAAACTCTGTTAGAAGTGGCTTGGTAATAAATGAACAGAAGTATATAATTTGCTGATTATGCTCAAGTACAAAAAAGAAAATGACAGCAATTAACATAATTTCAGTTGGAGTTAACTGTCCAGAACTAACACCGCCAAAGGCAAGCTGGCAGACAGACGGCAGAGAGGAAACCCACAGCTTTCACTCTTCGGGCTGGGATAGGGATAGCTACAGTACAGGAAACCAGCAAGGAGGCCTCACTGTAATATCAATCCTCATTGCTGTTACTGTCAGGAATAGTTGACGCATTTTACCTTGTTAGACGCCAGAATTGAGAGGCTAAATTTCAAAGTTTAATTCATTTTCACACTGAAAAACATAACAGTCTGGTAATGAGGCATTTGATATATACATAAAGTAGATTTTCCATAATAACAAGTTGTCTAATAACGAGTCAGACCAGCTGCTGGTTGAGAAAATCTACAGTTTCTGGTGTAATTTCAGTTTAATGAGAATTTTCATGCCGCACGTTCTAATAACGTAAACTGACAGATTTTTCTCAAAATGTATTGCTTTGCATTGAAACATTGTTTACAGAACATCAGTGCATCACTGCAGACAAAGCAAACAAGATGCGCATTAAAGTGAGTTCTGTGGTTATTTTCTGGATTCATACAAGCTGAGGGTTCCCTTTTTTGCCTGAATGAGCCAACACCACTTCAGAAGCACATTCAGGGCCCTTATCTGCCTCTCTGAGATGGTCTTTCCGCTGCCAGGCAGCCAGGCCAAGTGCTGACCTCTGCTAACGCTCGTGCTCTCGCCCCACTGTGCTAAATGCTACCTGTGGTGTCACATCTGCCCCGGGAAGTGATCCAAAACTGCAGCACCCCGTGTCTCTATAGAGATTCCCCATGGAATTAGCAGCACCAATCCCGAGAGACTGCCTGCCTGCCTGCCTGCCTATTTCTGCCCCTTCAACACACACTCTGACACACATGCAGAGACGGCAGATACCACACACCACACTGAAGACTGCCAGCATGAGGCTGTTTGATTCTGCAGCCACAAAAACAACTCTTTGTGTGGCTAAATTTATCATCGCTCTCCGCCACAATGTTTGTGTCTTTCTCTACAGTTCAATATCTCTTCTCTCTCTGAGTAAGTGTGTGCGTGTGTGTGTGCGCGCATTGTTCTTTGTCTGCGCCTTTGCTTCCAGTGAAGGTGCCGAGGTTACCAAGGCTCATCTGTGGCCCCTTTGTCTCTCACGGCAACAGCGAGGTTTATTAACATAAATTAGAATAGCTCGCCGAGAGAGTACCTTGTCGCTATGCGTTACCCACGGCAACCTCTCCTCCACCTGAGCATGTGTGTGTGTGTGTGTGTGTGTGTGTCTGTGCATGTGCATGTGTGTGTTTGTGTGTGAAATAAAGAAAGAGAGAGAGAGACTCCTCTGCATCTAAATGTGAAACTACTCTGAAACGAGGGAGACACATCCACACCCATCTCTCCCCTGTCCTGATTAAAATAAATGGTGCTATCTGCACTGCATGACTCACTACACCATGGCATTACTATCAGTAATTGAAACATCCAATCACGACTGAGCCATCGGCCTCACTGCTCTTCCCCATCTGACTTTGTGGCACCTGATTGAACACCCCACTGTATGGGAGGTAATGCAGGATGTGCCTATGAGTTCATGTACAGAAATGCTGAGGAGAGGAGTAAAAATACTGCATCGACAAAGGTGCAATTCATGTTTTCTTTTGTTTTTTTTCTGCATGATGCATGTGACTGTGTCTGTGTGGACAGGATATATTTAAATGTGTGTGTGCAGATACCCAGGGAGAGCGGAGTAGCCTCATTGATTGGTGTTGATTCCATCTGGGCAGCGAGCAGCGACTGACAGTGGATCTAAGCCGCCGCGAAAGGCAACCATTAATCTTGGTCCTGTTTAAGCAGCATGTATTAATTTATGTCATTTTTACTAAGTCAGCCAGGGAAGAGCGCTTGCCATTTTACGTTTGACTGTTCATCGAAGTCAGGGGGGTTCCTTTGTACAAACCCAGCACGCTGCCAACACGCCACTTACATCGTAGTGGCAGGGTGCCAGGGAAATGAGATCCCACACCTCGAATTAAAGGTTATCAGCTGCCAGGGCAACCACCTCCATCAAAGTGCCCAAGAAAATCTGGATGTGCAAGTTACATTTTTGATATAAGAAAGGATATGTTAGGGGGGCAGGTAACCAGAGAGATGTAATGTTATGAAAAATGAAAGACTAAACAGTGCAATTCAGAGGTAGCTGGAGCACACAGTTGGAGCCCCATGAACATATCAGTAATAAAATCTGCAGGTGTTTCAATGCCAACAATATGAGGATATACGCGTCCAATGGTCCTACTGCGTGAGGCAATTCCACGGGACCGTGGAAAATCCAATCAAATCCAAACAGCACCAATAAGAAAAACAATGGCTGAGGCAATTGCAACTGCAATAATGTCACCAGAGCTGTTTTGTAGACACTAAAAGCTGCTCCAGAGACAAACATCTGATAAAAAAGAAACTCCACTCCGCCATAGAGCAAATTTCCTCTCTAAAGCAATTTTATATTCGATAAGTGGGAAGGCATTCTTAGTGTAATGGATCTGAATATGATCTCTGTCAGAAAACTAAGAACACAGCCTTGTATAAAAGCCCGGTTGGCAGAATGGCCAGTACTGCTGCATCAGATAACCAGATTGAGGAGTGCGGGAAACTATAGACTATAAACTATAGATAGAGATGCAAAGCATTCATACTCCTCGTGAACAGGTGAGCTGATAGATCTCCTCTGTCCTTCTTGCCGCTCCCATGAAGGTGAAATGTGAAAAAGTCTATGCGGATGGAAAAATAGTCCTCTGAGCCATTAAACAGACGTGGACGCACACTTACCGGCATGCATGTGAAGACATCAACTCAAATGAAATGCAAACTTTTCATTTGCTTAAAGGCTGAAAGAGAAAGAGGAAAGCCGCCACAGCTGCCAAAAAACAAGCAAAAACAAACACAAGACACACCTAACGACTACCTATGCTCCCACAAACACACACCTTCGCCATGCGTCGACACACAGAATATGACCATTCTACAGCCAGATCTGTTATCACGGCTAATTACTACTCCCACCTCAGATATACAGGGCTGTAATTAGCCTCTTAAAACATGATTAACATGTCTCAATTAAGCCAGTCAACATTTGCATAATATATTAGCTGTCCTAATTGCGAGTGAGTTTATATCAGAGGACAGGGAACATGCAAAAATACGCGCCGCTGCTTCTGAGTGCACTGATGATGCAGTGAATATAAATATGAGTATAGAGGAAATGTCAGTGCGTAAATTCACTTTAAGAGCAAAGATAAACTTACAATCACCACATCCCTGCTCAGACTCCTTACAAAAATATACTGCATGTTTGTTATTATTCACTTAGGGGAACGTTTCTGGTAAGTGGAGGAAGAGTTTCCTATAAACTCGCAAATCAAAGCCCAGTAACATTTTCTCAGGAAAACTTCTCACTCGTTTTGAAGTTATTTATTTGAAGTCATTTATGGGAGAACAGACAGAGTCCTGTTCGGCCTTATTTCCGTGGAAACTAAAACATGGGGGGATAAACTGCTGCTTCTGCACTTCCAAGCCGGGGACAGATATACAGTCTCCCGGCTAGCGCGGGGAAACCAAGGACATAGCCATTAGTTTCAGGACAGCGCCACATTGGAGACTAATGCCTCCATCTGTCACCGGAGATGAGAGGAGAGTAACAAAGAGAGGCAACACTAACCCCTGAACTCATCATGGACAGCCATGTCAATTAAATACTGAAAAACAGCAGCACAGGGAGCCATAGTGACCAGTCTATCCACGGCTTCACGGGGGCTCGACTAGTACCTCCGTCAACGTTTAATGTTAATGATGCACAAAATACCATAAATTGCAATTTGACATTTTATCACCTTCACTTTTTTTCATGCCTGAGAGCCGAAAAGATCAGTTGATCGTCAATTCTTTGAGCCAAACACCTTACGTTTGTTGTTTCCATTCTCTCCGGTGTGAGGATTCTCTGCTTTTCTCTGTTTTATGTAAGTGCAAATTCGATACCTATATTTTGAACTGCTGATCAGATAAAACAAGACATGCGAAGACGCCACTTTTTTCAAGATAAAGGACTAATTTAAACAAGAAGCAGACTAATCAATGTTGAAAATAATTGTAAATGTTGTTGTGCTGATGATGTAAACTGCATGAAAGTGTCCAGATCGACACCGCTGTGGATATCTAAAAGGTGTGTACATGTCTAATTAGCAGTGCAAGCTTTGGTGGAGGGGGCTGCAGTTAGCGGGACCGACTGATTCAGCAGGTCTCCAGCTTTGATAAGTTCAAGCGGTGTAATGCATTATCCGTCTGATCACATTAGTCATGCAGGAGCTCTCCATCTGACCCGAGCCTGCGAGGGGGTAATGTGAGGCTGCTGACACACACTGGCCTGACGAAACAGTCCCAGGCCCACAGATAGAGAGACGCAGGGCGGCAGAGGGAGAGAGAGGGAGAGAGTAGGCCTGAAATCTGACACCAAGAAACACTGACTTGGTGTCTGGCTTCTCTTACTTAGTCAACCTGTACGTGCCAGCTTCCATCGGCGTAATGGTTCCACACAAACAAAGACTCTCTCCAAACTCTCTTCGCAGGATGTGAAGCAAACACAGGAAAGCTAATTCTGAGTGCTCTCAGGAACTGTAGAAACAATGATGATAGTTGGGGGGGAAAAAAAAAAAAAAAGCAGAGAGGGGCCGGTTGTCAGGGTAAACATTTTTGTGAAACACAACACTGGCGGCCAAAAGGAGCGTCTGTAAGAGGTAACACAAGCCTCCGCCGTTGGTTTTCCATCAGCCAGCATGCGAACCTGAGCTTGTTTAAGCTTGCTAAATACTCTCCCGCCGTGACACGGGCCCGACCCCGGCACAAATATACAGGGAGAGGGGTGGGGTGGGGTCATCAGTTAAGGCCTGCTCTGTCCGCCATTGGCATGCACTCCCGCCTTGTTTGTCAGCTGCTTGCCAATGGACACCTCGCTGCTGCAATGTCCCATACTGCTGCTGTCAACACTCACACGCCACTGATATACCATGAGGAGGAGGTACGTGCAGCACACATGTGAATAACTACATGCAACACATGATATACGATCTAAAGAAATGTTTCCTCCCTTCAGCAAAAGGTCGAGGAGAAGGGCTGCTTCAAGTCTGAGCTGCTGCACTCATCCCCCCCCCCCCCCCCCCGCTCGCACCACTTCTAAAAGACACTCTGACTGCAACAATGTAAAAAGCGAGGAGAAGCTGACTCTTTATAAAGAATATAAAAAAGACCTGACAAATTACAGGCTGTACTCCGCTCGCATACACTGCACTCAGCACATTTGGCTGTAAATGCCATGGTGAAGGTTTGAGTCATTTTCTCTGTCACTGCAGTGAAAGGATTTTCAGTTTCGTCTGCACAAACCTCCTATGGGCGAAGATGAGCCGCAGCTCAGCTCTTCAAACGCAGACAGGGAGGACACAGCGAGGCAGCCATTAAGCCTTGAATCTCTCACAGATTGTTTTGGGCTAGTCTTAACTTTTAAATGCTTTTCTGTCTCCATGAAAACAATGCAGTTATTTAGAGCTTGCTGATTTGTGGTTTGGAGCATGTTTTTCCACCACACTTAAAAATAACTGAATCAATACATTTAAAAAAAAAAAAAACACAGAGAAAATATAAACTATGTTGAATTATGTTCATTTCCAAACTTGGTCCTGAACCGGAGGGAAGGAGGATTTGCAGGCCGAGGGGGAGCCTCTCTCGTCACAAGCTCTGTGAAATCCCGGTTGCCAAGAACGGTGGGAAGAGAGGAGAGGCAGGGGGAAAAGCCAGGAAAAGGTCCAAGTCACTTTGTTCTTCTTTTTGGAAACGAACTCTGGTTGAACCCAGGGAGACGCCAGACAGTTTACAAAGAGCCAGGCATTACTCTCTCACTTTTCCAAGCCTTGCAATTTAGAAACAGGGCCCCAACCTACTATAGCTTCCTCCTCAGAGGCTGCACTCTTTAAGCCTTTGTAAATCTGGTGAAAATCCCAAAGTGTCTGCTGCCTCCTTCTACGTTCTTTTTCGGAAAAACCTGCGCCAAACTCTGACTCATGCGAGCGAAATGTCGGTGAATGACAGTTCATGTAAAATTGAGGAACATGGCGATGCCTCCACGCCAGCCCTCTGTTTATTTTCACCTGTCACGGCCGCGAATGCAACAGCGACAGACAAAGTGACAAGGCTCTCTCAATAATCTCAAAGACAGCTTCAAAGTTGTGTTCGCAGATAAGGCTATATTGGATATTTTGTCTTATTTCCTCCGTCGAACAAGCCGCCTCTTAAACAGCACACTGCCACCGCCCTCACAGAACATTCACAGGCTTCCATCATGTGAGCTGCTCTTCTTTTAATCTGCTGTTAAGAGAGCAATAATTCACACATTCCTTTTCATGACTTTGACCCTCGTTGCAAACGTAAACAGAAAATCCCTCTGACCTGCCTCTGCATTTCAAACAGCTCACTTCAGCCAAAGAAAACAGACAGAGAGGGGTGAGAAAGCCCAGCCTCAGAAAGGCCCTAATGTCGGTATGAAAACACTCCAGTCCAATGACAGCGCCTCATCTGGGGCCAGTGCTGCTCACATGCATGGTGTGTGACGTTTGTCAGTGAAAACATGGCATAAAGAGAAGGAAAATGTTATGCCAAATGAACGTACAGCGGTTTAAGAGCGGAGTATCGCAGATGATCTGTGCTTTGTACATTTCAATCCCTATTCTTAAAAAAGAAACTTCAACAATAAAAGAAAGAATTTGTAGTATAAAAAATGAAGTGATGCTAAGATACTAAGAAATACGTTATCAGACCATAAAAGGGATAATATTCTGATCCGTATCGAGGAAGCAAAAATCCAGCAAAGCAAAGAAATCATAAAACAGAACTTACCTGTTTTCTCCTTTATTTCACACAAGACGTTGAAGAGGGCAGGTTTCATTCTGTGGCAGTTCAGTGCATGCTTCCTAAAAAGAGGACAGGACACCACTTTCCACATCAATATTCAAACAAGTGGCCACAGTAACAAAGCCACATAAAAGAGCCTCAAATCACAGAATTTCATGGTGAAGATGCAGATTTACAGATTGAGACAAAGACGGATTTCTCTTCTGTTTCTACTATAAGACACAGGCTCATTTATACAGCGAGCTGGAGCCAATTGTAAATGCCATTTAGCCTGATTTTTACATTTCTAAATTTGTGTCACATAAATACACAAGGAGACACTTAGACAGTTACACTACAACTGACACGTGCCCCCACTGCATTTTGCACTACGTTTTTGACAGTTATTGAAAGCGCAATAGGTGAAAACTACAGGAGAGGATCTGCAACATGTTTTCATAGCACAGGATTACAATGTAAGCTCCTTTGTAACAAGGTAGAAGTGTCTGAGAAACTGAGAGTGCCAACTGCTCCACAGTGATAAACCCTCCCAGCAGATCGGCCAAATCGGCAGCAATAATGCGATAATTCACAGTTTCGATCACAATATTCACTCCAAAGTTATTGCAAATAATCAAACGTGAAGTTTGTGACGGGCTTTTGTCGCTTTCGTGCAGTCACGGCACTTCAGTGGGCGTAATTGCTTTCATTTAGAGGCAGTCTTGATACAAACCCGTGTTATTATCTCCCCCCTCCATCACCAGTAACACTGCCTAATATCTCCGCTCTCCGATTAATAGTAGTAATAATAATAATAATAGTGGGGGTTTTTTTCTTATCCTCACCTCGCCTGTGCTTCGTCTAAGCTTTGGTCTGTGATGGTCATTATTTGCTGTAATATGTCTCCGATGTCCTGCTTTCTTCCCTCTCCGTCCGTCCCCGCCGTGCCATCCTGCATATGCTGCGCCAGGCCGGGGTGTCCGGCCATGCCTACCCCGTGGGAGTGCATCAACCGCGGCTGCTCGTCCATCCTTGACCACGGTCCCCGCTGCCTCGCCTCCAACTTTTAAATTTCAATATGAGGAGAGGGCTGGGGAGTGAAGAAGGGGAAAATATCCTCGGAAATTCCTCTGGATTCCTCTGCGTCTCTCTCACCCCCGACACTCCTCCTTTTTCCTTGGTAAGATTTTCTGGATTTGGGAGGAGGGAGACTGACAAACCCTCTCTCTCTCTCTCCCTCTCTCTCTCTTTCTCTCTCTCTCTCTCTCTCTCTCTCTCTCTCTCTGTCGGTGTCTCTCCCAGCTGGTTTAGGTGAAATCTGATCTGAATCGCTGCTTTTGGCTTTGGCCACTCCTGCACCGCTACTGTAGGGAAGAAGAAGAAGAAGAGGGGAAAAAAACAGGATTGAACATTAAAGGCTCCTAATCTGATTAAAAGTGGAGCGCGTTGAGCTCCTCTTATGACACCTCCGATACACTCGTGAGCTCGATGCGCTAAAACGCGCTAAACACCCAACTTGCCTGTGAGGGTTTTGGATAGAAAGTCACCACCAACTGTTATTGTTTCGCTTATGTCTGGTAACTGACTCATAATCAGAGTATGGATGGAAAGCCTCCGCCCCTCGAGCCACGATTGGAGAAGAAGGCGCGCGCAAGTCCCACCTCGGTCCTCTCCGAAAACGTCAATCATCCTCCTCGGGAAGGTGGGACACTGTAATAAACATAAAGAGATGTGACCGGACCGGGTGGCCATACAGTGATGGATAGAGAGTGAATATGTAGCCTAATAAATAATTGTGAGTGGCAGTGAAGCTCTGACCTCATAGGACAGCATGGCGGTGCTTGGAAAAGACACTCTGTCACCATGACTATATATTTTACCGCTGAATATTTACATCCGTGTAATCAGTCAAAGGAATAATAAATCAAGATGAATTTATTAGAACGTGCAGCAGTTTGTGGGGGGCACTTTTACAAGCCTAATGTTGTAACACAGGACCACAACAGTTGTTATAGCATATTTACCGATTCCCCAGGCTTGTATTTAAACACCCCGACGCTCCCTGGATCAAACATCACGTGTTTGTCACTAGTCAGCAACTATTTTGATAATTGACTAATGGGGAACTCCTCCAGGTTCACACATCACAAATTCTGTTACAGGTGCTGGGGAGGGCGAATGCATATGTGGAAAAGTCATATAAAGCCTTTTGTGGCTTTAAAGGGAGCTGCACAAAATCTGAGCCGTTGCCTCAAGTGATGTCACTCGAGTCAACAAGGGGCTGAAGACTACGAGTTCGAAGACGAACAAAGATCTGGGGGTGTAGAGTTAGAGAGGAGTGAGCTGTAGCCCGTTCCTTATTTCTGCTTGAGGCTAACAGCTCGAGGCTACATTGGCAACTGCTAATTATGTGTTGCATTGTGGGTAATGTAGGCATTTTTTGACAAAAAAGACTGCGTGGAATAAAAAAAGATGATGCCTGTGGTTTTGCTGCCCTGATTTAGACCCATTGTGAGTAATGTGATAAACTGGTGGAGTGCTCTTTTAATCGTAAAAATGCCAAAAATTCTCGTTCCAGCTGATCAATATGGCATTAAAAAGAATCATTTGTTAGTTTTTTACTATTGGTTGGTCAGAACAGCGTTTGAACATGTCAGCTCAGGCGTTGGGAAATTGTTTTTGATTTTTTTTCCTTTGACATTTTATAGACCAAACAATTAGTCAATTAATTGCGAAAATAGCTGGCGGATAAATCAATAATGAAAATAATTGCTAGTTGCACACCTGAACCAGACATGTATTAGAATACCTTACCACTCTCAGCGTCAAACATGTAATATGTGTTACTGCATGCCAGTCATCCCCCATTAACACCTAAAACATATAAATCACAATATGTATATGCTGCGGTTGTGCGCCTCAGTGTCCGGGCTGTGCTATATCCAAATGCCTCCTTCCCTTCTTTTACTGGCCGGACAGAAATCGATCAGTCAGTTTTCTCATTACGTGCTGAATAGGGAGGTAGGGCAGTAATTGTCACAAGGGGCAGGGTGAGGTTGAGGGTAGTGGAGGTGATAATGTCTGACACTCAGGAGCTGCAAGACTGCACAGCACAGCCCTGAAATGGAAGTCTGCAGTCCAACAGCCATTCTGCTTGATTTTATTCCCTATTTAACAGGGTCATAATGACAGAGGATTATCTTTGTGTTGTGGACCTTACAGAGGTGATAGTGGTTCAGCTGTAAACATGCAGAGTCTTAAGTGTGAAAAAATATTAATCACACATGAGAAATATCAAGTTTTTCTTAGATTTTTGATCATTTGCCTACAAAACAGTGACTGTTAAACCATGCTGTGATGTCAGGTTGGTCCTCCTGGTCCATAGCTCCCACAAATCAGTCTTCTTCGGTCTGATTTCAAAATCAAAGGCTGCATCGATCAGTGCAAAAAATGATCTAAAGACCTCATTATTCTTGCTCTAAATTCAAATGTATTCCACTGTAAGTCAATACACAGACGTGACCTTATTGCTTGTGGATGCTTTTGGGAAAGCAAACTCTGAATAAAATAAATAAGACCTTGTTTGTGGCTCTGATTGCTGTATTTCACAACAAGCGGCATTTGCAGCCTTAATGAAAGAGGGGGGAAAAATCATCTGACATCGCATATTTTCCCTCCATTAAAGCCAAATGTGTTGTTGCAGCATTAATAATCCCGCAAAAATGAGTAAGTGGGATTTGATTATAATTGCAAATGAATTCTGATGTATAATATTCTTATAAATAGTAGATGTTTTTTCTCCAGAAGTTGCAGAGTTGTTTTTCAGAGACTGAAAATGTTAATACCAAGCATGTTGGTATTCCCATAAGAAATGAACTAGTTGAATTTGTTGAGTTGTGTTGTGTTCACACTCATCCAGCGAGGCTGCTCTGATAAATATGGAACGAGGCAGAATGTCATAGATTAGAATACATTTGTGATCGGAAAATGGCAGATTTTGTCTTAAGTTTGCGACACCTAAAGCTAAAATAATGTAAGATCTCATGTAAAAATTATAAATGGTTTATAGCACACTTTAATGGGGTTAATCCAAACATATGGACATTTTTAATTCAGATTATTTTGTTAGATTTATTTTTATATAAACTACTACTGCTTGATTACAATTTACAATGCAGCTGTATAACACATTTATTAACTCCAGCTGAAATGTCATTGTATCTGTTAACAACATTGCAGTGTGTTATAACCCAATTATTGTGTGTTCATGAGCTTACAAATGCTAACATAAAGCATGACCAGATATCTTAAACTCAAACCAGGTAAACTAAACCTCAGTAGTTCAAGCTTCATAACAAACCAATGCTGACTCTAGAGCACATGTTCTTGTATCTGGACCAGGGTCAAACAACTCCTCCCAGAGAGAGCTGCAGGTCAGAGCAGGGTAAGTTATGTATGAGCTAGAAACACACCAAGGGAGAAAGCAGCTACTGCATGGCACATCTCTCCAGGAAGTAACCTTGATGAAAAATTCAGTTGTTTGCAGCTCCTGGTGTCCCTCAGGCATGAATAAAGTGAGGCCCAGACAGAGAGAAAAGACCTGGTCTCAGCTTGAAACTACTCACCAACCCACTGCTGGGGAGCACACACATCGGCTAGCATTAGGAGATGGGCACGAATTAAACTTTAATCGCGCCTCAAATAGATTAAACGACAGGAGCCGAGTCAGCATTTCCGAGCCCTTGCTCTGCCTCTGTTGACCAATCTCCTTTGAACTCCTGCTACATTAAATACCCACAGGTTTCAGTTTCTTTGCACCTCAGATTAGCTATCAAGCAAAAGAGATACTTGAAACAAACGTGAGGCAGAAAGCAAAAGCTGCACAGCCGCCCAGTCATTAATGTGATGTTATATAGAAGTTATCTCATTAAAGCCTGGGGCAGATCCGAGAGACGCATTCATTGATGGAAGTGATACAGCAGAGGCTGAGATACTCTTTTACTCCTACATGCTTTATTCTTTTATTCCTCGGTGTAGGTCAAGGTCCAAAAATAAGTTGGATCCTACTTTAATAAGCCTTTTTCACTGGAGACACGTCAAGGTATGAATAAGAACACGATGATAAGAAATGATGGCTGAGTTTCATTTACTGCTTCAGTTTCAGGGTCCTGGCACTGTGTATGCTGGCCATGGATGCATTTAGAAAACTGGAATCCCTGCTCCAAGATGTCATTCCTCTGAAAGTTGTTCTTTAGGTGCATACATCTAAAAGTCTTCCATGTCCTTCTGAACTTTTAGTCCTTCTCCAATCAAGCCAATTGAGCACGTGCACATTCAAGGCTTCCTGTGCCCCAGCCGACCGAGGCCCTCTTGGCCCACATGAATGGCATATGATGATTTTATTTTATTTTACTGAACTGAATGATTCAAGTTGTAATAACAGAGAGAGTCAGTTCGGGATGCTTGTGACGCTCAGAAAAACAAATTCATTGTTTTAACAAATTCATTGTTTTACAGTTGTTCCTTTTGTGCAAGTCACAAGAACCTGAAATACCAAATGTGGCCACTGGGTCAAACAGTCCCTTGATGGTGGCTCACCGTCACACCTTACTGGGATACTTGAATAGAACCGAGCCATTATAACTATGATGTAAACTCCTATGCTTTTGCCTCTATGACAAGTTAGAAAGTCTGCTGTGAAAAAGGCTTGTTTCCATAATGAAACTCAAAAGCATCGTTTATTAGATCTTCCCAGCCTGGTCCTCAATTATTATTGCAGGCTTTTTGCTAATAATGTGTAGTTTCCATGCTGTTGACATTATACAACTGTTTCACACGCTGAGGAGTACTCCTTGTGATGACTAAATAATAACTGAATCTATCTATGTAAAATTGTTGTAGTGCACCTTTAATGTAGCTCTGGCCATCAGCATGAAGCTTATTGTCGTATCTCGTCTGAAACTTTGAGATATTTTCAGGTGTTTTTCTGCCTTCATTAAAGGAAATTACATTTGAGGACTCAAGAGTAGCCTGGTTAAGATGTAGATTTTATGCAGCGTTTCCTTGTTAGTTTGAGTAAACAGACTTGTGCCTTTAACCCAGCAGGATTCGCCTGTATCCTGTAGCTAATGATCATTTTTAGTGTGGAGGCGCTGGATGTGTCTTTGTGCAGCTGAGGCTGGGTCAGGGTGAAGGATGACTGATATGAAGGGGTTGACCTGTCACATAGCATTTGACTTACTATCCTTGGAACAGGATAAAAGGGAAGCCAAATGTCAAGTGATACAAGTGACGCATCCTCACACACACACACGTATACACACACTCACACACACACAGAGCGAGAGAGGGTTTGAGGAGATGAATGTTTCATAATAAAACCTAAAACCCACCAGCCATTCTGTGCATGCCATGTAAAAACAGTAAGCTTATCATTTTCATGAAAATAATAGTCACCAGTGGCACTCGCAGTGTGTGTCAGCCACAGGATTTCCATGCCCTTTTCTATGAGTGTGTCTGTTCTTGCTGTAGGGCCCCTGTAAGCCCTTAGACCTCTTGGCAAAGCGTGGGTTGTGCCTGGCGGGGGGAGATGTGACGGATGCCGGAGCCTCGGAGCCCGCTAGCTGCTCTGTGAATTTTCCCAGACTCATTTGCATTCATAAAGAGCCTACCCCTTGTCACAGAGTGTTTTCTTTTTTAGTCTGCCTCCAAAAATCCTGTGCGACTCCTGGTGGGAGTGCGCCGGGAAAATCCGACTGTCAAAGACGACAAGACGAATGAATCCCTGTGTCAGACAAGTGTGGCTTCAACGATGACAGATGGAGGAGCGCTGTCCCTCCGTCGATCCGCAGGCTTCATTTTGGAATAAATAAATCTGAATTTCACCCCCTCCCATAATTACAAGTGTTGCTTTATTTGACAGCTCTCTGTGTTTGTTGATGGGAGTGTGTCTGTTGATGTGAGTGTGTGTGCGGTGGGTGGTGGCACTGACCAGGTGACAGCTTGATTCAATTCCACATGGGAGTGAGCGCGGCGTGGTGCGGCGGCTTTCAGTTCTGACTTTTTATTCTAGCTTTTTAATCAAGCGCTGATGTACACCTGGAACAGCAGGTGAATGTAAGCATGCAATGAAATGCAGTTAATGTCCTCGCTCCCCACGCATCTGCCCTGCTGAAGCGTCCTGAAGCAAAATGCTGCGTCGCTTCCAACATTAGGGAAGTTATTCTGCATGTGACCCTGCACTCAACCTTTTGTGGAAGGAGGGCAGGGACATCTCAAGGAAATTTGGGGCCCGTCCTCTCAGCGGGTTCATAGCATTGTTTTTAGACATAGCGGGCAGCTGTTTTCAGAAATAAAGCACTAAACGGCACACACAGTTAGCAACTAGCTACTCAATATAGGGAAGCATTTAGCAGCTAAAGAGTCAGATGTTTCCCCCAAGAGTTGGTAGAGACCAAAAATTAAGATAAAAGAGAGTGAATATTGGACAGATATTCGCAAGGTGGACTCAAACATGACTGGTGTTGCCTATTTAACTGCTGGATGTGTAAAATGTGCTAACAGGTTTGCCGTATTAGCTTCAAAGGTGATGATATGTCAATGGTGTGTGGTCAAAATCATCAGTTATTGCAGGTTTAAAGGCACAATGAAATAAAAATACATTTTCCAAGCTCTGATCCTATGTGCTCTGTTGTCAGTGTTTCTTGACATGTGTTAAGAAGAACAGTTTCACCTCTCTTTGGTCTTCCTGTTAAATATTCAGATATTTTTTGATGTCTCATCTTGAACTTGGGCCAACTGCATTAATATATCCAATCAAATGTGATTTTGGGGCGACGCACTTGACTGTTAGCAAAGCGATGTCGTGTGTGTTTGGATCTCAGTCGACAAACTCTGTTTATATTTTCAGGAGAGTGTGGCTGTGGTCTAATTTATTCATTTCTCTCACCTCTTTCTCCGCCAACAGTTTGTATTTGCATTCGTTGGGACTGTTGTAGCCTCAGCCACGTTTGAGCAGACCAATCGAATCTGAAGGATAGAATTTAAATCACTCTCATATATTCTGTTTCACCCTGAAATAATATGACATCAGTGTGACTTTTAACATATTATCTGATGTTCTGTTTAATGTTGCATTTATGTAATTTCTTTGAGTTTGGTATGACGATTTTGCTTAACTAGGCGAAAATTAGCATTATTAACTGTATTATACTGAATACTGCATTTAGTGCAGTTTGTTGATTTTCAGGGTAATTAGTGATGGGTATCCAAGTAAACAATAAATACGATTAGTTACATCCACGTACAATACATTAAACGAATGAATGAATTACCTGAAATTGATACCTTATGATTTTATTCTAAAAACAAACTACTAGACAATGAACTGCTGCTACTTGAGGATCCAAAACATTAATTCCACAGACCTTGTTTTTGAAAAATAAAAGGAAGAAGCGACACAGGGCTTTGAAGAGCGTGTCGTTTTTCCACAGAACAGCAGAAAACAACAGAGCAAGTTGAATGTGAGCGACACAGATTCCCTAAACCTCACAGTGCAAGTGGAGGATGATAAAAAAGGAGAACATCTGGTGAGCCGAGCACAGTGCCAGGACAAGACAAAGCCATGTGTCTGGCAAACACATACCTACTACACACATATCTAAACACACACGTGCGCACACACACTCAAACATTTATTCATGCATGCACACTCAAACCCTCCTGCCCCCGAACTTGCAAACAAGCAAAAAAAAATCCCCCCTACACACACACTCAGAATCACACACATGCATGTTGCAGTCATTGTGCCGGCACTCACGCACAGCAGGATGCAGTTAGAGGGAAAGAAAAAAGGAAAAGCAAAAGTAGGATGTGATTGGAGGGTCCACTGTTCAGACAAGACTAATCTGCATACTCAGAGGCTTAGAAGTGAATATGCATGAGGGAATAAAACGATATGCCTTCAAGCAGACCACCCGCTCTCTTTGGATTACTGTACCCACCTCCGAGCCTTTTATCTTCTTGTTGGCATGCAATCAAGCTGATTTAGTGTGCACTGGCTGATGGTTTCGCACAATGGATTGGACTTTAAGAGATGTTAACCTGTTGAGAAAGAAAACACTGCCACCAAAGCAAAAGGAAAATTGGGAAAAGGATTTATGCTTAAATTTCCGCCAAAATACGCACCAGAATTATCCTAGAAGGTGTTGTTTTGTGCATATTTTTCAGGCCTGATTTGGAGAACTGTGAGAAGAATCAACTGAGGACAGAGAAGCAAAACAGAGAGAGAATGAACATTTGGAAGAACTGTGCAGTATTAGACACAGAGCTCTGATGACCCATCAAATATTGAAGAAATGTCTGCTGGAACCATGAATTCATATTTCAGACAGACTTCCTCTAAGACTGTCCTCGCCAATGAATGAATATTTCATTTCAGAAAATAGAGTGGCTCTGAAAGGCACCATTACCAAATCCTAATGTCAGGGGGAAAACATTCTCCACATTTAGTTGAAAGTTAGGGTGAAATGATAAGAGCCGTCCAAGCGTAACACAATCTGATGGGGTAATGCATTGGCATCACATTAGCAGGACTGTGTTTGACTGCATGGCAGCGTGTGTGTGCCTGTGTGTGTGCGTGTGTAGGTTTTCCAAATGACTGAAATGAAAAACTGGGGAACTCGGAGCACAAGGGTTTTCAATTTATCATCTCGTTCATCTGGTGAGAAGGAACAAATGTCAAAAATGTTTAAAAACTCAAGTACACACAGTCAGTGCATTTACCTAAAGAGCGATGATATGACACATTGGGCCAGTGATCTAATTTTAGGCAGTAAAGGCAGGTAGTTCCTTCCTTTTTCAGAGTAAGAATATCCCAGTTAGCATAGCTTGAGTCCTGCAGGAGAACTTTGATGAATTGGTAGAATATGCGTATAGATAATATACAAGTTTTTTTTTTTTTTGCAGGACTTTTAAGTGTAAGGACAAAGGCTTAGGGGCTGCACGGTGGAACAGCAGGTAGTGCGCGTGCCTCACAGCAAGAAGGTCGCAGGTTCGATTCCCGGGTCGGGCCTTTCTGTGTGAAGTTTGCATGTTCTTCCCGTGCATGCGTGGGTTCTCTCCGGGTACTCCGGCTTCCTCCCACAGACCAAAAACATGCTTATTAGGTTGATTGGTGACTCTAAATTGCCCCTAGGTGTGAGTGTGAGTGTGAATGGTTGTGTGTATGTGCCCTGCGATCGGCTGGCGACCGGTCCAGGGCGTACCCCGCCTCCCGCCCGTTGACATCCGAGATAGGCTCCGGCCCCCCCGCGACCCCGAAAGGGATAAGCGGCATTGAAAATGGATGGATGGATGGATGGATGGATGGATGGATGGATGGATGGATGGACAAAGGCTTAGTTTCAGGGACACAAGGGCAGGTAGTGGTGGAAATTACTGTGTTTCAGTACATTTTTGGGGGTACTTGTGCTTTTCTTGAGTATTTCCAGTTGATGCTACTTTATAGTACTTACACTACTTTATACTACTACAATGTATTTATTTGACAGCTATAGTTCCTTGACTGAGGTTTACATATAAAACACATAATCATTAACTAATTCAAATTAGCTGCACCTGCAGCTGGTACAACATTAAAATGCTGCTAACACAATAATGTGTCAGTGATAATAATCCATAATATAGTAGGGGATTGCATAACAGTAACAGGAGCCATACGGCTGCATAGTAAATCTAAAGCTAACAATGACAATGCATATGAATAAGAGCATATACATACAACATGTCAGCATCATATGACTAATGAATAATGTGACATGAGTGCACAATTGCTGATAAAGCAAAAGGAAAGACACAAGTGTGAATTTGCCCTAAAGTAGAAGGCAGGAATTGAGGCGAAGACATGCGATGTGCAAATGGAAAACTTTTGAACTTGAGTGATAAATTTGTGCTAGCCACCGAGCTAAGATCTGACCAGTTCTGATCCCATCATTCATTAGTTAGATATGCTCGTTAAGTAGCTATGTAGAATAGAAACTGACAACAGGGACGAGTGTTACTGAGTGATGTATGTCAAAGCAAAGATAAAATGTTAGTAAAGTAATTAGTCGTTTTTGAGGGTATTGGAGGAGATAAACTGGGGTTTTAGAATATTGGACGAATGCAGCACATTCAAACAGATATGACACTATATACAGAGAGGAGGAGGAGAGCTGGTCCCTGAGCTACAGCACCTGCAATGTCTCCGCTTCTCTTCCCCTCTTGAATTTGCCCAGTTCAGAAAGAAAGACAGCGAGAGGGCGAGAGCTACAGACAGAGATGTCCGTGGTGTGGAAATAGTTAAAGCCATAAAGACGTACAGTACCTCAGCCCTGACCCCGTGCCCTCCTAGGTATCCCCCTGCGCAGAATTCTTATTCCCTACCAAACTGACAAAGTGTTTTTAATCTTTTCTTTCCCTCTCTCCTGGAGATTGGGGAAACAAAAATCAATAGCTCCTGGCAGGCGATCTAGCAGGCTGGTGAATTACAGGGTCTGCACTGCAACCGGAGCGCTGCATCACAGGGGCCTTGGAATGAGAGACCTTGGGAGAGGCATCAGAGACACAGAGGTTGCAGGGTCACTCTGGGTCCACAGTCTGAGGAGCGGGGTATTTACTGCCTCGGCCAGCTCGCCGCGATGAAAAATAACTGCCACACGGCAGAGAGAGAGGGATGGCTGGGGTGAGAAAGATGGCGAGAGAGACAGATAAGACAGACAGAAAGGAGGAGAGTGAGGCAGAGAGGTTGGTGGCGCATATACGAGCAGATGAAGCCTTGTGAGAGTTTGCTGTGATTTGTGTGTGCTCCCTTCATGGGCTATGCGCAGTACAGGTATGATGTCAAGCAGAAGACTAATGCTTTTTTTTCTCCTTTCACTCTCCCAAATGGGAAATGATTCATTAGCGTTTGGTTATTTAGAACGTGGCAGTGCTGGCCGATCAATATGCATGGGCCCATCTGTCAATACGTGATTTCTGCTGGTAATTAGCTGATGTGGGCCAGTGGTTGTGAATATTGCCTGGCAACTGACAGCCTGGTTGTTTCTGTCATCACTGGGGGGTGCACAGGTGGTAGTAGCTCACTGCCGATCGATAAAATACTGTGCTTCAAGGCCCAAACCAGGTTCATAAAGACATCCCGCATGATAAAATATGGAGTAAAGAGGCATGTCTAAATTTTCATTCATTTCGGTGCGAAGGAGGGTTTGGATTTATGCTCAAAAACTAAAGTCATTCGATCATAATATCATAAGTTCTAACCATGAAAGTCAAGTTTTACATAAACTTTGAACAGCCGCGTCTATAAACATACATTTGCTCCAGAGGTGGAGGCTGCATCTCAGGCGCTGTTGAGAGAATGTGCCAGATCACTCAATTATAACAACTGGAGACAGCTGGCAGCGAGACAATTAGGAGTGTGAAAATGATAATGATAATTATGATGAACAAAATTTATAATTGCTTTGTTTTCAAAGCGAGCAGATATCTACAGGCTAGTGTGCAACTTGTCTGTCTGCGGCTAACATGAATTTCGCCTTTGGTTCAGTTGTCGACCATCAACTGGAGTAAGTTAATCAATGATCCAATCATCCCTGTCCGTTGAAAAACTGTGTTTGATAGTTGTGATTTTTCAGATAAACTGAAAGAAAAAAAAAATTCCCACTTCTTTAGCAAGCAAACCATCTAAAAGCCCACTGATGTCTCTGAAAAGTGTATCGTCACAATGGATGGATTACTAAGTGGGCCTACCGGAAATTGGCCCAGGTGTCCAAGGGGACAGGGGGCCTCTGGGCCAGAGCCTCTGTCTGAAATGACAATTAACATTTCTGGTTAAAAAGTCAATCAGATGAAAACAAAGAGACCCAAAAGGACCACGGAGAGACACAAAATGACCCCATAAAGATTCAAAACGACCACGAAACGATCATTAGGAGATGCCAAACGACCACAGAGACACAAAGCGACGGTGTGACCAAAACAAATCAAAGACCACCGAAAAAACCCCACATGTTTTTATTTCTGTGTAGAGACACCATCACTATTATCCAGTCATTCCAGAAACCTTTTGAGCTCTTTGCATTTAATCAATTAAACCCAGATTCTACATTAGACGTATTGACTTTCTTTGGCTTCTATTTGCTTTCTTGTAGCAGCACTATAAATACTTGATTGAACTGCACAATCCTCTGTCAATAAACGATGCCATCCATCGAACTAAACGCTAAAGCTGGTGAAATTCGCCTTTCACTTCAGTGCCGCACCTGAGCTGCTACATGTGTCATATTCCTCAATTTTATCCTCACAATATGTGTCTAAGTTCATAAGAGAAAAGCCAACAAGCAGAGGTGCTGTAAGCCCCTGCAGAAGGATGCCTCTCTGTCTCTCATTGGCATTTGCATATTAGAGTGTTTTCTGGGGAAAATGAGCTGTAGAAATTAATTCAGGATTAATTGGTGCCTTTATCTCGTTAGGACAATCTAATTTAGGGGATGATGGAATTGTTTAGACTCCCTTTTGCATAATTGGATTGCAGTGAATGGCTGTCATTACCGTCTTTTTAGCATCGTCTGTGGGCCCCCTCTCTCTCTTGCAGGCCCCAGCCTCATAAAGAGTGATGATGTGTTACGCCAGTGTTTTGCTAACCCCTCAAACACACCAACCATGCTGCAAGAGCCAAGCATGTGGCTAACCACGCAGCAGTGATTAACTCTCTTTTCAGAGCCATTAGCATTACAGCGAGCAGCACGCTGTTGTGGAGATTTCTTATGAACACATAAGCATGTGGCTAACAACACGGCGATCATCGACTGTTAGAGACAGCGATTAGTTTTTCGTTTCAGCCGCCGTCACGCTCTGCGGTTTGTGGTTCTGACAGCATTACCTGACCCCGGAGGAGCTGGACATGACATCTCACAATCTCTCAATGCTGCTTGAGAGGCTTTTATTTTCTTTTCTCTTCTTGTCCAGCACATTTCCGACACATTTCGCCCTTTCATTACTTCCACAATATCTCTGAGACAGTTTGCAGTGGGCTGGGGGTTTTTTTTCAACGTGGGATGAAAATCAATAGGAGCAAAGCTCATGTAAAGGATCACTCACTGGAATACCTGATCTTCTCACTTCAACAACATTGATGTAACTATGGAAACAAGTTCCCAAGATGAGCAGGGATATGCCTATCTCCTGACAAAAAGCTCTCTTATATCTCTCCCAGCCAGTTACGCTATACCACGATACAGGAGAAGCTTATATCTGCCGCTCCCCGCTGTGATACCATCATCATTTTTCTGTATGCACAAATTGTATAGATATTATTCTGCGGGCTCTCTGGTAAACAACGCAGAGTGAAATCTAATCTATGGTGCTGATACTCAGGGTGTGCCAGGCTAATTGAGTTGATGCAGTCTGTCCCTGGAGGAGCTGGACATACAGTAAAGACAGACTCCATCGAGTCATATAGCTCATGCACTGTATTTACTGGAAGTGAGTGCGTTGATATTGTCACAGTTGTCAAAGGTCGGTGTGCACGGAGGGTTCTGCAGGTTTCTGCTGATTACTTGCATGCTGTTATGAGGAATGAACTGCAGAAAAGATGCAACACACTACTGTGTCCTTTCATATGTCTGCCGTTGTTATCCGCGCTCTCCCTACCCGCGTTCATGATGCATACTGTGTCATGCTCTTGATGCATTTTGGCCCCCCTCTCCTCGTCTAGTGCCATTTCCATTCTTTGCATAAATGCAGTCTAACAGTATTAAGTATTCATGCGTGTTGGGGAAGGTGGTGCCTGTCCTTCAGGGTAAGTGTCAGGCCTGCGTGCGGCACAAGAAAAGCCCCGGGGAGAGGAGAACATTAGGATCCATCAGCCTGACAGACAAATCATTCTCTCATGTAAACATAAATATGAGGGTATGTTTCCACCGCCATCCCACTATCTGTTGCTAGGCTACCTTGCATTAAGCAGTGTAGCTGTCCCTGTTCATTTTGCTCCAGGGATTCCAGCAATACCATCATATAACCTGCTGAGTCTTAATGAGAAGGCCTGCTCATATGAGTGGATATGAACATGGTGAGATGTGAAATTTATTCAAAACACAGGAATTCAGCTGTCTGTCAGCGCAGAGTAGCGGCATGGAAATGTTTATGAATCTGAAGTGTTTTGGAAAAGAAGCTTTGAGGGAAATATTTCTCTGCCTCTGTACAAACACACCTGACACAAGAAAAGGTCACAATGGATCAACACACGCACGCACACAAACACACAAACGCATGCATGCATGCATGCATGCACTGATGCAACACACACAGGCTTACACACTTGCTTGGGGACACACACGTGCACACACAATAAATAATATGTGACGCCGAGCTCCATAAAGGTCATTTGTTGTTGAGAAATCACTGATCCCCAAATGCATTAACAAAGTCAATTAACTATTCTCCGACAAAGAAGAAAGAAACCCATCTCCAATAAAAATAGAGCGCAGAGCGTCATCCAAGCACCCTCACAATTACAACAACTGCGCGTCCCCAGATAATTATGTGAGGCATAAATGGGGAGAGAAAGACAGTAGAAGGCAATGGTCACTGAGAAGAAAGAGCAGGGAGATGAGGGAAAGGAGCGCCAACAGCTGGTTTGAATAGATTGTGTGTGGGATGAATTAAAAAGTTGAACCTTTCCCTGGCCGTATTCAGATGTCTGCCTCCGGGTGATTAATCATGGCCGTCAGGACCTGTAATCCTTTTCAGTTGGAAACAAATGCAGCCACTGTCCTCTCTTCTCCAAAGCGCCCAGGGCCCAGGGCCACCAGTCCGCCTGCCTGGTCACAATACCTGAAGCACAGAGAAGGCACCCTGGGGAGCGAGGATGTGTGGACACACTGTAATCTGCTCCAAACATGATGGGACGAACAAAAACGCCAGATTTCAACAAAATTGTATGGCACCTTTTATTGGTTTTGTACATCCTTTTTGTATCTCGCAGTCAATAGTTGAGGCAGGTGGCACAACTGCAGGTCCAACTGGTGAAACGTAAGTGAGAGCAGCTATAAAAAAAAAAAGAAAGAAAGAAAGAAAAACACCTTTTGAGTGCAGGATCTTTTAAAGAAGGAGCGATAGAAAGGAGCCCGTGGATGGATGTCAGATGACAGAGGACTTTTCTCTCTGCCTGATATCAGACCTTTTCTGCTTGCAGCTGTTGTAGTCAGTGAACTCCATGTCACGTTCCTACATGGTCGTAAACAGCTGATCTAGTTCAGAAAAGACAGCGAGAAAGTCAAGAGCCAGCAACACTGAGAGCCCGGGAGAAGAAAGTGTGTCATCAGCATAAAAATAGAAGCCCGCTAACGAATTCCTAATCATATCCCCCATTTCCTCGAGGGGCTATGCTAAAGCGGTTAAAACACCAGCCGGTGGATGAGAATATGTGGCACATTAGCTCTAGAGATTATTCCTTGGCATTCCAAAGGTTTTCACTGTTATTGATGGCTAAATTCCCCATTATCTCCCCGAGAACTACAAAACACGACTATTCTCTGAGCAGCCATGTATCCTTTCTGCAAATGTTAAAAGCCCAATAATGGGGAGTAATTTTTCCTCAGCTTCTAACACTGGTGAGGATATCAGGGCTGCTTTGCGCCTACTTTGTCAATCAATCAAGTGAAAATAATATCTTAAAAGCAGAATGCACCACTTACACATCAAAGGCAGTGGAAAAGCATCAATCTTGACTTAAGCTCGAGTGAATCAAGTAATGCCTGTGTGGCTTTTACGAGTGAATAAATTGAATGCCCTTCAAAAGAGTGCCCCCATACTGATTCTAATGGTGTATATGGCCTCAGAGTAATCACCTAAAAAAAACTTAGTATTAAAAAATCCTTTGTATCCAACAAAAAGCAAATGTCAGTGTTCCCACTGGGTGAAAGAGTGCTTTTATATGTGTGAAAGGTTGTGAGGGTAGTAATTCAGCGCGGTTGCAGAAGGTGGTGCATGTTGGCAGCATGGCAGACTGTGGAGAATGGGCCACGGCCAGCCATTTCCAGAGCTTTTGTGTGTCTCTGTTTGACCAGGCGTCTCCTGGTCCACAGGAGCACAGCTTCAACACATCTAGCAAAGGAACAAAGCAGCCATTATCAGCCCTATCTCATCCCCACCCTGCCTCGACTCACTGACACCCAGGGACAAACAGTGGCAGGGCTCAGCCGCTCGGCTTTGCTGGGGGACTCCGAAGCGGACACTGAAGCGGACTGGGAGGTCCATTAAACACACAGGCGACACCTTAGCTGTGGACAAACATCAACACAATAGCATGCGGAGCAGGTTGCCACGGAGATGGGAGAAAACAGAGTACAGCGCCAGCGGTGACAAAGAAAGGGAGGGGTCAGGCATCATGGGCCACTGGCAACTGAAAAGCCTCTGCAAACTGCCCTGTGAAACACAACACCCTTTTTATTCTGTGTCACAAACACCGAATACTCAAAGCATTTAGTTTCATGTAAAGAATGTCATTACCAACAAGCTGGCCGCACACAGGACCTCTGCAAAGAAATCATTCTGCCATAACGCAAACTGTTTGCTGATAGGAGTAGTAAAGAAAGCTGAAGTATATGTGCAGTTTCAAGCATGAAGCAACTCCACTCTTATACGATATGCTTTTATATCAATAGAGCTCTTGTTAGCTAAACAACACTGCATGTTCCTCCAGTGAGTTAAAACACGCCGTACTTTGCTGTAAACCTGATAGACCAGGCTCTTCAAACATTTCACATTTTCGCACTGAACTAAACGTTAAACCGATCCCCGTATTTATATTACATTTATATCACATTGTTTGTACATTTTTAGCTAAGTTGAAGGGTTAAAAATGCTCTTATGGCTTTACAAAAGTACCAAACACCACCACAGGACAAACAGGAAGCATGAAAAGCTGACAGTCTGGAAACACGTGGCTTTTAAAGTCAATTAAAGGCTCTTCATTGTCTATTTAGTTTCAAAACACTGTGTCGTGCTTGATACCATAAAGTTTACAACTGACCAGTTATTAGTTTGGTTCTTGCACTGTTTGTAGATTTCTTGCTCATTAAATTATTATATTTTCTTGCTGGGGTGCTGCATTCAAGTGTTCTCTCCTTAAGTCTAAATCATGATTTCCATAAAACACAAAGAATTTAGAAACGAATGGAGTTGAGATTTTGCCTTAAATGATGACTCCAAGTGTAAATCTAGTTCAAAAGCTGTGTGGTTCAAAGTAAACAGGGACTTGTCAGCCGAGGAGGCAAATATGCTGGAATGTCTGTGAAAGTTGGCCACGTATTCAACAACATTTTCTGCCGTGATTCAGTTTTCATCCAGAGCAAACTGCATGTGGTGATTTATGGTGCTTTTCCACATCGCAAGCTTTTGCTGTTCGAGCCCGCTTTCCTTCTCTTTTTCACTTGTGACCTGCGAATAAAACCCGTCGATACAATCATCCCCTCTGACCTCTGAATCTGACAGCACGTCTGCTAAACACTTCAAGTGTACGACTCTGAGAGGCAAGTCTTTCTCTGTTTCTTTGCCTCTCCTCTCCTCCTGCACTGCTTGCAGACACATCTCTTCCTTCTCTCCACCTGCCTGAGCTGCTGTGGCCTTGTCTGAATCCTCTGAATTCCCAGTCCACTGCAGTGTATCCGCCTGGAAACACCACAGATGCCAGCACTTGGTTAAGTTGCAGAAAAACAAGGAAAGCAATGGGATGAAGATGTCAGTTATGGCAAATAGAACTCTGTCACACTCCTATAACATCTCTGTCACTGATTATCAGACCGGAGACACGAACACACACACTCATACACACACAAACAATGTCGGCGCTGATAAACAGACGCACGAGAGGAGCACTAATAACACTGAAGGAGCTGGATGACACGGATTTGGAAATTAAATAGGCTGTTTTGGTGAGGAGATGAACACAATAAAGACCACTATAAGAGCATAGACATTGAGAAAACTAAAAGAATCAAGCAGCCAGCTGCAAAATCTAGGGCCAGCTAGTTGTGTTAGGACACAGTCGGACTCATGATAGACAGTTTTTAGAAAAGCATCAGAATTGATGCTGCAACGCAACTCTTGACTGTTCCAGAGATTCGGGTACGCCATGCTAGCAGCAGCTAATGCACCTCGAGCTGCTAGCCTCAATCAGAGACAATGAGTGGAGTAGAGGTGTAGTAAGCTCACTTCTTTCTAACTCCACACGCCCGGACAAAGAGTTCCCCTTTAAATTTCCTATTGTGCTTCTGGGCTAGCACCTCACAGTGAAAGCGTCACATGGTAATGACTGTATGTTGAGAGAAGAGGGCTGAAATATGCTGTGACTTTCTTGAATTACTCTTACAACCAATACAATTTACTTGTTGATTCAGTTATTTGCACAGATATAATGGATAGATTAACAGGAGAAGGGCTGAGGCTGCATTTGTATGGGGCCCAGACTTTGTGAGGAGCAGAGTGCTCTGAAAAAACAACAACCTGAGGACCCAGCATTGATTTCATATCTAATTTATTTCAGTCCAGACAGGGGTTTGAGTGAAGGGAGGGTCTTAAGCACTTGGGTTGTTTTTCTTGAGTCCTTTGGGGTGGGAGGGAAGGATCACGGGGTGAGGAGTCAAGGGGAGGACAAGGTGACTGATTGAGCTGAGGCATTAGGTCAGCGTCGGGCAGCTGAATCAAACCAAACCAAGACCCTCCTCACAACTAACTATGATCAAATACATCATGCAGCTCTGTCAACACATGTGTCCAGCTGGACGCTATATCACTTCCACATGTGGGCTGAGCTACACGGCAACACACATTAGCAGGCTTATCAGCATGCAGCTCAAAGCAGAGCACTGACAAAGGCAGCGTTTCGGCGGAATAATGGATGCATGAAATCAATCTATGAGTTTCAAAAGGTCATCATGTGCAAAGAAACCACATCATCTCTAAAAGGGTCCACAAAAAGAAATCCAACAAGAGGACATTAATTGGAAACGGGTGAACACGAGTTGTTTTAAAATTCAAAACGTGTGTGCTTTATACATTAGGCAGATAATTAATGTGCTGCAATCATCACTACTCACTATAGGGATGAGAATTAATCTACACCAATAGCTCCATTTCAAAGAAAATGTATCACAAAGTGCGTGATTCTTTTCAGCATTCTTCCAACATTCACCCACAGTATTTTCAATACAGAATTCAATTATGCGGAACACCTGAGCAAACAATATCTCACAGCCAATTATTCAGCACCTTGGAAACCATTGGCAAACAAATTAGCAATGTTAATGCGAGAGAGTGTCTTGATATTTTTGGCTGTGTGTTTACAAAGGCAGCAGTAAGCTGCCCCCCCCCACACACACACACACACTCCCTAGTTTTTTTAGGCTATTGCTGACTGATGAATTAAACAGATTGGACTTGATTTGAGAATAAAAAAGGAGATTTCAGGTGTCAGTATGCCCCCTCTTCCTCAGATGAGAGTCATCTTCCGACTGCAATCGCCGATTTCCGCGTTCATTATTGTCAGGAGCTTGTAGATCATAAAAAATGATGTTTTTGACTACAGACAGCCATATTTCAGCTTCAGTTTGAGCAGCGCTATTGTGGTTGACATTTCAGCTTCCAGACAGAACAATGAAAAGCTACCATGAGATATCTTGGCAAGGCTATTGCCCTGTGTATTGATTGGGCAGAGGCCCAACATCCTCTCACTAAAAAGAGATTAAAATATCAGACTTGTCTAAGACATTTATGGAGTCTGTGACCTCAGCCAATGCTAAAGTGGAGTACATACATCATAGTCCATCTCTGTGAGCTACACTTGAGTCTTGAGTAGCAGTGACAGAGAGAGGAAAGAGGCTGAACATTCAACTGCACCTTCATGGGCTGATGCAGAGGGGACTTAGCGTCAAGTCGTGGGTGTAAATCAACTTAGCTGCTGTTTCATTAAAAATTCACACCACGTCGTTGCATGTAAATGTTTGACACTGTGAGCTGTTCTCTGGGATGCTTCTCTTACACCTTCTTTTTTAGGATGAAATGGATGAGATAGATTCTGTGGGAAAGGCAGGGAGACAAAAGCGTGAAAGATGTGTGTATCCATTCACAGCTCCAGAGGACCTTCATTACAGAGCAAGCAGGTCCTGTCAACGTCTTTTCATTACATGGTCCCATATATCCACCCCTGGTGTCCAAACGGTCCGCTCTGTCGCCTGTCAAGAAAAGGCACTCTCGGGGAAAGTCCTCCTATCTCCCCGATCCCCCTCACCACGCCTGATTCCAGACTGCGAGGCGGGAGAGGCCAGGCAGAAAGGGAGGAATCGTGTTTGCCATCAACAGCTCAAGAGAGTAGCATGGCAGCAAGATTGATGACACCCTCCCTGAAAGTAACAAAAGAACTCCTGTGCACGAGGGCCCGCTTATGGGGCTTGATAGAGTTGTCATCCTCTTAATAAACAGCTCTGATATGTCAGCGGCAGTGGCAGCAGGGACTACACCATGCTCACCCACCAAGCCATGGGCAGGACCACCTACTGGCATCACAGCACACACATCTGTGGGCAATCTCTCCATATGGATGCCCCTTAGCAGAGCTATTACCAGAAGAGAATAAATAAATGACAGAGACATTCCTGTCTTTTCAATGTTGCACAAGAGATACTGAAGGGAAATTATGCAATAATAAATAATAAGTATTCAGATCTGTTACCTACGTAAAAGTACAAATATGGCATAGTAAAAATACCTGCATGGAAAATCCTGCTTACGTAAAGGTACATTCATATTAGCAGCAAAATGTAGTTCAAGTAAAAGTCCTGGTCAATTGAACATTTATTGAAACCATGTGAGAAGATGACAGGTAAAAAAAATTACTATTTGGAGGAACTGTTTACGCCTCATACTGACATCTGAAAGTGACCCCAATTACACACTGCTTTCTGCAAGATGTGAGAAGCCAAAAAGGTTAGAAACCACTAGTTTAGTCTTTAATAATCTGTTGCATTTTTAAAGCTTTTATATTATCCATTGTGTAAAATTTTCATCTTAAAGGTAACCAATGACTAAAGTTGTCAAATAAATGTGTCCAATAAAGTCCAATATTTTCACCCTGAAATGTAGTGAAGTGGAAACATAAAGTAGCACAAAATGAAAAAAGTAGTACAGTACAAGTATCTCAAAATTGTGCTAAAGTACAGTACTTTAGTAAATGTAATTAGTTACTTTCCATCACCTGCAATAGCAAAACATTAGAATTCATCTGGTTTTGTTGTGGTCGAGTTTATCTGTGTGACACTAATAAGAACAGAATCAGTTCCAGAACAAATTAAACAGGTAGACAATAAACAGGCGTTCATTGAGGGGCTGATGTGTGCCCACAATATAAATAAAATCCATGATATTCTCCATTTACAGCAGCCACACGCAAGAGTGCTGTACTTTGAAAATGACAAGAACAAACTGGACATTAGCCAACATAATACACATAACGGTCTATTGTCCATTGCAACTGACACGCCAGTAAAAAGCCCAGAAAACCAATGACAAAAATTTGCTGAAGAAATCGACATTTTAGGAATTACACTTACTTCCTGCCTTGCAAAGAGTGAGATGAGAAGATTGACACCACTCTCATAGCTCTTCCTATAATCTGGGAAAAACATGGCCAAAAACCACATAGCATCCTGCTATCTTACTGGTATGGCTAATGTTAGCTAGCATTATTTTTCAGCTAAGATTCTCTCTTTAAATGAAATATCAAAATAAAAGGCATACTTGTGGAGCTGTTTCTGCATTGCTATACTAAAACTGCTTGGTCACTCACAAATTATTCATAATACATCAATGTTACGGCTTGAAATCTTATGGTTAAAGAAGTTTAACTAATTGGCTAACTAACAGTTAGCCTTAACATGCATTTAACTGACATCTGTCGTAACTGACTCTTCAGAGCATGATGTGAATCACACACACGTTTTGTTGAAATGCCCATTTATAAAAATACTTTCTTGCCTTATGTAAAACAAAAGAGTTATACCACTCTTGTGCCTTTGTTCAATATGAAGCTGGACGCAGTATACAGTTAGCTTAGCTTAGCATAAAGGCTGCAAACAATACAAAAAAAATATCCCAGAAGTTAGAGCTTCACAGATGAAACAAGCAAGATGTACTGTAACATGGTGAGCTTCACTGGTGCTGCTAGGCAGAGCCAGGCTAGCTCTTTCCACCTGTTTAAATAAAATAATAAAACTAACCATATTAACGCATTATATCATCCATTATAATAAAGCATAATACTACCATTTCCATTCATAAATGAGGTTCACAGGAGCATGAATTCTGTGTTCACTTTCATCTTTTTTATATACTAATCTTAATTTAAAAACCAAAACTAAAATAAGGGCAGCAAATTTTATCAGCTGTAAATATCCAATGTGAATTTGAGAGGCCGACATGACAAAGACACAAATTCATGCCAAGAAAATGGAGCAAAAAAAATCATTTCATATAGTCTGCCACTTACAATATTCACTTATTTTTCACCAGAAACGCTGTTGTCTCTGTCACGATTCAATCTGCAGCACACTCCCCACACGCTGTATAATACCTAGTTAAAGCCAGCAGGGTGTGAAATGGTATTTGGAAGTAAATGAAACTGACTATGAAACAGTGGAGTTGGGAGATATTGCCATGTCAAGATGACAGACAAGTCCTGGAATGGAGCAAAAAAGTTATTATCCCAAAGAAGAGCGAGGCTGGATTAAATATAACCCATGATGCCTCACGCTGCTCTGCCTTCATCCTCGCTGATACCGGAGAGAGAATACAGACAAAAATCACGCAAAGGCAACAATCCGAACAGCGGCTGTAATGCTCCTGCTGATTTTCATTTGAACAATCGATAGTATTTCATGCTGCCGTGCCAATAATTGTTATTGCAAAGTGTTTGGTTATTGATGTTCCATATAAAGTGTTTTGAAGGAGCTTTAGAGGAACACAATCCCTCGAGGCTCCTCCTGGCCTGATTTACAGCTGAACCGATGAGTCACAGAGGACATGCTGGGCATTGAAATAGTGACAAGTATGTTGTCAGCCTTATTAATTTTTAAGGTAGAGTGTTGTCCTGTGGTTTGTAGAGGACATGGTGATATATGAAGGCCGAGGAATTGCAGGGGTTAGTGCCTAATTGTTAAAGGGCTGAATGGGGTGAAGGTGTAAAATGTGTGCAGGGTTGTTCATCAACCTCTGTGCTGCAACCACGAGGTGAGATCAAATGTCTGGAGAGAAAGTTTGTAGTGTACTTTACTCAAAATCCTTCTCTGAGAATATGCAATCATAAAATACAGCTCCACTGGAAGGATCACATGGTCAAAACAATCCCTCATTTGTATCTCTGACTATTCAAAAATCTCCCCTCAACACATTATATTGATATCATTGCTAAAAATAGCACCACTGTGCCCTGGTCTGTCACTTCAGTTTCCTCTATAGAAGCCCTCAATTATGTTTTGACAAGTGAATAATGAATAAGTATAATCTTTAAAATCACAGATTACTATAGATTGGATTTGTACAAGGTTCTTTAGTTTTAATATTTCCGTGTTAAATGCACGTTGAATCTAATAAAAGAAAAATCTACATGTTTAAAGGAGAAAATGTCACTTTAGTTGCCGCACAGTTGAAAATAGAAAGCACGGGCCTTATTCTGCCGGATGAAATCCTATGATTAGTAGCTGCTGCCCTCTGCTGGAATATCAAGTGATTCTCCAAAACAAGGAAATCTGTGTTTTATCACAACACCCAGCATTCCTGTGCAGATACATATTTCAATCTTTGTCATGAGTTTGTCGGGTATGTTTAATTATGAGACAGAAGCTAAAGAACTCTGAAGCTGTACGTTGCACTTTGTGCTGCAGGAGAGGGAAATTCAGAGAAGAGCTGCTTGCTTGAGGGAGGAAGGAAGTTGGTGAACTAGCTAGCTTGCCACTCTGTTGTTTGCTTTTGTTTGTACTGCCTATTTGTGATGCAGGATGATTATTCATTTTCATGGGCAATGATGGCTGTTCAACAATGAAGGCAACATCTCCCATGATCCCAAGCTACTTCACAACATCATCAAACTACATCTTTTACTACACACATTTTAGTGATTAGCACACCAGCCAACAAATGCACCTGCTAAAACTGCTCTAACAACAAGATACTACTCAGATTAAACTATTCTCTCAATACAGATTTGGGTTTCTGCCAATCTAATTCTCTTTATTCCCCAATGTAAAAACTGTATGGCTCACTACATGAGGCTGAATCAAGATCCCACCCGCAGAGATGTGGCAGGAGCTTTTCCCTGTCCGGTCCTCCTTATAAAGATCCCTTCCAATGAAAATCAAGTTTGTAACCTTGTTAATGTGTCCATGTGGTGTCTTTTATATACTACAGACACATCATGGGCAAAACAAGCAGTTAAAACCGTGACTTTCACCTTGGAACTGCCAGCGTCTCCTACGTCACTCATGCAAGGAACCAATCCCGTCAACTTTCAGGGTGGAGCCACATTGAAATGAGGGGTTTCAGAGGGGAGGCCACGTGGAGCCATGTATCAGTATTTTGTAAGCTACAGTTTCCCCATTTTCATAACAATGACGTTTGCAGTTGCAAAGTGAGGGAAAAATGGTGCGCTGACATGTATTACCAAAGGATCTGAAAATCCAAGAGCCAAACTTCCCGAAGGAAAATTTTGAGTTTTCTCTGGTAAAACTTCAAAGCCCGACGCTGTTCCATCCATCTAGCCTGCGGACACAGGGAGGACGAGCCAATATGTTGGTAAGTTTAGTTTTCTGGTGTTTCATCTGTTGAAACAAACCTGCAGCGTGCAGGATAATGTTAGCCAACGTCAGCCTGCCGTGTCACATGATGACTCATCAAATGCTGACAGGACATTTTATAGGACTTGTGGATGTCGATGAAGAGAGTTATGGCAAACATTCCTCCGAAAGGTTTGTGATATAGCTAAAAATTAGATGACGGCTATATTCAATATGATAATAATATGACACAAAACTTCACAGAGATGAGTTTTTAGGGTTTAATCAATGCCAGGAAAGGGACTACAAATGCCGATGAAACTGACAAATACTGCATCATCCTTGGCATCACAGAGTCCTCAGCGCTCTTCAGATAATCACTGAGGTGAGACTGGGACAAACAGACGTAAGATGTAAACTCCTTCAAGTCACTTCAGTTGTATTATGGAATGAGTGTCATCCTGATAAGACTTGTGCCGGCAGTCACATCAGATTCCCACAGTATCAGCAGCTCTCACACTCTGCGCTGACGTATTCTGGTTGAAACGTCCACAGCAGAGCACAGCGTTTTACCCTGAGTCTGAGAGGTCCATCATAACACCAGACTGAAAATATCTCAGCTTTATGATGAAGAATGGCCCAGTTACATGCACAACAAATTAACTTGTTGATGTAATTTTTATGCCAATAGCCACTCACACCACCACACATCAAACTGAGAAACAATGAGTTAAATTAGTCACAAGAAACAATACAATATAATACAATATACCCCTCCTCATATCATAACAGTCCCTTTGTTTCTGATGCTTTTTGTCTTCCAGGGACAATGATGGCTTTTTTATCAAATAAAGAATATATTCATTCTTTATTCAGATCCACATTAACTACCTGGGGTCCGAGCAGTGTATGCTACCTTATCACTAAAACAAGTGTGGTGTACCATTCCACATGCCAGCCCGCATGAACAACAGAACATAAATTTAGCTCCCACAGTCAGCCAAGGCAGTCTCTTGTGCATATCACACACGCTAATAAAGGAAGAACAATGAAGAGCTGATGTGTTTGGTACAATTTGAAGTACTTGAGTTATTTTTCAGCAGCAATGGACCAGATGACTCGGCAGGACTCCAGGTGTGACGGAACAAGTGTCCTAACAACATCAGTCAGAACAGAACATGGCACACACGCAGAAGAACACACATGCATGTTTTTGTATGTAAGATGGAGAGCGACGTCCCTTCGGTTGCTTCCTCTATGTTAGTCCACAATTCACAAAAAAACTCATGACAGACTGGTGGAGCAGCTTGCGTGGTGCCTTCAGGCAAATGTGACAAAGATTAAGCTGTGAAAACTCAACATGTTTTGACTGAGAACGACAAGTCGCTTAACATGAGCTGTGATTTCATCATCCGTCGGGAACACGGCTTGCGACTTTAGACTTGTTTGTATGCATTTGACTCTGTGTGCTTTAGTTTCAAATGGAAGGTTATATGAAGTTAAAACAATATTATGACGAGTGGGAGCCAGCTATAATGTGAGAATGATAATAGGAAGAAGAATAATGTGAATTTTTCTACTTTTTCTGAAATTGTATGGTGATGGTATGATTGTGTTTTTGCAATGAATGTTTTTGAAGAGATTGTATCTAAAAATGATGTAAATTTTTACTTTTGTTTTATATGTTTATAGAGGTTTGTCTGATGGAATGCAATCCAATGTAAGACAATTTACCACATTAAATACTGACTTAATTTTAACATAATCTTGACTGAAAGTGTACTTAATAGTGCATTCCACCTAAGTATGAAACCCTGGTCACATGTTAGCTGCTGCTCTTAGTGAAGTTAAGATTATTTTGTGAAAGTACTATTCCCAAGGTTGAGAATAAACACTCATGTTAATTAAATTTGTTCATTTTAAATGTGTCTTTGCATTAATTTGTTTCGCTGTGATATTTACGGTTAGCAGAAAAACATTCTTATCATTATCATTATGTTGATTTTATGTTGATTTTTCGACCAGCTTTATGAAAAAAAAATATCTTTAAAAAAGGAATATGAATATGACTGAAACTTTGTTTTTTGGGCTTACTTGTATTTATAAAGAGCAGGTAGAGGGAACTTTTCTTTCCAGAGGTAATACATGTTGGGTCTCCAGTGTTAGCTCTGCCTCAGAGAGCCTGAAACAAAGCCTTCCTCCTCATCTTCATCTGCCATCTGGTGCTCTGGAGTTCTGAGTCCATCAGGTGGTGCTGAACATCCACTGAACTGCAAAACAAAACGATAACAGAAGGTTGCTCAGGAGGATCCTTTTACGATGTGCTATAATGTTTTTAGTGGCTCACCGATGCAGGTTTAATTTCAGCGAAAGTACAGCTTTTATATACGTGTGTGTATATATACACATATATATATACATATATATACACATACACACACACCCACACATATACATGTATATATACACACACACACACACATAAATATATACATACACACACACACACACACACACACACACACACACACACACACACACACACACACAGATACATATACATACATACATATGTTAATATATGTGTATATATATATATATATATAAAGGGGGAGCCAGAACCAACCAAAATCAAAGTTTTTCACATGTGGGAGACTGTGAATATTAATATTTGTTCAACTGAATTCAGTCCGATGGCATATTTCCTGCCCATCACTGAATCCAGGGCCCAACATTGCCTGAGGGTTTCATGCTGATAAGATACATGTTTACTGTTGTGGATCATATCTGCCTCTAATGATTCACAACAACACCAAGATGCACTGCAACAACAGTCTAGGTCAGAGCCTGCTGCAGAGCTTTGGTGGGGACATCTTCTGTCTTTAGAGACAAGTTCAAAGACATGTCTAGCTCCTGCCACCATCCCAGTAGGTGCATCATGGTATTTTAGCCCGGAGCCCTGAAAAGGCCGTCATATGAACCCCAGTCTGTGAATCAGTAGACGATCCAGAGGACAATGTCTGATATTGGAAGAAAAGGAAAAAGGGAGTGGCAGTGATGGAGAAAGGATGAGACAACAGTGTCTGCATGTAAACATAAGAAGGATTTTTGGATATAAAAGTGTGTGGGAGGGATGCCCCCAGGTGACATTCAACACCTCTGTAAGAGAAGTATGTTTACATTAGTGTGCTGCATTGATTTCCTAACATCACTGACCAATATCTGTCAGACTGTCCTCCCATCCTCAACGAATCTACTCCTGGTGTGTGCTTTGTCTCCAAACTGTCCTCCCATCCTAGTCTAGGGTAACCACAACAACAGACCTGTTCGTTCATGCCTCCCTGCATCACCACCCTTTCTTAAAGTTACCTAAAAGTTCAAAGCAAGCTTAATGCCACAAGGCTGGTGGGTCTCTTGAGGAATATAGCCTGAGGTGACGTCTTCAGGTTCTTTTGGCAGTGAGGTCTTTTCAGGTTGCTATGCAGCCACAGTCTTGGAGTTTCAGACATCAACTACATCTGTCTCCTTACCAGATGATACCATCAAATTCATGGAAAAATGATCTATGCATATTGGCACAATTATAAAATGATCCAGTACTAGAATATTTTCTGTGCATGTTGCACACAATTCTTTCAGTGACCCTGAAATACTGATATATATCAAAATATTGTGGATTATATTAAGGCCTATACTAAGGCCTCCACAGTCACCAGATCTCAACCCACCTGAACACCTAAGAAGACTATGAGCCCTCGTGTTATGCAAAACTCTCAAAGCACCAAATGAGGGACTGTCATCTGAAAAAGTGCTGTTCTTCCTTCCAGCTGAGTTCATAGACTTGGAGGATCATTGCCAAGGAGCACTGAAGCTGTTATGGAGGCCTGTGATGTCCCAACACCTCATTCAGACACTTTCCCTTTCGACACCTTGATGTAGGCTACTTCTCTACAAAGCTAAGCAGCAGTAGTGTTATGTACATATTCAGTCAAAATTAAGACCGAAAAAGCAGTCAAGATAAGCTAACTGGCTGGCTAGCTAGCTAGCTTTCGCTATAGTTCGCTGTAGTTTGTTTTCCTGTAGGCCTTAACAGAAAAATCTATTGTTAGTCCAACATTTTCATAATTCAATTTTGTGATCCTGTATGAATGAGGTAGTGGTTAAATCCAACCATCACAAAAAGTAACTACAGCTAATCTACCGAGCGGTTGTCAGAGTAAAAGATTACTGGCCTAGCTTTAGCAGAGCCGCTAGCTATAGCCACCATCTTTGCCCCTCATGGTTTTAAGGTTTTTACCAACATCCTAAAGATTGTCTAGAGGCTAAAGGCTTTAACTTTCCAATTTATCTACACATTTTTGACTGTTTCACATCTTTGGTTCTCCTTTCTTTTGTTACAGTGCTGCCCTCAGTCCCTCTAGGGCAGTGTAAGCCTAAACAAACACTGGACACACTAAGCAATTATATCAGACCATAAAGTGTGGTGATTATGCTATTAATAAACCAAAACATATTTATCTTTTGTGCTCCAAATTTATCAATCAATAAATCACTCTAATTAATGGCAGAGAAGTCAAAGAGATGCAATAAAACATCTCTGCATTGTTACTTATTCATTAAATGATAATTACTATGGACACATATTGCTCACATGGCCATTCAGGGCAACACCAACACCAGAAGATGTTCTTAGTGGGATTGCATAATCTCTCCCACTAAAACCAGTTTACTCTGGCAATGACTAATTCATACCACATGGTGGCGTCTTGGACTCTTGAACTACCTGGTCATTTTGATATGAGTCCCTCTCCTTCAACAATGCAGCGTGTTTGGGAAAAATGAGTAGCCATAACCGCAGCCGCGATGACACTTTGTTTAGTTTGACATGTAATTCCCCAGGTCGCGTTTACATGTGAAGATGAGGATGCACACACGCGCAAACACACACACACACGCACACACAGCGCACACGCAGAAGCAGCAAGTCACGCACAGTAACACGCGGCCGAGCTGCTGTATCGCGTTGAAACGCCCTTTTACAGACCGTCCAATGACAGATCTGCATGTGCCGTCAATCAACTTGGAATAAACACGCTGCCGTCTTTTTGACCAATCAATGATGCGATACCCGAGTTCCTGCTCTTATAAATGCGCCCTGATTCGGAGTATCGGTACCGGAGAATGAGAAAGACACTAGCAAGACAACCAACGACAAGACACTGGACCTGTCCGTCCTTTAGTTTTTATTTCAATTTCCTCGTCTCTCCGGGTAATTATTTTGCTCTTTTTCTCCATTTTCGTTCCGTGTGTTTAACTTGGCAGAGCCGGCGCTCAGTTTGTACTCAGTGTACCAGACTTTTCATTGTTTCAGACTTTAGGCAGTGACATTTGACTTGACGCGGGGTTTAATCTCGCTTCACTGGCTTCAGCTCGTGACGTTCGGCGTGTGTTTGTGTGAGTGTCATGTTTAAAGAAGCCGTCTAGTTGTTGGTAGTAGGTGATGGATTGCAGCGAGGGAAGCCTATGATGTAACGTTGCCTCACTCTGGTAGTGTAACCATGACTACAACAGCAGACGGAACGGTAACAGGATGTACAGTAGTGACGCGTCTTCTCGGCGCTGTTTGTAGGATTGCGGTTTTCCACGAGGCATTTATTGTGGGCGTCAAATTGAATCTTAATAGTCACGCACAGGCGGTGGCAAGTTTTTCCCCTTTGTTTCCAACGCGGAGAGATGGAAAAGACTGGAAATGTGCCTTCTTTTACATTCCTCCGCGCGTTCACCCCTTCTCCTTTCTGGAAGAAGAGACAATGGTGCTGTTTTTGTGTTGGTGCTTATTTGCGCCCCCAACCCTCTGTTACGCAACATGTTATTCACAGCGCATCGTGGTCTCATACCTGCATCTCCTCTCCTCTTCTTCTCCTCAGGTGTTTTGTAGTAGGAAATAAAGATGGCGACGTCTGCCAGTGCCACGCTGAGTAAAACTATCAAGCAGCAGTACATGGATCTCCCTCAGGGGGATAAAGTCCAAGCCATGTACATTTGGATTGATGGAACCGGAGAGGGGCTCCGGTGCAAAACCAGGACACTGGATTTTGAGCCCAAAAGCATTGAAGGTAAGCAGCCTCCTGAATCTTCCAGAAACGTTTCCTAATGATGCCCCGAGTCCTGCCGTGTCACATATATATGCCCTCCTTTTCTTATAGATCTGCCTGAGTGGAACTTTGATGGCTCCAGTACCTACCAGTCTGAGGGCTCCAACAGTGACATGTACCTGATTCCTGCTGCCATGTTCCGCGATCCTTTCCGCAAAGACCCCAACAAACTGGTCCTGTGTGAAGTGCTGAAGTACAACGGCAAACCTGCAGGTAAGAAAAGCAGCTCGGACTCAGTAGTTTTTAGGTGTAATGAATGGAATAATTTGTAAGAATGGAAGAGAAATGGTTGTTATAGTAAACTCTGTTGCCCTCCTATAAAATTAAGTAATATGACAACAAAACAGACTAATTTTAGGGACTGTGTAATTGTAGTAACGGAGTTGGACTAAATATGAAGCAGACTTGATCAACCTGACAGTGCAGTGTGGGTGGGCCATTTCTTTATAGGGAGAGTGGTGAGGGAAAAAAAGCCTTGGATCTAGAAATGTGTAATGCTCAAGAAACACACATGATTTTTGAGTATCTTTAGTCCCCATATTTTGTTTATCTGGATGTCTGACCTGAAATGAACCACCCTCAAACTAGTCAGATATTGAAAGATTACATCTCTGGCTGTGTTACTGTTGCATCCTCGCACGCAGGTGTGCACACATACACTTGCTCTGACAGAAATGTGCTCATTTGCACATGCATGCACTCATTCATTCTCATGTGCATGCACATTCATGCAGGCATTTAGATGTAGAGGCATGTGCATGTAGAAGTGGATGCGTCGATAAAGCCTTAAATCTAGCAAATTTATTGCAGATTATAACAGAATTATTCTTTTAGCTTCACTGGCCCATCTTGCATAATTTGTCTTTGGGGGACATCTCAGACTCCCATAGCTCAAGCAATTCTTAAGTTGTTGCATAACCTTCATGATGGAAAACAAAGCGAATTTTTGGGAAGTTTTGCATAATTTGCCTTCCCAAAACTGTCCAAGATAACTGGATTTGGCTGTCCTGGTGTAAATTTTCTAATCCGAGTTTTATTTGTGCAGAAACCAACCTTCGCATCACGTGTAAAAAGGTGATGGAGATGGTAGAAGACCAACATCCCTGGTTTGGCATGGAGCAGGAGTACACTATCCTGGGTACAGACGGACACCCTTTTGGCTGGCCATCTAATGGGTTTCCTGGACCACAAGGTAAACAGCCAGGATAAAATGTAAATGTGTTTTCCTGCATGGAATCATGGCTTGATGTCCAGATGGTTTAACAGTTAAGGTATTCATACAGGTCCATACTACTGTGGCGTGGGAGCTGACAAGGCCTATGGCAGAGATATCGTGGAGGCCCACTACAGAGCTTGTTTGTATGCGGGAGTCCAGATTTGTGGCACAAATGCAGAAGTGATGCCTGCTCAGGTATGAACACTAAAAACCTTATGTGTTTGGATTTTGCACCTTTTTTATGGTTTTAACAGCCAGTTAAAGATGTTGAATTTCTGTGTTTTCAGTGGGAGTTTCAGATTGGACCTAGCGAAGGGATTAACATGGGTGATCATCTCTGGGTGGCACGCTTCCTCCTGCACCGCGTGTGTGAAGATTTTGGCGTCGTCGCCTCATTTGACCCCAAACCCATCCCTGGTAACTGGAACGGTGCTGGCTGCCATACAAACTTTAGCACAAAGGAGATGAGGGAAGATGGTGGATTAAAGTGAGTGTCCAAAGCATCACAGGGTCGACTTGACAGCCCTGCTAATGTCGTGTTTTGTATGAATGATTTTACATTTCTGATGGGGGAATCTTTCTGCTTTCAGAGCCATTGAAGATTCCATTGAGAAGCTTGGGAAGAGGCACCGCTATCACATCCGTGCCTATGACCCCAAAGGGGGGCTCGACAACGCCCGCCGCCTCACTGGCCACCATGAAACCTCCAACATCAACGAATTCTCCGCCGGTGTGGCCAACCGTGGCGCCAGCATCCGCATTCCTCGCAACGTTGGCCAGGAGAAGAAGGGATACTTCGAGGATCGCCGCCCGTCTGCCAACTGCGACCCGTACGCTGTGACCGAGGCCCTGATCCGCACCTGTTTGCTGAACGAGGAGGGGGATGAACCTGCGGATTACTAAATCCACAACTCATAGACTGACTTTCACTGCCCTCCTGACTTTATCTTTTCTTTAAACTAGTACTGTATTTTTATTTTTTTTTTCCCCTCCCACTCAGATGATTTTAACCTGCATTTTATTAAAGTTGGCTGGTCAACTTAAAACATGACAAGGTAATGAAACGATATCCTTGATAGTTATGAACTGGTAATGGCAGGGTACGTCTTTCCCCTCGTGTTTAGAAGGGATCGGCTTTTGTAACACTGTTTTGTAGCCCATGTCATATCTTTCCCTTTGTCTGTTGGTGACTAAAATGAACTAAAGCACAAGGACACTGAAGAGTAGAGCTGCTAAGGCTGGGCAGCATGTGTAACTTAATAAATCTGACTAGTACATGTACTGTTAATATATGTTGACCCGCCTTTTCAACTATCCAGTCTTCAATGTTACTAATTCTTTGATCTTATGAAGTGTCTATTTTTTAAATGGCAATGTTTGATGTCTTCAGATTTTGACACACAGGGTCAACTTGTATGGTACACTTCGTAGATGTCTGTACCCAGACGTTTGTTGTTCAAATGTGGTTGATCTGTCCATAATGCCATTTGTAGATTTCCTCAAGGAGTTTTATCCTTTTGTTAACTGCGCTATTGTAATGCACCTGATTTGGTAAAACATGACGTTTACTGAACCTGGTGGTTTTTATTGAGACATTTAAAACTTTTATTTTTATCACATCATGGCTGTTTGTCTCTTGACTTTCAGGACTTATAAAGAATAGTTTGACATGTTGGGAAATATGTTTGCTCTCTTTATTGCAGAGGGTTTGAGGAGAAAATCAATACCAGTCTGTCTGGAAAATATAAGGCAGTTGTTGTTAGCATAGCTTAGCATAAAGACTGCAAACAGCTAGTCTGGCCCTGTCTGCTGGTATCTCTAAGCTTACTGATTAACACGTTGGTAGACAAATTGGTCCCTTCAGACTGAGCTAGACAAGCTTTTTCCACTTTTAATGCCAAGCTAACCAGCTGCTGGCTGTAGCTTTATATTTGCAGGACAGATGAGCGTGGTAATGCCCTTAGCTAACTGCAAGAAGGCAAATAGGTGAATTTCTGAAAATGTCTCTCTATTGCTTTAACACGGTTATAGGATGGGACTGCTTTGCTTTTCCAGCTGCTGAGTGAAAGCATCATCTTGTCGTTGGTGTAGCCATGAGGAGACTGGATGACTCATAAGATTTGAGATCAGCACTCAGGGGTCTGGAGCTCAGAGCCTTTTTGACACATGATTTGATAATGATGGAGCAAAAAACCCCATAAAACTGGTGCTAATTCCTCACATCTTGGTCTGAATACTCGGTCATCTTGTGAACTACATAATTAAGTCATAAACAGATATTAGCACTTTGTAGTTGGCTGCTGGGGTTGCGGCTGGTCTCCAGTCTGAAACAAAAACGCTCATATTTGTAAAAGCTGTTCAAACAGCTGGTGAAACAGCAGTTTGCTGTAAGCAGTAAACACTAAAAATTTCCATGCAATAAATTGAGGTGCACTAAGAGGTAACTCTAGTAAAAGCTCTCTAGCTGTGCTTTCTCATGCCAAATGTTCTGATGTTTCAGACATTTTGGCACAAGCTCAACGGCAGCTTTGTTCTGGCTGGTCTTTGGGACGCTGTGGGAAGTAACTGGAAACTGGTGTACTCACGAGACAGTTATTATGCTCCTTCACTGCCGCAGCCTGAGGCCAACAGTCTCGGTAGTGCTGTGTCATAAACGACACAGCACCTGTGATTGGTGTGGCTGAGAACCAGACTTACCTTGTCTGAATCCTGTTATTAACTGAAAACAGAGCAGACATGCAGGTGACACAACAGAAACATTACTTTTTGGAGTACAGTTAAGTTACACGTGCATGAACGTTCTGGATTTACAATCACTTTATCCCAAAATGAGCCTAGTTTTATTTCTGACCTTTATCATCTAAAGACAGGCAAAATATAACTGTAAAATGCTAATGTAAATATTTCCTAAATACCTCTGCCTTTTTTTGTGCCCACACATGATGAAGTTGTAACCAAACTTTGCCGCTTGTTCAGAGCGCATGTGCCAACTCAGCAGTAGGAAAGAGATGTGAGTCAGAACCTCACCAGTATAACCATCTTTAAGGAACTGGTTTCTCCACTGACAGAACAAGGAGACATTTCATTCTCACTTCACAAGAAGCACAAAACATCCCCATTACAGAGGACACAAACATTTACTGGTGTATTCTCCCCACACAGGGGGGAAGGGCAAGAAAGCTTTCTTTGAGACCTTTCCCCTACATCCCAACTTCCCTCACAACAGAATATTAGCCAGCTCACTGATTGGCTTTGACAGGAACAAGTTAACCAATCAAAAAGTTGAGGGCAGGTTCAGTTCTGCTTCAGAGGAAGCTGACTGGCCTAAAGCCAACAGATGTACTCTAACTTTGTTTTGGTCATTTTCTCTGTCTAAATCTGCAACTCTCTGCCCTTTAAACTTTGCTTTGTGCATGCTTTTGTCACGTTCCTAGAGCTTGTGTTAGATTATCCAGTGGAAATTTGTTGTGCACAATGTCAAGTTTGAAAAACAGCTTAAATTAGCATCATGAAAACAACAATGGGGCTAATCTGGCACAAAACATATTTGTATCCATAGTAAAAAATTCTTCCCTCAGAACCAAAACTGAGATCTTAACAGGAAACTTCATCCACTAACCGCTACACACAATTACATGGGAATTAAACTGGACCACATGCACTGCATTACAGTCCATTATTCCCAGTAAGACCTCCTACATTCCCAGAGGAAAACAGGGACATGCTGTTCCTTCCCCCAGCCCACTCACTCATTCCACCTGTGTCAGTGCTTTGTGATATTCCTTTGGACGTGTGGATAGCCAAAACATTTCCAGAAGGCAAGCTTTTAATGGAAGTTCATGCCATTTACCACAGTTACTCCCTCTAACTGTGTTCCAGTTTATATGTTTCACAGAAAATGTAAAGATCTGTTGTATGCAACTCTTGATATGGCGTTCTCTTCCTCTTACTCAACAGAGTGTTTTGATGCCACAGCAAGATGCGGGGAGTTAACCACCTCCCTACGAGCTGTGAAAAGCACCTAATGACATTCAGTCACCATTTCAAATCCCTTCCACTTCCTCGCTTCAAGGCTCAATTAGGGGGTTTCGATTTGCATGCAGAATCCAAACCACCTTCCGCCTGGGAAGCTCAAACGAAGGGGAGACACTGGACAAAGGATGGAGAGGGATGCTGCCCTGTTGCTATGACAACCACCGGAATGTACAGGCTGGATCATGGTGGTTCTTGTGTGGAGTGTGAGAAAAAAAAAAAAAAACACATGTTATGTAAGGAGGGGGGAAAAAAAAACATCAAATGGGGTCTCATAAATGGAACTGCACAATAGCCCCCCAGCCAAACGCAATGTTAAGATGCTAGTCAGTTAGCATGCACTCACACTGTAGCATCAGGCAGCTCAAATGCCCTCCAACTCTGTGCAATTTTTACATATCATTAAACTTAATGACAGACAGACATTTTGGTAATCCAACATAAAACAGCATGCGGAGCTGCAAGAAAAACAACACATGCACCGAGCATCGATCATTTTACAGGTTATGACTTTGCTGTCAGTGATCGTACAGCATGATCCTCCGCACTTGTGCTGTGTTGTTGTGTAACACATCATACTAGTTCAAACCAGTGCTGCCTCCTCTTTCTCCAATGCACACCAAGAGAACTCTGCATTAAAGCCACGTCTTAGGAAGAATGAAGGGATGATGAAATTTGCGAAACAGCTTATAAAGGAAGCTGCAGCTTGGTCTTTTATGCAGAATGCTGCTTAAAACAACTGTAAGAGATGGACTGGAAATGTCACTTGAGGACAAAGTTGTCTCATTTCTAGGGCAAGAAGCATGTATAATCCTATTAAAGAGAAAAAGAGACAACAGAATGAGTTTGTGTCGACCTGAAGCGGTTTTGAATTTCCTGTGTATTACTAGAGACAAATATGCTGCTCTTTGTGCAAATGTGGTTTTATCACTAACCAAACCTTGTTCTCTGAGAACAACTTCATGCAGCGCTCTCTCCCCACACATGCACAAAATGTGGAGTCTCACATGCATGTACCCACGTGCTCAGGTTAGCGCTCGGGAGCACGTGCCAACACAGCCGCGTCTGCAGGGGCTGAGAATAACAAGCCGCTGCATGTTTACGTCCACGCTCTCACATTCAGACAGTTTGGTATGTTCACACAAACAGATGTGGTGCCCAGAGCAGACACATCTTGATTGGCTGAGCACTCTGGTATGATTGGACTAATGCTCGACCCCCCCCTGCAGTCACTCATGCTTACCTGCGCTGTGATTGGTCATGCCATTACACATGACACAGTGACACAGTTTTGCCTGTGCTGCTGCAGCTCACGAAGAATGATCTGTCTGTCTTTTGGACAGCAGATATATAGTCAGAATAGTTGAAAGTATGTTGTTTTTTTTTCAGCGCAGCAGGGTGTCTAAAGGTGGAATGAACAAAAAAGGACAAAAAGGGGAAGGGAAGTTTCATAGAAAACATGGATTCAGCAAGCATGTTTACAGGCTGCTTGTGCAAGGAACACCTCTGTCAATGTGGATTAAAGCGCAGACATCTGCTCTGCTCAGATATTTATAAACCAAAGTAATTTCCACATTAAAGCATTAAGGATTATAACCACCAGACGGAAAAAGGTGGACCCACACATGTTCTTCAGCAGTCATACTTGACCTACTTGGATTTCTGAGCAGAATCTGTGTTAAAGTTCTCTGTACTTCAATGAATATTTCTTTTTTTAGCAAGCATCCAGCAACGCCAAACAGTTTCTTTAAGGTAAATCATTAATCAAAGGATTGTTCATACTCTCTTGTATGAAACAAGTGGTGAATTTATAATTAACGAAGTGTAGCTTCTACGTCTGCGTCACAGAGTGTTCCGGTCACAAACAGTCCTCCTCAGTTTCACCAAAGTTCAAACAGTCCACACTTCTATGAGTTGAATAGTTGGCAGGGCGGATGGCCAGATGCCAGTTCTCTTTCAACTCCAAATTCACAAGAAGTGCTTCCCTCCCCCGAAAGCATCCTGCTGATTTATCTGCAGGGGTCGCCCCTTCTTTAACACACGGAACAATGGTTGACCCACACACCCCCCAAGTCTGCTTTCTGTGTAATTTTCCACAAGAAGTGCAGAAAAGAAAAAACATCCATGGAACAGAACTTTTAGGATGGTGACAAGAGCTTTTGCTTTTACGCTTTGTCCTGATGTTTGTGTCGTGAAGCTGTGGCAGGTCAAATTAAAAAACTGCATCAAAGTATGAAAGAACGGGAAGTGGGAAGCTTAGAATACTAAAACGTGCAAAATATGAAAATGCACTGAGCAATTATCAATTACATAAAGACAAAAGCAAATATATCACTTATTCCTTTAGAAATAGATACACGGCGAAATCATTAGTGTTAATTACTCACAGAGTGTCAAAATTAACTTTTCACTGGTTCTGAGTTAAAGTTACACTTCTGATAGTGTTAGTTATTCACCTTTTTAATGGTGTTTCACTCACAGTGTTACTTTATAGCACATTAAAGTGTATTTTTAACTCTAAACTGTGTTATTCCTTTACACCAGGAGAGCTACTACCAAACACTCAGGATGTTATTTTATGACACATTAAAGTGTATTTTTAACTCCAAATTGAACTATTACTTTTCACCAAGAGAGTTACAGCCAAACACTCACACAGCATCTGAAAGTGTATTTTTTATTCTACATTGAGCAATCATCTTCCAATAGTGTCATTTAAGACATTGTAAAATTTCAACACATTAGTAGTGCTTACTTTCACTTTAATGCATCAGCATGAATGTTTTCATCAAATCTGAAAACGCCTCTAAACTTATTAAGGCTACAGAAAACTAACATCACTATAAAACAAACTATAATTTAGTTTAATAGATATTTTGAATGAAGTTACTGATTGACTGAGGAATTGAGTGAAACCTGGTCACGTGATCAAAAAGGTGTAATTTCTAATGATATACAACAAATTCAAAATCACCCTGCTAAACTTTGTAAAATCAAACTTCCTTTAATTTGTTTCCTACAAAAAAGAAAAGGTGTATATATGAATAAAGCAGGCTATATAGATAATGCTAGAGCGTTCATGTGTGAGCATTAGATGACCTGCGTGTTGGTGTTTTCACAAGGGTAAAGAAGTCATGTTTATACTGCGTGATGACAGCAGCTGCCTCTCACATGGCAGCCATTATACTGTCCCCGTTATGTAAAAGATTGACCCACTAACAGGTCAACATTTTGGGTCAACTTCAGCAATGAATGCACACTCCTGCCGAAGAGCAACACCGCTGTCACACGAGTCAGCCATAAATTCCTTTACATAAGAAGCACCTTCCCTCACACCCATACTCAGCATTACTCACCACTGTACACACCTCTTTCTCAAAAGATGAATGACGTCCACTGCAACAGTTACGGATCACTTCTTGAAAAGCACTCGGCGCTTTGTGAGTCATGTCTCCTAACCCTTACACCCAGCAACAACCAGTGAAGAGGACTAACTGGAGGATAACGGGGAATCTGGTTCTGATCAGGGAAGGGCAGAGGTGGAGGAGGTGCTCATCTGCGGTTTACTGGAGTAGAAGTACCATATGAATATAGAAATATGACACATAAAAATCATGACAAGTAAAAGCATTCAGAATCCTACTTAAGTAAAAGAACTGAAGTACTGTCACCTAAATGCACCAGAAGTATGAAAAGTTGAAGTACTTCTTTCAGCCCTGACTGACTGATTTACTATAATATACTATTTAATTGTTAATGCATAAGGGGAATTTTACAGCTGTAACTGGATGGAATGAATTACCCACTAAAACTACTGCACTGCATAGAGGCAAGTTGTCTTCTTCATGTACAGTTTGATCATTTGGTCAATTGGTTCTCATCTCAGGAGTAAAAATCAATCCATACCTGGGTGGGGCGACACTTTAACAACAGCAAATGTTAAGTCAGCTGGCCGTGCTGCCTGTGCAGAGAGCAGCTGCGCACATGGCTGCTGAATCAGGTTGTAACTTGCCAGGCTGCGATGACAGATGAGTTGAAATTGTATGAAGTTCTTCGATTGTGTTTCATACACGACCTGGTATCTTGGGTGGACAATCATACAAATCTTATAGATCTTTGTATGGAGATTATTCATAATAAAGTTTGAAGGCTGTGCAAATTATGGGAATGTCATGAGAGGAACGACAAAACAGCAGGGTGCTGGGAAATGGCCTTGAAATACGTGAGAAACCTGGGAAAAACAGAGTGTTGGCAGGTGTGTAAATCTGAGGGGCTGTGATGAGGTTGGAAAGAAGAAAAAATAAAGCTCTGTAACACAAATTTGTTGTTTTTTTTTGTTTTTACTTTTCTCAAATGGTTATTTAAAGGGGAAACATCTCTTTGGTGTAACAGCTCATTCACATCTGAACTGTGAGAAGGAGCCCAACCACACGCTGCTTTTTTGTGAGGAGCTACTGGCTAAAAATGTTGAGAACCACTAGTTTAATCTCCAACCATGCGCTGTATTTCAAGCTCGTTATATTTTTCATTTCAAGTCTTTATCTGAAAATGAAGCAGTAAGTGTAGCTGTCAGATAGATGTAGTGGAGTGAAAAGTACAATACTTCCCTCTGAAATGTAGCATAGAATGGAGGTACTGAAGGAAGTAAGTAAGAGTACAACAAAACTGTACTTAAATATAGTACTTGAGTAAATGTACCCAGTTACTTTCCACAACTAATCACTGGTGGTGAGGAAATGCACTTGCACTATAGTATGACTTATACTGGCTGGGTGAGACAGTGAGAGAGATGAGGTGACTTTAGATTAAAAATAGAGTAAATCTAAAAGAAACGCCTTTATTTGTCATGATTTCCACACTTTGGACTGTGTCAAGCAGCCTCTGGATTGTGTTAATCTGAATTGGATTCAGTTTTGACCTCTTTGCACACAGCTGTCTGCCCTCAGCTGACACCGGAGTTCTATCTCATTTTAGTACACATAACACACAAATGCTTATTATCTGCATGCACTTTTTATGTGACCCTGCCATTTGCTTCGGCTGTCTTGTTTGGTCTTTGCTGGCTAGCACATCCTGGCTGTCAGTATGTGCAAATATCAAGTGATAACAATTAGGTCCTGACTATATACTAAAAAAGAACATGCATACATGCACCGTATGTCTCTAAACAGAGCTGGTGGTCTAAGGGCTAATAGTTAATCGTTGATTACACAGGAATGGGACACTTGAGCAAACAAAAGGTATTGTAAGTGGTGACAAATTTGACAGAAAAAAGCATGGTTTGTGTTTTAAACCCTGTCCAGAAAAGCGTAAGCTGGTTGTGTGTGTCGCTAAAAATCAATCCAGCAAGAGGTCTTTCCTGTCTTCTCTCACGTCATGTTTGAAGCTCGGCCTTGCTTCTATACAAGTGTGCTCCTGCTTTCTAATAGTTCACATTTATCAACAGAGACATCAGCTGTTCTACATGCACATGTTGGTGGAGGTAATGTGTAATAATCTACTCATGGTCTCCTCATTTAGCATTTAGAGTGAACATCTCAAAAAATGTGTTTAAAGCTCCACAGTCACTCCCTCATTAACTACTTAGCTTCACCCAGACGGTTAATTGTTCACTCTGTAGGGAGTGGTGCTCTGCGTTTGTTAGCAGGAAGCACTATGCATGGCATGGGCACTCCTTTTTTTCCATTTCATTGTGGAAATTCATTGTGGGGCAGTCTAACTGTTGTTAGAGTGGATAACTTTCACACCCACTGACATAAAACAACACAGTAAATATAGAGCATTACGTATGAAATAGGGAGGGATGTAGTGTTTGTGTTCGCTTTAAAAGTTAGACATATGGAACAACTTTGGTTCCAAACAAGCTGGATTCCAAAAAACAAACAACAAAGTGTTCCTGAGCCTAGGTAGTAACTTCCTTTATACAATCATGTGTTCACAAAGTGGTGAACCTCGCTCCGTCCTGGCTTGTGAACGACTGAGCCTTTCATACCCAATCATGACACTATCCCCTGTTACCAGTGAACCTGCCTACCTGTTCACAGACTTTTGTTGCTCCTGTCCCAACTTGTTTGAAATGTGTTCAAATTTAGAATAAGCATATATTCATAAAAATTAATGAAGCTGATCAGGTAAATGGCTCATACTTGTGTTACTTCATCAGTACTTCTGCATTTCTGCTGACGTGTGTCAAAGCTTTATGAGGAAATAAAACCAGGAAACCAGGGAACCAATAATATTTATGACTAAAAAAAAACTTCTTAAGAATTTGAGTGTCCATCAACAGTTGAACCTGATGGGCCAGTCAGTGAATTCAAAATGGGTTGCTTTCTTGCATGAAAATGGTCAAGAGCATCATTTCTTTCATGCTGCGTGCTGGCACTGCGCCACACAAACAACACGCTGCATGTTCTGAGGATATTAAGGTAGGGCAGCCTAAGGCAAACAACCTGGGTAAAGTCCATTGGTGATTGTGGTGAGCAGGCACAGAGAATGGCATTGGACACAGAGTTAAAACACAGCTGCTTTGTCTTTCTTTGTTCATCCATCCATGTGCTTCTAGTCCTGACCAGCTAAGACAGGAGAAGCCCGGCTGTCATTTTCCTATTGAACACCTCTCACTGTTGTTTATCGGTCCAACAAAGGGAATGCTTATTCTTCCAGGATTCGTGTCAACTGCATTTTCACCTCCCTTTAAGCACACACACACACACACGGATGCGACAATGCACACACATCTCTGGCAACTTGAAGCCGTTTGGGGAGCGTTTATAAAATAAGCTCAAAATTGAAGGGACAAACCGCAATGTCAAAGTGTGTCTTCATCATTAAACAACATAATACAGTGTACCCAACCTGAGACCTTGATGAGATATGTAACAGATGGATAACAAGAGCAATATTATATTAATCTTATCTTGATTCTGGCACAAAGGCGCAGATATGGCATGTCAATGTTACATAAGATTACTGGGTGAGGAAGAGAGGTAGAGATCAGACTTTGGATTAAATGTTCAGCAAAGTAGCTGCCCCTTTGCAGAAAGGAGCCAATGAACACATGCATCTAGCTTTTCACAATGAATTTTTTATTTTCAGAAACATACACAGCACATCGTGAAAGCAACATATTAATGCTGCAGCTGGTCAAACTGGAGTCTGGAGTTTGATATTTGTTTGTCCACCACTTTGGCCCAGATTGAAACAACTACTGGGTGGATTATCATGACATTTAGTACACACATTTACCGTCCCCAGAGGATGAAGCTGATGAATTTGTCATCCCCTGACTTTTTATCTAAAGCCACTAGTCAATTTCATTCAAGTCAGGTTTTTTATAGATAGCCCAAAATCACAAATTTGCCTCAAAGGGCTTTGCGTTCTGTACAGCACACATCATCTTCAGCGCTACATTTAGATGAGCAAACAACCTCCGTCCAAAAGACTACCTGCAAAACTAATGATACTCCCATCAGCTGATTTTGTGTTTGTGCTTAGTAGATGTTAACACACTGACATGCTAGAGGGTGAACATGTTGACACTACAACTTGATAAGCATGCTGACATGAGCATGTAGCATACAGCACTGGTGTGTAGCCTCACAGAGCTGCTAGCATTGCTGACTCTTGATTTACAATGATAAATGTTCTGTATAAAATATGAGAGTCTAAGAGTGTTAAGTCTTAGAAAAATGTACTTAAATGAGTGTACTTGTGCTCCACCACTGCTTATTCAGAGACGCATGACACAAGGCTTGCTCTGTGTGACAGAATAGCTAATATGGGGACAAATTTCCTTTAAGTTCCCCATTTTTTCTTTCATAATCATAGACCGCAGCAGTGAAGCAGTAGAGAAATAAAAGCCTTGACAGAGGACTTACAGGGCGCCTCCTCAGCTAGTCATACTCGCCTGAGGGCGGATGTTTCAGACCAAGACGCCAATCCTGAGAGTCAAGCAGCTCAACACGGCTGACAAACACGGCCGAACAGCCCACAGTGTGAACAGCTGAAAGGCTGAGTGTCTAAACCTCAGATAACCCTGTGGTGTAAACAGGTGATAAGACAAAGTCTGTAATGGTTAGATTAGTAATGATTACGAAAATAAACATATTTTGAATCATGTTCTGCGTTTAGTCATTGCCTTCCACGGGTGATGCTGACCCACACCGGGATTATGTAATGTCCAGGATGTATGGCCTCTGTGTGTCTGTGAAATGAGCAGATTTTGCTCACACAAGGCATGTAAAACACACTGAAACCGTGTGCAAAGTTGCTGGATTTTGTACCCATTCACATAATTAGCATGTCCCCCGCCATTCATGTTTACGTAAGGCAAAGAACTGTTCTGTAATTACTCATGTGTGAGACGGCATGAAAAGGCAAAGCTCACACAGTGGTTATAATTTGATGATTACATAATGATTACATTGTGAAGCAGGCATACTGTAGCAATTAGTTCCTCATTTACTGTCAGTGCATATATCTCATCTTGTCTGTGCTTCGGCGTCTGTCTACATACGTTGTCTATAAGTTAAATTCAACCCAGTGTTTTTCTATGTACATCTTCAAATTTAAAGGGACACGCCATCAATTTTACACATGAAAGGTCAGTTTGCTTGTCATCGGGAGGGTTACTCAGCCTGTGAAAACAGTTGTGTCATATTCTCTGTGGCTTGAGAAGGAGAGTCTGAGAAAAGAACATTCAGGCTCTGAGACGGCACATTTTTAGCCACGCTCTTGGAAAGGCTATGTCAGCCAGTCTGGTGATCATTTTGTCAGCCTGCCGCTTTGGTCCAGACTGAATTGTCTCATCAACTATTGCATTTCCCTGAAATTTTGCCATTCATAGTTCCAGAAAAAAAAAGCTAATGACTCTGGAGATCCTCTGATTTTCAATGCAGCTCCATCATCAGGCCAACATGTTAATTTGTCCAATACTTTGGTTTATGACCAAGTTCCTGTAAAACCAACATTTCCATCAGCCTCAGGTGTAGTTTCTATTTAGTGCTTATTAACAAATGTTAGCATGCTAACACTAAACTACGGCAAACATAGTAAATGTTATTTCCTGTCACTATGTCATTGTGAGTCAAAGCATGGCCATGCCTAGCCTTGGAAAGCTGCTAGCATGACAGAATCTGTCTCTTGTGAGTACACCAGCACCGTGGAATCACTGCACTAAACTGCTGGAACAACGTCTGAACAAATTTAAACAAGAGGTCCTCATTTTAATCAAAGGCTTTAAATGATAGTTGCCTCAAACTTCATTGTGATAGTTGTGTAAGTGCATGTAAAGTGGTGGCATGGTGGGACAGGTGGTAACACTGTCACCTCACAGCTAGAAGGTCCCGGTTTGATTCCCGCTGTGGGCGCTGGTGGCGTGTCCTCCGCCATGCCTTCAGTGCCTGCTGCTCAAGGAAAAAGGGCCTTTTTGTGTGGAGTTTGCATGTTCTCCCCGTGTTCACCTGGTGTATCCTCCATAAAAATACCCCCCACTAAAAACATGCAAGATCACCACCTGACCAATGGTGACAACGAAGGAACTGGTCCCCGGGCGCCGGTCGACTGGCAGCCCACCGCTCCTGGTCTGCTGCAGAGGAAGGACGACCAAGATGGGTTAAAAGTGGAGAAAGAATTTCACAAATGCATGGCGTGTGCAGTTTCCCCCCCTAACTCTGCATGTTGTGTATGTAATTGTGACTAATAAAGGATTTCTTCTTCCTCTTCTAAAGAGTTGCAGCACGATGGCTGCAGGTGTCTTCTGCTCTGTGCATTTGCATACACAGCCAAATTTGAGTATTTGTATGTGTATTTGCTGCTAACATGGTTTTCACTTCTCATTTTTATTCGAACAGCAGGATAATTTGCATTGTCTTGAAAATAAACCAGGCTCAGTCTCTAATCTGTGTTCCCATCAAGTGCTGATTCAGATCACAGAAACAGACTGGTTGCTGTTGTTGCATAATTGCCAACAGTGTGTTAGGGTAAGCAAACCATCTCAGACAGACAAAAGCTGTGTCCACACACACACACACACACACACACACACACACACACACACACGCGCGCGCGCACGCACACACGTTGGCATGCCAGTGCAGTCATGCAACTTACTCCATCTTTTGTGAGATTCTTGCAATCTGCCTGCACAACAACGGTTGGATAAATTGCTTGCTGAACACTTGAGGCCTCCGTCTAACCCAGAGATTTAAAAATGATTACACGAAAGCAGTGGCCTTTCCAACCCCCCACACCCCCTTGAGCTCCTGTAAGATTAAGGGCTGATCATGTATCTGATGGTGCCACAGCAAGTTTCCTTCTGCCTTTAGTCTGTTGCAAGGGCCTAATCCCAGCAAATCCTTTATTTGCCTCAGTACATCCAACACACACACACTGCTGCCAGCCTTAACTGAGGCACAACAAGTAGGGTAAATGAGCGAAGTAGTAGCATAGAATGAAAACTGCTGTGTCGCTACTCAAAGGATTGTCATCTTGGTGAATCAGTCTTCGTCTAATCCACGGCCAGTAATCAAAATACAATGATGCACAGCAGACGGGAATGACGCATTTTCCCATAAGGCTGTGTTCTTGATGTCCGTCTGCAACCTGTTCAGTGTAATAGGATCACTGCAGTGAAGGGCAGAGGTTTTAGGGAGGTCAGGAAGCAGTGGGGGTGCAGCAGGCTGTGATTGGACAGATGCATGTCTAGTCCTCTTTGAAGCTGAAAAACATGCGTCAAAACGTGCGGAGAGTAGAAGCAATCATAATGTATACTTCACTTATGTAAGTGTTATTGACAGCGTCACAAATTACTTTAGAGTAAAATACAATTAACACAGACATACAGTACACAAACAACATAAGCACTGACACCACATGCAATGAACACAACAGATAAGTGAATAAAGAAACCTGTTCACTCCTTTGTCAAAATATATGCAGCATTCAGAAAGAAAATGCAGCAAATATGTAAAATAAAAGCAAATTTGACATCACATATGCGGCCTAAGAAAACATATTTGCACACTTGCAGTGTGTTGAGGTCTTTTGACTTTTGTACAATTGGGTAAAACTATTTGACACAAGTTTTCATTTGGAAAATATTTGGTAATACCTGTGGTATCTGTTTGGCTAAATGTTATATAAACAACAGGAAGAATCATCTTTGTCATCTTTCCTGCCCTCTTCCTCATCATTATCACATAAGAGGAGACTCCAGCCCTTTAAAAACAATGGCCTGCCCTCACACCACTCACTGTGCGTTGAGTAAGGCACTAACCTTGAGGGCTTCTCTGAACGTACTGTACTGATGCAGGCTTAGAAAGTAAATAGAGCGCATATCACGCTGATAATCATTCTTGAAAACTAGGCAGAGCACCTGTCTCTGCAAGTCAAACTACGTCAGCAGCAAGGTGAAAATACTGAGATTACAGAGGGGATAGACGGACCATAATCGTTCCCACATGTTTGACTTTTAGCCGCTCAAACAGTGTGCTAAAAAGACGGGGGCATGCAACTCAGCCGTGAAGATAAAGACATGTTATCAGATTCTTAATGCAAACGGTATGTTTTCATGCCTGATACCATTTGTAGTTTTTACTACATCTTATTTGCAATCACACATTCACACATACTGAACTTGTTTCACCGGACCAGAAACTTCCCTCACTCTGAGATCTCTTCACTGATCAGGAGGAAGAGTCAGGGCCTTGATGACTCATGTATTTCCTCCTCAGAGGCGCTTGTGTTTTTGCACCTGTTAATTGTTGATCTGTCACCAGGACACCTCAAAAAATTTCCATAGCATTTGCTGGAGGTGATTGGCATTCGGGGCATCCTTTTTATCTCCGTCAGGCGTTCGTGTGGAGGGGATCATGCATTGGTCATGTGTGTGCGTGTTTCCCTTTGTGTGTGTGTCTGTCCGCAGATAATCTCAGGCTCTACTGGACCCATCAACCTAATATTGTTTGTGCACATTTATGACTGTATGCTCTCAGACCTCTTGTGGTTGCAGTGATTCACACTTGAAAAAACTATTTCATTGACAATCGACTGCTGATTCGTCACTCCTCTTAAAGAGCAGCAAGTGATCAACAACTGCTCCAGTTTGCCTCAGGACCTGGCAGAGATCTGCAGTCTTCTGCCACTCTTCTACTTTTGATTTTTTTTTCCATGAATTGCACTGCGGTGGTTGAAATTACACAAACAAAACAACAAATTAGTGTTGGCAGAGGATTTTACCTTATGATATCAGATCAGAATGTATAGTTCTTTTCAGTCATTACTAAAAACCGTGGTACCAGAGACAATCCAGCATCGCAGCATTGCTGTCATTGGGGTTTGTGTCTCAGATTGGTCCTTGAGGGCTTTGTGTGATCAAAATGTCTGTGCTCAGTCACCCCAGATGGTGGAGGATTTTGTCTCCATGCCACTCCATTTGCTGGAGAAGCCAGTACTCCATGAGGTCCGCCTGGCTCATGCTCACAACATCTACCTTGGACTGCGATTGCGATTATCAATGGAAATGAGATTCAGCTCTCCAGTGCTTTAGTTGGTGAGCAACTGGAGCTGGCTGGCATAATGGTACTGGGGTATCTTCGACTCAGTGTTGAAGAAAGAGTCCATTACAGCGAGTGGAGAGGTGAATTCAGACACACTTGCGAGCAGGGTACTGTAAATGGGAATCCGTCTGTGGTTTGGAGAGTTGCTTGTCCTTGCACAAGTAGAACATCTGTGCAGGTTTCACTGGGGATCAGTGTACTGGGACATTTCTGAGCATTATCGTAACATAGTGGCCTGTCTCTGTGATGCCAGATATTACATCATCGTTCGATAAAGGCTAAGGAGAAATGGTTACTAGTGTTTACAATCCACCAGCAGCCATCTGAGAGCCATGCCACCCAAAGCACAAGATCAGCCAATTATGTACTCGTGCTTGAGCCTCTGTAAATTTGTGCATTAAAATCGTTCTCCTAAATATTAGAAAGGTAGGTTGAAATACGAGTGCAACCCCTAAATTCCAGCGGGCGTGTAACGTCTGCATTCCCTCTGCGTCTGATGGAGTTAATCACAGCCATTCTAGACACCGGGCACATTCAATCTCTATTTCAGAGGAGTCCCAAAAGCGACTCTGCTCCGCCGAGAATACCCCTCAAGTATGTTTCTGCACAGAGCAGACACAGGAACAGTGTCGAGACTGCTGTAAATTTTCAAAATAAAACTCTCTGTACAGACGCCTGATTGTACATCGACAAAAATGCAAGCAGAAAAAACAGACAAAAAGTAACCATTTAACTATGAAGCATACTTAAGAAACACAAATATCAAGGAAAAATGACCAAATCAGCCATATCCAAGCAAGTCAACAAAATCAGGCAGGCAAAACACTCTGAAACACACCTGGTGGGCTTTGCAGCCACATGGAAGACAAAAGTGATGTCGCAGAGATGCACCCAGTGTAATCTCAGGGTTACAGTTAATATGAGTGGGATAACTTACCAAAAAGAAGAAGAAGAAGAATCTATGTCAGCAACATGAATGATATACTCACTAAAATGCTAAATTTCCTAAAATCCTATTTCCTAAAATCCTAAAAAAGGTGGATTTTCTTGGTGTGTTTTGTAAACATTCAGTGTACTCACAGGCTCAATATGGTTGCCCGAGGACTGAAGCAGAGTATTTCTGCATCCTTTAAGCACAGGCAAGAATTATTATCATTATGAGAAATGTGAAAATCTAGCTTGTGGAATTAATATAAATGACTATTGCATTACTCTGATAGACTGTTGTTTTCACTTAACTAAGTGTGTTGTAGTTTACTAAGAGGGGCCAATCAATATGCACACTGAGATGTTTGGAAAATACAAATTAAGTTTGAAATTTCAAGCTTCCCAAGAAGGACAGGTAGCAGAACATCCCTCACTCCAAGCCTCAAACTATTCATCCTGCTCGACACTTTCCTCTGAGGTGCACAGTTTGAAATCTCAAGACACAAAACCCGTGAAACCGGTGAGAACTCTGAAGCTAGGGATTGCCCTCCAGTGGTCAGAGGAGAGGGGGGTTTACAGAGGGAGGAGATAACCTCAAGGAAGCCTCAGTAATATTACACATGTGTAACGTTCCTGGGTAGTACTGTACAATGGGCCCAACAGCATTTGATGGAACATCAGAGCAGAAGTCATTATATAAAGGTTGCAAAGGTTTATATGTAACCAAAATCTGGTGAAATTATGGTCACAGTTTATTTATCTATCAGTTTTCTTGATGAACTATTTAACATGTTCATCACTGCATTTAAACACCAGACATCTACAGTAGCTGAACTATAAAAAAAATCCACATTTAGCTAAAGGCTGAAAAGCTTCAACAGCTTTCTTGCCTCTTCAGCTTTCATGTAACTTCAATGGAAACGGAACATTTATGGTCACGCATGTGCAAATGCAGGTGAATGACCACAGGCTGCTGAGGCAAATTTCGTGTCAAAGTTCACCAAAGTTGAACCAAAGTTCAATTTGCTCATGTGTCCCTTTAATTTCACCCATGTGACCGTAACATCAATCAAATTTCATGCATTCACAACTTTCTCAACTCTTGACAGAGTGAAATGTGATCATGTTTGCCCTCACGTAAACTTGAAGGGAGAGAATACCTCAAAGGATTTGCAAATCCTGCCAATGGAAAGTTGCCTCAAGGGGAATTGTCCAAAATCCAAACAGCCTTGAAGCACACGTGTGGAAAAACACACCTTGACCTAGATGCACTTTTTCTCTCTTTTTCCATGTCTGGGCCAACTTCCTCTGCAGTATTTTCACATCTTCTTTGTCAAAAGAAGGTTTTCACAACAGCACGCCAAAGGATCATTCATGTCTACGGATAAAAGCTTCACCCGCCCTTCGAACTCTCACAGTGGCATTTCCAAAAAGATGTTATTGTCTTCTTTTCTTAAAGTTTCCTCATTCCTGTTCTCTGGCCGTCATTTAATCCGTCCCCTTGCATACTAGGCCGCTGTACACACACTCAGGTAAGAACACACTGGTGCTCTCTTACACCATTAACCCCACAGTGTGTCCCAGGTTGCCCAACGTACCGTGGGAAATGCATCTGTGGAGAGAAGTGCATTGTGGCACAGGAGCTGTCAAGAGGGACAGTGGGATAAAACAGGAATTGTCCTTCAGCATGGACCCGATTCATTTAGCTGGCACACAGCAGCCTGTTCGTGTAACATCACCCGACTCGACCCGAACCGAGTCAATCTGGAGGCATCTGATTGTTCCTCTCTGGGGTGCAACATTGAGTCCACACTGAAGGCACTATTATTCCACTTTTCCCTGCTACAGTGCAGCACATGCACACACTGACAGGGACATTTAGCTGAGCCATCTTAATTAAAACTCAAAGACAAAGACAACAAATGGCCTCTTTCTTTTTCCAGAGCCGTGAGTGGATATCTGTTGAACCGGAGCCACCATCATGTCAAAGTATTCTGTGGCCTTTCCCAGTGTTTAAAAAAAACAAACAAAAAAAAAACAACACAGATTAAACATTTTCCACAGAATAAAACATTTTGTCATGAGTTGAAAACCAGCCTTTTTTCAGTTTCTCTGTCATCATCACATCACCATTCTGAGCACGTTGTGACGATGATGATTAACTTTATGGAATATGACTTTGAACTTTTAACCTGTGCGGTGAGTTACAAAATGTTGCTTTGTAGGCTTTTTATAGGGGAGGTATATTTGTATCAGTGATTACAGATCATATGGAGTGATAACAGCACTGGTCATAACATACAAATAGAGCTGAATCAAGCAGTCAAATAATGGATTCATTAATGAATTAAGTGCATGATTTACTCTTCCTGTTGTTTAATCAGGCAAACGCTCTCTCATTCAGGCTTCTCCAATGTGGCTGTTTGCTGCTTTTCTTGGTTTTTATTTCACTTTCAATTAAATATTTTTGGCTTTAGCGCTGTTGGTTGGACGAAATGAAACACACAAAGATTTCACCACGGGCATTTTTCAGGATCTCTTTTCAAAATTGTCGCAGATTAATTTTCAGTATTTTTTTGTGTAAAGTAAGACAATCTTTTGCTGTAATCACATTGTGGAGCTCCCTTTGTTTTCGGCTGACTGTGTGCACCCTTGTTGACTTGTCAAGAGGTCAAGGAGAGGTGAACAACATGAAAAAAAGGAAACCTAATCAATAACTCTGCTCTTGGACTAAGTATTACCTACAAGATGAATAACAACCATGTGGTGGTTTTACTCTCCAAAGCGTGCAGAGAGGTTCACGTACGCGCCTCAAAATCCCTTGAAATCGGAAATGCTTTGAAATCAGATTAAGACTTTTTAACCACATTGCTGTTTTTTAACAACAGTAAAGCATACATATTTCCTCGCAGAGACGTATCATTTGCAGCTTTGGTTTCATGACTATGTCACGCTGCGTTCAAAGGCAGGGCGATGTCACTAAATGTCCAAACCCATCATAAGGGGAAGTCTAAACCAATTCTGACAGCATAAAATTCAACTCGGAAACCCATTGTTTGTGGCTGTATGATAATTAGAGTTGGCCTCGCGAGCTGTTTATGTAAGAGGGGCTTGTTTATTCATAGTGAGTTCAGTTTGTGCGAAAGCCCCATCGGACCTCAATGGCTCCTTTATTAAGCGTGTGGTTAAAGCCTCTTTCAAACTTCAAACATAAGAAGCCTCCTACTCAGGCACACTGGCCTGGTGATCTGCAACAACTGAAATGTAATCACTCTGCATATGCAGCAATGCAATGAGAAAATCTGAATACATGGTGCCTGTTCTCTGCCATCGTGTCCCCAAATGTTACGCAAGTTCTTTACCTCTGATGAACGGTCTGGGCAACAGCTGAGTCCGCTGCGTTCCTGATGCAGCCTGCGCAATAAATAACATGCGGCCGTGTTTCATCTGTGGCCATTACACCACAGAAATGCACAGACGAGCAGCTGAGGGCTTGTTAGATTTCCACTGACCTGCTAACAGAGCGTTCCATATGTTCAATGATACCAGAGAGAAAAGGGCCGCACACAGCTGGGTCATTGTTCTTGACGGGGGTCCTGGAGTGTGCAAAGCCTCATTAAGAGCGGATGGCCATAAGCCTCTTTGACTGTGCTCTCTGCACCGGCAGACACTGAACCAGGTAGAGCACAGTAAAACCTGAAAATTGCGTGTTCAAATCCTGGTTTAAGGAAGAAATAGAAACGGATATAACCGAAATCTTTTGCACTAAACATTCCAGCACCAGATCAATATATTAGCTTTAGGGGAGGGCAATACCTGCCTCCATTCATCATAGCGAAAGCTGGTGGAGGATTAGCTCATTGAGGAAACTCGATAATAGAACAAGTCTTCTAGCAAAACTCCTTGTGCACGCTTCTCATCTCCACTGCACAGTATTTTTTAATGCACAGAGAGCACTGGTCAACTAAAAACAGTGATCTGCTCAAGAAAATGTATGTTCCAACAGCCTGATTTCCTTTGCAATGAGAGAGAGGATAATGCTCTGATATAACACACCCTTATGAATCTCTTTCTCATCATTGCTGGTACATTGTATCAAATCAGATTTTATTGTGTCACCCAGCTGTTTGACTTGTTATGTGGTATTAGTTGCCAGAGGAGCCCCAGATCTGAAGATGAAATGACAGGAGCCATTCATCGCCTGGTTGTGTGAAACCATTGTCTCTTTATGGCCTCTTGATTACGCTGATCTCACCATCATGCTGGCCGTGTCACATGGCTTGCCATATGTCAGTCACTGGGTAAGCGACACTGACACCGGGTACACTTCTCCTGGCATATCTCACAAAGCCTTTGGACTCAGCTGATGGGGAAATGGCTCTAAACTAAAAGAAACACTGCGCAATTAGGCTTGCACAAGTTTTTGTTTTTGTGTGCATATTCAATTTGCACATTAGAAAACCTGAGTGGAAACGCCTCAGAGTAGGGAAAAAAAAAAAAGTTGAAAATACTGCAAAAATGTGTTTACACATGGCTGAAGTGGGAAAGTTGGTGCATCAGTACAAAATGTGAAAGTACAATGTAAACAGACTTAGTGGAATAAACATGACGTATGTGAAGAATCTGATGTAAACACTTGTGATGAGCTCTACAAATGATCTTGCACTCTCTTCTTCTACAATGTTTCAATGGCACAGGACTGGAGAATTACCTCCACCAGCTGTTAATCTAACATTTTTCAACCAGTTTTCTTGCAATTGCTTTAAATTTGCACTACATTCGCTCATCAAAACGTAACTAAAAGTTGCACACTTATATGTAAACCAGGCAGCTGGGAGTGAGTTTGAAGCCTTGAAATGTTCATGTTTGGCCAGATTTCTACACCTAAATATAGTTTTATACATTTGTCCCCAGGTCCCAGACTGTAAGCAGCATGCATCCAAGAGGAATCTGCAAAAATGGCGTAGACGAGAAGCAAATACGGTGAGGTGAAACGGCAGGAGGACAAAGCTTGTTTCAAAATGAGAAAGAATTTGGGGTTGGCTTTTACAATTTTCCCTTCCAATTTCTCTGAAAACATAAAATCTTTCAACACACAAAGTGTCACAAATCCTCCCTTCCCCTTTCTGAAGTCTACTCCTGTACAGTAATGACATCTACAAGCTTGTAAAAGAGACAACCACCACCTCCAGTGTCTTCACACTGTCAGACTTCTAAGTATGCAGTGTGTGAGCATGATGCAAGGGAGGCGACTTTGTTCTTCATGAGTCAGCCGTGGCAACGCCATGAGTCAGGGAAAGTCAAGGAAACACCTGCTTCCTTGCGTTGTCTGACTTTTATTTCCACTGTGAACCAGTAACCCCGTCAGGCTTTTAGAGGGGTTGTAAAGCTATATATTTGTAAATGCTCAAAACGCTCCAACACTTAGGAACATGGCCACCGACTCAGATCAAATGCATCATACTGTGTCTTTTTTCAAGGCGAACAAATCCCGCAAAAAGAAAAAAGTATTTGGTTTGACCTCTCTTTAACACTCTCCAGGTGCGACGACAATAGTCTATCTAGATTTTCTATCTGAACTTTGACTCGTTTTCTTTTGCCATCTCGGTTACACATCCTAATGTACGGTTTCCAGTTTCATGCAGTTCTTTCTTTCCTTCTTTCTCTCAGTCTTCCTTCTGCTTGGACACCAAAAGGTGAATCCATGTAACCAGATCAGAGAGGAGGAGCTGAGTTTTTTTTTTCAGCCTATTCAAAACAGATTTCATCAGGAACAGCGCAGTGACTGGTCCGGACGGGGCCTTGATTTTGCAGCCTGTTCTTCAGATATGAACTTATCAACTCTCTTGGCGATTTCTGCTTTTGTTCCCCAGTGTTTGTGCTCCAGGTGGTGAGAACGCGATAGCTGCGACTGTCTTATTGAAAATAACTTTGATCAAACTTCCGGCAATTAATGAAATCCAAATATTTGTGCTTTTAACACATCGTGCTCGGGGCTCTGCGAGGCTGTACTGAGGCACAGCAGTGCTTTCAGCTAAATGCTAACATCAGCATGCTAATGTGCCCGCAATGACAATGCAAACAAGCAGATGTTTAGCTGGTAGCTATAATGTTTACCATATTCACTATTTTACTTTAGAGTGTTAGCATGCTAATATTTGCTGATTACAGCTAAACACAACCTACAGAAAAACTGGAGATTAAATTGACATTTTGACTTGGTGATGTTGCTAGAGGAAGGGTTCGAGGGTTAGTTCAGATCCTTTGAAGTGGGTTTGTGCAGGGCACTTATCTGTAGTATTACCTGCAGTAGATGGCAGTCAGCATGCCCCCAATTTGGAGAAGCAGACAGGAGTACCAGCACGCAAGCCAAGCAATATGCCACTGTGGACAAGGGGCAACAGCAAAATGCATTTCAGCCACCTAAAAAAAAAGGTTTGTATGCATGTTACATTTAGAGTATTTTCACCACTTAACCTTGCTTTCAGGCAGCCCTTTCCAACAAGGAACTGAAGCTGTTCATATCACAAAGTCACCAGACTTTGAAAAGACAGAAACAGTCATTTCAGCTTGCAGAACACAGGAAATGCAGCAGTGAACCAACTTAACGCTCATGTTGTGTGAGGTAAAATTATGGTGTCATTCCTCCTTCTTCGGGGTGAAAACAGACAGGAGTACAAGCACAGAAACTAAGCAAAATCCTGCCGTGGACACGGGCTGCAGCAAAATTTTATTATTTTAGCCAAGTAAAATAAGGCCCATCTAAAAAAAACAACGTGACTTTGAATATTGTCATTCAATCTTACTTCTATTGCTTCTTAATCAAGGCATTTCCCAGCATGCATTAGGCAGATAACAGGGCAATGTCCTGGACAGGTCACTTGTCCATCACACAGGTTTTTAGATAACAGATTTAGAACAACATCAAAGATTAAATGACCTTTGTATTTTGTACAACGGCAGTGTATTAATGGAAAGGTCAGACAGAATACATGCATATCCACATGACTGGTCATATACACAGATACTCACACTCACACTCAGTGAGGATTTACAACTAGCAGACATTATATTTTATTGCACATCATCACTGACTGGCTGTAATCCACTTTACAGCATTTTGTTTGCTGACTTCTTGCAGAAAGAATCTGCAAATGAAAGTGAGAATTATTCACTCAGACATGTCTGAAATTAGCGTTGTTAACTTATAAAACTTTGACCCGATCGTCACTTACGACGACACATCCATGTGCATGTGGATTTTGATGCTGACTCAACACCTGTGCAGCTGTCATGTGTCAAACCAGGAGTCGATCAAGGCTGTCGTGTTCCTGACTGTGGTGGAACTGCTTTTTGTTTTTTTTCTATTCAGAAGTTATTGCCTCCAGTAACAATTCAGAATAAGTAAACATCTTTATACACTTACACTTCACTTTTATGCACTTATGAGTCAATTAATAGTATTAAATATGGAAGTATTTCTGGCCCTTGCTAACCCAGTGCAACATAATGCTTTGCATAGTTTAAAGGAAACATGAAACATTTTAATAAATCTAAGAGCAAATACAGGCCCCAGAATCTAAAAATAACTACTCATGGGAACAACGTGGTAATCTATTTTCGTAAAGTTCCAGAAGATTAAAGTTGGAGACAGACACCATCTCTACTTCATGCATGGCAGTGGTTACATAACTGGCTTTGAAATCTATGGCATCTATCTTGTGCAGCTGAATTGTGTATACTGTGTTTAATGTTAGGTTTAGAGTAACTTCTGTTAACATTGCTCTCCTGTCTCCATTTAGCAGAAATGTGTATATAAGTCCATGTGCACCGTTACACTGGCGGTCTCACACTTAAGGAATCATCCATTTATTCTTTTTGTCAACAGTCAACTCCAACAAAACAGATAAACCTTTGCAAAAGATTTTTTGGAAGGAGACAGTGGCCATGTGATCATAGTAAGCCAGTTAAGTCACAGCTCTGCAGATTTACTTTTATAAACCTGCCAACAGGAATTCTAAACAAGAACAAGTATCTGGAAAAAGGTTGTTGTTAATTGACATGCGAGACAGCACATGGCCTCATCTGTTTGCTTTAAACTGGATGTCTACTGGCTGATGGGTCAGGGTTTGTTGGGGGAAGTGGATGCGCAAACCCTGGTTTGGGATGTGGAGGTTTCGCAACGTGACCATGTGTTGGATCCAGAGGAACAATCAAACCAGGGTAAGGGAGGGTGCTGTGGGGACAATACCGAGGCTGTCCCCTGTAGGCCCCATGCCACATAAAGACCTGATTATTCCCCCCCTGTTGGCTGGCCTTGCAGAGTGGACAGACAGTGGACTCAGTATTTCCCCTCCTCTGTTGAGCGGTGGGGACTCTCCTCTCGTCTCAGCCAGGGCACAGCAATTTAAGGGGTGCTGTTGTTTTGGAGAGCCGCTGTGGGAAAGTCATTAAAGTGTAAAGCATCTCTCTTTTATTTATTTCTAAAGGACTCCTGGAAGAGGCAACCACTAAGGCGGTGGATGGTAATGAGTGCTGACACAGACCGGCCACCCCCACAGTGCCGTGTGTGCCGATAGTCGCTACCATGGCAAAACGATTCTCTGCTATAAAACCGGCATGACGCACGGCAAGAAGGGTTTCCTCTCTTCCACAGGTGGCCAGTGTCTACCAGCAAACTACTAAATCAGACCTTTTCTTCCAAAGCGCAAAAGGACTTCTAGGCCGTTGGTAGAGTTGTGTGGTGGGTATTCCGTCATGTGCCCCAAAGATCAGCCTGTGATTATTCATTTAAAGAAGACTTAGTGAATACCTGACACGCAACACGTGGCTCTCGAGGATACTGAGATGAGGCCTTTAATTTAATTAAGGGTCACTCCCCGACCGTCTCCTCCTACTGATCATATCATTATTATTTTGTGCAATATATACTTAAGTGGTGAACTGGACACTGCACAGGTAAGTACAAAACTACCTATCACCCTTTCACCTGTGAGATGATCCACATGGCAGGCTATTATCAAAGCATTACGAAACCACAAAAGGAGACGTAAGAGCATGTTGGGACAAAGGTACAATAAGTAAGTATCACACCATTGTAATGACAGAATATTGCCTTTGCAGCAAAAGCACCCGATGGGAGTTCCCTTCATGCAAGTTCAATTGCTGCATATAAAGCAATAAGACGTGATTCGCTTGCCAACTGATAGATGATCAGTCAGTGCAGTAAAACAATGGCACAGAATCCTGACAGCTGAGCCTATTGTGGAATTTCAGAGTATGACATCTTCTCTTAAATGTGGAGCACAGAAACCGGTCTGAAGCAGTCTGCTAAGGAGAAGTGTTATTCATTCACTGACCCTGTATTTCTATGAAAAATGGGGGCCTCTGCTGGAACTGAGTGGTACCACATGTTGTTTACCAGCCCTTTCGCACCGCAGGACATCCTTATACAGTATTCAGTTGGCTCGTTTTGTTCTGTGACCATGGAGCTGTCTCATCGTACGGAAATGAATAAGTTGTAAAAACACTGGGCAGTATACACAATCCTGACCGAACACCAGGGATGTAATACTCACAGTGCTTTAGAAATCATGTGCAGCTCTTCTCATTCAGGTCTGCTGCACAGCCCACTCAAAACAAAATGTTATCTTGGCTTGTTGGACTCACGAGTTGAATATTTGTCCAGTCGTCATTCTTAAATATTGGCACACTAGTGTTCTATTTTTGGAGCGTCTATTGATTTGCTTGCTTAAACAGAGGGCCACATGCAAAAGGTTAGCATTCACGGAACAGGTCAAAGATACCCAGTCGAGGTGAAGAGAAACAGGCCTAACTGTCCACACAGTGTGCACAGCAGCCGAGCATTACTGAAGCAGCATTGATCGGCTTTGTTAATGGCTGCATATAGGAAACAGTGATTGATTTTACCGTCCTTGTATTAATTCTGTTCACATCAAGCCATGTCCTGGTGGTCACACTTATTTTTTTACTTGTGCTTTTATGTTTTCCCAGAACTGCACTGGGATCCTCTGTCTGTACACTACTGTGTATGTTTCCTCCTCCCAGGGCCCACATATAGACTTTTGAAAAGGGAGGTTATGCAACAGCCCAGCCACTTGAATAAACTGCCGTTTACTGGGGGTGAATGGAGGAGTTAAGAATGGCAAGGGACCATTGTCAGATGTCATTAGCATGCAGAGCACTGCAGCAATACTATTAGGACCCTCAATGGTTCTGATCAAAATCTGCTGCATCTTTACCCCCGAACTGTGGGGAGCTTTCTTCTCCATGTCGCCTTTGAACTGATCCTGTCATGGAGATCAACAGAACAGCCCAGTCACAAGGCCTGAGGCCTGCCCACGCATGGCACATGGAGGACCAAAACATCCTCACCGACACTTAAAATGAAGCCAACTGGGATATGTTTTCTGATCAAATCATGTGATCAAAGGTACTAAGAGACCAATCTTGAGCAAACACTTGCAGGGCCGCTGGGATAAATATGATGTTGTGCTCACCAGTGTGATGAAGCAATAACCAAGGGTGGACACAAAGTCAATAACAACAAAATCATTAGCATTTTCCTGAAATAAATACATCAATGCTTTTCTCCTGACAAAGCGATATGTAACATCTTTGTTGACCCAGAGAAACAGAGTAAGAATTTGACACCCATTGTCACCTGAAATGATAACACATGCAGATAACCAAGTGTCCTGGTTCATTTTAGTCTCAACATAAGGATTCACCCCAGTTCAGTACACCCTCCTTGTCTTCCCTCCCAGCCTGTCTTTGGAAGCGGAGTGAACTGGGTTAGGGTTATATAACCAGTGTCTGCTCTCATAGATCCTCAGCAGCTCGTCTTCCCCTAATCTTTTCAGCTTGATTACACCCTCCATCCCCCTCCTCTGCCGACTCATTCAACTGGGAATGTTCTCACACACAAGCAGGAGCGCATGAACAGAGCGTCGGGATCCGCCACGCTCCGGTTTAGAGCGGATGAGATGCTTGAGTTTGCAGGTGTGTGTGTGTGGCTGCAGCAGCGTTGCATCCGTGTGCAGCATCCCGTCATGACAAATGAGAAGACACGCGTCTGCTGCAGTGAAGACTCTCAGTCATCCAAGTCATGGTTATCCAAGGATGGTTGAATCTAGGGAAACTGGACTTGTGAGCTGAAATGTTTTCAGGTATCTGCAACCAACCAACCAGCTGCCCCAGATTCAAACGTCCTTGGTTTGCTGTGCATGTTCGTCACCCTTAGTCCTCTAATTTCCAGACCTTTCCCATTGTTTACACTGTATCTTAGCATCACGAACAATCTGTCTCAATCATTACAGCAGCTTGATATGAGTGTGAGCGATGTTACAATCAAAGATGTCAACAAAGAGAGACTTTACACTGATAATATTTGATTCACCAACAGCCGTGTCAAGCAGTTTTGTAGCACAGTGATGCTGAAAGAAGAAGGCTGATGATACAGAAAGTGCTCCTACAATTAATATGGATGCAACATGCAAATATAACAGAGACAAACATAGTGTCAGCAGTTGCTACTGCTTGTTTTCAGCATGTTTTTGCTTCAATTTTCTCAGAAATTAAACATATTGCTGTGCTCTCTCTATTTACTGAACAGCAAAAGTCAACATTTGGCAGTCACCGGGTACATTTGATAGCTGCTGTGATAAGATGGAAATCCAGGTCAAATGCTTTGATATGTCGACTTTCATCATCGTCATATCATTTGGCATGAATCAATTCTGCCAAATCAGTTGCCCAAGACTTACGACTTAATTTTAGCAATAAAGAAGTCTGCATTCTTGCACTATGGAACTGCAATGCAGCCACTACTGTGGAGGATGGACAATCCAGGGGAAAGTGATCTTTCGACAGGGGAAGCACTTGTAAAATAGATTGTAAAAGAAGTCTGACGACAGAGGGAGACATGGAGGTTCAAAGGGCGAAAGTGGTTCCATTCAGTCCCTTTTTTTGTGACGAGTAAGCTAAGCTGCGACGGGAGACCATGACCTGACCTTTGCTCACCAAGAGCATGCACATGTAAATATTCTCCTCAGGCCAGAGCTCACCGACTAACCTGTGCACCTCCAGAAGGCAGTAAATCTTCCAGCCTCCAGCTGGCTAAACATTTAATATGTTTTATGAGCCCTTCAGTGAAGGCCAACAAGCAGAAGATGCAGGAAGTAGGCATGCTTGACACTGGCCCCATGGGAAATGTTCTGTGTAAGGCAACATAAACCTGGAAGGTGGAGGGGTTTGAGTGGAAAAGCGGTTCAGTAGTTTTCATGTTTTCCCAAAATATGAACTGTTCTGGTGCAGGCTTAATCACAGAAAACCCCATTATATGCTGCCGATATGTGACAGCCTCAGTGTCTTGGCTGAGTTCCCCACCTGGCTCTTACAGTACCCAGTCTCAGCCCACCATCTGCTGCTTCAAACTCTTACTGACAGCATTTTTACCTCATCGTTACTGTAAACTTATGTAAAAATGCATCAGGCAGCATTAGCAGCAGAATAAAGAAATGGGTCACACAACACAATCTTAATTTTATGTGGATTATAAAACCAAAGTAAACCAGATTTCTCTATCATCCCAACACCCTCTTATGAATCAGCGTCCCTAAATCCCTGCAGCCTTTCATTTTTGTGCTGTCGACCAAGATTCAACTCACATACTGCAACTGTAAAATTAAACTTTCATCAAAAATTCAGCTGTGAAATTCAGCATCAGTTTTTGGAGCCTCTCTGCTAGAAAAAAATCCTGATTCCATTTTGTCATTTGTGAGCTGCCTTGGAAAGTAGGGCAGCCCAGATCTGTGCCTTCACCATCTCATGAGCACAAGGGAGCTCGATCAGCACTGTGTACATTCAAAATGCAACTCTGGTTACTTTGATGTACTTAATGCTATCAGCTGCAATTTCCAAACACGACCGACTCACTTTTTTTACACAGTGATTAGAAATCTTACAAGAAATATGATCTGGACGGCCGGCATGTTTGGCTGTCTTCCAAGCTTGAAAATGCAATGCCGTGTGAAAACAGCAAACAAATTACAGTGATTTTGCATAAAAATATTCAATGTGCATGTTACATTTTCAACAAATTCACTGAAATATAGCTGCTACACCATCAGTTCTCTGATGGTCTTAACAATAGCCAACAGGGGCTTGTTATGATCTACTGACATCTATTGGCTTAATATAAAACGCCACATTTTATGTAACTTCTCTGGAACACATAAATGGAGCTCTGGCGCCCTCCTGTGGCAGCTGTGAACACGCATCAGCATATTGAGTTCTTGACTCAAGGCCATCTTGATGGAATGTGTTAAGGGATGGGAGAGCATTTCTTTTACGCTTCTTTCGACCAGATTTTCAACCAGCCAGCCTTGGATTTTCAACCATTTTCAGAAATGATTGTTTAAATTGTTGGTCAAGCTAAAATGCTAAAGATTTACTGGTTCTGGTTCACATGAGAGGATTTCCTGCTTTTTCTCTTTTATTTTGCGGTTAGTCAATACTTAGTTGTATTAATAGATGCAACCCTGGAAGGGGCCATGCCTCAGGTGTACAGGAGGCTGGTTTGGCTGTTTTCAGGTTAACACCTTCTTCCTGACACATCTGTGGGCAAAGATTTATGCTTTATTGCTGTAAAAGAGTCTTTTCAGACTCCCTCTAGGAATAAACAATGCTCGAACTGTTATCCTACAAGATCAAACTGAATTTATTTGACATTTTAATATGTGACAAATCCATTTGGCCATATTTATTCATCTCACTTCATGATGACACAAAATGCAATGTAGCAAGAAGATGGTGTCACAGCACACACACATAATGAACGACCTCAGCATCTACTGAAAGAGCCTTTTTATTTATATCTTTTGAAGGATTCACATTTGGATCAGTTACTTTTAAAATAAACAAATTATAATCTTCACAAAAATATTCTATCTTCTTCCTGTTTCAGATTTTCAAGTGCTACACAAATTAAAATACACAGATAACACCAATACTTCACAACAAGGTGTTTGCATTTCCATGAGTCACTTCTCTGAACATGCGAAAAGATTAGCTCAGCACTCTCATTTGGCACGAGAGAGAGAGAGAGAGAGAGAGAGAGCTTTGACAGAAAAACTGGTCCCTTTGAGGAGCTGTATCACAAATAATGAAGGTTAATACTGTATAAGGGAAAGCCCTGCTCACTGGACTGTGTACCTGTGTGCAGCAGTTCACTCTCCTGCTGCAACTTAGAAACTTCTGAGATGAAACATTTAAGCCATTTGCATGCATTTGTTACATCCACAAATAAACAAAGTCACATTTTATATCGAGGTACAAATATTCACCATTAACTAGCAGCTTATTTTCATGCATAATTACTCTTTATTAGTCATTACAAAGCTCTTATGGGGGTTAGGGTTATTATGGGTTAAGTTATTAAGATAATTTGTGTAAGACTTCTATACTTATTAGCAATAAGAAGTAATTAAGATGTTACTTAGGGGCAGCTCTTAGTTCATTAATAAGTCCTTTATGATGACTAATAAAGAGCCAATATGCTACTAATATGCATGCAAATAAGCAGCTAGTTAATGGTGAATATGTGCACTTTCATATAAAGTGTTACAAAAAAACTTGGTGAAGCTTTCCTAACAATGTGGACCAGAAATCCAGAGCCAAACAAAGGCTTTCTGAAGAAAAATGCTATTGTGCAATTCTGTTATAGCCCTCATTAGTTTGATCCTGATATCTCAGTCTAAGGCAACTTTCCTTTCGAAGGAAATCGGGGTTCGAATGTCTCGTTTGACCAGTCAAGTTCACAACTGACAAGAGGACATCACAGTGATGGGGAACAGGTACCTTTTATGCAATCTGAATATCTAAACTCTGTCAGACTTCTTGGCTTGTCCGTGTTGTGTACGCTGGGTCCAGCGGAGGTTAAGCTTTGTCATATCAGACGTTAAAAAACGAGAATTCAATACTGTGAAATTACACATTTGTGAAGCATTAACTCAAATGCAATAAATTCAGTTTCATGATGACAGAATCATCATCAGGACACATTTTTATACCTTGTAGTGAGGTAAGACCCTATTCCACCTGGATCATGACCTAAACTGCATTACTGTATATAAATCACCGAAAACATCCACATGACCTCAAAAATGTGACTTGAGTTGCAACTATTTTCAACAAATACGGTGGGAAACATAATATTCACAGTGTTAATGTTGGTGTGATGACAAAGGTTTGCCAAACTACATTAATAATGCTTCCACAATCAAACGTTGTACACAGCTGCATGTAAACGTACTGTAACACACTGTTCTATGTGCACCATAGTTCATTACAAATGTATTGGCTGTAGACAAGTATAGTGTAATCACTTACCTGTGAAAAGAACTATAAATGCCAAGAATTGAACCTCAGGTGAGAGCATATTGCTTTGGGACCCCTGTGACCTATAATATTTTATGCCCCCAAAACAAGTTCAGCGCTGAGAACGGCACACAAAATGCCAAATGTCACTACAAATGTACCTGTACAGTTCACTAACGACCTTTCACATCTAATCTCGAAGTTTGAGGAACAAATCAACTATCACATTCTTCAGGCGAGCCCTCTGGAATCACTGCTGACTGCTGAATTTCCATGAACCAGAGTAACAGTGAAAGATAAATGTGCATGGTTTGAGACACCTAGTTTGATTTCTACGTGGAAACTCTTCATAATGCCCCACGTTAAGAACGAAGAACTGTAGAAAAACAGCACAAGAGAGGTAGGAATTTGAATTCCAAAACCTACGATCCACAAATACTTGGATGTTTCATTAACTTGGCATGCTAACTACCGGTTGGCTGCACAGCAAGAAAATCAAAAGCATACTGTTGACAACTTGTCACGACCAGAAATATGGCACCACATAAACTAGAGGACACGATCACACTCAGCAAGCCCTCAGCCCAGAAGGATATTTACACTGCTGGCGTCCCGGCCTTGGAAGAGTTTCTGTGCTGCTAGGTGACCACCTCTTCACGTGGCAGGGTGAGCTGGACCTCCCCTCCTGCTGCTGTGGAGGCTGAGTAGACTGCAGTGGCGGAAACAGAAGAGGGGCCGTTGGTCTCCATGGTGAAGAGCTTGCAGGGTCCTGGCAGGGCCACATCGGGAGCCTCCTTCTCAGGGCTGGATGCCTGGGATGATCCAGGAGAGGATGTGGGACTGAGCTGCACAGCCGTGGTATCTTGCAGCGTGTGCTCGCTGGTCTCTATCTCAAACGCTGCCCCACCGGCCAGCCCGCCATGTCCCATCAGCCCCGTGCCCCTGCCGCCCACCTTAGACCTCCGTGAGTTGTGGGGAGGGGGGAGGCGGCTGCACACGCAACAGGCCCCGAAAAAGGAAAAGGCCACCAGCAGGAGGATAGGTCCAATGATGATCGGGGGATTGGCAGAAGGCACCAGTGTGCTGAAGGCGAACGCTCCCACCAGGGTGATGTTGAGTCCAGCCAGCATGATGCATAGGCCACAGGCACAGCAGAGTGCCGGAGAGGGCAGGCCATGAGGGCGAGACTTCCTCCTCGTCTTCTTCTGCGGCTCCTTTTTAGGTACAGAGGTGCCGGTGTTTCTGTCAGTGATGACCATGTCTCCACCTCCAGGCTCGCTCTTCCGCTGTGGTATCAAATCCCCCCGTGTCTCAGCCCAAACTCTTCCCCATGGCAAGGTTTAAATAAATTCACAGCCAGGAAACATCTTTGTCTGAAAATGACAATACACGAGAGCTGTAAAAGTTTGGATTAGAGATACAGACAATGGAAGAAAATAAACTCTGCCTCTCAAAGTGAAGCGTCCCCCGCTGAGACGGCCTCTATAATCCCTGATCACTGAGCTCTGAACATTCATAACTCTAGAAATTACAAATATCAGGAGAGTTTGTGGACTGGCATGTTACGATAAACATCTGATAACCTACAAATAGAATACACTGAGCGATACTGCATCCAGACACAGCTGGCGTCTGACTGTAGTCACCAGAAGCTTGTCTCACATAAGAGGAAGGGCGAGACCACCGTCCAACACTGAAATCTTGAAAAATGAACTGAAGTGTTTTTTAATATATATAGTGCACGTTTTGCTTAAAGTTGGATTCAAGGTGTAAAATGTTAAACAAATACAGGAATAAGCAATAATAGTGCAACAGTTGAGAGGTGTTCGCTGCAACATCAATGGGGAATGTGACTATTCAATTACATGATAACTAAGCCTCAGTATAAATGAGATGCGTGCACCCTGTGACTCCTGCATCGCCATTTTTAAAAAGGTCCTCAGCTGTTACTTTGTCATTTAACATCGCTGTTTATATTGTGTTGTTCTGTGAAAGTCAAATCTGTGCAGTCGCACTGCAGCTGCTTCATCCTTGCCAGCTAGGCCACTGGGGAAAAGCATTTCAGTGTTTAGTTGCAATCAAATCAGCCTTTACATCCCAGCGTGCACCCCCCCATTCAAGAGCACACAGTGCAAATGAAGAGAGGGGGAAATGATCTTTTTCTTGCAAATGTGCACACCAGAAAATCTGAGGCTGAACGTGCGCTGCAAACAGTACGTTTAAGTATGAACTAAGCTTTGCTAAGAGCGCGTTTAAATGCCTGCTCGCTGCACTGATGTGTTGCGTCCGTGTGAAATTAAAACAGTCTCACCCTTGATGTCGACACTCTGAAGGTCTTTCCATTGTTTCATCAGCAGATTTTCACGGTGAGTCCCAGTCTAATAACCGGGTGCAAATACTGAGAGGTTGAAAGGACGCATCAACACCACACGAGCGCTTTTCATCCAAATGTGGTAGCTTCACGTTCATGAGGGCACAAGTCATGACAGTCTTTCGATCAGTGGCCGCAGAAACAGAGCAAAGGCGATCCGACCTGCTGAGGAGCAACAGATCCGAGGGCAGGGGGAAGATCACTTAGGTGAGATGGCATTTTCCTCCGTGTTGACACGCAGACGCAGCACCGTGCGCCGCTCCTGATGTGGACCGAGACGCACGTAAAGCACCTGAGAGGTCGTCCTGCAGCGGAAATGGAGGGAACCCGCTAACATATGCGCTGCACCTCACCGGCAGCCGGTGTGAAGTCGTCATATTTCATGTGTGATCCGGCGCGCGCGCTGAGCCTCGCCCCCCCTCTGGACGCGACTGACCTGCGTCCTCCTCACCGATCCATCCTTTCCCACTGCTCAACCTGGTGTGTGTGTGTGTGTGTGTGTGTGTGTGTGTGTGTGTGTGTGTGTGTGTGTGTGTGTTGCACCTTGCCTATAGCTCACCAGCTCACCTTCACTTACCTGTTGCTTATTCTTCAGGAAGAACAAGCAACAATTTTGAATAATTTCACAGTTTCTTCTTTTGACATTAAATCTGATTTTCTCTTTCAAATTTAAATCAAAGGCGTTTTATTCACAATCACTGGCAGGCTGTTACCACATCAACCCTCTGATGGCTGTTTCCTCGTTATCAGCCCTTAAATAATAATTTAAATAATCATAAATAAAATAATTGATGATAATAATAAAATAATAACTAATATGTATGTAATAATATAAGGAACTCTATAAAAGGTTCCTAAGTGGCTTAAATTCAATTAATAGTCATCAGTTAGGGGTTGTACAAACTCTCTGTTGAGCCATTAATAACTCATTAATTAAGGGTCATGGTGAGTTTCTAACTATCTAATAATCCAACAAGTTTGCAGTCATAAATGTTGTCATTAATAAACAGTCAAGAAGCACATCAAGAGCCAACAAAGGAAGTTAGTCGTCCATAAATAAATGTTAATCAATCGTTTATAGAGGGCTTTCAGGTGATTTTAAGTGCTGAAAAGACAAAGTCAATGTCCTGCTGGTGGAGGAGAAACACCATCAGGCAACTCAACAGCTGATTAAGGGCTGATAACTTGTGTGTTAACCATTAATAAATTCTAAGTTATAAAATTAGTTATAAATCCTTTAGATTTACTCTATCATAAAATGGCACCAATAATACCTTCAAACCTGAGAGGTGGGGGTAGTGACCATTAAAATGTTCCCAGCTCTGGTTTTAAGATGAGGTCCAGGGCTTTTGACAAATGCATGCTGGCACAGGTGACCAGGCCTCTATCTTTTCTGGGTATCCATTGTTGCACTCCCTACAGACACAGAGGGATTGTGGGATTGTGGGATTGCGGCATTGTGATTTGAGGCCTGACAATCAAACTGCTGGTTGTCATCACGGCGCTGCAGACTGCTTGGTCTCCCGTTGCCTGCATTATTCAGCCTCACAGCACGTCAGTTTTTGTCAGAGCACCGCGTTGTTCCCCATGCCATCTCCCATGCAGCAGCCATTCTGCCCATGCTGTCCTGAATATCAGTGTATTATGTTTCACTGCGGGGGTGCAGTTCACTGCATGCAGGCAAAGGAAGTAGTTATTTGTCTATGTGTGTGTGTGCATGTGTCTGTTTCTGTGCACATGCATGTATTCCAATTTGTTTCGCTCCTGACAAATGCAAGCAGGAGAACTTGAGTTGAACAGTGTACGAGCCGCTTCATCACATAACGACCGTAATAATTTCTTAATTGCCAGCTGAGAACATTGCGCGATGATGAGATGAGCTGCACACAAGTGGGACCACTGGGTTTAATTTGCTTCACTCAGTGACAGGAAGTATGGAAGTATTGCACTTACAATCTCAAATGCATCTTTGGAGATGTTTATTAGACAACGACAGTACAGCATCACGACGTGATCTCAACAAACAAGAGCAGCAGGTACAACAATTACACTGAATCAGAAAGATTCAAATCAGCGTCTTTCATCCTGCTTTTGAAAAAAACCTAATGAAGATTCGTTCAGTAATGTTGGTCAGTTAGGTCACGTAATGACATCATGGCAGGTCTTGATCGGAGGGCGGCTGCTTAAGTTTCCGTCGAGATAAGACGTCCGGCATGTCTGAAGATGTCCTGCAACACACCACAGCATGACATGTTATATTGTGTCCGACTGTTGGTCTGATAAAGCTGAACTGAAACATTTTAAGGGGAAAAAAAAGAAAATTGTTTTGATCTAATCTGACATTGCTGAAATCAATCCAGTATCTGGGTTACCATGGCAAAAACATCCAAAGTGACTATGAAAAGATAAAGGTGGAAAAATGCTCTTTGTCATTTTATATTACGCAAACGGTAAATATCACAATAGAGAAATTCAGCAAATTCATATGAACTCCTGTCTGCAGAATCGGGTCCGGGCATTGTTTGGAGGTGCTCTTCCATACACGTAGCACATGTAAGACGCATTCTTACTCTCTGGAAATACTGTTGGTGCAGGTGAGGGGCGGTGCCGGCATGCAGGAGCAGGTGGAGGACTCATCCGGAGTGATGACTGTTTTAGAGTTGATATCAATACTACATGTTTGCATACACTCCACCGATGGACACATTTATATCGTCGCACGGTTACGGACCGTCAAACCACCCAACACTACCTTAACCCTGAATTTAAATAAGTTTACTGTCTAAATGTCCATCACATCATTAACTACCGTAAGGTCAGTGAATCAGTGTAACAGCTTAATCTTATCAAAGGCACCTCAAGATATTTTATGTCACCAAATTGTATTGTCTTGGCATAAAAAAAGGTTACTGGACAAAACCTCAAAAAGCAATTAATTAGCCATCAAATCACATAGGTCGATCAATCATTCAACCAATCAATCAAATTCATGCCTGGCAGTGTTTGATTGCCTCACAGCCAAAATGAAGTGGAGGGCAGGGCGTCATATCCTTAGACCTGTGTCAGTATAGTGAGTGACAGTGATTGTTCCATGAGATGAGCGTACTCCAGAGTCAACAGGCAGCTTTGTGGACTAGAGAACGGCCAATTAAAAGTCTCTGACGATTCAGTTAATTAATCTCTGGGCATTTACAGGAGAATGTGCGATGCGTTTAAAGACATTCCTGCAGTGTTTGTTGACATGTGACATAGTGTGGTTGAAAGCAGTGTGTAAAAATAATAGAACATTACAAATGAAATGGAATTAAACAACAAATATGTTGTGGTTACAAACATTTTTTTCATCTGTCTCTCCAGTGATTCAAATGTGGCTCGGTAAGTGATGGAAAACAAGCAGCAGTCCTGACACATTACGTCTGCCTGTGCTCCTGACAGACAACGCTCACATTTCACACGGCCCCTCGAAGGTAAACATTAAACACAGTAAACAAACATGTGATGCTGATGTGATCACACAGCTCAAATAAATGCTTATTCTACAAAAACTGGAAACTGATAATGTGAGCGAGTAATAGATGGGTGGTATGTAAAATGAGAATAAAATTAGGCCATGTGCTGACCCCTGCTGGATCTCATAGAGCTCATAACCTGCCAGAGAGGCAGGAATTGAATTAATAATAACCTGATCTTCATACATTGCATGATTCTGAGCATGAACAAGTGCCTGCGTGTGCATCTTTTACACGCATGAGTATCTCATATTTTTCTACAAAGAATAATGTTCTCATGCAGTATTTTAGATTAGTTTTATATGCTTTGGAGGAAATGCCAGATTACGCTTTTATCAGAAAACATTCAGACTGAATAAATCTGCAAAATGTTCACTTTTTCATATATCCTGTGCATAAAAAAAGCTGAGTACATCCTTACACTCTTGTGTGTAAATCATGAATCCACATTCACTGCATATGAAGACAGTTCACAGGACATAATACTGATCTCATACCCCTCCTCTGGGTTGGTGTCCGTGATTGGTCCTCCCTCCGCAAAGGTTCCCATTCGACTCTTAGAACGTTCCAGGTTTAGTTGACTCTGAGTCCCTGCAAAGAGCGCAAGAGAGCAGATGAACACACTGCAACATTCAGTGTAACATGACATGTTTCACCAGTCTGTGGAAATCTGAGGACTAAGTCACACTATGATGTTTGGCAGAAGGAATTAAATCTTAAGAAATAGGAACAACACGTGGTTAGATTGTTCATTAAGTAGCTCAACAAACAGTACTTGCAGTGCATTGCTTTGTGATGCATTGACTGAACTAACATTTACAGTATATGAAAACGTTTCCAAGGTGTTACATGTTTATGTCACTTTGTCACATTCTCTCAGCACAGCGTCTCTTTTCTCTTGTACAGTTTTCCTTGATCTCATAATATTTTCCAGCTAGGTAAAAAAAAACTGGTCATGAAAGTAGAAAGCTTCCCATTTTTTACTATTCAACTGCACCCTGTGAGATGTTAGAGAGGCGGCTGATGCTCTGCAACAACCACCTAGACACAACACCTCTCTCACAGGTGTTGATTATTAGCTCTGCAGGTGTCAGATTTGTTATTAACAAATAACATACACGGACCTGATGGCTCAATATCAAGTGGCAAACTGAACACGTTATCTCTGAACGTTATATGATAGCTGCTTGGCTCACACACGCACTCACCTTCTCTTCTTAGGGTCTCTACAGGCTGATCAGGGGCAGGATTGGCAGGTGTTGGGTGCACTCTGAAGTTTCCTGCGAAATGTTCATCACAGCATGATAGCGTGTGTTGAAACAATGATTTTAAGGTGTAGTTAAATTTGATTTTTTTTATAATGAATGAAAATACTGAACAACTTACCGAAGGATGGAAGAATATGGTTGATGTTCAGCCAGGCTTTTATGAAGGGGTAGATTGATATGAGCAGGCCTGGAAAGCAGATCGCGTAATTAATTTGATGAATGATATAAACACACTGCTTTAAATAGTGTCCTGGTAACGACTGGTTGAGTGAATAAGATGTATTAATAGATTATCTGCAGTGTCAGTGTGAATATTTGTCAGAGGGTTCAAAAGAAATACCAATCAGATTCACTCTTCTTGAATTTGCACAGACTGAAGGAAAGCCAGTAGAAGATGAAAATACTGTGTACAGCAAGAAAAATCTTATAATGATGGGATATCAAATTTCACTTTGGTGTAGAAGCATAAAACTAATCACTTGCATATTCTCTTTTATCGTGTCAGAGATTGCCAGAGCCACTGCAGCAGGTAGAAAAACTCCTTTTCACAGAGGTTCACATACCTGTAGACATCACGACAGACAATGAGACTGTTTTATGAAATAGCCTTCAGATTATTTTTAGTACAGCAGATACAGTGTGATGCTTTTCCCTTTTCAACTGGAAATATAAAGTAATATCCGAACCATGGGGCTTGTGTGCCTCTCAGTGGCACTCTGCTCCAATTCAACACAGTTATTGATTTCCCTTACAAGCCACAAGAGCTGGCATTAAACCCTGGCAGGTCCTGGGGGTGGCGGTGATGCACGTATGTGCTTAAAATGTCATGAAACTGCAGAAGGAGTGAAAGGAATCTGCCAAGAACACTCTGTTCATACTCATTAGTCAGCCAATGTGTTGGAGGAGGCATTAAGGCACATGAGCCCCAAAACACATAATTAGATGCTACTTAGCTGCACCAGTGCTGCCAGAGTGAGTGTCTCTGTCAAGATGCTGTACACAGTTTTGATTTACCAAATTCTTGCATACATTCAAAAGGCAAATTAATTATTGAAAGCTGATGAAGTCGTCAGCGAGAATATGTTTCACATTAAGAATGCAAGCACGTGTTGTCTTCCTCCGATCAAAAGCTCTGCCCTTTGCTCTTTCTCTCCAGGAACGCAGTTTATCGTGGCAGGACAACTCGTCAGGCTGTCAGCTGGTTCCAGTTACACTGTTGTATCAAATGATCACATGGTGTGTTTTTCAAGAACGATGGGTGGAAAATGTCTCAGGCCACAGATCTTTTAAGGTCCTCCTCCTTGTGTGCAGAGTTCTTACTAGGCTAGGAGCAAGATACGTCGCTAAATCAAATTTCACTATTTCCCTTTAAGAACACTGTGATCATCTGCTGCTGGTTTGTTGGAGGTTTTTGGCAACAGCCAAAAGGAAATTGGGGATGCAGCCTTTGTCAATTACTGCCCAAAGCTCTGGAGCAGACTACTTATAGATGTCAGGGAAGCAGCTCACTAAAGAAAGATAAAAACGTGTCTTTTCACTTTAGCCTTTATTTAGCCACAACTTTCTGATGCAGATCTGAAACCTTTTGCTTTGTTTTGCATTTATGCATTCTCATTATTGTCATTAGGTCGAAATCTTAGGAAATACTAGGAAGTCATCAAGAATCAAGGCAATAAAACAATGGTAAGTATGTTTTTTAAGATGCTAAAGAGGAACAGGACCTCCAGTCCTGTCAGAAAATTCAGGTAAATCCACAATTACACTGACTAATCTCCCATCAATACTCAGTGATGCTACAAAAAATATATGGGTTTCAGGGGCTCAACCAATGACTTTTGACAATTACTAAAACTCTTTACCACAACTAAGTCAAAAAGTTTCACCCACACTCACCGAGGCCCCCTGCTCCCAGGAAGATACCTCCAACAGCATCAGCATCACACTCCCTGGACACCCCAATGATGATGCAGCCCGCCACAATGCTAAGCAGGGCTGAGCCCACCCGTAGCCCATGGTACTCCCCGACGCTGACGGGGTTCATTCAGCAGGTGGAGACCCTCCACCTGCCCTTCACGCACACAGTGTCCCAACGCTGCACTCTGCTTCGACTTGGGCCCTCGCTGCCACTGGCCACTTCCCTGTCATCTGCACGAGCCTCGCCCCTCCCGTTCTTTCACTCTCTCTGACACAGAAACACTTTCTCTGGCAGAGCCTCCGTCTCTGTTCTCCACTGCTCAAGACGTCTCATGCATCTTTAAAGATGGAGCTCTGGTTTCCATTGCCACCGAAAATTAGAAAGCTTGGGGCGCTCTCTCTTATGACAGCGATACGCATGGTACAAATCTGATCACTGTGCTCATCCAAGCAGCACTGGCATCTTGTGTACGCTGTGAGTATAATTTAGGAAAAATGTACACAAACAGCTGTGTGGCTCACTTGGACACGCACAGTGCATCAAGGACTTAAAAGTGAGACGGAGCAGTATGACTACAGGGACAGCACACAGACACAAAGAGAGGAAGGAGGGAAGACAGAGAGACAAAGAAAGAGAGGGCGACAGTTAGAGAGACAGAGTTGGAGTATGTGCTACTTGTGTGATTTGTCTGTGAGCTTGAAGGGAATGTGCAATGAAAGGTTCACAGAGTCCTCTACGGTGGGGGCCTGAGGCCATCCATAAAGGCCTACAGTTGCCATAGGAATAGCATATCCATGGCAACAGAGGGAAAAAGAGGGTAAGTAGGATAAACACTGGTGAACAGGGTAACAAATGAACCTACCAGGTCGAGGTGAAACAGTGACACATTTTCTGTTCAGCGGGTAAATGTCTTCTATCTTCCTCTTGAGATGTCTACATCTATTATTCATCAGCGCTGGTGATATGGAGTGCGTGTGTTTGTGTGTGTGTGTCACATATGCAGCGCATACCTATAGAGTCATTGTAATCTTTGTGCTTTCAAAACAAAGCAAAGCCTCTGGTGTTCACATAATGGTTGGTTTCCTTCAAGCACCACACCATGAGCTGTCTGCATAGGATGCTAAGCAGACTCATTACATGTGAAGCGATAAACAAATGTTATTTAATGACACATACTCATCTATCCAACGTCTCTGAGGTCATTAGCACTGTGTTCTCTCAAGAAATGTGGGTCTTGGGATATTTTTCATTGCTCAAAGACAAAAGGCTGAGACAATCAAATAACCTTTGAGTGTAATTGCTCTTGTTTCTATTTATTCAATTCTTATTTTTCACACTTTTAATTATTATTTTTTTCTAAGTTTCTCAATTTATCTTTACTTATTCTGTCCCTGTGCTGCTTCCTTCTGAGGGATCAATAAAGGATTATTTTATCTTATCTTACATACATTAAAAAACAGACATGCCCATTGTTGCAATCTCTTTGTAATACTTGAATTAAATCAAGTGTCACATGTCTCTCTCTCTCTCTCTCTCTCTCTCTCTCTCTCTCTCTCTCTCTCTCTCCACACTTAATTATTCTCATAGAAATGAAAACACAGATTAATTTGAAAAAAATAAGAAAGAAAACCATTTAACCAATTTATTATAATATAATATAATGTAGTTGTGATAATTATTTGAAACAATTTACTTTTCAATACTGACTTCTCATTTATCTACATTAAAGGAATTGCTATTTTTAAATGACAATTCTGTCATTCACTTGTATGCACACAAGATAGTAGCTGTAAAGGACCTAAAAATTTAGCTGGAATGAACAAACGTGGAAAAGTTGCATTATAACATTGCAAGATACAGCCCTGTACATATCTAACAGTGAAGTTCATGATGCACAGCCCTGTGGCAAATCACTGACATAACATATGCAAAAAAAAAAAAAAAAAAAGCAACTGCGTTGGCCGGGAATCGAACCCGGGTCAACTGCTTGGAAGGCAGCTATGCTAACCACTATACCACCAACGCCACGCTTCTCATTCTCGGAAGAACCTTTATCCAGATTTGACCAGACACTCTCAGCAACGGGATCTGAATTTTTTGTTGTTGTTTTTTTGGATAGCATGTCCCAACGCATTCAAATAATTGCTTCTTCCTGCTGCAGCAACGAGGGTAACGTTTATTCGTGCACACTAATAAATTATGCATTGGCACAGAATCATTATTTCAAAACATCTGTCACATTTCATTTCTGCGGACTTTTAAACGCAGAGTTGCCACAATTACAAAACGAATTGGCCCGTACGGGGATCGAACCCGCGACCTTGGCGTTATTAGCACCACGCTCTAACCAACTGAGCTAACCGGCCATGCACGACACTCACTACAGATAGAAATATCACGGTCAATCAGAATGAGAACTATTTTTTGTAAGTGCACATATATACAAACATCTCTAATATGAGTACACATTGTGCTGTGCTTATATTTGTCCGTCTAAAATAATACCTTGGTAAACCATACACACGATCCTGTTCAAATACTCCTCATCCGACATCGCCAACACAAGACCTCGTGGCGCAACGGTAGCGCGTCTGACTCCAGATCAGAAGGTTGCGTGTTCAAATCACGTCGGGGTCATATCTTTTATCCCGAAAGTCTTCTACTGTATTTGTTGTACTGCTTCTCCATGTTTTGCTCCCTCTAAGATACTATGTCATCCCTCAAAATAATGAAAGCATGATGCACTTCCGTAATGGATGCTTTTAAGGAACTGTCATGCAGTGACATAAAAAGATTTTCTAGTTATATTAGGCATACAGTGGAAATGTGTCATCAAAATACCACCTTCTAAAATGTATTTTATTTTACTTATTCATTTTCAGATTCAGATTAAGAAAAACGTGACTGATCAACTTTATCGATCACCACAGAGAAACTGCGACACAGGACCTGGATATATACTACTACTTTGTGTCTTACCTTCTCTCCTTTGCCTGGTCGTGGTGCATAATCCATCCCCCTTCCCCCCTCTTGCCAAGCGCATTGCTTATCAGTCGTTGTTTCACTTTGGAAGCGCACTTCATTATTATCTATAAGAGGGAGGAAACCGTTGTTACTTTTTTTTTTTGTAAAAGCTAAAACCAGGGCTCGTCCGGGATTTGAACCCGGGACCTCTCGCACCCTAAGCGAGAATCATACCCCTAGACCAACGAGCCAACTTAGGCAACAAGATTATGGGAGAGCCCAGAAAGTTCCAGACTTGTGATTATTTTTCTTTGTTTCTTTAATGTTTTATTATCAAACCTCCTATTTCAAAGCACCCACCCACCCACCCACAACATTATTACAAAAGTGAGGACAGGTTTTTGTTTTATTAACCTTACAGAAAAGCACCATCTAAAAACCCTTCCTACAAAGGCTGTATTTCGTCTCTTTCCATGCTTAATAAACGCTTTAAAATATTTCTTAGATTTTATGTTTTACTTTTAGGTTTTACGATGAACAATTGTTACTACAAAGTGACCCACTACAGTATATATTATATTGGTGACTACTGTCGGTCAATGACCCTTATGAAAATTCACGGAATAAGGTTATTCAAATTTTGTTTTTCTTTTTTCGACATTTTCTTATTACTCTGTGGCAAAAAATAAAAAATAAACTGATAACAGCTCTGTGAATGTGAATCTCTGCATATTTATTAGCTATTAGAAGTTTGTCGATACTGGTCGCTCCCCAAAATGGCTAGCATTAGCTGGATTTAACCGCTAAATTTGCAATACTGTTAGCTAATTGTTAGCATATTATGTCAGCTAGCTAGACTTGTAGTTGGTAGAATTTGCGTTATCTATTTATTTAATGATAGCTACGACACTGTTTGTAAAATGGCTATTCAGTATTAGCAAATCACATACCTATGTCCTTGACACTTTGCTCGTACGGTCCAGCTGTTTCAAGGCCTGCAGCCACCTGCTTAACTACAGGGTGAACCGGCTAAACTGGCTAACTTAAGATGGCTGTTTTTTGGCAGTAGCTGTATTAATAGTAGTTAGCTAAACCAGTATATTGTGTAAAGTTATTATGAGAGGCATTCATAGTCAAACGAAAAAAGAGGTAGAATTACTTGATTGAGATTCAACCACTGCTGCAAGTGAGGTTTAGTTATTTTTTATTTTTTTTAATACCTATCTCACATTAAGGGAGTGTACTAAATATGAGAAGCTTACATTGCGTGTACATGAGAGGTGGGGTAAGGCCCTGGCCATATCCCCTCCTTGTTACTTCTAATGTGTAAACAAATAAAACCCCCTTTATTTATTTTTATTTTTTCATGGTCATGGTTAATATGCCTGAATGTACTGTGTACAGCGGGCGCATATAACATGGCAGTGATAATACGGTGGTAATATTCACCTCGTTGTTTGGGAATACGTACTAGTCAGCAAATCTTTGTACGGCATACGGGTTTTATCTGATGTCATGTGACCCACACTCAGCCATCTTGTGGAAAACGAAGAGAGAGAGAGAGAGAGCCCAGAGAGAGCCACACAACTCGCATACAAACCTTGTGCTGTCAGAACAAGCAGAGGTAAGACAGCCAAAGTTAAATACACTAGCAAAGGAAATCGTACATTTAAGTAAAGTGCCATGTCAGAGAGCCATATTCTGACGAGCTAGGGTGCTTCAGGCTGTTGTTAAACCACCATGTTTACTTGGCCTTGCAGCACCGGACTCCAGTGGCTCTGTGTCCGCGTCCGGGCCGTGTGAAGTGCGGGAGGCTTTGACAAGGAAATTTTGTTGTGTATGCTGCCAGCTCGAAGGCCGCGTGTAGCTCGTTAGCCAACCTGTTAGCGTGCTAGCTCAAAGTGCTGAGGATATGGATTAATCTGTGCCAGAGCATCTGATGTACAGAATATATGACAGTACGTTTTCTCCTGTCTCCCTCCTAAATCGGCATCAATACGTAGGATCCTATGTCTTTAACGCATGACAGACATATATTGTTTAACGTTACGTTGGAATACAACGCTGCTAGCTAGCTAGCTAACTAGTTGGCCAAATGTAGTTAGCTGCCGTGCTAACAGTACCCCCGTTAGCTGTCGTGTAGCTAGCGAAAATACCCATGGTGGGGCATCAGCATGTAGCAAGTGGGGCTTTAACAAGCTACAACTCTGTTGCCACCTTTCAACATAATCATAACTCTTCTGTCAGCTTTTAACCATTATGAAGGGTCTTAGCTAATGTCAAGTAGTGGTGTCCTGTGATTACTTCAATAATCCACGTTGGTTGTATGACTGATTAGCTCGCTACGTTAGCTAACGTCATGTTGGTAACCGAGGATGATTTCCACTTAACCTTCCGGAGTGACCATCTCTGCTCGTAGTGAGCATTGTAAGTCAACACTTAACATTATTCAGTAAAGTGACAAACGTTAGTTTCTGTGTGAGCTATAGAAACGGAATGGGTTAGTCTGACTAGCATTTGTAGCTGTGTATTCACTGCCATCCTGTTAGATTAGCGTCAGCGTTACTCAACGCTTTACACAAGGTAACTGACAACTTTGCTAGAACATAATGGTCAATATTTTTTCAGCTGACTTATCAAAACTCCGAAGTCTGACATGATTAAACTGGTAAAAGTTGTGTTGTTGTGAGTAGATCGGCCAGTTACCAATCTATGGCTCATAAATCTTTTCAGACGAGTTATAACGTTATGTAAACCCCAACCAGCCATCCAGTTTTCACTTTATGTGAAGATCGGCATTTGTGCGAAGCGATCGGGAGAATTGCCACCAATGTCGCCAACTTTGTTCAATTGCTCAAGTTGTTGCGTTTACTACAAACTCACACGTGGCTTGTCCTCGCCCCCATATGGTCATTGGTATTGTCAGTCTACTGTCGACTTATTTGAGGAAGCCACGCTACCTTATATATCCTGGCTTTCCAAACTTGACTTTAAGGGGAAGTGTTGGAAGTATAGACACTCTCGTACACGACTACCTTTGTTGGCAAAACATGATTATTTTTATTTACTGAAGTAAAAGCACCCTCCAAGTTGTCAATTACAGGTGTCTGACGTACCCTCCTTGCAGTCTGGGAGACTTCTTAAAATAGCTTTAGCAGATTGAAATTGTACACTGCTTGTGAGCAAGTGGGATGGGCTGTATATCCTGAGCAGTGGGAATACATTGAAGTGACAAAACTTAAGTAGTGTGGTGTTGATTAATGTGTTCATTATTTAGTTGATTAGTTGTTTGGCCTATAAAATGTCAATCAGTGTTTCCTAAAGGCCCAAATGACATCCTCAAATGTCTTGTTTTATCCACAACCTAAAGATATTCAGTTTGCTATCATAGAGGAGTAAAGAAACCAGAACTAATCAATTAATTGTTGCAGCTCTAAATGCAGACTATGAAACTACTAGTAATGTTTGTTGTATGTTTTTATTATCTGTTTGTTCTACTTTTTTTTTTACCTTTCCTTTTTATTCTTGTTGTTGTAACAAGTGAATTTGCCTAGCGTAGCATCAGTTAAGTCTCAGATAAAACAGGCTGCATAAGTTTGTCAGAATTTTCTTTTCTCTGAAAGCTGCGTGAAAAACTACAACACAGCGGTGATGCATACTTTTATATTGTTGCATTTAATTAGGTTTTCAACAGTAATACTGTTACAGTATGAGAGTGTATATACTGAATTTTAATAATCCTTTTTCTTTCTTTTTATATTTTTAGAACATCAAGGAAGAATGGCCGAAACCCAGACACTTAACTTTGGACCAGAATGGTAAATGAACTGGCATGAATTCATGATTGGTCTGAGGGAAATGATTTGTAGGTTGTCAAACTGGTTTTCTTTTAGGGCCCAGTGCAGCTTTTCCAGACATGTCAAGGCATGCCAGTTGCCACCTCAGCTTTAATGTTGTCTCCCCTTCATCTGTCCCTTCTACTTTTACTATCATTTGTCTCTCTGCAGGCTCCGTGCCCTGTCTGGAGGAGGCAGCAGCAGCGGTGGTGGTGGAAGCGGCTGTGCAGTTGCCTCTCCACCCCTCTCACCTGCATTGCCAAAGTATAAACTTGCAGACTATCGCTACGGGAGAGAAGAAATGTTAGCACTTTATGTAAAGGATAACAAGGTTGGTAGGCCTATAATGTCTGGATCTCAGCTGTGGAAACAGGCTTGCAGTCAGTGTGATTTACATACTCATAGTGTTACTGCTGAGATTAGATTTACATCTTCTTTACTTTGTGTGATTCTTTCAAAGCTGTATGCATCTTAACAGTGAAGCTTGTGATTGTTTATTTCTCTCCTTCAGATCCCTATAGACCTACACGATAAGGAGTTCCTGCCCATATTGCAAGAGGAGCCCTTGCCGCCTCTGGCACTCGTGTCTTTCACAGAGGAGGAACAGGTAGGAGTATTTAAAGTAAACAGTGTGTGATTTATCAATAAATGTCACATTTGCTTCAGGCCAGTTTGTGTGTGTGTGTGTGTGTGTGTGTGTGTGTGTGTGTGTGTGTGTGTGTGTGTGTGTGTGTGTGTGTGTGTGTGTGTGTGTGTGTGTTGGATTATACTGTATTTTGCCAATTAGGCTACCAAATACTGAGCAAGTGCAAAGAAGAAAGCTGAGAACCTGCTGTTCATCCCTCTTTCTCCCCTCCCCCTGTTTGTATTTGTAGAGAAATTTTTCCATGTCTGTAAACAGTGCAGCTGTACTTCGGCTGACTGGGCGAGGAGGCGGGCCGATAGTAGGGGCACCAAGAGGCCGAAGTACCTCAAGGGGTAGAGGTAATAACTGAATGAAGATCATACATGAATGTGTTGTGTTGCCCCTCTTTTTTCCAGGATAAGTAGCTGTAAGTGGAGTTTATGCTGTGGAAGCACTATGGAGGATTTCATTGTTTAAATGAGCCCTTGTTTAAGCTATTTAGCTCTCCTGTCAGTGCACTTTCAGAAGTCTAACAACTGCAGACATTTAAGATGCATTTGAAGAATCCCACTAATTTGGCCACAGCTTGAGAAAAGGGGGGTCGTATTAGCACTGTTGGTGTTGTGTTTACTCAGCATAGTCTTTCCCAGCTGCTTCAACTCAAAACTGATGTGCCTCAAACAGGGAAAACCCTGTTTGAAATGGGATCACTCGTTGCATGCACACACTCAGACACTTGGACACATCCACTAGTCAGTTAAGGCTGCATACTGTATTTCACTGTATCCATTAGGGTTGGTTAGCAAGTGTTTAGAGAAGTTCGACATCTGTGTGCTTCAAATGAACTGTATGTGAGTTTTTTCTGAACAATCTAATTCACATAGAGGGTTTTATTATCAATAGGATGCAGTCATGGGTACAGAAATCATACATTGGCAGTCATGCACAAATTGTTGTTTGTCATTTGAAAAATGCTCAGAAAATAGGAGGAAAGTACAAAAGATAGACCAGATAAGATAAAAACTTCATTAATCCCATGCCGGGAAAATTAAATTGTTACAGCCAGCAAAGTATAAAAGAGAAGCATACTTCATGCAAACTACATTGTCACTGCTAGCGAATATTGTCTATAAATTATGAAGATGCCAGATGAGTTTTAAAACCAGAAGAGCTGGTTTTGTTGTACATGTTGTGAATGAGAAATGAAAGGGAAAGTACAGAAATGTGATTCAGCAGATTTATGCAGTGGATGATGATTGTTCGTGTGTGTGTCTGTGTGAAAGAATATACTGTATGAACCCTTGAAAATTCATCCCGTCTATTCACCCAAACACCCATTATTAATAGCGACAGAAGGTGGGTGTAGATCATCTGTTGTGGAAAGTCTCAAATATTTTGTGCTACCTTTTGCTGATTTTTGAATCACATTTGTTCCTTTGATCACTCTGGTAAAGATCCTACCTGATGTTTAGCAAACAGTATTAGCAACTAGACCTCTTTAGGTCACGTTAGGTAATGTCAACCTGTGATTGTTTTTAGGTCGGGGAAGAGGAGATGGAGGGTTTTACCAAAGAAGTTTTGATGATGTGGAAGGTTTTGGTCGTGGAGGGAGGGAGATGCATCGCTCCCAAAGCTGGGAAGAAAGGTATTAAATTACTCGTTTGTGGTGTAAAAAACTCCCCTTCTATTGACCATGGACGGATGTTTAGTATGAGTTTTTGTTAGACAGTAATTGAACATGTTTTTGCTATGACTGTACATAATGTGTGTTTTGGTTTTCTCAACAGGGGTGATAGAAGGTTTGAAAAGCCAGGTCGAAAAGACCCAGGTTGGTGTAAAATTTTGTTGTTCAAGTAATCAATATGTTATGTACTCAATGGAAAATTCACTGGCTTATCTACTTGTTGTCTCTGTCCACCTAGTTGATGCTGCTCCAGGACATTTTCAGATGAATCACAGTGAGTGTGCCTTTTGCACAAGTGTAATATCTGATTGATCTATAAGAAGTTCAGATTTCTTTAGTAGGTGTAAATGGCACAAATTGCTTATCTGGCTTTAATGCTAACAATCGATATAATGATGATCGCTTCACCTTTAATCATCCCTCACCCACTACCCTTTGCAGTCCGAGGCAACTATGAGGATGGTGTAACAGGCCTACCGAGGAAGCACGACTTCACACGTGCGGAGAGTGAGAACTGGCGTTCTTCTCGTGACGATCAGAACGGTGAGGATGATGAGGGGGGCTGGCGCCTGGCAGGTTCTCGACGGGATGGTGACCGGTGGTGCCCCCCAAGCCCAGGTGGGCACTGCACTGACCAAATTTCCAATACATTTATCTTTGATAAATTATCTTTGATAATTGTGCTTGTGATGTTCTGCCAGGTTTGTCGTATGACCTGTTTCAGAAAAATGTGTATTAGCGTGTTACAGCATACAACAGCAACAAAATATTAGTAAAATCGTAGTATGGCCACACAATATCCAAATAATAGAGCAGCAAATTTTTGCTAAAGGTAAAATGTGTTCGTTCAGTGGTGTCCTCAAAGTTTGCTGTCTATCTTGATAAAGCTAAGGTACATCCTGAGATTATGATTTGTTGTACAAAGCTAACGGTTTCCCATTTTCCCCAGATGGGCCTCGATCAGCAGGGTGGCGGGAACACCCAGATCAGCGTCGTCGTTTCCCATTTGATGCAAGAGAAGACGAGCGTGGCTACAGGAGGCCACGGTCAGGCAGTGGCAGCCTGGAAGACGAGAGGGACAGCCTTCCAGAGTGGTGTCTGGAAGACGCAGACGAGGAGGCAGGCACCTTCGACTCATCAGGGGCCTTTCTCTCACTCAAGGTAGGACGATACCTGAGAAGAGTTTTGAGTAATCAGTTAATGACAAGGGGCTTTCAAATTAAGTATTGTTATCTCATTTATTTCTATATATGTTTGTGTAATTGCGTTCTTTGTTATGTATTCAGAAGGCCTCCAAGGAGCCAATCCTGGAGGAGGCGGAGCTCGACTTCAAACCCTTGGAAGAGTGTGAAGAGGGCCTGGAGGAAGAGGACAGTCAGCCCAAAGAGACCAAAGAAACGGAAACAGAGGCCAAGAGAGAGGCTGAACGAAATGGTCAGTCACTTTGATAGTTTGAATGCGCTTTTCTAATGCATTTTTGTCTTTTAATGGTGTTTTACACTCATGGATGTAAAGTCTGATGAGCTTTGTGCTAGAATTGGAATTCTGTGTTCATTGGATTTTGTCTTCAAATTATTTCTACCTATAAGTATAGTCCTGAAGCTGTTATGGTGTCCTGCTTGGAAACGCCTCTTACTGACATTGGTTTTTGAACCTGGGGCCTTTTGACCAAACATGCGAGCTGTGACTTGCAACGTGAGAAAATGTAAACTGACAAAAAGAAACCCCACACTTGCAACGCATGCATGATCCTGCAAGAGGACTATATTATTCAGAGATGTATCCATTTGCAAGTCATTTGTGAAACAGGATGCTGACACCATTTGCTCACAAATAGCTTTTGTGAAACGGGTCCCTGCGGGGTTGAAGCTGAACGCTGTCTTCTTAGTGGACTGTGCTGTTCTGTTGCCTTAACACCAGAACTCTGCCCAAATGATCTTGATCTACAGTGACATCTCATGAGCTAAGATTTAAAAAGTCCCTCATCATTAAAATACTTTCAGTCCAAAGTTGTTGTCACTTTTTGTGCTTTTGTTGTCAAGGACACAAAAAGACACAATGAATTGCTTGGCAGGTGGTGGTTGCTTTGTTCACCAACCACCATGATAAAAAAAGGAATTTACTGGTGGCAGTTTCAAAGCAATCAAAGCCACATGATGTGAGTCGAACCAAAGAAAAGCAAAGTGATTGTGATGTTGAAGAGGCGCTCTCATCTCTCATGTTCATTGTCAGTGACTGCATCATCAGCCATAATGAAAACATTATTTCTTTTTAAATTGTGGATCATACTTATATTGGTGTTTTTTTTTCTTATATTCATGTTTTTTTTTTTTTATATTTTTTTCCCCTCAAAGAGTTGGCAAGAGCATCAGAAGAGGCGCCACCTGTTGCTTCACCTGTTGCTCCCCCAGTCTCAGAGCCCCAGGCTCCCACCCAGTCTCTGTCCCAGAGCCAGCCCAGTAGAACAGAAGAGTCTGAGAGGCCAGCTGAACGGCAGCCGCCCCTGGAGCTCCCACCAGAGCCCTGCAAAGTTCCCCTGCACATCCCCCTGTCCAACAGCATGCTCGAGTCCATACCCAGGACCCACATTTCTACCACTCTTGCAGGTGGGATTCGGGTCTTCAGATTCATCATAAATAGGACTTTTTAAACCAGTTGGTTCCTCCTGCCTGGAAAAACTCCTAATATTTGTTATTTTCTATGCAGAAGTATCTGCTCCATCGCCCGCTGTCCAGATACCACAGCAAAAGCCTGTGGAGGTTCCTGTGGCGATGAACAATCCTTTGCCCTTCCCGTCAAGTATATTGGCACCGATCGGCAGGCCCACCACTGTGCCACACGACACGGATGAAGATGAGGGACTGAAACACTTTGAGCAGGTGAGTTAGTGGGCTTAAAATAAGTCTGCTTCAGGATAACAAGGTAGTCTTTAGGGTCATTGAAGAGCAAAGCATGTTGTGAATATTATGATGCCAGAGAGTTGACTACCCTTCAAATTAGCCCTTAGTAAATGATTAATAGTAGTGCTGTCAAAAATATTGCGTTATTAAGGCGTTAACGCAAATCAATTTTAACGGCGTCATTTTTTTTATCGCGCGATTAACAGTCTTTGTGACCTAGTGAACTTGTAGTTTTTTATAAGCTGTGGCCACTGCTAGTAACGTTACAAAAACTACAGGATCCGATTGTAAACCGGAAACAAAACAATAGACACGCCCCACGCATGTTTCGGTCTCACCTGCTCGCTAGCTGTGAAAGTGTAGGCGGATGTCAAGCGCGAAACGCTGAAATGGATGCGAACAAGATTCTGAATAGAAAGTTTAGCTTCAAAAAGTTTCCAGATGGGTCGACTGACAAGACCAAAGCTTGGACAGAGGCATATGGATACCACAACTAAAAGCAAGCTTACTGCAGCCATAGCCAAGTAATGTTCATTCTTTCTGGAGAGAAATAAGAGGCTGCATTGATAAGCCTCTGGTGAATAAACAGAAGAGCAGTATAGTCTGACTACTTGCGTGTTCAAAGGAAACTTAAGAAAGGAAAGTTTCAGCCATGGTTTAACTGCACTATAGGCTGAATCCTAGTTTACAATGATGTGCACTTTGTAACTTTATTTTGTATCACCCTCTTTTGATCCCTTAGAAAGGGTTGTTGAAGGGGCTTTTCTGTAACCAAGCATTTATTATTTTGTCATCTGTTTATTGACAGTGTTAAATTGTGTGAGATTTGATTCATTCAAATGTGAATGACTGCTCAAAATGAGAATGTTAGTGTGAAATATAACACTACACATTGTTTTCAATAAAAAAACATTTGCACAAAGCAAGCCTATCCACTTTTCCATGTTGATAAGAGTATTAAAATGATAATTAATGGGACATTTAGAATAAATAAAAATGTGCAATTAATTTGCGATTAATCGCGAGTTAACTATGACATTTATGCGATGAATCGCGATTAAATATTTTAATCGATTGACAGCACTAATTAATAGTTAATAGTTTTATGAGTAATGTAATATCTTTTTTTAAGATTCTCTCTATCTTTGTTCCCCAGGAGGCAGAAAAGATGGTAGCATACCTACAGGATGGTGTGGTGGATGATGACAGACTTGCAGCAAAGACTTCAGAGAAGCCCAAACCTGCAGGTCTGCCGCTCACCCACGAGGCTGCTCTCAAATGGTTCTACAAAGACCCCCAAGGGGAGATACAGGGTGAGATTGGAAGATGTTTTTTAATGCTCAAAATGTCACTTAAATAGTGCACACTTACTCTTAAAACTGCTCAAGCATTGCCCCTGAACTTCCTCTGCTCTCTTCTTGTGCTCTCTCAGGTCCATTCAGTAACCAGGAGATGACTGAATGGTTCCAGGCTGGTTACTTCACAATGTCTCTCCTAGTCAAAAGAGGATGTGACGAAGTATTTCAGCCACTTGGAGAAATCATGAAGATATGGGGGAGAGTACCGTTCACTCCAGGCCCTGCACCTCCACCTCTACAGGTACGTGTTTGCTAAATGTGGCCTAATGTCCAGAGGTTTGCTTTGTAATCAGCACTCGTTGCCAGTACTAGCCATGACCTGTAGGTGGTGTGTTATTCCACTCTTTTTACCAGTAAGAGTCAGAGGAATCCCTCATGTATAGGTGAGTGTTTGAGGACACATCTTCTCTCTGATTTGATGGATTTTATGGAGATTTTTCATGTAGCAATTGAGCTTTTTATCTCTTTACTGCAAATCATCTTCACAGTCATATGAAATTGTCTGATGTTTTCAATTTTGAAATGAAATTACTGGACTTGGAGAAACTCAGACCTGAAGCATCTATAACCACATTTATACTTTGGCACTTCATGTGTCTTGGGCAGATTGGAAAGCTGTCTATACTAAAATTCTGGCCAGATGTTGAAAAGGTGTAAATGCATATATCTGTCCAAGACGCATACGTAATCTACACCCTTCCACAGTGTGACCATGTCAGCAAGCAGTCAGAAGAAACAGCCACTCACTGTCTGATCTCCTTAACCCATATATGGCCTTTTCCCTCTGTCCTTGTGATTACAGCAGCTAACAGCTGCACTAAAATGACACTGAAATTATCCATTTCTACACGTATGATCAAATACAAGGATCACTGAGCAGCTCAAGCTTTTATCTGATTCCTGATCAGTTCAACCACCGAATGATCTCTGTGAGGGAGGGGTATGTGTTAGAGCCTGTGGTTCATGAATACAGTCTGTTCCCGTGTTATGAATATTTATTTGTTAATGTTAGCTAAATTGTTAATTCTGTAACTAAACTGCTGATGTGCAGAAGTTATTCTTCTTCTAGCAATTTAGCAGTTTCCAAACCACTTCAGGTGCACCTTGAGTTGCGGTCACAGCCATGTTGAATATGGAAAGGTCTGTTTTAGCTTTTGCACAACTGGATGCTGCTCAAACTTTAAGTTGCTCAAAGATTATGACTGACCAGCATTTCTGAGGTCCAGACGCTTCCAGTTTTTTGTGAGCCTTCCGTTAAGATTTCAGCCCAAATGGCCTATTTGCTCAATGTCATGTTTGAAGCCACCTTTTGCTTGTTTGACTGCTTTGATTTATTTGATTGTGTCTTCTTATGTAATGCAGGGGGATGGTGACCAAGAGAGGTTGAAGAGGCAACAAGAGCTGACTGCTCTCAACCTTTACCAGTTACAGCAGCTCCAATATCAATACCTCCTCAGGTACAACTGGCTCAGATCTGACACTTTTATATATGTGTCATGATAAAAATATGCAAATATACATGTTTATAAAATGCCTCACTACGTTGATATAATACAGGAATAAGTAACAGCATTGATCTGTTCCTCACAATTAAAAATTGTTAAAATATGTACAAACATGAGTGCATATAGGAAGTAAACATACTCTCATCGCATATAATTCATCCACTGATATTCATTCAAATGTTAACTCCATTTTCCTTTTCTTCTCTTGTCTCTCTGTCCATTTGTCTTCCCCCGTTCAGACAGCAGTATGCTCAGGCCCTGGCCCAGCAGAAAGCTGCAGCCCTCAGCTCAGCTCCTCTTCAGCAGCAGCAGCAACACCAACAGCAGATCAACCTGCTTCTACAGCAATACCAGGCTCTCAAGATAAGGTTGATGAAACACTCACAGTCTTATCTCTGTACCTCTAAATACCTTTGTACCCGTGCTTCAGGCTTTAGTGCTTTTTTTCATGTTATTGCAGAGCATCTGAGAGCCTCCTACCTCCTGTTACAAGGTCCCTGTCTGTACCAGATTCTGGTTCTGTGTGGGAAATGCAGAACCCATCCTCTCAGGCTTCCTGCACACCAAACCTCCAACAAGCCCCTCCAAGCAGTGAGTTTCTCCCTTAAATATTGTGCAGAGTTGCTTTCTATATCATGTCATCGTAGGTGTAATGCATCATAATCTATCACTCGCAGCAGCGTGGGATGGCAGCAGCGTGTGGGATTTACCTATAGACTCCATGGCGCAGGCTCCAACCATCGAACAGATGCAGCAGTTAGAGAAGTCAAAGTCTGCAAAGGTAAATAGTATTTCTGCTCACTTTTATGTTTTTTTGTGGGATTTTAATTGTCAGTTTTAGTATCTGTCAACACTAACATTTAGCCTCAAGAGCTTGAGTGTTTACCATTGATTGGCAACAGTGTCCCCTTATAGAATTGTCTGTCTCATTGGCTTTGGTGATCCCACTCGAAGAAGTACTGAAGTAATATGCAGATTTGAATTTCTAGATATTAAACAAGATTAAAATTTACCAGGTTGGGTCTGATGGGTCTGTGAGGAAGTTTAACAATGGATGTGCAAACCCTTCACTTTACCTTATATTCTGGGTCGAGCATTGGTATTGACCAAGGTCCTAGACCAGATTTCTCCTGCGATTGTCCGGAGAGGAGAATCAGCAATACGTCAGCCCCAAACGCCTGTAGTGAGCCCAGCTTTATTTAACTGTCATTTGCCCTGTCATTTGTCAGTCTGGTTGAATTGTTGTATAGCATGTTGTTCTCCATGCACCAAACAAACCCTGCAACATGCTTTACAAAATAACTCGTATAGAGGACTTTCTACAACCTGAAGGACTGTTCAAGTTTTTGTGGCAGGCGACAGTAGAACACGACACATAGTAGTTTAAGATTAGTCAGAAATATGCTCCTCTGTCACAACACTGAGATAATACCTTGAGTGTATTTTTATGTTCACATCTGATAGTTGGAGCTGGAAAGGCGTGAGGCAGAATTGAGAGCCAAGAGGGAGGAAGAGGAGAGGAAACGGCTGGAGGAGGCCCTGAGGGCTCGGCAGGAGGAGGAATGCAAACGCTTGGAAGAAGAGGAGCTGGCACGCCAAAAACAGGTGGAGCATTTGAACAATATGGATCAGACGCAGTTAAAGCGTTTGAGCTATTGTTTCATTGTGAGTCACTTTTCTCTAATGCCGTTGAGACTGACCCGGTGTGTAAATCTCAGGAGGAGGCATTAAGACGGCAGCGAGAGCAAGAAGAGGCACAGCGTAGGCAAAAAGAGGAAGAGGAGAGATTGGCACAAGAGGAAGCTCTCCGTAGATTAGAAGAGAGGCGGAGGGAAGAGGAGGAGAGAAAGAAACGGGAAGAGTTCCTTCGCAAACAGGTAAGCAAAGGAAAACACATCACAGACTTTACCTCATTTTGGACTTGTGAAATGTCGCCCTAAACTGCAGTATTTTCTACCCCAGCAGGAAGAGGAGCGCCGAAAGCAGGAGGAACTTGAAGCATTGAGGAGGCGTGAGGAGGAGAAGCGGGCGGAGGAAGAGGCAGCAGCTGCTGCAGCGGCAGCTGCTGCAGCGGCAGCTGCTCTGGCCCAACAACAGGAGGAGGAGCAGAAGAGAAGAGAGCAGGAGGCCCAAAGACAGCAGGAGCTGCAGAGACAGAGGCAGCAGCAACAGGAGGCCCTCAGGAGACTCCAACAACAGCAGCAGCAGCAGCAGCTCGCCCAAATGAAGGTAAGGGCACTGAGGATGAGTCAGCAAAAACAAACAGATAAATGGTACAAAATGTATCCAAAGTTGACAAAACACCTCGTCCTGCTCTTCAGCTTCCATCCTCTTCAAAGTGGGGCCAGCAGTCAGCCAACGCTCTCAGCCAGACTCAGAACGCCCTGTCACTGGCTGAGATCCAGAAACTGGAAGAGGAGAGAGAGCGACAGGCACGGGAGGAGGTAAGGAGAGCGAGCAGAAGTCAGGCTAGCTGTGTTTGGATGCCCTATCACCAGCAACGTTTTCGTGCTTTTCTTGAGTTCAAAGTGAAGCTCTTTGATTCATTCTTTCATTCACCAAATGCCATTTTTATCCACATGAATTTATGTTTATCTTTTTTTTTCCCCATCCCTGTCCCCACAGCATCGACGTCAGCAACAAGAGCTCCTGAAGCTACAGCAGCAGCAGGCCTTGCAGCTGGCTCAGCAGCCCCAGTCCAAGCTGTCTGGTTGGGGTAGTGTGGCCAAACAGCCAGCAATTACCAAATCTTTGCTGGAGATTCAAAGGGAAGAAGCCCAGCAGATGAAACAGCGGAAGGATCAGCAGCCACCACAACAACATCCCATCGTCACCCAACAGATCCGCGCTCAGACCAGAACTGTACGTGACCTGTATGATAAACCAGAATGAAAACTGCATAGAGCCGCAGTGTTGGGTGTGGATCTTTAGTGGATTCAGCACGACAGCAACATTTTTAATGCTAGAAGTTCAACGGTGATGTCCAGAATATTGTTTGAGGCCATTTTTATTTCATTTGGACGTGAAAGCTCAGTTACTCTGAGTGGTTTGTAAACCTCAGCAATGCCTGCTTGACGGTAAACAGTTTCACTTCTCGAATCTGTCATATATTTAAATGTCAGTGAGACCAGATTGTTGTTCATGTTACCTCTTTTATTCTAATAACCTCAAGTGATATTTGAAATTGTGACTTCCAGCCATAGAAACAAACGTTGTGTCATTAACAGTGTCTCACTCTCGTCACAGACATCTCTCAGTAACTCAGTGTGGGGGTCTGTGAACACCAGCTCCTGCACTAGTTGGGGCTCAGACTCCAGCAGTATCTGGGGTGACACCCACAACTCCAACATGGGCTTCTGGGATGAAGCTGTGAAAGAGGCTGTCCAGCAACCTCCGCAACCCAGGAAAGGAAACACACAGAAGAACAACAAAGGAAACGCCAACCTCAGGTATTCAGGGTGCTATAGTAGAAAAACATCTTAGTCACAACATTTGACGGAAAGTATGAAGGATATGAGTAATACACAGAGTTTAATGACTTCCTTTTGTCTTCCTTTTGTCTCCCTCCTTCATTTGCATGTACTCATGAAGTAACTCTTTGAGTGGACGGGCCAATAAGAAGGTAGAAGAGGAGGAGAAGCTGCTAAAGTTATTTCAAGGGGTCAGTAAGAGCCAGCAGGACACCTTCATGCAATGGTGTGAGCAAACTCTGCACACCCTCAACACAGCCAACAACCTGGATGGTAAGACTTGAAAAATATGTTTTTGCAAACGCTCTCCACCCACAACTATTGACGGACCATTTCTGGAAGCCGAACTCACAAATATTCTCCATCTGTCTCCCTGCCAGTTCCCACGTTTGCATCCTTCCTGAAAGAAGTGGACTCTCCATATGAGGTGCACGACTATGTCAGGGCCTATCTGGGGGACACTCCCGAGGCCAAGGACTTTGCCAAGCAGTTCCTGGAACGTCGTGCCAAACAGAACGCTAACCAACAGAAACAGGCACCACAGAACCAACAGCAGGCCCTCAAGCAGCAGCAGCAACAGCAGCAGCAGCAGCAGCAGGTGAGCAAGACTGAAGTGGTGCCAGTGAGTTAAAGGGTGCTTTCACACTTATAATGTGCTTATGATCAGTTATTTCTTCATGAGCTCCAAAAATTGATTTTCCCATATGTGTCCTGATGATGCAGGATGCCAATCCCCACAACTGTCCGATCAACGAGTCACCTGTCAGTCTGTGTAACTTCCTGTATCCTCCACTTTGTTGTTTGTAAACAGTCGGTGTGAACAGGAACTGGACCAGAGCTAAAATGCATCATGGTATCATTTTTTTCCCTTTGGTGTGGATCAAATGAACCCAAGCACAGGTGTGAATGCACCTAAAGCCCAGCACATGGGTACAAAAGCTTCGGTTGTGGTTCGCTGCAGAAACCGTGTAAATCTTGTAATGTCATCAAAGCGGTTTCTGTCCCTTTTGTGCCCCAAAAATAGTTTTCCCTCTGGGACATGTCTGCCGTGTTCGGAGCAGTCAGAGCAAGTCCCCTTCATGCCAATGCCGTCATACTCCATGGCCACTACTGTTATTTACATTTCTGGTGTGAATCTCTGTCGCATCACCCTTTTGGCTCAGCCTCAAAAGACGTCATGCCTGTTCCTGAAGGGGACCAAATCTGTCTATGTTGACAAAGGGCTCTGTCTTGTTAAAGCTACATGTCTTATTTTCTTTAACTTGAAATCAGGTGTATGTCAGGTTTGGGCGATATGATGAATGTATATATCATGAGAGAATATAAATTTGTCTGCTGTCAGAGCTTTCTGTGCGGCTCTGCAGTCTGTCTTCCTTGACTATTTCGCGGTGTGTAAGTCTGTTGGAGGCAGTCTTGAATATTACTGAGTAGGTTTTAATGTGGATATGCTTTATTCATCACATTTTTTGATTCACTTTGCTGTGTCACACTGCATCTTGAGATTGCAATATGCAAGTGCCCACACATACTGTGTGTACTGCAACTTCTAAAGGCAACCTTGTCTTTATCTTCAGTATTCTGGCTGTCCTGATGCAGTTATTTTACTTCTCCTCTGCCACTTTGTTTGGATTGAGACTCTGATTCATTGAACTTGGAGCATTTTCTTCCTGCTGGAAAAGTGTTAAAGTTTGTAGTTTGGAGAGTAAGTTTGCAAAAGCAGATAAACGGCATTCTTCCCTGGAGTGAACAAAAAACAAGATTTTGGAAAATTAATCAAAAGTCGGCAGGAAAGCAATTCCTCCAACAGTTGAATCGGTCCTTTAAAGCCACGTTTCTCTGTTGCCCAGGATTCTGTATGGGGTGGAACAGGGTCTTCGTCGGTCTACCAGTCGAACCATACGAGCGGCCAGCAGCAGCGCTTTGAGACCGTCACCTCAGGGAAGAAGAAAAAGAAGCAGAAGATGGTCCGCGCAGACCCCAGCCTTCTAGGTGAGGGCGTCCAGCCATGTGCTAAATCTGCATCGATGTGTCACCGCTTCATATGTCTCATCTGCTAATTGGATCTTTCTTTTTTTAACCTTTCAGGTTTTTCTGTGAATGCGTCATCTGAGAGATTGAATATGGGAGAGATTGAGACTTTGGAGGACTTTTAAGGGACTGCAGCCAAGCAAACCCCACTGACTGTATCCAATTTGAACAGCAGCTGTTTTACCTGAACCCCTGCTGCGGCCCCTCAACTGCTTCCGCCGCTATCACCTTTATTTTCAGTTCCCCATTTATCAGACACACTCTGGCAATCCCTCAGAAATTCCTAATTGTGAACAAACGGCGATCTCTGAGGCAGGCTGTGTTTTCCTGTTGCATACGGACCTATAATCCACCATAGAAATGGACTGCAGCAAACCGGCCAGAGAAACAACCGACCAGCCGAGAGGGCGACCGCCGAGTGAACTCAAGTTTCTGGAGAGAGTCTGCAGAGGTGTTGATGTGTGTTCGACATCAGCTGCTCGGTCCCGAATCATGTAATGTAGAAATTCAACAACAAATATTAAATTTGGCCTCCATTATATGGGATTTTTATTAAATGTGGATATATGGGTGGGGTGGGCTATTATGGGAAAGGTTAGAGAGATTATATCCACTGTTTTTTTTTTATTTATTGAAAGTTTTCCCCCTCACATTTAATCCCCCCCTTCTCTTTCCCCTCCCTGTTTTCTGCTGGGTGTTCATGGATAATGACGGCAAAGTAGAGCCCAAGGATTCGTGCCCACTTATGTCCTGTTTTAAGGACATGTTCAAAAGTTCCAAGTAGTTATCTATTTCTTGTAAAATACTAGGCTGTTTAAAGAATAAACTTTCAATTCTGCATCTGTATTATAATATATGAAAATGATCTGCTGGAGTCATACTTTTTTATTGCAGTATGAAATAATAAAACAGTCTGATGTGTGGGCTGTTCACACCTGTGTCTGAGCTATTCAGAAAACCCAGAAAATGTGCAGAATTCATTTGATTCACAAGCATTCACCCTGTCACACTACCATAAATCACGTTTTACTGTATCCTATTGAGGGCTGAAGTGAAACTGAATCATCGCCAGGTGTTTTGAGAGGCCTTGAGTCAGCATTCAGTGTTAATGAACTAACCATTTTAAATCCCTCTGAGCTGAGACGTTAGATACGAGATTGAAAGTGAGTAATCACAGCTCGTGCCTTCCTCCCGGTAGTTTGGTGCTCGTGTTCTGCTGACTGCTAATTCTTTGTAGGAGGTGAGACTGGTGTTCTAATGAGAAATTAACCTTTAAGTTTTAACGTGCGCTCTCTCAAAAAACACGACTTTTCAGGAAGTAAAAGCTCATCTTCTCATAAATCAACAAAGAGGAAACGAAACCCACAAATATCCTTCTAATGAAAAGCAACGGCATGTTTCGAAAGCACGCACACAGATGGACGCCATGCCGACCTGCAAACCTTTATGAAAAGCCTTCAATGCCAGTACAGGACTGTGTGAAGACTGCCCAAAAGACATGGGTAAGGACAAAAATGACATTTGCTCTGCCAAAATACCCCTTAGCAATACAGCAAACCCTGCTTTTCTCAAGCTAACTGCATCACAGCTGACATGACTTTCTGTACTGAAGTACACTTCTGGGGGGTCTTTATTTGACTACATTAATTTTGTTGCTTATAGTATAATAGTTTTATACAGGCGAATGTGCTTCATACTCCTCTCCTTTGGCCTCAGGCCTTCACTGATTTGACACAAGGGTCGGTTTACTAATGCTGAAGAGGACACTTCAAAACAATCATGTCTTCCGTTGCTCAGGAGGATCTTAGTCACTGGCAGTACAAACCTGATGATGTGGGTTTGCGGATGACGATGGAATGGGGGGGAAAAAACACTGGTTGCGTTATAGCCTGGTTCCAGATATCTGAGTCACCACCCACATCTCAGATTTTGTTCAGAGACTTATGCAGCTCTGACATGGTGCCCGTTTGCAGCTGTTTCTCTCGGTTAGAGAAACAATTGGCCAATTAGAGCTTAGCAGGCAGGATAAAGAATGAGGACAGCATCTTCCTACGTAGCTAAAGGTACTACATCCATTAAAAATAGGAACAGAAACATACCAACGAGTGTGGGTGAGATTAACACAGCATGTTGTAAGTCATATCACAGAAACAGCAACTCTTAAACTGACGCATTTCTTTGATCACAGTGAAAACCGTTAACTGCTCCAAGCAACTTCCTGGTCAGCCAAAAGATGTCGGTGGGACGGCTTTGGGTAACAAAACGACTCCTAACAAGAAGCATGAAAGCAATGTCAGGCTGTATGAATGAAGTGGAACATAATGCTAATCCAGTATGATTACCAGACCAGCTGCATTATGGGAAATGAAGGACCCAACATTCTTCACCCACACAGGATTTAAATGAGGACATCACACAGCACAGACAACTTTGATTGTGACCATTCTTAATCTGTCTTTTGTGAGTCTTTTTGAAAGTGCCGTACTGAATTGCTGCATTAGCCCTTTAAATTACTGTTTATGTCCTGATGTATCAGTAACATTGATCAGTAATTGAGTGTAACAGCTCATTCTGTATAATGCTGCTAATACTTCTGTACTTTGACATGAGGAGGCAGGATTTTTAGACTATTTTCATAAGGAGATTTTCGTACATTTACATCTGAACACTTCCTTCTCTTCTCCCATCTGTAGATTTCTTTGCCGTCAGACGTTTCCTTCCAGAGTAAAGGCGTAAAAACGTCCGGCAGAGGCCCTCGTGATGTGACCCGGCCAAGGTCAGTGGCTACTGAACGTTTACCCCTCACGCCCAGCTATGTGGCCGAAGGAGCTTGGAGTGGGTGTGCCCTGCGATGATGTGCTCACAAAGTCCACACTGTCCAGACGGTCCTGTGCACACCTAGTCCCACCCCTGCTCTCACCCCCTCCGTCGCCTACCTCTCTCCCTCCTGTACTCTCCTCCTGCTCCTCTCCCAGGGTCAGTTACTCGTTTGAAGTTGCCACTCGAGGAGTTTTGGAGACGCTTGGTTCTGTCTTGACGCTCATCCTGCACAGCCGCCATGGTCCACAGCAGCAGTATCTGCAGATTCCTCCTCCTGGTGCTCCTAGGCCTCATGGTAGCCTTTGCACACACAGGTAAACCTCCTCTTCAGTGTTATTGGTATTTTTAGTTCGTTTCTGTGGGCTGGATGACGTAGTGTGCGACCTCGCCGGTGTGTGCTGCTACTCATTATGGTAGAAATGTTCCAACAAACAGAAGACAGCATCTGATTTCTACGGAAAAACAACATCTGGCTGAAATGAAAGGTGTGATGTGAGAAAAAAGGTTACAGCAAATTGTAAATTACTACCTCTTGTTATAGAAAAATGGGTAATTTTATATCATTGCAGATTTTTTTAGCACCCATTACCCTTGTGGAACATTTCAAATGGGTTTGCATTTATCGTTGTTTGCATATCTGGATGTATGTGACTCATGGGCTAACGGTCCTCTGCAGGTGTTAAAGCAAAGATGTGTGCATACGTGTCATTTTACCCCTCTTTTCCACACACACGCTCACAGGCCTGCATGTGTGAGTCTGCAGCCTGATGTAAATGATGCAGTTGTTGAGGCTCTAAGAGCTGTGAAAGCTGCTCTTTGACAAACAGGATGACTCTTTCATGATGCCCGATGCTGACATGAAACTGAATACCTGCAGCCCTCGAGCCATGAAGCTGAAGTGATTCTGTGTAGTTTGAGGTGGTGAAACGTCCACAGCTGTGGAGATTAGTACATGCATGTGGGGAGATGTTGGAGGTAGAAGCAGGTACAGATGAAGTGATTCTGTCTTCATCTGTGGACACTTTCTGGAAGCTAGTAGCGAGTGCTATTTAAAATCTGACATCTGCACACTCACCGCTCTTTCTTTCACTTTCACTTTGTTCTGTGTTCTCTGTTCCTCTTTTACTCTCAAGTCAACTTGAAAAAATCTGCTGGGCACATAGCAGGGCAGCTCTCAGGCTCCGGGGTCACAGTAGAGGTCAAGGGGGGCAGTAGGACGACAGGGACATAGCAAGTAGACAATGTCCTCCCTGTCCTGTGGAGAAAAAAACATGTCACCTTTTACATGGGACACAAAACCTACTGGGATAGAAGAAACAGTCAGGGTCTCTCTTCCTTGTGCTTTGGACTGTCCAATTTTAAGGTGGAAACTTAATTTTAACACCTCACAACACTCAGGGATTCACTTTTTTTCCCGTATGTTTATCTGGATGCACCTCAGAGGATGTTTAAAGACGAATGTTATGGAGGACGGCTGCCCCTTCTGCTCGGCTGCACGCTGCATCTCCGCTTCGCAGCAGCTTCTTATCAGCGATGTGGTTCTCATGAACAGTATGCAGATGTTTTCAGCTCGTGCCACCAATCTTCACCACAACGCCAACCAACCGAGTGACTGAAACAACGTGACATGCAGCCCCAACAGTTGACTCAGCATGGGAAAATAAACTGTGAAATAAGTTTAAGCAACACAGTGTGATCATTACTCACACAATCTCTCCTTGTTCTTCCTCAATATGTGAGAGACGCAGCTGAGCCTTGTCCTACAGTACAGAGAAGACTTCAGCATTAGTTTTGTACCTGGGCATGGAGACCAGTTTTTGCAGTGTAACCCCATTCCTAATGTCATTTCAGAATAAAATCCAAAACACGCTGTCAAGTAGTTAATTCTGGAAAATGTGGCCACCACCTGTGCAAGTTAAAGAGGGTGAGGCGAGGACACACGACACCACCGATGTCATGTTTGGGCTGCATCACTCGCAGTTTCAATGCTTGGCGCGGTTGCTTTTCACACACGCCTGTCTGCGCGCTTTGTCATCTCTCCAACTGGTGTGAAATCCTGACCGAAGAGGCCTGAGGTAGCAACAAATGGCCCTCTGTGCTTTTAATGTCTGAAATCAGCCTTCCCTCCACTCTGCCGGGCTTTTATGACTCTGGACTTATGTAAAGAAAAGGAGGGCTCTTGATGTCACGCCTTTTAAAAAGTGGAGTTCTCAACTCGGGGTACAAGGTGATCCATGGAAAGCTTAAGAAATTAAAACTAATAAATTCAAATTTGCTGTCTAACTGCTTGAAAACTAGTGAGATCAAGAAGCTGTAATAGTTTGTGCTAAAAGTAATGAATAAATGATTGAAATAGAATAATGGATGAGCGCTTAAGCTTTAAGTGGTGAATGAAAATTTGACACAGTTTGACAAAGATAAGGGAAAACAGCTGGAATTCATAGCTAATAGCTAAAATGAACAAAGAGTTCACACATGTCGGATGGTGTCGATGCAGCGGTACTTGAGCCCATCTGAGCGGTTCGCCTCCATCGGACAACGAACGTTGGGAGCCTCCGCCTTCATGACTCGCTGTCAGCTGAGAAGATTGTTTTTTTTTCTTCTTCAGTTATGTTAATCCCATTAAACAGAAACTTCTAGCTGGAGTAAACCCCTCCTTGTGGAAACAAACACCGACGGAAAACATCGTGTTATTATTTTTTACCTTCTTATTAAATCAAGTTGTCCAGAAGGCACAGCCTTTTACACACAAGGAACTATTTTATAAACAAGTTTGTTTGACATGCAGTACCCAGTCAGTGCCTGCTTTGGGCCTGGCCGGTTGTTACTGGTTGCAGCCCGCCGCCCTCCGTGACCGCACAAGCTGCCTTTTGTGCCCTCGGTTGAAGGCCTCATTGATGGCTAAGCTGGCCAGAGGCCCGGGCCTGCAAACCTCCAGCCGGCTACAGGACAGGAAGTTCCACACGACTCAGAGTCAACACAGCAGCATCAAAACACTCGCGTCAGAAGTGCATATCAGAATTTAGAAGACACCGCTGCTAACATGCTGACGTTGAAGACCTGGGATTAAATCATATGCACTAGTTTCTTGGTAATCATGTCATGTTTTCTGCTGTGTTAGAATAAGATGGCAGAGAAAAGATGTAAAACAGGGTGAAGGAGTTCACTGAGGGCGTCAGAGCCTACAAAGTAAATAAGTAGCGTTAAATAAGGTGACTGTAAATATGTTTGGATTACGGTTTTGTTGGTATGTGTAGAGTTGAGGATAGGTTAAGTGAATCAGCGAGTGGGTGGGCTTGTGTGTGAAGAGTTTGTTTTTTCAGGGGTGATGACGATCAGATTTTCCTTTGGATTTCAAAAGAAAAGCCGCCTAGTTACCATCAAGACGGCGGCGGCCACAAACGCAGAGTCGTACCGGCGGGTTAGTTTCAACTGGGCTTTTCCAGAAGCTCTAAAAAGTCGTGTCAGGAAACAGAAATGTGGGCTGGAGAGAGACTCTGACTCTCTGGCTACTGCAGAGGTGTGAAAAGTCTCAGGGCAACTTCATGCTCGGACGGGAGGAATGTCAGTGGACAATTTGGGATGGAAAGAGAACAGACGATTGATTGGCAGAGGATGAGAGCGGAGAGTCCATCACCGCCTCTCCCACGAGCTGTTTGTGCTAAAGCATCAACTATTCAGTGAAATGACTAAGCAAACCTTGGTCAAAGGAGAGTTTGTGACAATAGACGAGCTTGGTTGAACCCTCGGTCTGAAGAGAAACACGTGGAGAGGCGACCTGCAGCTCAAACGGACAAAATGTTCATCCTCTACAAAGACATCCTTATGCCCCGGCCTGAGCCGTTTACCCAGGGAGACAGAGGGAGGCTGTTGGAGTCCTTACAGACGGGGGCCATGTTTGCAGCTCTGCGTCCCCGAGGCCTCAGCGTCCAGAGACAAGTCAAACAGAGCCATTAGCAAAGCGGGTGAAGATGCTGCCGTTAGAAAACATGCAGTAAGTCGTTGGTCAGGGGTTATGAGTGACTTTTTTCTCCGTCTGCAGAGACAGTCGCAGACCCTGCCTCAACAACCAGGGACAACCAGGACACCATGTCTGGAGAGCCGCCCAGTGACGTCACCACCAAAGACCCTTTCCAGGACATGACAGAGCAGCCCTTCACCTTCGACTACGAGGACACCACACACTCCCAGGCCATGGATGAGGAGGAAGGTAAACCCGATGTAGCATTCAGAGCCACCACATGTCTGTCAGTCGTATGTGTTCAAGTGATTAAGACTGCATCTTTTTCCTGTGTGTGTTCTGTGTGTGTGTGTGCGCAGGGGTGCTGGGGCCAGGCGCCATCACAGCCATCGTTATAGCAGTCTTCCTGGGAGCTTCCGTCCTCCTCGCCCTCATCGTCATCACACTCAGGAAGTTCACCGCCTCCTAGAGTGAATGCATCCCGTCTTGCCTGTGTATGCATGCGTGCGCGTGTGTGTGTGTGTGTTTTTTTTGTTTTTCATTTATGCCATGAGCGTGTCAACATTTCTCCTTTGCCTCTCTCAGTCTCTGAACTCGCCGCTCGTCCTTCTTCGAGTTTGTGCCTCCTGCTTCGCTGTAGACGCTGAGACATTGCGGCAGGTCCCTTGACAGACTCTCTCTCCTCCTGTAATCTCGCTAACTGTTGCTCGTCACGTCCACGTGTGTCTAAAGGTGTGATGTTAGAAGCTGGCTGGCTCTTCCAGTGGAAATCATAGCATGTCCATGTCATTTTAACGCATCTTTCGTTCTCGTCTTCCATGCGTGCTCTGAAGGCCCCTTAATGTTTGTGTCCTGATCTTTGATGTGAAGCATCCTGCGTGTGTGCTTTTATTTGTGCGCGAAGTCCAACTTTTGTTCGTCTGTCTCACTTTTTTCCTTCAATAAGAACGATGTGTGAGCCCACATGTGAGCTTTTTATTAGTCTCTCACTACGATTTTACCAAAATAGTTTCTAAAATATTCCCTCGGTGTCACCCGTGTACAAGTTTTGCAGTTTGCGTTGCACCATTCCCAAACATTTGTCGAGTCAAAATAAGAAGACAGCATTTTAAAAAGGCGTCTTCGATGAATGTAAACAGGGCGGCCGGGGTTGTTTGTTTTACCTGCAGAGTAAATATAGAGTGTGGATGAATGCGTGTTTGGACTCAAGTGAGTGTTTGTAGATTTTTTTTGTTGTTTTATTTGCAGGGGGGGAGCGGGAGGTGGGGGATTATTTTAGTATTTTGTCTTTTTCTATATGCCTCAGAGTCCTCAGCTGGATGATGTCACTGCCCAGTTATTTTGGTCCAGATTGAAGTTGATTAAATCCAAATAATAAATCACATGCCAAATGTCTGTGACTGCTGTGTGGTTTTTTAACACATGACCTCTGAGTCAACACTGACAACAGGGCGATGTTTATTGGGCATTTGTTTTTATTTTTTATGGGTTTTTTTTTTGGGGGGGTCAGTTAGCATCGTATTTATAGCATGAAAAAGAGTTTAGGATGTCAGAGTCCTTTTGATAGAAAAGAAACAATGCATGGTAACATAACTGTATGATTTGAATCCCTTTGTTTCATTTCTATGTGTTTTGTTAAATTGACTTAAATAAATCAGTGTAAAAACATGCAGCAGCATGTGTTAATTGTACAAAGTTGTGTGTCTCAAATAACTACACAAAACAAACCCATGTGAGCCCCAATGGTCGTAAAACCGTAGAGTTGTGATTTAAAGTGAGATTTAAAGGAGATTTGTGTTTGCCCACTTAGACCACTCAGTCACGTCAGTAGGTGGCAGTGTGACGAGCAGCTTCATTTTTACAGAAAAAAAGGCTTTGGGTTTCCCCAAAAACGAGAGCGACATTTAGAGCTAGTGTGGCCAAAATCTGTCTGATTTTATCAAATTCCAAAACATTTCTCTGCTCTCAGATGAGGATTCGAATTCAAACATCGTCATTGAGTCATTGTATTGGTGATAAAAGGGGCTAAAACTCTCTCACACTTTAAATATATTTAAGTCATCTCAGCACCTGAAACCAGGAAACCCTCAAACATAATCACAGTCTAAATCTGCCTCTGCAGCTTCTCACAGACTTGAAAGAATGAACGTTCAGCTTTCAGTCTGTCTCATTTAGAAAAGACGGATTGGAGGACCCACTCAGACCAGTCAGTCTGAGAATGGAAATCACAGAATGATACACATCAAAGTGACTAGAAACAAACTAGGTTTTGACTTGAACAATGTTCAACAATGTAAAGCCACCTGGTGCAGACTTCATACATGGTTCAACATGCGTGTCCATCATCACATTCAGTGGTTCATCATAAGTGGCTCCTTTCACAAGATGCAGTGAACGATCACAATCTGTGTCATTTCATTTCAATATGAAGTTGTTTTTTTCAGGTTTAATTCACAATTTAAATCTATTTTCTGTCTTTGTGGGGATTCTTACAGACAGATACACACACACACACACACACACACACACACACACACACACACACACACACACACACACACACACACACACACACACACACACTGAGTCCTAACCAGGAGTTCATACTGGGCATTCTGGTGTAGTCTCGATTTTCAAAATAAAAGCCCCAGATGGTAACAGGAGCATAGTGGGAAGGCCACAGACATGGCCAGATTTTCAAAATACAAAGCACCCTGTGGTAACATCAGGGGGCCATGTCTGAAAATCCAGCCACAAAAAAGGCTGGATTTTCAAAATAAAAGCCCCACATATGGCAACAGGAGCTTACTGGGGGGACAGCAGACAAGGTTGCAATTTCAAAATAAATACTTAATTTCGAATTTCTGCATTTTCAGCAACACTTGCAATATATACTTCTGCTGTATGTTTTTCTGTCGACTACAACTTCTGCATAGCGTAAACCACGGAAAGCATTCAAATGCTAAACTTTCTCTTTAAGGACATGAATGCGTCTATGAAACTTATTCCTAGCTTTCAGTTCTTGCAAAATATTAAGCCTGTTCTCAACAACTTATCAGTGCAGTGGAAAACTTTGTTTAGCGTCCACCTTTTTTAGCCGTGCATTTCAGCTCATGGTCTCCTCGGATAATGCAGATCATTTCAAGTGTTTCATTTCACATTTCTGCATGGCTTTGCTCAGTAATGCTTTGTCACTCTCAGCTCTTTAGACCAATGTTTAGCTGTTCAGTTGATCTGTATGATATTAATAGAAAGCATTTCTTCTTTCAATTCATTTCAGCTTCCAGCTTTGACAATACTGAAGTTTAGCTTTCAGCTTTTCAAACAATGTTTTTCAACTCTTAGTTTCTTAAGGAAATGCAGCTGAGCTTCAAATTCCAGTTCCAGTTTTTTCACCCGTTCTGGTTATTTTCATTATCAACTCATTTGCATATTTTTGATTAATCAATCAATCATTTAGTTGTATACTAATTTGTTCAGTGTGTGTAATAGATATAGTCAGTTTCACTGCTTATAAAAGAACAGCACAAACAACATATTCATCACTATGAGTAATGCTTACATCCTGTTCATTTCCTCCAATACAAATGAAATCATCTGCTCTAGCAGTTTGCAGTGACCATGCACGCTCGTATCCTCTCAAAGCTCATAAGAGCAAAACCTGCTGGACGAGTTCACCTGTGCTTTGATTTTTAACGGCAGTAATGCATATCTGAACATATACGCATGATATGTGGCATGACTCAGGAAGTGGTGATGAAACAACAAAGACAGAAAAAGCAGAACTGCGTCTGGCACAGTGCAGACAGTCAGACACTCACACACACACACACACACACTGAACCTTTGAGACTGGTATCTGTGAGGTAAGAGCACAGCTACATTTCATATTTTCCACTGTACAAGATATCTAATACGAAAATATTGTCAGGTCGGACTTTTTAACTGTTGCTGTTAAATGTTAGCAGTGAAGGAAAGGCGTGTAGCACTTTGTTTTACGTGTTTTAATTACGAGCCAGATTTTCACTGCAAATCCTCTAAAATTAGAAGATATAGGTAAGGAATAACATAAAAGAATGACAAAATATTTTATACTATTAATTTAATTGTGTCTAGTTGGAAAGATCCTCGATCTTGATAAGTTGAATCAGCCAACAATATACTGTACATATGTCTGCCAATCGTATCTATTCAAGTTGTAACATCTGGGAGGTCTAGCGGACGATTCTTCATCTTCTAGATAACAGAGCTCAGAGATATGATTTTGGTTTTTCTCTAAAACACATTTTTCACTTCCTAAAGTATTATTAGCTTGAGCTTTCTCTGTCGCAAGCCAACATTTTCCTGTGGTGTCGACTTTAGAGTAACTCCAGGTTCCACAGACGGCCTGATTCTTTGTGTTTTGTTGTGTTAAAATCACCACACCACCCACTGCACTGAAAAGGTCCAGCAGCCAAGGGTGTGAAAACATGCAGACAGTGAACACTGAGCATGTGATTTAAACTAATACGGTATATATTCTCTCTTTTGTGTTTTTGGCCCTTACATCAGAAAGCTCATGCAAAAACAAGTTCACAGCTTGTGCACCCACACAACTGAGAGGTTTCAAGTGGCTTAGCGCAGTGGCATTCTCTTACAGATGTTTCTCTGTGGGAACAAAGAGTAATGACAGGAAAGACATTCATTTTGAATTTGTGCCAAAGCTGCTGAAATTAAATCAAACTATTCTCCTTGCAGCAGCAGCGGCAGCAGTGACACCATGACAAGCAACTGTTCATTTGATCATGTGGACCACCTGATGACATACTTGGAGCTGGTCATCTACATCCCCATATTCCTCTGTGGTTTGATTCTCAACGCTGTCGCGCTGTTTGTGTTCTGTGTCTTTCTGCGAAAATGGACAGAGTCAACGATCTACATGTCCAGCTTGGCTCTGATGGACCTGCTCCTCCTCTTCCCTCTCCCCTTCAAAATGCACGCCAGCAGTCACCGCTGGTCCGCCAACCTGCAACCTCTCTGCTCGGTTTTGGAAAGTCTGTATTTTGTTGGGATATATGGCAGCATCTACATCATCATGTGCATAGCTGTGGATCGATGGGTGGCTATCTGTCACCCGTTCAGAGCCAAGCAGCTGCGTTCACCCAAAGCGGCTCTGGGGACCTGCATGGGGGTCTGGGTGCTGGTGCTGGCAACGATCTTTCCGACCACCTGTAACTTCAGGCAGGCCGGGCAGGAGGACTTCCACTGCTTCCATGGGTTTTCAAAGAAAGGCTGGAGCCCTTCGGTGATCATCTGTCTGCAGGTGTTTGGGTTCCTGGTGCCTGCGCTGGTGCTGGTTTACTGTTCGGTTCGGACCATCTTGGCGCTCAAGCAGTCCGGCCAGCGCAGCGCGCAGAGCAGGGCCTGTGTGAAGATCATCTACAGCAGTCTGAGTGCCTTTTTGGTGCCTTTCACCCCAAGCCACGTGGGCATCCTCCTGCAGTTTCTGGTAAGATCAGCTGCAGATTCAATTTCAATAAACTGACATCTGAAGTGAAAAGAGAGGTGAAAGTAGATAAGAAAACACGTGAAGAATAATGTATCAAGTGATGTCTAAAAATCATAATTGTGCAATTAACAAATGCTCTAAATGATGATTTAGAGATGATTTCTGTGTTATACTAAATCAGGTCCTTAAGAAAGGGAATAGATTCTCGAATCATTTCACTGAGGCGGGAAAACAGTTTGCTTTCTCATGGGCTGTGTTTGCCAGCTCATGCATCAGGAGTACCTGCTTCGTGTTACATTGCCTTGATTTTTATACAAAATCAAACAAACTTCGAGTAACCAGAATTTTAGAAATATTGGCATATTTTTGGATAATAAGCTTTTTTTTTTTGCCTGGTTTGGTTTGAAAACTGGCAAACCAGTAGCCGCGCAGTTATACTAGGCTATTTGATCGTTTTCAAACTCTCGAAGAGTCTTATCTTTTCAGTGTGAATGTTTCAAAAATATATGCGTAGAAGAAGAAAGCAGTCAGTTTAACCAGCTGATGGTGAAGCATATTATGCACTGCTAATCTTATTTTGGGGTGGCTGTGACTCAGGAGGTAGAGCGGTCGTCCACCGATCAGGTCGGTTGTTCGGTCCCTGGCCTTTGCGGTCCACATGTCGAAGTATCTTTGGGCACGATACTGATCCCAAAAACTGCCCCTGATGCTGTGCCATCGGTGTATGAATTCATATGTATGTCGCTTTGGATAAAAGCGGCTACCAAATTTGTAATTGTATTTTCATTTTTTCAAATGGGACATCTGTTTTTTGTTTTGTTTTTTTTTCAGCCACAAAAAAAGTTATAAAGATAAAAGATCATGAGATCCTGGAGCTGAGACATACATTTAAGGAAAAAGAAAGGGAAAAGAAAGCCTGATAAGAACATGCAAAAATAAGCCGAGTTCACACTGCTGAGTTACCCCTCATGCTGTAACCATGTAGCTGGGAAGGCAGACTAAGGTTTCTCTGTTCCCCATTGCAGGTGCACCAAGGGGTGATTCAGGACTGCGGCACCAAGACCAGCATCAGCCTGTTCATACAGATATCTATGTGTCTGTCCAACGTCACCTGCTGTCTGGACGCTCTGTGCTACTACTTCATCGCTCATGAGGTGAGGAGCACCAGAAACACCTTCAGGCTGTCAGTGATCAGCCAAAGAAGACCCACCTTCAGCACTTCGGAGGTCTGAACATGGGACATAGATAAGAAAAAATATTTTGATTTGTCCTCATAGGACCTGCTGGAAATTTAGGGCAGAGAGGTGAAACAGAAAAAGAGCCAGCATTGTTTCCTGTAGCTGACATGCACTTAGAGTGAGGGGAACTGAAGTAGGTCAGAGTGCAATCTCAATTGACCACAGTGCTGAAAGTAAAGCTAAAATGCAGCATATGAAGAAGATCTAATGAGCACTGATTCACGATTTGGTCCAGTGGCAGGAAGCCAGTAGGCTCCTATGTAACCTCAAAGAGCACTGAAACCCAAAATGTAGCTTGCAAAATAGAAAAATCAGCAAGCCACAATGTGACTTAGCTCCAGAATGATTTCAGGACAAGCTTGTGAGATGTGAGATGTAGCACTCTCAGCTCATCCAGGCCAACGCAGTGACAGTGAGAGAGAAAATGATGTGGGATGCCAATCGTCAAGACAAAGAGCACCAAACGTTTAAGGTGGGAGTTGACACATTTCGGACCTGATAGTTAGCGAAGTGTGAAAATTAGCCAATTAAAACTGAAACTAATTACATTACATATTCATTCACATCTTAATTTCCATATTTCATTTAGTTTATAAATAAATCGTAATGTGTACATCTCACAAAGACACCAACCAGTTGTGATCTTGAACACATGAATGTGATTAATTATTCTTAATTAAAATGTATGTTTATTTATCTTGACTGCGACATGTTCTTTTACAATGTGATTTAAATGACATTTCAGTATCTAAATTGCTGACATTTTCTTAGTTTGGTTCTTTGACACTTTTTCACTTGTTATAGAAATGCTACTTACTTGTAATACAAGTAACTATATTGATTAATAAGTAACTATAAATATAGCATCAGAATCAATTTAGCCCATAAATTCTGAGTATTCTGGTGTTTATTTTTTACATTTATGTATCCATCCTGAAGCCTGAAATTGAGTGGCATAGTTTTTTCGACTAAAGATTTTAAATTATCTCCGACCTTATCGATGTGCAGGGGAAATACTCTTAACACATTTCTTATAATTGCCCTGTTATGACTCATGAGTAAGGTCAGCTCAAAGTTTTTATGAACACAAGCCATGTGTGTGTGTGTGTGTATGTACATACACACACGTATACATGTATGTTTGTATATACATACATATGTGTATACATGTATGTATGTATGTACTGTATGTATGTATGTGTATGTTTGTTTGTATGTATGTGTGTATGTTTGTTTGTATGTATGTGTGTATGTATGTTTGTATATGACATGTACAGATAATTTTAGATGTAATTTTATACTCCTGTTATATTTTATTCTTACAATGTAGCTTCAAACATGTGCAATACTTTTGTTAAAGTTGTTAGCCAGCTGTTCACAGCTGCCAGCCTGACCTGTGTACCATAAGACTGTCTTGATATTAGTACATTGTTTACAAGAGGACATTTGATTTATGTGAACGCAGCCAAAGCTGAACCCGCAGTACATTAAGCTGCTCTGTCTTATTTTGCTCATGCTGAAAAGACATCCTGTCGTAAATGTGGAAGGTGTTTGTAAGTCTGCAAAGGGGATTTACTGTATATTAATGCTGTTTTCAATATCTAAATTAATCTGTGTAAAGATCTATAAAACCAGTAGTAAGACATGAAACCTCTCACTTTTGGTTTACTTGCATTACTTCTGTCTCGATACTTTCATTTTGCACCGGCCTCCTCTTCAGTAACTCTTTTAGGTTTGTGCTCAGTTTTGTTATCTTCTGTTTCTGTCATTGTTCCTGAAATGAGATTTGTGTTAATGAAGCCATGGAGCTTCTTGATCTGACTGACCCACTTTGCAGGTCTGGTCTTTTTTTCTGTTCTTCTGTGCAATCGGTCCATAAAATAAGGTCAAGACAAAAACATAACAATGTTTTACGTGTGTGGATAACGTCCATTGTGAAACTAAAAAGCTTTTCTCAGCTAATTGCATGAAACCAAATTTCCTCCTTCCATTTAAAGTGAAATACAGCTAACCACAAGAGGTTCATCCTGTGACGCGTGTTCTGTTCACCACAGTGAAGCTGCAGTTTTGTGTTCACACACACCTAAGCAACACGTTAAAATAAGGGTAACATGTCCCACAGACCCTGAACTGATCAGGGCTGCGCATGTATCACCGGTTACGTTATGTCTGCTCTGGCTGTGAGGAAGTTCACATAGAAAAAATGTAGTCTTTGTTTGCCTTCATAAAGACTAGCTGCCTTTTTACAATGTTGACAAGTTATTATTAGTACAATCTCCAATTATCCTAACCCATAATTTGCAGATTCGTGCATGCTTCACTGAAACTGATACTAACAAACACTCAAAAGACAAGAAAAGTTTGATCATTTATTCTTAAAGCAGCAAGATATTACAAGAAAAATCGACTGTACTGCGAAATAAGGTGTCCCAGACAATGAAATATGAGCACATTTTACGGGTCTCTCTCAACAGAGACTTCTTAGCTGCAGGTTGTACATTAGAAAGACACCCCAGATCTTTTTTTGTCGTTTCGTTTTTAGTTGGGACAAATCAACGCTGTAGAGATAACAATGCCGAGAAAGGAAAGGAACTGGTAAGGGCTGAAGACGACAAACAAATCCAAGTGACAAGGAGGAAGAGCAAGACAATATGAGTTTTAGCCTTCGATATCATCTACAGTAAAAAGCATTCTCTCTAAATATTCCACATATCCTGAACACTAAGCATAGTGCGCTAACTGCAGACTTTGGTTCCTTCTGTCCCTCCACAGCACTGCTACTAATTACAGTCTAAAGCCATTCTATCCAAGGAGTAGGAAAAGTGTGATACCAGAGGAAAGAAAGAGACAAACCAGAAAGAAATGATCGTTCAACAAAAACAAGTCGATTTCAGATAAAAATCTATGCATGTAACAATATGTTCAAAATCAATTTACAGTATATATTGCTTGGGAACAATCAAAGTTATGTACACCATTCATTGATGATATAAACCAGCAAAGAAACTACATGAGGTATGTTTTGCCATTTTCTGACATTCAAAACTAAATAAATTAACAACCGAGAAAACGACTTGAGTGCAAGCAGCTTCCGAGTATCCTTACCAGCAGCCACGGCGCACTGAGTTACTAAATAACAAGGACAAGTCTGAAATAAAATTAAGTCTTCTGATGAAACACACATAAACATCTTATGCACAACTGACAAGCTACAGATATATCCAAACACATGTATAACATCGTCCAAATATACAGACTATCTGAATAAAAAAGACAAGAACAATAAAAGAGCATTTCCAACTTGAGACAAAAAACCAAACCAAAAAAAAAACAAAAAAACATTCAAACTGAAAGTGTTGGACTAACACTTGCTCTTAAAGTGCAGTTAAAAGCCTAAAGGATTCCAGAGGTATGGTTTGAAATTGGCTTCAGAGTTGGATGGCTGTGATTTCCGCCTCAGATTTAGACCCTGTCGCAGATGACGGTCTCGACCACAAACGTGTTCTCGAAGTGACGGATGCTGTGGCACTTCTTTGTCTCGCGCCTCTCGATGCCTGGAAGAGGAAAGAAGACGCATTTAGAAAATGTGCTCTGTGCTCTGCAGTGCTCATAATAAATCTGCTGCTGCCCTTCCTCTAAGCGTCTGTTTTCAGTCAGCGGCGGTGATCCCCTCCAATCACGTCCTTATATGTACTCGGGGGAAGTTTGTCGCATCACTCCTAAAGCTGTCACTCCAATCGAAGGCAGCGACGACAAAGATATCACTCGTGTGCATCACTACCTCCTCCGTAGTGTGTGGATGTGTCCGCTGCACTACGAGTGACTCACATAGCAGGAAGTTCCCAGGCTGCGCCCACACACACACACACACACACTGACACGATGATCAGGCTGTTAGAGGAGGATTTTACACTGCAGACACACTGTCCTAAGTGTTCACTAGGAAGCCCCTATTTGGTTCTGGTTGTATTTGTTTTCTGCATTGTCCCTCGCTCTCTGTTGGATCCTACACGGCAAAACTGAACACCGGATTTCCCTGTGATTCACTGGAGGAGCGCTTTCCTCCTTGAGTGCAGAGCGATCACAGTGACCCAGTGCACGTCACATGACTCAACATCTCACAAGAGTTGGTGTGAAAGAGGGTGATAAATCAGCGGAAGTGACCGAGCACTCATTATTTAGCATCTCATATGGAGTGGACTGAAGTGTGCACTCACGTCGGCGCTGGTTGCGGCGTCTGAGGCGGTAGGTTTCTTTGCCGTAGCAGAGCCTGTGGATGAATGGGCCCAGCTGCCTCATGTTCCTCACCCTCCCCGTCACCATCATCTCCTCCTGGATGATGTAAGTCTGAGGAAGGTATGTCCCTCTCTGTGACAAGGAGACACAAATGAATCACTCAGTCGATCTGTCTGTGGGAGGAACGCTGCAGACAGGAAGATGGGAACACGCTGTCCTTCGCTCACTCAGACAGCCATTCACCTCCAACAATGCTTTCACAGTGACATCAGCAGAAAATGGAGAGAGTGCCTCACCTTGACATTGACGAGCAGCTCCCACAGGTTCCTCGGAGGCATCACCAAGGTCGTGTTCAGCTCAGTGATGTAGCATTTGTCCAGAGCAATGTCATGATAAGCTGTGAGGCCCTGGAATAGGATAAAACGAAGGTTAAGCCATGATGAAGCACTTTAAAGGGAAAATGAAACCAGAGCAAACCAGTGATCATATTGATGACTTGGCCTACCCTCTGAAAGTCGTGGATGATATCGGCGGGGTCGCTGCCTCCAAAGTGTGGCACAGGTACACTGATCTGCTCGTAGTTGTCATCCAGGTAGATGCCGACATTTTCCTCCAGTTCTTGCCGGCCCCTCAGAGGAGCGTACACAGAGTCCTCGTAGATGACCCGGCAGTGGAACAAGCTGTCTTCTGGGATCTGCTAATGGGACGCAACAGAGCTGAGTTAGCATGTGACTTCAGGTCGTCTTTGTCGTCTTTGTTCGTAATCATTCTGCACCACTGGGCTCAAGATATAACGTAAAGGAGAGGTAGAGTGAACTGACCTGAGGTATAAAGTAGTAGCGATAGATGTAGATGGAGGCCAGCACCAGTCCTGACATGAAGATGACGAGGCCAAAGGTGAGGCAGCAGAGGCCGGTTGGAAAAGGCTTCTTGGGCCTGACAGGAAGAACCAGCTGTTCCTGTGAAGAGAAAAGTGGTTTGGTTAGAGGACGAGTCAATCGTATCAAGTTCCATGATGGAATGTCGGTGGAAGAAACGTTCACACTGCCACGCTTCAAAGTACAAATTGTAATGGAGTTAATTCTGACGGCTGCCGAATCATTAGTCAGGGAAGGAGATCTGGTAGATGTTTGAGTGGAATGAGACATGCCAGATGCCCACCCACAGTCTCTCAGTCAATCTGCTGCCTCTCTCTACTACTGTTGCCATGGAGAGCGGAAGCAGGGAGAACAGCTTGTGCCAGGCTCTGACGAAGATGCTGGCACGTGGCCGTCTGGGTCTATTCTTAGAGGCCTACTTCCACGCTCCATATTTGCAGTTAGCGAGCGCCCTCAGTGGGAGTCAAAACGAGAACAATTGCGTGGAGCAGGAGTCCCTCGGCAGAGGCGGACGTATTAATAGATCTACACACATTGGCTCTGACGCCTTGCCTACTGTCACAGCCAATCTGAATCTACGCAGCCTTTGACATCATGTCTTGTTCTTCCCTTGACGTAACAGGTGAAAGGTGTTTGCAGGAGTGATGGATGCGTCATCAAGCGGTATTCATTGTGTACAATGTGCTGTGAGAAAAAGATGAGGCTTGGACAGACTGTCTATTGTGTGCCATACATCTAATTCTCTCTAACTCCCGGGAGGTAGTCCAGACAGGAAGCTAAGAAGAGCCAGATTAATGTGAAAAGCCTGACTGACTAAACATTTGATTCAGGTTTAAGATATTCTACGATCCCAACTCAGAGACACTGACGTGCAATAAACTACTCTATCAACTTTAAAGCACGGTTTCATTCTGTTTAAAATGCTTTCAGGCCTGTGAGTGAACTGGCGTCTGACAATCTGCCATGTTGCACATTCGTTTCAGGGTTCCTTTCTTAACCCTCTGCTGCTTCACAGGAACTCAAATTTACTCTGGATCTTACTCAAAGGTCGGAGGAAACACTAAAACTGGACATGGCGACATTTTGCCTTCCTGACTTTTAATGCTGCCAATTTTGAGAGAGATTAAAAAGCTTAACTGCCTTTAATCATGACCACAGTTTACATGTAACACACAGTAAATCCTGGATTACCACTCTCACTCACAGGCTCATGTTCTCTCCGGCGCTACCTGCAGGATTCACGTATAACACATCGTGACGTCACTCACTGGTGCAGTGACCTGACATGTTTGGGTTTTTTTCCCCCCATTTCGACAAAAACGGGGGGGAAATACTGACGTTATTTGCACACCTGACGCCTTTACTGGTCTCTTTTATATATGCGGACTTTACGAACCACTTAATGGTGTAATATTCTGCTGAAGGCGCGCGCACTCACAGGGCAGCCATCTGCAGTGTGTCCTCGAGGTGGCCAAACAAGGTGACGTAATGTCAACATCCCCAGGCTGGGGTGGCCTGCAATGTTGGGTCTATACCCTTGTTATTGTAAGATTATTGCACAATAAGCTTTTTTTTTTCTTCCAAGAATAGTAAAAGTGCACCAGAAAAAGCAATATTAAGTACAGTATGTGTTGTGATTTTGAATCATTCAGTTGCATTCAGATTACAGCAAAGACAAACACAAAAGCAATATATTATTTTAAGTTTATACTGTTATATATATAAAAGGTTATTTGCATAATGTAATAGACGACAGATTAGCATTACAAATCCCATCAGGTGACTTGATGATCAAACCTTACAGCTAAGAATAAACAGACCAAGGTGAATCTCTTCACCTACTGCATAGACAAAAGGAGTGCATCATACTCATGCTGCAGTATACTGAGGCACGAGCTGAATGCCACAACACGAAACAAAGAAAAACAAAGTGTGCAAACTCACGTGAGCCTGAGGTATAATGATCTTGTCTCCATCGCTCTCTTTTTCAGGCTTCTGCGCCGAAACTGGCTGGAAAGTGATCTTCACCATGTTTGATTGTTCAGTGTGTGTTTGCTTTTTCTCGTATCTGATTTCAGTGCGCTGGCTTCATCCACCGAGCAGGGGAGATTATATAGCGACGGACCACACTCGCCCCCGGGGCTCAGTGACATCAGAAGAGCGTCTTCTCTGACGAACAAGCACTGTGTGGGTCTCAAGGAAAAGCCGCCTCGCCGCCGTCAAAATAAGAGTCCGAATGTGGCCAAAACGTTTAAATTGACAGGAAATACACCGTATGTGCGTTCTTTGGTATGCATATAAATATACCTGAATATTCAAAACTGCTCAGGATGAAATAACACAATTTTATCTCCTGTTTGTTGAAATGACACAACGTCGAGCCCTTATTCTGAAGGCAAGTGCCCGATATGGTAATGCTTTCCGTATTTTATTTAAAGCTGCATCTCCTCTTCTCAACCATGTTCCCAACACTATCATCCGGAAATTCAGGGATGTTTCAAACTCTGAGCCAGCTACTAGATTAATAAGTGGTTTGATCTCATAATAATAATAATTATAATATTAATATTATTAATAAGAAGTTTTGCATGTATAAATGGGCTAATGAAGGCATGTAGTACGTACAGTAGTTCACTGTAAATGACTGTATATGTGCCTTGGTTTGAGAATTTAATGTATGTTGTAATGTAATGCAATGTAATCTGAGTATGTAGTATAGTACACACCAGTAAATAGACTTTAAAGCAAGCCTTACATTTCTAAAACAGGTCACTGCATGTGGTTCCAAACTATTAGTGCAGATGATTTTAATACTCAAGACTAGTTCTAGAAAATCCAATTGTCATTTCATGAACAAAACTTTGAAATGTCACGGTCAAATGACCAATAATTATTTTTTTCTTTAACTAGACCTACTTATACTATACAACCACCTTCATCCAGCAGCCAGAGTATCCGCTGTAACCAGCAAATTACCAAGTCTCCACCAAATGCAAATTACACAACACATGCAAATTTGCACAGACATGCACACAGCTCTCGTCACCATATGTGAACACTCATGGCAGTGTGCCTGTATGACTCACCACAGACATAAGCAGCACAGTGTGTTCAATTTGAACAATATAAGAACTTTGAGTTGATTTTAAATTAATGAAAGTTTAGAAAAAGCTCTATTTCCAAATGATAATAGAATAGCCAATGAAAACATGTCATTATACCTTCCAAAATACAGGGATAAGTGCAATTGAGCCAGCTCTGTTTCAGGCTGCTTGATGATGAGGCTGAAGGGCCCTTTGCACTCTTTACACATGAGAGTAATGTACTTGACAAATGGCTCATATTTTCCAATTCACATTAGGGTTTTGTTTTTAAAGCAGGAGTGGAGCACTATAGCCTAGTAAGTGGACTGATGGCTCACAATCAAGCATGAAACAGGCGCAGCTGACTAATGATGCAATGTGAGAATTGGCAGATGCATTGCCTATAGTGGTGACACACATTAAAACAGAGTGCTTAAGACATTAAAAGGATGAATGTTAAAGTGTTATGTATTTTTTGCAACAGCTTGATATACTGAAATAAGAATTGATTTTGTTTTTAGAGTCCAGTGTCATGCATTTCTCTCCAAGATTTTATTTCCTCTGATTTCACTGGCTCTATATTATCTGCTTGTTGCTACAGAATTTATTTTGGGATCCAATAATGGTATAAATCCTTTTTGTTGTTGTTGTTGTTGTTGTTGTTGTTGTTTATCTGTGTGAACGTTCAGACTAAAGTTGGGAACAAAAGCTAACATGATCACTAATTGTTGGCGGGTACGAGCGTTGCGCGCCCTCGATGCGTCTCAGTGAACCTATTCACATGTAAATGAGCCGTCATATATACCGAGTCCATGCCCCCTCAGAGTAGCACTGAGGAGCCCGGTCTCTCTGCAAGCTTTGTTGGCTGCTGGGATCCCCCGGCCATCTGTCCCATTGACGAGCTGTAACGGCTCTTTGGATTACACAGCGACCTCCAGCCCAGTGGGCTTCTGGCAGCGCCGGGGTTAAACTTCAACAACATGGCCCCCATCCGGAACAACACAAGCGGAATGGACAGAGGTGATGACTGCGGTGGAGTCAAATCTGACAGAAAGGTACCGGCCTGTGCGAGCACTTACTGCTAGAGTTTCTGTATGAAGTTGGCTGATAAATGTCTAAGTAGCTAACTCTGTTGTTCTTGGCGTTTTGGCAGATGAGGAAACCTCTGGTCGAGAAGAAAAGAAGGGCTCGCATCAATGAAAGTTTACAAGAACTCAGAGGTCTCATCGCGGATGCAGACGTAAGATAACACGGATATATTTGTGGCCCCTGCTTTGTGAGCTGTTATTTTTCTCAGGGTGAACTAAACTGATCTCTTGTGTTAGCTAGCTTGTGTTCGTAGTGCTTGTTGCTTATGCTTTTTTTGTCACCCGCTGCAGTTGCAATCAAAGATGGAGAATGCCGAAGTGCTGGAGATGACAGTGAAACGTGTGGAGAGCATCTTGCAAAACCGGGCTCAAGGTAAACCACATATATATTAACGTTAAGTTGAAAGGACGGCATTAAGCCACTGTTAATACTGTTAATTACACATTTCACTTTTCGCCAAACATTATTAACCTAAACTAGCATACTACTTACGTGTCATTCCTCCGCTGAACAATATAGTTCTGTAACGCTAATAAGAAGTTAATTCTTAACGGCCAGCGCATTAATACTCTAATCAGCTGTACTGCGGCCACAGGTGCTCGTGTACATATTCGACCGCGGCTCAGCCAATTAGCGCAGAGAGTTTGTAAGGGTTCGTTAAAGAGAAGTTTTGCTAACCTCTGAGCTAATGGGTGTTTCATTTTATCTGTCCGTAGAAGTGGACGCAGTGAACCGGGAGGCCTGTGAGCGCTTTGCCGCGGGCTACATCCAGTGTATGCATGATGTGCACACTTTCGTGTCCAGCTGTCCGGGAATTGACCCAACGGTAGCCGCAGAGCTGTTGAACCACCTCCTGGAGAGCATGCCCCTGAGCGACGAAGACCGGCTCCGGGTGATGCTGCCGGACACGGTGTCTGAGTGCCCCGGCAGCAACAGCAGTTGGTCCCTGTCTGAGAGCATGTACACGGCTCTGGTGTCCCCGGCCCCCTCCACCACCTCCTCTGATGACCTGTGCTCTGACCTGGATGAGACAGACTCAGAGCAAAGCCATGTGTCTTCTTCAGAGGAGGCTGACTGCCAGGATGTGTTGGGTTTGACTTACTCCAAGTCAGTGTGGAGACCATGGTAGATCACTAATGCAAGAAAGGAATAGGATGTTTTAAACTACAGTAGATGATTAAATGCTTTGTGTTAGGATGTTTTATGGGGTAGGCCTCGGTATATGACAGGAACACTGCTGAGATGACAACTTTGAAAAGCGTTGAAATGCATCAGAGAAGCTCTTTGTGTAATTATTGGGGAAGTACAATTAAACTAAAATGTATTTAATAAATAAAGTATGTAAGTAAATCTGTTGTTTGCAGAGGTCAGAAGGCTGTCATGTCATGAAGACTGTAGGGTCTTCATTCGGGAGTGTATTGGCCTGAGAGGGGTCTGCTCTCAGTGTAGGGGTAAATGCATATGTAAATATTTGCTTGTTGAATATGACTGGGCTGTATAGACAGTAGGTGTCCAACTAGAGATGCATTGTTAGCTGTGTGTAAATTATTTTTTATTTAGGATGTCTTTAACTTTGTATTTATAAGTGTCAAATGACTGTTGGTAGGCTACCTCACCTGATACTTTTCAATAAATCTCTTTTCGACAAATGGCTTGTTCTAAATTCTGTTTGAGCAGCAGCAGCAGCTTCCAAAAAGGCCACGTTTCACACAGAAGGATCCCACTATCCACCCACCCACGGCTGTTTCCAAGATATTAGTTATTACTCTGCAATTGTGGACCATTTGTGTGCACTCTCTCTCCAAGATCCCTTAGCACATCGTAGGCATCGGTGAGGTGTGAAATGAGTAATCCACTCAGTCCTTATATAGGCTTCGCTGAGCACTTGGCAAATGGGTTTTATAACTGCTTGACTTCAGCTTCTCTGATGTTGCAGTTTTAAAATAACACGGGAACAAATAACTTCGCTCAGCCGTTGAATTGTACTCTTGACTAACAAAGCCACTGCTGTCGAGTACTCTCCCATCAGCCGATCAGTTTGTAAGTGTGTGTTTTTTCATCATAATGTAGTGTGTTACACTGCACATGAGGCTTTTATGCGTGGTTATACGAATATGTGGGCTTTTGCCAAATAGTTCAGAGCAAATGATGAATAAGATAATAAAAATCTAGCTGTGCTAGCAGGAGAAGGGGGCTGAGAGTCCCATGCTAATTCACAGACAGCTTTTTGAACTCTGGTCCTGGTGGGAGCCACAGACACCGTTCTATCTCTGCACCATCAGCCCCAACAACGACAAATGAATAAGAAAAGACGGCAATCCTGAGCCCACTCTAAACCAGCTAGAGTCAGATGCCCCCCTCTGGTGTTCCTGTGAGATCCACACCAAGTGTCACTTCTTACACTATCCACAGTCTTAAAACACCCATTCTGAGAGGGACCTTTGGTGAGACGATGAGGAAAAGATTAACACACGGAGCCTGAGACTGCAGCAGGGCATTTATGCTGTGACACATTACATATCTCCAGTGTTGGAAAGTAACTAAGTACTTAAGTACAATTACATGTGTATTTTCTGGCACGCCATTACATCTAAATAATGAACCTTTTCCTTGACTTATTTATCTGTCAGGGCAGCTTAAATATTATTATACCGCAAAGCAGTTCAAAACAACTACCTGGACCAGCTGCCACATACTTGTACTTCACTTGAGTACTTATTTTGTGCTACTTAATACTTCCACTCCATTACATTTCAGAAGGACATCTCGTACTTTTTACTCCACTACACTTATGAAGAAGACTGAAGATTTTGAAGCTACAAAATGCTGTTTATCATTTCATTTCATTCCCATTTCATTTTTTGAAAGGGGAATTTTGGCTTAAAGCAGTACATTTTGGTACTACTACTACTACTTATACTAACGTTTCACTACTTTATACAAGATGTCGAAATTATCGGCCTGCATCCTTTTAGCCGTTTCACTTCTAAGAAAGAAAGAAAAAAGCGATGGCAGGATGACGAACTTGGTGCAGTCCCCTTAGATCTGTATGCGTCTGCGCACCGACTAGACCGGATTTGCGGGTCTCCAGAGGTGCAAATGTCCGCTGCGGGAGGGCAGCTTGTGAATTTGATGAAGGTGTGAAAGGTGGAGGGGCGGGGGTGGAGGGAAGAGGGTCGCTTTGATCAGGCCTGCTGAGACCTGGACCGGAGGATCTGACTGTCACCAGCCTGAATCTCAGCTATTGTTCGAGCGGTCGGAGCCAGACATCCGTTTGCATCGGGAAGGTGAACGTCATGACTTCAGGATAACGAGTAATTGATGAATTCTTTCATTCCTGAGTTCAAAGTTGAGCTTTCTGAAGGTATAGTTTCATTGAGTTCATGCTGAAAATCAATTGCCTCCTCCTAAATTTGCCGAACATTGATTTCAACAGGCCCTAGAGCTTCATTAATTGGCCCATTAACAGCTGCAATCTTCAACAAGTCCAGTAATTTAACCTAATATGTGCTGCTTGTGCGCTGAACTGATGAACGTCAATTAAGGCCTGCATGCGAGGAAGATGAAAACATGTCGCAACACACTTAAAGGTAAATTAGGAAGTATTTTAATTAGAGAAAAAAATAACAAATATAACAGAATATCTGGCATTAAAAAAAAGAAAGAAAACAAAAGAAGGTGCGTTGTTGTTGTCAGTGTCTGTTCAAATAACAGAAAGACAAATGACAGATTCAGGAAACGTTCAAGTTGCCAAGAAGAGCACAGATTGAAATTACAGCTCAGCTTCAAAGTGAAGGAAAGCTCCACACAGTCACTTGGCATCTGTCTGAGCTGCTTTATACCCGTGCAATAACCCTAAACCTTGACTTCTGAAGTGGCCACATGGTTGTTCTGAACAGTGATGAGCTTCAGTCACTTCCACAGGATGCTCTTTTCCATATTTATGAGGGCCAGCATCAGTTCAAGTGTTATGTGGCACACTTTTAAACTGGGGAAAACATCAATATTCTCCTCACTTTATTTTTATCACCCACCATAAACAACATACTGGTGCCACTCCACTATCTTCCAGCTCACAGTGGGAATCGTCCTAATGTTGTTTTACACAACTCACATTTTTAAAAATCGTTTTTACAGTTAAATATAATAATCTTGGTCCTGCTTAAGCTGGCTTTCTCTTTATAATTTAAAAACACATATACATGATTTCTATTTTGTACAGAAACAATAATTGTATGTAAAAATAGATATATGCTCAGAGTCAAAGACAATCACACAAGCATTGAGATGCCAGAGCTTTCTTTAAATGAGAGGCTTCTGTGAAGTCTGAGTCAGTGAAGATTTCACAGAAAGAAATGTCACATTTAGTTTGAAACAGATATACAGAAAGAATGAAAACCTCCAGCTGCATCGCTGACACATGCAGCTCCGCACGACAGAGAAAATTTACATTTTGAATTTATATTCTCAGTAATAATTTAACATGGCGGGCTGCTGAAAATGTAGCTTACAGTACGTGTTGCACCCGAGTTTCTTTCTCAGTGCGCTCTCAAATGTTTTCACAACCAGCCATCGAACCTGGGTCATGTATCGATTTAAGAATTTCCATTCCTGCTACTTTACACCTCTACAAGTGTATTGTACTTCAGCCATTGCTGTTTAGCTTCAGAAACTAATTTGGGCAGATGTACAGGAGTCTCATGCATGTTGTTCTTCCAGTGCAGCCCAGAAAGTGCACTTGTGCTTGTCGGCAGGAGTGACTGAAACCCAGCTGACTTAACTCCACCTGTTCTCACCACACGCTGACGTAGCTGTTGTCATTCCTCAGTTCTTTCAAATGAAGAAAACTGCGTCGCAAAATACTTAATTTATTCATTAATCGTAACAGAACACCTCTGAGCCACCGCGCAGTGTGTGAACAAAGTAGCTTCCAGTTGGTTCGTGTTTGTTTGACCTCTCCTGTGCTGCCTGCTGTATGAGCACGTATTGTATCTCCCGTTCTGCGTCTCCTAGTGCATAAAAGGCTTTCCTTAGGTGCTACGCAATGTCAAGTGCTACACAGACATGAATGAATGAACATACATAGTCATAGAGCCCAGCACTACCTGCTAGCACCAAATAAATGGTGCTATTTATACAGTAAGCTTATCAAAATAAAATAAAATATAATTTAGTTTACTACATATATTCACATTCTACACAAGTTTAGTCTGAGCCAGTTTTCATCTGACATCAGAACTCAGAAAAACACAGCAAGGCAGAGACAGTAGAGAAGAGTTTAGTGTGAAGAGCAAAGTGCCTGTAAGGTGCTCCTTTCAAAGCAGGCTCCTCTTCACAGTCGTGCAGAACACGAGGCTGACGGGCACCTGATGTCACGCAGAGAGTCTTAAGCAGTTCATTGTCTTGCTTGTTGTGTCTGCGAGCTGGGGCCAGGTGAAGGGCCGTGGCAGGAAATGACAACGGTGTTTGTGGGCTCCTCTCGGGGCCTCTGCTGGCAGCCGACCTCCCCTGTTTCTGTGTTACTGATTTCCAGGTCTGGCTGATCTGCCACCGCCGCCGCCGCTGCTGCCTCTGAGGCGCTGGCGTAGCAGGGGCACGCCTGGACAGGAGACAGAGTCAAATGAGACATGAATATGAGAAGGTGAAAGGTGTGGCAGAGAGACATGTGCACTTAGGAAACAATGAGACAGATGGGAGTAGCATATATGAGTTTGATGTAACTGTTATAGAGCGAAAATGTTAACCATGAAGCCTCTTTTCTAAAAAAATAAATGGTCGATAAAGAGTGTAAAACCATTTTGACTAATTTTCAGCATTGCAAATAAAACAAAGTGCGCGTATTCCATTTCAAAGTCTAACTAAAATGAAATGAAATGACCCCTCTACCTTGATGTCTATGGCCTTGGGCAGACCTCCCTTCTTAATCCAGGGGTGGACCGCCATCAGCTCCTTCTTCTGCTCCTCTGAGAAGCGAGGCTGGCTTTTCTGGAGCAGTCTCAGCTTCTTTCTGTCCTCTTCGAGCACTCTCTGGATGTCACTGCAGATACAGGAAACACACAGACACAGCCACGCTCAGTACTCCACCCGACGGTCAGCTGTCACAAGACTTTATGAGGGCTGGGTCGGCAAATAAGCAGGTTGGATGACATATTTTCAATGTTATGAAAACAACCAGCTTTGATTTTTTTTAACTTTCTTAGTTATAAAAGTCCCTACAGCACTGATAACCATCGACAGTCATCTGTTCAGTCTCATTCTAGGTCAGGCACCTCTTATCTACTGACTGTAAGGCTGCCATCTAGTGGTCACTGCAAACCATTTCAGTGTGAGACATGCTCACTGATTCTTGTTTTAGAGACCACAACAGAAAAAAAGCACACCGTAACTAATGCACAAATGAGGCAATGCAACCGCAAAGGAATACAAATACTACAAATCATGCAGTATGACAGTTATCCCTTTTCTGCTGCGCCCGCGGGACAGCAATAGTGTGCAGGGGCAAGCGGCGGTCTTACGAAACACAAGTTAAGGCTTCTTGAGTAAAAGGGCTTATTGCTATATTTAGCGTTGCTGCCTGAAGACAGTGAAACAGTACAAATTGGAGTGCGAACAGAGTAACAGCACAGTCATCACACTTCTGCAGCCCACAACCAGGTTTCCTTGCAATGTGTGTGTGTGTGTGTGTGTGTGTGTGTGTGTGTGTGTGTGTGTGTGTGTGTGTGTGTGTGTGTGTGTGTGTGTGTGTGTGCAGCCAGGGGGCAGAAAACACACAACAGCACTGAGGAGAGCGACAGTGAGAGGAGTTGGGAGGGAGTTTTCAAACACTGCCGAAAACTCAGCCACCCACCCAGCTGATGAATCCTACATACTGCAGGATGTCACTGACTCCAAAACTCTTTTACTCTGTTAGAATTCAATCAGATCAGGGATATTTTATCTAAATAAGCTATAACGACACCTTTCTGATGCTTTCTGCCTCCAGGCCGCACATGCATCCTCCACTGTCTATACACAGGAAATCTCTGTCTTAATATGAATAGGGCAGTCTGCCTGGATGCGTGCTTACCCATAGCCTTCCATCACAAATAGAAGGTTGCTAAACTATCAGTCTACCTACTCCTCACTGGCTACGCCCCGTCCTCCGACTCACCGCGAGGGCAGCTGATAGGTCATCATAACCTTGTCATCAGTGTTGGCCGTGAGCAGCCACAGCGGGTCCTGCCGTACATACTTGATGAAGTGCTCCCTCTGCTCCATCTCCATTGGCCTTCCCTCGCTGCTGCTCAAGTGACCGTTGACCTTCTGGCTGTTCTGGGACGAGTCCACGCTGCCAAAGTAATTGCTACTGTTGTTGCTTCCTGAGAACACCCAAAGAGCACGGTATTATACATCTGAAAAGGTTTTTTTGTACAAAAAGACAAAATATTATAGGATAAAAATACATGTGCCGGTGGATTCTGGGAAGCCTTTTCACACGGTGCTACAGCTCATGGATGTAAATTCTGAAAATACAGTATCTCTGGGTCTTATCTGTAAATTTCTCAGCACATTTCTGCACACTTCCATCTGTAAATCTTATGATCTGGGCTGTATATTGGTAACCACACTTACACTTTTCTTTAAAATTGATTGATTCTGTTCATTTTGGTGTTTTCTACTTTCCATACTTTACCCTTCATCTCAAAACATCCTTAAGTTATCGAAACAGACCTGTTCCGCTGCCGGAGGTCCCGCTGGCCGAGGCTCCACTGCCTGACGTCCTGCTCTTAGATGTCCCGCTGTTGGACGTCCCACTAGCTGAAGTTCCACAGCCGTTGGACCCTGAGCCCATGGACCCTGAGGTGGCTGAGCCAGTGCCTGAGCAGGAGTCCTCGTGGAGAATAATGTCCAACATGTCGCTGGATGAAGAGTTGATGTCACTGTTGTTCCCGTCGCCGCGTGAACTTGTCTGCAAAAACAGAAATATGAAAGGCGTTACCGTTAAAGACAAGCTTGGCTTCATAGCTCTGGCCAACAAGCTGTAGTACTTCCTCCATCTCCTGTATCTGTACAACACAGGTGCAGTGTCATCGGCTGTACTGCATCCTGCCTCTGCACTTTCAGACTCAACTGGGAGAATATGTCAGCAGTGAGCCCGACACCGTATGATTACCATCGCTACACAGCAAGGCTGAGCAAAGTCAGAGGAGGACAGTGACCCTGATCCTTCTGCATGTGATCTACGAGTATAATGCAGCATGGAACATCATTTATGTGTAGCATTCATGTGTAATAGAAGGTAGCTGCAATTGTTCCTGGTCACGTCAGTATAATATAACACAGAGGAAACGTTTTTCCACAGGTTTTTATGCTAGAATTAGCTTCCACTGCTAACACTGTGAATGCATGGCTTCAGCTTTGGTATGGTTCTTGCATGCAAAATCAAAGCGTGTATGTGCATACAATCATCCATCCAGTACAAGTGTAAACAATAATAGTTTTTCACGTCTTATGATAAAATGTCTTTGGCAATTCGTTTAACTGGATAGACAAGAACACTGCAAGATTAAAAATGCTATTCACAAAAGGAAAATAAGGGAGACTGTTACAGGTATAACTGACATATGGCATTGGGGAGGAATGGGATTGGACAAGTGTGGAGGTTTTCTGATGATTCGCCTACCTCTTTGCTGCAAGCCCTCAGCCTAGAGAACACTTTATCCCAAGACAAACGCTCACAGACACAGGACGTGCCCTCGTAATACAAGGGTCCAGGTGGACCAAGGAGACTGAGAGATGGCTGAAGGGTGTAAGGGATAACATTATGTGTTAACACCCCGGGCCACATTTCATCCGAGGAATCTAGACTGACTTGACTTTACACATGGCATAGCAATACAATAGCAAAAAGTGCTGCACTTAAATACAGTGAATAATGTGGAGGAATCGCTGTGACGATGACATTAAATCCTGAAAGGCTGAGAGACATATGAACGGATGGCTCGGAGGAACATGTCACAGCCTGTCCACAGGAGTTCAAACAACCCACAATGACTAGTTCAGCGAGGCGCTGACATTTTTATCCTGCCAATTTACGAATGTTACAGGTGAAGGAAATCAGTCAAAGGCAGCGAGGAGGCTTATGGGAAAAGGAAAAGGAAAGAAAAACAAGAGGAAAGACGAAATCAAACCAAAAGGGGTTTGCTCCTTGTTTTTACCTGCTTCAGCTCCCTCTCCTTGGCCTGGCTGCCACTTGCTCCTTTCTCCCTTTCAGCCGCATTGTTCCCTTGTCCTCCAGAAGAGAGCACTGTGCTGTCCTGCCTGTCCACGGACAGCTCCAGCTCCAGCAGGTTGAGAGGTGAGCTGCAGCGAGATTGGAAAAGGGGTGGGGAAGCCGGGCCTCCGCCTCCTCCAGACTGTGGAGTAGAGGAGCGAGACTGGCCCTCCATGGGGGCCTTTGGGGTTTCCGACGATGGGGGGAAGAAGAACGATGGAGTCACATATGTTGCTTGAGGAGCGAAGTGGTTCTGGGCATTGAATTGGGTCTGAACAGTGAAGGCAGGTGGAGCCGTGAAGGGGACTTGGCCTGGAAAGGCAGGCTGACAAAAAGGCTGCATTTGGGTGGGGAAGCCGCCAGTCTCTGCGTGGTACACTGCCTGTTGTGGTGGCAGCCCAGTGGCCATTGGAGGGTACACATAGTTGGGCAGCACGAGAGCCACAATGGGGGTAACCATGGGGGCGGTGTAGGAAGCAGGATGGATGGATGACGGGCAGGGAGGCGCCTGGGTGCCCTGGCTGTCCCTACAGTTTTGTAGAGTGGCATCTGTGCGGGGAGCTTCGGAGCTGGCTCGGGGGTAAACCTGCAGGGGGTAGCCTGGCATCACGGAGGGGTAGGCCATGGGAAAGGTTGACTGCGAGGTCTCAGAGGGAGACCAAGAGGTCGGGTTAAGGCCTTGGTTTAGACGAGGAGGCCTCAGGTGTTGTTGTCTGTGATGGGACACCGTGCTGTCCGAGGACTCGATTTGCTTCGCTCGCTTTGACTTGGTCTTCTTAATGCGTGTGCCCCGCCGCGCAGCGGGCTCTGCGCCCGGCTTGCTGGATCGAGCAGGAGGTGCAGCTACAGGTAAGAGAGGATAAAAGAGAATTGCTGGAGTAATTTGTGAATCAAGTATACATGCAAGTATGGGTTCAGAGAGTAAGAGGGAAAATTCCCACATGGTTAACACCTGAGTCACTTATTTTTGGCCATAGAATGGAAACTTTGTACACAACAAAGTAATGGCAGAGATCTGAGACCACAGTGACGCACGTACAACAAACCACAGTCAGGCTGAAACACAAGCAGGTTAGAAGATCACAGACAGGATGTAAACAAGCCAGTGGTCTGGCTAAATGATCTCAACCTCTTTATTTGAAGTCAACCTCAAAGTAGACACGAGTGAAATGTTAGTAGTTATGCAAAATAATGTTAACAACTGGTAGTCTGGGTAATAATTGGACCATTTGCTTGAATCTGGCTAACCTAAGCCCGTGTGATCATCTGACCTCTTGTGTTTCTTGATCTCAGCAATTAACTTGGTGCGTAAAATCTTATAATCACAGATGAAAACTATAAAAAGAATTGCCCTGCTGTAATAAACCAGCATTGCACTTGTGATGTGTCAGCACAGCGGACAGACGCACCATCGCCGGCGATCTGTTCTTTTTGGCGCTCCAGGTACTGAGAGCAGTTTGCCTTGAGCGCTGTGAGCCCGCGAAGTTCCCTGAAGCGATACAGGAAGGCCTGTTCCTCCTTCTGCGTATGAGCTGCCAAAACCTGCTTAGTCAACCCCAGCTTCTTGTAGGACTCCCTCTCCTGACTTGGAGGTGAAACAGCAGAGGGAGGCGGTGGCGGCCCGTTGTTCTGACCGGACTCTACTGTCTCTCCTGTTCCCGGGATGTCCTCTATGATCTCTGTACGGATGACAGCGGAGAAAGCATTTGAACACACTGAAGATCAACGAGAGGTCCGGTTTTATGCTCTACAACTTATTTCTTTTTCTTTATGACATTTTTACTGCAAAGTTCTGTTTGCAATGTGTGCACCCTCCACAGATGGTGCGAGCTATTCTATAAATAGGTGTGTACGGCGCATGGCGAAGAGAAGAAGGCCTCAGCCTTAGCAGCCAGCAGATTTCTGTGTTTATGTTAGTTTAAAATAAGGTCCGATCAAATGGTAATGGTGAACTCTGCCAGGCTTTTCATTGGAGGAAGGCTGTGAGTCTGACAAAAACTGCACCCACAAGATCAAGAGGACAATGAAAGAGGGGCCCTCACAGTCAAACACTGTAGTGTAGCATAACAGACATTATTCACTTACACACTTTACATGTTCGCGCTATCATGTGGTCAGTTTGGCCTGGAGTCTGGTTCATCCACCAGCTAAAATGGTCACTACCGCACCTTTTGATTCGTGTTTTACATCTACTGTATTGTAGATTTCCTATAGCAATTTGTACAGTTTTGTTCTGCCTTTCTGTTCATCGTCAAGAGCAGCTTCCCTGACACCCGCTACTTTGCTCGCTGCATCATGTGAGCCGTTGAGTACTGTGGGCCTGTGGTGCTGTGATAGCTTTATATTACAAACGTGGTTTAATTACATGAGACTTGGATTATTATTGCTCTCGCCAATTCTGTCCAACTTGATCAACTGTATAATGCTGTATTTTTGAGCTAATTTTAACGCGGTTGATAAAACTTTGGCTGCATACAAACAATGACACAAATGGATTATTGTCATTATATCATCATATTTTGGGCAAATGTTTGCCCATTTGAACAGAACTAAAAATGTTGCATTGACAGTGCTGTGAAAAACCATTTGCCCCTTTCCTGATTTCTTCTGATCCTGCACATTTGACGCTCTAGGTGGCTGAAGAACTTCCAATAAAATATGTTACTGATGCTTGAAATCTACAACTAATAATGCAGTTGCTGCTGCTTTCAGGGTGTAACCTGTCATTATGTTTCAAGAGGCCAGCACCTTTTGACTGGCATCGTTGCATAACAAATATGCAACAAAAGACGAAATCGGTCTGGAAGGAAATACTTCTTCACGACACTGTACCTGACTCTGGTTGAAGTTTCTTGTCTCCAACATGCACTATGGTGCTACTGTAGCTACATTGGCTGGTTATGGACACCACACTTTCTGGTTTGTTAGGTACGGGTAGGGGCAGCGAAGTGCCCACTACCGCTGTGGCCGTGTCACTGGACTTTTTGTCTTGAGCATCCAAAGCGGAGAGACCAGATTGATCCTTCAACAAGGCTGGTTCTGCCAAAGAGAACAGAGAACAAGAGATACTGACAAAGAACAGGCAATCTGAGAGAGAAGTTTAAAGGCCATAAGGCTTTTAGAGGCTGTAGCTTGGTATGATGAGGTGACAGTAAGTGTCTGACAGGCTTTCATGGTAGGAACTGAAGTGGTGAAACATACCCTCAGACACCTGCATGCTCTTTGATCCTTTCTGTTTGCCGTCATCGGAGTTAGAGGACGTGGTGTTAGAGGAAGACTGGCACTTCCTCTTGATGGTGATGGGAACATTGCAGGTCTCCAGGTACCTATAGGAATCATCACAGCAGCAGTTATCAGTTGTCAGCACGTGGAGAAGCATTTTAAGGCTGGGGTTTTCCATTAAAAAAAAAAAAAATTATGGGTCATTTGATAGAAACTGTACTTTTGTAGCATTTCTGCTGGTTTCTATGGTGGATAACCTATAAAATTGAAGTGTCCTACACAGGTTAACCCAGGATGAGGCCATCATAAAATCACGTCTCTGTACCTGACAACACTGTCCAGACAGCTGATCTGTTGGTAGGAGTAGACAGTCTGGTCGTTGATGGTCATCTCCTCCTGGAAAGAGGACCTACTGTCCTCCATAGCGGCCCCAGTCTCCCTAAAGTTGAGAGGAGCTGCTGATTCTTTGGGCCGCACCACCGCTGGGCTCTTCTGTACAGACCCTACTGGAGGGAGGCCAGGAGTTAGACACACGTTCTCACCTGTTTACACACAAATATTCAGGCACTTATCAGCTGGACTTACTGCCGCTGCTTCTCTTGTTGTCTGGTTTGGTCGTCTGCTGCTCCTGGCTCTTCTGGAGGTGAATCCCCTTACAGATTTCCTGAAAAGTTCGCTGTGAAATAGAGACACAAGACTCAAGAGCCAGAACAACATCTGTTAAAGACATCGAGACTCCCCAGTCTGTTCTATCAGATTTCAAATATAATTGAGGCTTTTCAATTAAAAAAATGCAGTAATATACAATAAATTTGGACCAAATTTAGCTTGGTTACATAAACACTGTAACTCCCACCTGGGCTGATCTCTAAGTATTTGGGTTCACTCACAGGTCTGGCTTTGCTGATCACTTCCTCCTTCATTTGTCGGGTCTTGCTCTCGATGCCGTTGTCAAGGCTCTCGCTGGAGGAGGTGACCCCCAAAAGGTGGTCGTTTCTGTTCAGGCTGTCGTAGCCACTGGACCCACTGCTATGGACGGGCTGATCACAGATAAAAAGAGGGATGAAAGAAGAAGTGTTAAAAAGGCAGAGGCGACGTAGCGCTGCCTGAAATAATCCCCGTGTTGCTCTCCTTTTTTCTTTTTAGTTTCTTTTGGGTCCTTTTTGAAGTTTCCACCCTGTTGAGTTCTTTTACTGAAATGTTTTTATTTGATTTTGTCCTTTTTTGGGAAGCAAGATGTTGCTCTAATCTCGCCGCTATATATATCAGCATTTTCATCTCATCTTTGATTCATTTCATTGCTGCTAGCTTCCATGATTTATCACGGTTTAAATAAATTAACTCTTCTTCGATACCACGAGTCCTTGATTTTCTCTTGATTTCCTTGATTTTTCTGTCTCACCTGCAGCAGGAGCCGATGGATCTGCTCGGTAACCTCCTGGATGTCAGAGTCCATGGACTTCGTCTCAGCTACAGTGGACATCGGGGGCACGAAGACATCTTCATTCACGGGGCCCCTGACATACAAAAAAATACATCAGCTGATCATCTACTGGTCCACAAATGTCTTTGTATATATGTTCAAAGAGTGGCTTAGTGATAGCCACTATGACAGAGTGTATATCAGCTTAGACATCACAGCGCAGCAATACTCACATGCGCACTTTGTGTCTCCCGATAATGAAGGAGACCTTGCGGCTCCAGGGGTTAACGAAACTGGACCAGCTGGTATCAAGAATGATGTATTCTCCGTTTCGTGCGCAGAAGCGGATGGATGAGTGGTCAAATGGTTGCCCTGCGTATTGAAGAACTGCAGAGAAAGGCAAAATAGGGCAGTCAGATCATGATGGGGACAGATTTCCACAAGAAAGTCTGCCATCATCTCTACTTCACTCTGTGGACTCACTCTTTCTGTGAATGGTCAACATTATCTGCCGGTCACTGGGATGCAGGTGGAGGAGGACCGGTGTGCCAATCAGGTCTTGGGGGAGGTACCCGAGGAGAGGAACCGCCCTGATGCACACAAAACACAAATGGTTTGTTAATCGTCCTCCAACCGTTGGGTGATTTACCTGCCAATTCTCCAAACTGATAAAAATAAAAACATTGCTGCCGTGGCTCACCTCTCATCCACATCCTGAAACACACAACTTGGAGTGTGCGTGGTGGTGAAGATGCGTTTGTCTGTGGGAATTCTGGGCGCTTTAAGAAAGAGAGAAATGTTTAAGGTTTGTGCCCTCTCAAATACAATTGGGACTTAGTTAGAAATCTGGGTTGGTTGGTTATCTGGGATATATGAATGGATTATATATTATCTACTTTAAAGTAAAAAAATATACTATATACATTAAGTAATAGGCCATAAAACACTGAACAACCCATTTTTGTGGAGTCACTGAAATGGCCTCTGTAAGTTTGGTTCTTACCATCGTAACCAGAGTGAACTCTCTCAGCCAACAGGAGGCAGCAGAACTGGTCCTCAGCATGGACTGTGTCTTGGACCTTCATCCGGTAAGGTGTCATGCGGAAGGGATAGTACTGCAGATTGCCCTCACACTCCTTACCACCGCTGGAAATCACCAAAAAAGGAAAGTGAAACCAACCCAAATCAAACAAGGACTTTTTGTTCCATTTAGGTACAAGTTTCACAAACAACCTCCGTCCAGGCTTGTGCATGTTAGATTTCACGTTATTGAACACAAGGGGGCAGTGGTTAGCTATTTTCCATTATTATCAGTGCACAATCAGTGAGTGAGCAAATGTAGATATGTGTAATGATATTTCTGCAAAGCATGGTCATTTTTACTTCAGGTGATGTAAAATAAGATCAGAACGACAATTAGATTAAATGTTTTAAAGGGGTTGGAAGTCAATGGAAACTCCCTACAGGACAGTACAGTAAGGTGTGGGTGTTTTAAATGTGTGTGTGTCTGCCAATATGTATAACACTGACCTGGAAAAAGCATCTCATTAGAGTTTACAAGCATATGATGTCACAAACTGATTGAAAAACATCTAGAGTGGAACAGAAATATGAATAAAAACTACAAACAGGTACGAGCAGCAGATGGCCCGACACCATGTTTGAACCAACACCCACCTGATACGACAAAAGAAGGATTTCTCCTGCATGCAGTCAGACGGGGATGACTCTGAAACGGGGAAAAGAAATGTTTAAATGCAGGAGCAACACGATCCGGTCGAATGCCAGTCAGGGTCTCAGCCGCCACAGGTGGTCAAGCTTTGATTAATTCCATTTAAATGGAATGAATTTAAACCGAGTCGAATCTTATTTAGCCAAAATATTTCCAGGCACTGGAGAATAAATCACAACAGAGGAAGTGCAGAACAGGGTCTGATGTGTAGAAAGGATTTAAAGTAACAAGTCAATCTAGGCATTGCCAGATAAACTGCAGAGGACATAATGAGATCTCTGCATCATTTATCTGGCTTTCCTACTTCGCTTCAGCATCTGAGAGAGCTCAGTCTATTCTATCCAGCTGAAGTAAAACGAGTAAATGTATTCAGTTCCCTGAAAGACTGAGGCCAGGTGAACTTCATCATGCATATGTTGATGGCAGCCTGTCCTTCACTGACTTATTGGATCCCATTCACCGTCATTTCTTTCTTCAATACATTATCTTATGTACGCAAAGTACTTTGAAGAATACTTCCAGAGAGTGTGAGTGGTCTTCCCATATCATGTCATCCTCCTTAATGATTACAACTGATGCCTAAAGACTACTGTGTCTGCAGAGAGCCATGAGGCTGTTACATATGTACCTGCTCCAGTGCACATGCTCCAGGAGGGGAGGCGGTAAGGCGTTGTGAAGCTGTAGAACACGCTAACATCCTGCGGCGTCAAGAACTCCACGAACTTGGTGTTCTTGAACACATCTCTTTTGCAGTTGAGGATGGAGGCGGCCTGATCAGAAATGTAGACAATCCTTCCTGTGTTGAGGGAAACTGCTACTGCAAAAATGTCCTGTTGAAGAGACAAAATCCGAATAGTGTGATAAATGAGAAAATCAACTACTCAAACTATTTTTGTTCAAAGCACAACGCCTGTAGGTGCAGCTAAAAACATCTATTATTTTAAAGATAATTCAATGACTCACGTTGTTTTTGAGGGTGTATTCAGATGTAATGCTGTCTATCTCCTCTATCGTATAAGAGGACACATCCAGGCCTGAAGGTTGGCTGTCATTGGTCATCAGCAGCTGGTAATACTCCTCATTGGCTGCAAAACATGCAATGGTTTTATCAAAGCCTGGTCGCAACAGAACATATAAACTGATACTTTAAAGAAAACAACACTGACGAATCTGGGTAAAAAGTCCAACAAAAAGATGACGTATTCAGACTGAAGTCACAGACATTTTCTCATGATGTCTCATGTCTCAGCGCTCCGCTAAAATGCGTCATATTCTGCAATAACCAGACTGTAATGTACAGCCCGTTTAACCGCTACCCGCCCATTTCCAGCTGTAAACATTTAGCCAGGGTACAATTAAACCTCTGCATTACCCGTGAAACTGCCTACAAAATGTTCCCTGCTGCACAAATTCATGTCATTTCTTTTTTGGATCTCATCTAGCCACTAAGTCTTGCGGTACAAATAACAGCTGCATTCATGAATTTTACTCATGAATGTAGCTAAACTACAACCAAACCACAGGAAATCAGTGTGTAGAGGAGAAAGGATTTTACCTTCAACTTGTTTGACACAACGCAGCGCGTACTTGAGGGTGTTCAACGTGGTGGATTTGTTATTGTGTCTCTTCTCAGCGGGCAGATGAAGCTTCAGCTCTTTCAGAGTTTTAATCACCTCCTTCTGGGTCTTGGCTTTGGCAGACTCCTGACTACTGCAAATTGCACAATAACACAAGTGCACCACGGCAAGTGAGATGGTGCAACAAGAAAAACAGTCCCTCAAAAATAGATGAAATAATGGAAATAACGGACGACTGCAGACGTGTGTCGGACGAGTGTCACAGTGGTGGTCGGCAGACTAACCTGCAGCCGCTGGTTGATGGGTTGTCCTGCTCTGAGCTCAGCAGACTGAATGCATTTGAACTGCTGGGAGGAGATGGACTGTGGGAGTTCGAGCTGTGGAGGAGAGAAGGATAAATAAAATAAATAAAGTTAGACACAAAGCATTGCTATATTATCAGAGTCAGACTGATTTTCTCTTCATCCCTTAATGAAAGTTTAATAATGACTCAAAGTCAGACAGCAGACTGGGAACAAAGTGTTGCCATAATTGTCTGATATTTCTGAAGCACAAATTTCACAAATGCATCTCCCTCTCAGCCAGCTGACACACTTGATGTTGCTAAGGTGCTCAAGTTACCAAATAATACAATACACAAGTACACTCCATCTCACCACATGGGTGCTGTTAATGCGAGCCTAAAAAAAGACCTGGTGATTTCTGCCTTTGTGGAAGTCAATGGGGGACAGCGCGCACACAGCCTCACCTCTCATTTAGGAGCCGGGCTACAAAAGAAACCACTCTCTAAGCCTGAGGTCAGTCTCACCTCCTTGAGGACTCTGCAGCTGAAAGGGTGCATAGCAGGAAAGCACCAAAACAGCAAGAAGTAGGAGCCTAAATACAACTGGGAGAGAGGGCACAGCTAGACAGTCTGGGGCTGCTGAAAACAGCACATAAAGCACACACACCTGCCCAAACATACTGGCAACTGCAGTTTGCTGGGCTGACGGTGGCCGGTTGGAAAATTAAAACATGTCACCAAACCTTACTATGCATAACCTGCTTACCTGCTAAGAATAGAAAACACCTCTTCAAATAGCCCGTCTAAGTAAAAGGAGGTATCTAATCTATTAAATATAGCCTTCAGCGCTCAAGAAACAAACTGGTTTTAGACTGGGTTGTCTGAACATGTATTAGAGTGAGACATAGAAACAGCTAATCACGGTGGGCTAATTGACAGTGTGGTAGTGAGTCTGAGGGCCGCCTCTTGTGCCACTCAGAGGGCTCAACGCGGCTGGCGGGCGTCGAAGATGTCAAGACCAGAGTTCCATACAGCATGCTAATTTTTCAGGATACACTGCAGTGTGTTCACGCTGGAAGAGTGGCAAAACGATGCACATTAAAGTAAGTCAGTCTGCACGCTAAATCTGCTGTGCTTTGGAGTGTGCTGATGTACATTGTTGTCCCACAGTGCGACGTACAAAGGACATAAAGGAGCTCCTCGCAGCTGCTAAAAATGGACAAAATTACAAATGGCCAGGAGGACAAGCTAAAACTAACAAGAGTGATAAACAGTTAATAGTTACAGCTGTGCTGCAAAGACAGGTTTATCAGAAGTGTTTGTCACCTTCTGTATGAATTAGAACTGAGTAAACGACTGCGTCTCAGGAGGCAGAGCAGTCTTGCACTTATCAGGAGGTCAGTGGTTCGATCGCTGAGCCCCTGCAGTCTACATGTCAAAGTATCCCTGGGCAATTCACTGAACCCCAAATTGCTACTAGTACTGTGCTTTTGGTGTGTGTGTGTGTGTGTGTGTGTGTGTGTGTGTGTGTGTGTGTGTGTGTGTGTGTGTGTGTGTGTGTGTGTGAATGGTTAATGCTTGTGATGAGCAGGTGGCACTTTACTGCAAAGGTGTGAATGCTGGATGCTCGTGCTGTAAAGCGCTTTGATTGGTCGGCGAGACTAGAAAAGCACTATATGAATGACGTCCATTTACTCGCTGCACAGAAGAGCGATTCAGAGGCTCCAGAGAATCAGTCACTAAAACGCACACCTGTACTTTTAGCCAATTTAATTAAAGTCCACGACCTGTGCATCTGTGACAGCAACGTAACAAAGTTCAATTAAAACGGAGGACAGGCAGCCCGCATGTGTGTGTATGTAGACCGCTGTATTAGCTCACATCCTAATCCAAAGACTATAAACAGCTGTGAGATACTGACTCACCAGGGCTATATCTCAGGTTACTATGTATAACCTGCTTACCTGGCTTAGAATAGAAAACACCTTTACAAATAGCTCCTCAAAGTACAAGACGGTCTCTAAGTCTATCAAATATAGCCTTCAGTGCTCAAGAATGCACCAGCTGTTCAGTAGGCCATTTTGGCACCGCGATAGTCCGTCAGGAGAGGAAACATGCTCCCAAAAGGGAGATCTCAAAGAGGCAGAGGAGTTTCTGCTTTGGCCTCGGGTGCAAGAAGCTTTTCTGGTCGAGGTGGCCTTGTTTAGAAATCAGCAGTACGTGTCAGTGTCTCATTACATTTCGAAGCGTTTTTCCATTCTGCATGCTGATTAGAAACAAACTGAAGGACAGCAAATGAAAATTATAATTGCATGACAGACTGTTTGTTCTGGATGAGAGAGACAGCGTTTTAATTTCCTCAATATTCACTACTCACCACAGTCAATTTCTCATTTGACTACAAACAAAACAGCTACACTGAGCTGAGCTCAGGTGTGTGTGTGCTCGCGTGTGTGTGTGTGTGTGTGGCCCACTGTCTTAGCCTACAAGCTTATCCAATAGACTAACATCAGCAGCTCTCAAGAGACACTGACTCATCTTTCAGATACAACATGCTGCTATAAATAACAGGCTTAAATGACTTAGTATAGACACAACATCCACAAACACTCTCTCCAAGTACAAACAGAGACCTAATTCTACCAAGTAGCCATCGGTTTATAACGTACATGTGGGTAACGGTCAGAGTTTTAAACGGCTCAAGCTCTAGAAAGCTGTATGGGGACTGTAGGTGACTCTCATTTGGCCTCTTCGGGACATTGCTTTGAAGTCATGCCTGTGCAGAATTAGCTTTTTCTTTGGGGTCATTGCCCTTCAGGACAATAAGTAATTTCCCTTGCATACCCTTAGCATGACGCCGCGGCCGCCACGCTCCGTGGCGTGGATGTGGTGTTTCTGGCATCGCGCAGAGTTTGGCTAACAGCGAATCTAGCCTCTAGAACGACAGCCAAAAAGCTCCGTTCTGGTCTCGTCAGAGCACAGAAACCTTCTTCTCTCCCACATGCCTTCTGTTCTGGCAAATGCCAGCCCAGATGTCGAGTCAGCAGTGGCTTTCTGTTTGTCACTCGCCATAAAGCGTTTTCTATTTGCACTGAATTTGAATACATTATCGGGTTATAACTTCTGCTGATCAGTGTCACAAACACCTTGCTGCATCCACTGTGACTGTAATAGAATAACACATGAAGCAAAAAGTGTTTTCAGAGACATTTTTTTCCTCTTTCCAGCCTTTGTGTGAAACATGTCGCGAGCATTTCTCTGCACTGAACGCACAGAGAAAAAAAATGACTGATATAGATCTTCTCATGTGACAGTAATCAACCACATTATTCGCACTAATACGACCACAGATGGAAAACAGACGGTGGGAGTCGGAGGAGAAGAAAAAAGTTAACAAGAGAGAGATAGAGAGTTAGGAGCTGAGGGAGTGGTTTACAAAAAAAAAATGAGAACAAAAGGTTAGAAGTTCAAGCGAGGGAGGGGTGAAAGAGAGAAATAAAGAAAGAAACGAATGGGAGAAGCAGTTAACGCCGTCCCACGGGAAGACGAGGGAGGGAGGCGGCGGGTGTGAGATCAATGCACGATACTGGGAGGAAGAGGGAGTGGACTCAAAAAACAGGCAATGCCGTGGACGGGTGAGGTAAGAGAGGCCGGGCTGAAAGCGAGAAATCTGTGCAAATCTGCTTGTCCCGCCCACTGATAAACAGACACAAACACTGTGCTGCCATGGCTACAACAAGGAGTTGGAGAGCGTGACCCAACCCGTCTGGCATTCAGAGCGAGCCGGCCTCCTGGATGACATCAATCCAGTCTTCCTACTGGGAGCGACAGTCATTTCATTTTTTCCACCCGCCCCGGCTGCCTCCTGGGCAGACTATATTGTGTCTGAGTTTGTCCCATCTGCAATCGCAGCCCTGAACAAAAGGCCTCACTGACACTGCTGTAAGCTGGGATGTGCGAATGTAGACATGAAGGTTGTCCGTGTCTGTAGGTTCCTGGGTTGTAGATGTAGACACAAGATGTATTGAGATCCATGTGCTGCCAGTCATTGAGGCAGAGGGGAGGGATTCAAAGAGCTAGTTTGGTACGAGTTACTGTGACTAAGAGGAAGGACGTGCTAAGAGTCAAGCTCGTCAGGGCGGCAAGCTAGCTCTGACCACAGCTACCTTCACTTAATCAGTGCTGACTGGGAAGACAGAGGCAGAGTTTTGCGCTTAGCAACTTATAAACTGCCAACAACCACCAACAACTGCATCTGCCGGAAGCAACACAGGAGTAACTCGTATGCAACATGACATCTGGTTCAGGGAGTGATAACATCATCGTGGTAAGACGGAATGATCAATTCATCTGGCCTGAGTCCAAGTCATGGTCAGAGAAAATTGACGGAGCGGGTTCGCATCACTGTGGCCTTGGCTCACTCATCCACTGACGTTAGTCGACAGTGATAAAAGCATCCGATGCTGATGGCTGAATCCATTATGACCAGACTGTGTTGGTGGAAGGCAAAACGGACATGATCTTTCATCATTTATGCCATGAGATGTCAGCAAACATGAATATGTCAAAGCTACAAGGCCGAAAGGAAGAGAAGTGAAGTGCAGCAAACTTCATTTTGTCTGTAATCAGGGACATTTATCAGCTATGACCCATTTCTGTGAGCCATGACTGCTGTGATTTGGACTTATTTGTTGTATTTATCTTTTCTGCTGATCTGCTGGTGGATGCCTTCAGATATGGATTGGTGCTGGCACTGCGACGCAATCAGTGCAAATATCCCTGCATATTTAATGCTTTATACTCCTTGTGTGCTTAAGTTTGTTTTATAATGCTGCGGCTGAATCAGCAAACCTCATTTTATATGCAGCTTTTGACCAGAACGAGGAGAGTACTATGCTTATGAAACAGCTTCTCCGTGTAAACTGTGTGAGCCTCTCCGGTTCGAAGGCCTAACCTTTGGTCTTCACACCATTCAATACCTCCTGCTGCTGGCTGTCCTGTGTGTCCTTCTCATCAGAGTTTTGGTATTACTTAGCTGAGGAGTTTCAGTTTGGACAGAAAAGACAATTTGCTTGTAAATGATTGCATTCGATTTTTAGTTCCCAACCTTTTTGGAAGCAAAGAGGGTCAGAGAGTGCAGACCAGACCAAACGCCACTCCAATCTGCACGATACAACTGCAGAAAATCAAATGGAATTTCTCCAAAGAGGCAGAAACACTTTGGAGTAAACAATCGTATCCATCTTTGTTTCGAAGCAGCAGAGTGGAGAACAGTGGCTCCCCGCTCTCCTCCTCCTCTACACTCACAATCACAGTCAACATGCCAAACAAAAACAAAAAGAACAGGCTCAATAATGCCTCCATCGTTCCCACAGTCGCCACTGACCTCTTGTTGCTTTCAGAGGACTCGAGCAGTGCCGAGTCTTTGCTGTTGCCGTTGGAGCTGCCCGTTGACTCGTGGCCGTGGCTCTCATTGCCATGACTCTCGTTGCCGTGGCTTTCGTTGCTGTGGGATTCGGTTCCGCTCCCGCTGGACCCACTGCTCTTCATCTCCACGTCCTCCTCGTGGGGTCGGGAGCGGCCGCTCTTGCGATGGTTGTGTGGTGAGGCTGGAGGGTCCTGGCCGCTGCTGTCGCTGCCCTCCGATGGGAGGCCTAGGTCGGGCCCACCTTGGCTGTACCCGCCCATCCGGTGCAGCTGTGCCATGGAGCTGCACGAGGTGGACACTCTGCACCCCGAGGCCCCGTCCTCATCCTCTAGGACCGGAAAGCGATAGGGCTTGGAGTCTGAATCTTCTGACATCAGGAGCAGTGCTGGCCTGGGCTTGTTCCAGGTTAATTAAATGGATGATGAAAGAACACAATTACCCCATTTTCACCAGGGCGTTGCCGCAGTGAATGAGAGAGGAAGCAGATTGATCTGTTGAGGGAAGGGGAGTATTGTTAGTAATGAAGTAATGCTTATCCATTGCAAGTTATGCATATTTAGAAAACAACATTCAGCAGTAGAAATGTCCTCACTGTTGGCTCCTCAGTCCTCACAGTGCAGCAAGTACACATAAGCATGCACACAGTTGAGATATCTTTGAGAGATATAAATCGATGCTTCACCAGTCCTCCTTCAAAAAGGGGTCTTTTCGTCTTTTGCCTGGTGTGATATCAGAGCTTGTGGCAGGGTTTAACCCTTGACTGCTGCAGAGCTCTGCAGGTGCCTCTCTGATGTACAGTGAAAAGGCTCTCTAGCACAGACAGTGTGGCCTTTGAGAGCAGTCGGTCTGACCCATCTGAACTCTGCAACCCTTTCAAAGATCATTCACCCTGGGACACATAAAACACTAAACCGCGTTTATCTGAATGCCACTATAGGTTACTAGCCATCAGTGTGAAACTTTGGTCCCGTTTTCTGTGGCTTCAATTACTGTGATGCAGCAAACCGGAGTTTAAACGTGTGATAAACCAGCGTCATCTTAGATAATGATGCTGAACAAGTGCCAGATTTCAGCACAATGAGAAAGAGGCACACGTAACACGTCTGTTCAAACCAACCATTGTTGGGTAGATCTTCCCAAAGATCTGGTTACAGGAAGAGACACGTATTACATTTTTGGGAACATCAACAGTAGCACGTTCGGAATAAACACAAGGAAAACTGGGAAGTAACCGCGATTGGAGGTAGAAACTCAAATGTTTTCACAGCTCCTCTATGGAAAAAGACATTAGAGCAGTGGCAGAACTGTATGTGAAGTGATCACAGGGAAACACTGTGCAAAAATAGGACTAACAAAAACAGAACAGGAGTTATACATACTTTAGAACAAACCCATCTCGTTCAGATGAAAAAGTAAGAGGCCCTGCGTCAGCGCATAATGATATAGAATTATGATAATTACACGAGTGTGCTGGAATGTAACCCACGCTTCCTGTGATTGTATCTGCAGCGCTTTTTATTCCGCCTCAACATATTCACAGTAAAGTCACCAAATTGAATTCTGCATTTCAGTTTGAATTTAATGACACAAATATTTGTCTGACCTGTTAATTATGGTCAAACAAGCCTTCTCTCACATAATCCTATGTCTGGGCAACATGCTAAGGTCACATGAATACCACAAGCCCAGGTCTCTGTGGATCACCTCCAGCTTGGCTGCCTTCCAGGGATAACCTCACTAAGCGCTGACATGCCTTCTTCTCTGACCTGCTATGGAACAATTCCTATTTTCTCCTCAGAGGTCAAACACCTCAATGTCCTCCTCGATTCACCTGCTCTCTGTGGGGATGTGCGTATTTCGTCTAATCAAGTTAGTCTAAGAGTCAAGCCCATACAAGCACAAGCAAAGTTTTACGTAGGCCCCTCTTGGTGTGACGCTCACACTGTGCTGATCTGATGAGGGTCGGCTGAGAGCTTTGACTTTGTGCGTGCACCGTATGTGTGTTTCATATGCATCCTCCCCTATGTTGCAAAAAGGACTGAGGATCACAGAAGCAAAAATGACTCAAACTGGCAATTGGCAAACAGTAAGTGAGGAATGGTAGTAGTAAAATGTTTCCATTAATAATTAATCAATCTGTTGGCCCTTTCAGAGACCAGTGAGTTCACAATCACCAGTCTGCTTATCTGGGTCAACATACAGGGAAATTACAGAGTCAAGACGAAACCAGGTTTCTATAGTCTGGAGACAGTGAGACAATAGATGAAATTTTCTGCTGAATAGGATAAAAAGCCACATAAGAAATCTGCTATTACACATAATGGACCATCTCACTGAGAGATATTACTCAGCCAACACATCGTTCATGATGAACAATCAGCATAAAGCTCGAGCCGGGGGGGGGGGGGGATTTTGGTGCACAGAGAAGTTTTTTTTGGCAGCTTCAAAGTCTGGTCCAAAGTTAAGAGCTGACCGCCAGTGTGGCTGATATTCATAGAGTCCAAGAGTTCACGAGTTACCAGCCGCAGTAACTGCCAGACATTCAGCTCATTAGCTCGTTATCACGCTAAATCTGCTGGCTTGATACCAGCAGACAGGTCAGAGAGCGAAAGACTACTTAAAACATGGATCCTACAGTGATGCTGCAGTTGCACCAACACTACCTGGACCTAAAGAGGGAGCATCAGGTGAGGGTCTCTGCACTTCACTAAAATTTAGCCCGGTCACAAACATTGATTGAATGTAGGGTTTTCTTGGTAACATTTGTGAATTAAAGACAAAATGCAGACCGATGTAAAAGGAGCTGAAGGTGTGCGGTACGAAGCACATGACACATGACAGGTTCGCAAAGTTTCTCTTGCCTGAAGGGTAATGAACGATAAAATCCATGAACATTGTGTTTAATACACAACATTTACTTTTTGACCCCCTGTGACGATTTCTGAAAACAGTCTCTTTATGGCCAATTTACCTCTGCAGTGAGGGCGACTTCAACACCTGTGATTATTCCTTTATTCCTGTCATTAACTTAACCTTTTTCATCCTGCTGAGCTGCTGCAGGGTATGAAGCGGAAGACGAGAGCGACATGGATTTCCTGTGTCCCTACTAAGAAACCAATCATCATTTGAAACTGAGCTATCTCACAGGAAGCTCGACGTGGACTCTTCTCCAGCATGTGATTCTGCTGCGGCGTCACTTTTTCATCCACTATCACTAGTTTTGCATGATCTATAAACATGGAGCACAACACTTTCAAACCAAAGTTATGATGCTATTCCTGACCTGTCTATGAAGTCACATCCGAAACTGAGGTAGGTACGGGAAGCAACAGGTGGCTAACAAGGTAAGATTAGAAACATAACACAATTACAGGTTATATATTACTCCTCTTGTGGCCCTCCAGTCATTTTAATGCAATCAAAAAATCATTCTGGGGTTTCATGGGATTACACAGAATCTTTAACTGCTGGGGACATGTTGCTCACTTGGCCTTTCTGAATCTTGAAGACATTAAGAAATCATTTAAAATAAATTGCTTTTCAAGTATAAAAGGGATGGAACACTCCACCAGACATGGCTTAAAACCATTAAGGTTCTAACTGTGGAGGGAAATTAAAATTTGATTATGTTTGGTCAATTTGTTTGGTCTCGCCACCACCAAAGTGGTGAGCACACTTGGTGGAAAGACGTCCTGTGAGAGATTTCTTAATGATCTTCTGTCTTGTTCTTATTTTCCAACTTGTTTTCGACCAGTGCTAGCAGTGACCTTAACAAGATACCCGCAGATGTGTGTGGACTGGTCGTATCAGCCAAACCAAACATCCATAAAGACAAGACACAAGATTATATTCATGTAAAAAACAGCTGATGTCCTCTGTCTGTGCTCTAATGAATGTGCTAATTTTTGGTTTCAGCAGTACTTAGTCAGGATCAGCTGGCTTTCTGAGGCTTTCACTGCTGCTTGCATGAATAAATGAAAATAGATTGAGATTAAATATCTTAAAAATTTGCTTGCAATATGCATCAGTGTCATAATAACATTCTTATTTATATCTACATAATAACTGAATAAAAGAAATTGGCTATCAAACACAGAGGCTCTGGATTCAAAAGGTCCACCTCCCTCTCTAACTGTAATTTCATTTCATAACACGTCCTATCCTACTCACTGTTTCTCCGGGTTGAGTTTTTCTGTCATTAATCTCCTCCAGAGGAACTAATGGACAGGTGACACATATGCATTGAATGCAGGAGATTGCCTGAAATTCCACATCATAAAATATTCCCAGTATCGCATTGGTGTCACAGTGCAGTGATCATATTATCTAACGCGTCAGCTCAAACCATCTTATACAACCACACGGGAGCAACTGCAGCTTTATAACTGCGTATCACGATGGAGGCATTCATTCTTTTAATTACAGTGTGCTGTCACCATCCTGTACAGTTTACTCAATCTGCATGAGGACTTACATAAATTTACTGCCAGTGTGTTTCTTTTGGGGATTGGGAACGAGCCAAAGAAACCTTGTTACTAGATTATTATTTTATAGTGTATTTGCACATCTGTTACCTGACCATCAGCATGTTTCTGCTGGACCTTTGATATGTTCTTCTTTTCCCTACTTTAATGTGATTTCTCACAGAAATCTGGGATTCTTGTATAATATACAAGAATTTTGTATAATATACAAGAAGTTTGGATGTCGACTATGTTTGCATATTATGCAAACATAGTCGACATCCAAACTTAGGAGAAACATATTCTGTGAGTGCCGCATTCACCGACCTACATCTATCTTCAATAAAATGTTAATATTTGTATTGGATCAGACTGTGCCGCCTTCAAAGACCACCCAAGGCTTTATCTCTTTTTCCAGTGGCTAAAAAAAGGACAGAGGCCGAGAAGGAACTGTTCCATTATAGTTTTTGACTTGAGTTCAGACTGTGAACGCCACACACTGTACAGCTATAACAGGAAAAGATATTGTCCTTAAGCATCTGCTCTGATTCATCCAATCCCTGAATATGGCTTGCCCGACAATATGTAGGAAGAAAAAGAGTAATTGGCAAGCACCTACTCTTGCGCTGCAATGGTAGGCGTGGAAGTTTGTACCCGGCACGGTGCCAAGCTTTCCACTGGTTGCAGCAGTAAGATAAACTGACATAAATGACTTCTCCCTCGCCAGCCTTACATGCGTCAGTCATGCTTTCTCCTCCCACTACAGCCAATGCTGCTGGCACGCTGCATGGCACTGGGCCACTTAATAGTTATTCACACAGAATTACTGTCAAGGCTTAATACTCAATGTGTTAACAATAGGATTATAAGTAAGATGATATATGACTGTCAGCTGGAACACATCCTAACAACACTTGCATCACCAATACCTGATTTTTGGATTCTTCTTAGGCTTGGCTTTATGCTCCTTTTGGCAGTGGCCTGTAAACGTGGACAAATATGGCTTTTTAATTCATCTGTGCATCCCCTCTATTCAGACTGGCTCCATTGATTAAATAACATCCACTGAAGTGAAAGAGAAAACATACTCAGATGCAACTCGTCCATTCAAACTTTTACTTCACGTAAAAGCAAACAAGTATGGTCATTCAAGGTCAGACAGCAGTGGTGAAAGCAATGATTTGGTTTGGCTTAAACTCCAGCAACGCTTGACACTGTGGCTGTCAAGTAAGAACCTTGTATCTCCAGCTTTGAAGGGATTTTCATTCATTATTCATTATATGACCTGCTGCACCGTTTGGGAAAATGTCTCCATTTCTAAAAGTCTTTACATAATGTCAAAACTGCATTGTGTCATGTGGCTAAAAATAGTTGGTTTTTACTCAGCTGACAGCAGGAGGAATGTAAGCATTCATCCTGTCAACTTTGCCTGTAGTTAATTATCTCTTCTGCCATCAAATGTACACATTGTCAGAAAGGGGAACTCAAGATCCAGCATAGCAAGTCTTTACTGTGGTACTTACTGACCACTTCTGCCACAGACAGCTGAAACATAAGTCTCAAAACACATTATACCAAATGACTGCGTCAAGCAGGTGACGGATCCTTTATGTAAGGAGCGATGCAAACCGCCTGACTCCAGCTGCACAGCGCGCTGACAGTCTCGGGGAAAACCTGAGCTCACATCTCACCAATGCGCTTGTCGGTGCTGCGTATGAACTTGTGCCATGTGCTGCTGCAGCGGACTTTATGTAAGGCGTTACGGCGAAGTTTTCATGTAAGCACATCTACGCTGCACCGTGTGTCAACTTTACACTTGCGGTGCCGTCACATGACTTCAGTTTCACTGCATTTGATCGATCTACTCTCCTTATGTAAATGCAGGATCCCTTTCAGCGCAGCTCAGCGGTGGCATTTCAGCTGACAGCACGGATAGGTGACCGATGGAGTCACGTCCCCGCTGTCATGTGGGCAGGGCCGGTGGCCTGCTGTAGTCTACTGACCGGGTTTGACCCTTCAACTGACACAGTTACGCAACTTTGCCGCTTCACGTTCACACAGTTACATATTCAGCGTACAGCTCTCCTACGGTGGTGTCTTCATCCGTCACGTTTAAAAACGTGTTTCACATAGCAACAGCGTAACAGCAACATGAGCATAACAGCTCGCGCACATAAGTAAAAACTCCACCAACCTCACAGAACGCAAATCCTCCTCTGCTGCCCCGCCGTGAGAGAAAGCCTCGTTGTTTTTGGAGCTCTTTATGGTTGAATTCCAGCTACAGACTCCCGGGCTGCTTTAACACACTGCTCTCCTCTCCGCTCGGCTCTTCAGACACACCGGCTCTATGCCCTGAATCTGCAACTCCGGCAGTGACCTCATTTCGAGCTCGTTCCTAAACTCCTCCTCCAGCTCTTCGCCTATTGGTTCAGAGAGCCGCCCGTCTCCACCTCACTGCGCTCTGAACCAATAGACGCTGCCCGCCTCCACGGTGGCGATTGCAGTAAGTGCCGTACCGCGCTGCGATTGGCCTCTGGAGCTGTCAGTCCTTTTACATAAGGGAGTCATCGCTTTCACGTGGAAACCCACGGCTACCTCCGGCGTGAGAGACTCGAGAGCAAATCACTACAACGCAGCTGCCGGTGAATGAAGCCGTGCCGATGGTTGGCTCACAGCGGCTCAGTGAGCTCCACTGTTATCTAAACGGTTATACAAGTGTGTGTAAACCAATGTGGGTGAACCGTTTGCTGCGCAGTCATTCGCATACGCATAAAAGTTGCTTGACTGTGATAAAGGGTGTCTTTAATCGTGGCTGTTATCTCATTTGAAGTAATTCTTACATAAAATCCAGAGCAAGGTCGCGGTATCGTTTTCGCATTTAAATTGCGACTAATTCGACAGAAACTCATATAATTATTTAGTTTGACTCCCCGAGCACTGAGATACAGTTTGATGCAGTTATTTTATGTCCCATGCCAGAACCATATGCAATATATTATGGGTCCAATCTACAAACAGAAAAGATAAATACAACATTTACCCTCAAAGCTCTCTTTTCCCATCTGCGTTTGTCTGGTAGTTTATTATGGTATCATTATTATGGTTGGTTACGAAAAGTGTGGAAAATTAATATATGATCGCATATTAACTGGACCAAAACCAAGAGATGATAAAGACTGCACATAAATGCATAACACGTTCATATCGTCCGATTACACTATTTTATATTCACATTCGTAACTGAATGTCTGGCATGTCTTAACTGCTGTTCTTCTGAGGACCGAGTCAAAGTCAAATTGTCCCCCTAGTGGCGGTCTTTGGGCTCGCGGCAGCTGCTGGTCAGACCGGTTGTCTGTTGAATTTATGACCAGGCTCTGGCACCAGAGGTTTGGTGACTGATGCCAGCACTCATTGGCCCAATTATACAGTCTAATGAAACATAATGGAATATATCAGTCTGACATCCCCCTTGTACCCCAGAATTATTTCTTCCTGTCCACCGTTTGAGATAATACACATCAAATGCTTCCTGAGGGACAGTGCCAGCGTGTTGCAATGCACAACCAACTCTATTTTTTTTGTCTCCCTTCTCAGTGCCTGTGTGTTCACTGAAGTAAAGCTGGTGAAAAAAATCCATTTAGCAGCTTTTCACATTCTTCTTTTTGAGGCTTGCTGACCCACTGGGAGCCCTTTGGTCAATACTGAGAGCCCAGATCACAGCAGACTGTGTGTTTTATTGATTTTATCAGTGTTTTTATTTAGGCTTGGTCGTGTTCCCCAACACTACTACAACAACACCAAGCTGTGCGCCCTTATTTTGGCAATTTGCTTGAGTCGCTGCAATTGCAGCAAGTTAAACATGTGAATTAAAAGGTGAATATTTAACAGTAAACACAGTCATAAACAGACATTTTAAGCCAACAAGGGAGTGTCTGTCACTACAAAGTAAGGTTTTGGATGGAATCGCATTTATTGATGCAGTGATCATTTCTTCAACTTGCAACTCTGTGTGCTAACTCTAAACCAAAGAGACTCTGTGCATTAAAACTGAATCAGCAAATGTGTCAGCATATCTAAACAGGTGAGTTTACTGAAGGGGTAACATGTGAAGACATACAATCACATTTACACTCATACCTACAGGCAATTTGGACTCTCCGCTTAACGTACATTTCACAACTGTGAGGAAACAGGAGCGCCTGAAGGGAACGTACAAAGACACAAACCATCTTTCCACACAGAAAGGTCCATCTGGTTGGCTGGATTCAGATCCATGAGACATTTCTATTCACTGAGACACCATGCAGCCCTCCAGCATCGCACAAGCAACAACTTATACAGCACTTTCCAAAGTAAACAGAAGATGAATTCACTTCACTGCTGTAGGAGTGACCCAAAAATAAAAGTGTACTCTCCCTTTAACCAGCCGTACTTCCTTCCAGCCTGACACACTGGTGAGAAATTAACACATTTTCACACTACACTGACCTCCGTTCACACATTTAGAGAGCTGCTGCGACACGGTCTTGCCATCTGCTCTAGGCAGAGACGCCTTCCATCCACTGAACGTCAAGACCAGACTGTGATTAATGAAATTGAATGAGCTGTAAGAAATTATCACAAAAAAAAAACGCAAATTCTAGTTTCACTGGCATTGATCTGTGAATGTGACTATTTGTTGTGCCAGTATAAGAGGAAAAACACCATGGATGGTGTTATTTGTATGTGTGAGGTGAACAAAAATGTGTGCAATTGTATAAAAAAATATATACAACAGATTTTCTTAATGCTCAAATTAAGCATTCTTAATTATGACAACACTGTGATTCTCAACCACTGGAACAAAGCTGTATTCACAATAAATAAGCAAATAAATAATAATAATAATAATCCAAATGGTTGTCGCCTTGATTCCTTTACTGTTATCTTGGCCCACAGATGGAACGCAGTCTGTCATGTGAGCTATGCTTGCACAGAAAAACAAGTCTCCACATAAGGACCAGAGCTCCAGATGGTAGAAGGAACTAACTAGCCAGCGTTGACTGGTGCTGGCTGCCTTGAGCTCTGTGTCAGGCTGAGCCAATGCGAAGAGAAAAGGTGGGAAAATAGACGAGCACGGCAAACATGCGAAGCCCCAAACACAAGTAGACTGCACATATGTTTAGACCCACGTACCCTCACATCCTCTACTACTCACATATTCATGAGATGAATAGATACGGATATAGAGAGAAGGGTGTGACAGGTGTATAGACACGTGGTTTTATAGCACATAGCATGTAGCTGTCAAGCTGGGCTATAAACTGCGCGTTGTTGAGTGCTATTTAATACTTTACTGCTGTGAAAAAAGATTTTGTGCAGCGCCTCATTTGGATGTTTTTCATCAATTCAGCCAAATGAATGTGAAGTTGTGTCAACGGCACAGAGAATGGAAATATGATTGGGAATGGTGGTTTTCTGAGGTGTGGCTTACTTTTTAGTTTTATTCGATGACATTCATTAAAAGTTGATGCTGAACTTGCAAAGCCTAAATTAAAACTGGTCCTAAGCATTAAAAAAAAAACATCAACTATGGATAAAATTGAACAAATCAGTCAAAAAAGTTTGGAGTGTGACTGAAAAAAAAAGGCTCAGATCCCTGCAGCTACTCCACCGTTACGTAGTCAGTGACGCAGATGTCCTCCTCTGTCACTGAACTAGGATTAATAATACCCATGATAACCACTGATGGCTCAGAAATATGATGAGACATGATGAGGCAACGCAAGTGTTTCCCTTGTTTGGTGCCTGAAAGTAAAATTATGAGAGTGACGCAAGTCAGCCCAGCCATCTTTAAAGGCCTCCATGAAAACGAGGGCATTCCCTGTGTGAGGAGGTGGAGAGAGTCAGCTGCCATGCACTCTATGATCATCATCACCAACAGTATCAGTAAAACTGCATGCTGAAGACAACAGTGAGTCGAGGAGGATCATCTGGCAGGTTGGTTACACGGAATACTGAAACAAAAACTGATCTAAAAGGTGTAATAATCCAGAAAACTATTTTACGCACTAAGGCCAGGGAGGTTGATGTCTGGTTAAGAGAAACTCGAGATCATAAAGGTAGTCCTGTGGTGACAATATTTAAGTGGAAATCAATGTGTGAACAAATTAAAGCAATGTTACTTGGAGTATCATAGTCAGATGAAAGCACAAGTTAACTAGAAAGCCTCCAAAAGGACAAAAATAAACCAATATTTTAAGTGCTTAATAAGTGAGATTTCTTTAAAATCTTTTTAAGGTGTCCTGGAAAATGGGCCAAAACCATGACCTGCATGGAGGCAGTTCAGTTACTTTAGAGATACCTTTCTTTCTTATTCGGAAGACCAAACCGCTTTGACAGCCACAATCTCAATAAACGAGGAGGATGTGCGCAGAAGTTTCCTCTTCCAGGCAGAATACCACAAAACAGGCATTCACAACAATAGAATTTATATTTTGGGCTTTGAGATCTTGACGAAAAGGACCTAGTTAGTGTTATCACTGGTCCACAAATAACTTGACGAATGGAGATTGTGCGCGCAGGAGGGAAAAAAAAAAAAGAAGCATACTCTCCCACAGGATAAAAAAAGTCTGCAGTCTTCCTCCCACTCTGACATCAAGTGCTGCTATTTCCACAGTGACAGCAGTTTGAACTACGTCATGAGCAGAGATCCAGAGACTGCTGCCAGATGATGTGGGATACTTGCACATCAGGCTACGGGCCACAAATAATAGAAGCACTATGGAATGGGCTGCTGCCGGCGCCCACTCGTTCCACTTCACTTCTCAATACGTCTCATACTTGAGGAAAAACGTAGCTGACAGTTTATCAGAAACTGTAAATGTCTTTTTCAGAGATTTTATGATGACAAAACCAAACAAAAGGTGGTAACAGTAGTGATTCACAGTTGATACCACCAGACACACGAGGACAGCAAAGGAAAACTTTAATCCAGGTTTGACCGTTATGGAGACACGCAAACTACTTTAAATAGAGTTTGTGGCTATGTAGGCTGACTAATTAGTTATTTTAGGGTATAACAGTAGGCACAGATAGACTTTCAAAAGACCTCCAAAGTTTTGTCAGTACATGAAGTAGAGATGGCAAATTTAACATTTTTATTTTAAATTAGCGTTTTGTTCATAGAAAAAACAGACTGTAATGGCACATGACCGAGTGCCTCAAACGCACCAGACAGTGAAAAACACTGTGATCATTATCAGAGTGCTAGAGGCCACTTATCCAGAGCGCTCACTGTACTTTCACTTGTGAATCTCACAGAACGTATAACACGGCTGTGGTACGTGACTACTGGCTGTATGAGCAGAACAGAAAGCTTTTGAATGTAGAAAAGCTCAGCAAATTAAGCCAGTGGGGAGGTGAAGGGACTGACGAGCTCAAATCAAAGCCGACAGAATTTGAAAACAGATTTTAAATGTCGGCTGCACGGTGGAGCAGCAGGTGGTGTGCGTGCCTCACAGCAAGAAGGTCGCAGGTTCGATTCCCGGGTCGGGCCTTTCTGTGTGAAGTTTGCATGTTCTTCCCGTGCATGCGTGGGTTCTCCCGGGTACTCTGGCTTCCTCCCACAGACCAAAAACATGCTCATTAGGTTGATTGTTGCCCCTAGGTGTGAGTGTGAATGGTGTGTGTATGTGCCCTGCGATCGGCTGGCGACCGGTCCAGGGTGTACCCCGCCTCCCGCCCGTTGACAGCCGAGATAGGCTCCGGCCCCCCCCGCGACCCCGAAAGGGATAAGCGGCATAGAAAATGGATGGATGGATGGATTTTAAATGTCAAAAGATGTTAGCCCCACAGTACACAAATGAACCTTCAGGTTTGATGACAGGTCACCGCACTGGTACTGAGGTACTTTTATTTCTTCAGGAAGACATCAGGTTTTTAGCATTCATGCTCTCATGTCTACAGTTTTGCTGTGATGCATCAGTGTTTCTGTAATTCTTTAAGTCAGTGTAAGTCAGTGCAGTTCTATTTGACAGTGGAAAAGAGCTACAGTGCTTCAGTTCGACATTTCATAGTCTATTTAATACAGTGCGCCAGAGCTGCTGATGTGTGTCAGTACAGCTGGTCGAGAATTTTCACAGACAGATTGTCCGTTTTATTGAAGATTAAACACTTGCATGGACACTAATGCATCACCCATTGAAGAAAAAATAACCGTCAATACTGTTTTGTGCAACTCAGCACAAGCGCCAGCCTAAAAAAGGTCCACAGACTGTTCTTTATTGACAGTTTTTTGTGCTTTTCATCAGCCATCCCACAGCCAATCAGTCGGAAGTGATTCAGTTCCTTCATCTCGTGGGCATGAGAGGGATCACCCTCAAACGGACACCCAGGGCTGGAGACAAAATATGGACAGACTTGTTTTAAGACGGCAACAAAATTGTGCTTCTAGTAGGAAGTGTGTAGGACTGCTTTCTGCCATATTCAGTCCTTTATATTTTAGCAAGAAGAGTCGAGCTGACTTGTCTGACTGTGAACGTGATATCCCTTAATAGAACTTGGAGCCCAGGCTGCCCCCACCTGTGAACACACTCCCTCCCACGTGCAGTTTTCTCAGTGATGTGTAGGTGGGTGTCAGTGCTCCTCTACGAATGTCGCTCACCACCACCAAACCCGACTGCCAAAGACAAACTGCATGTCAGATTATTTTTCATGCCAAACTAAACCAGCCGGTACATCAGACTGTTGAAAGTGGACTGTGGAGGTATACAGCCTGGTATTAGGTTTACTGCTTGCCAATGTTGTTAGTCAAGGAGCCAGAAAAAAACAAATCTGGGCATTGGTGTGGGGTCTTGGTGGTTGGACGGTGCTACGATGGGACGTGCAAGAAGCAACCACCCGGGCCAGTCTGAGACGCAATGTCTCAAAACGGGAATAGTAATATTCAGCATCAGCACAATTATTAAGGTGTGTTAAATCAGCTACTGAGATCCCAGTAATTAATTTCGTCATTTTATGGGAAAGTATTAACTGTCATTTAGGAAAGGCTTTTGGGATTTTCGCCCCAATTCAAGGATAAAATCTACTGGTGATTTGAGGAGCTTCACCTTAAGATGTCTCCATAGTTTGCTGTGGTGGTTGCTGGTTTGTTTGGCCAAAATGTCCAACATACTCAAAATTCTGCGGCTAAATTTGGAGAGATCTTATCGACCACAGTGTGCTGAAGGTACTGAATCATCCAACTCTGATAAATAAAATAGTTAAGATTCCAGAAAAAGTCAGCAGTTCAGACCAGTGTTTCATTAGTCCTCTAAATCAGAGTGACGTCAACAAGGACGAATCAGGATGATCTTCACTGTTCACAATTCATTTTTCTAAACCACTGCTGAGTTATTATTACTGTCCTGTTCGACCCCAATTCACAAGATCCTGGGGGTAGACAACATGGTGTCTATTCCCCTTTTATGGCTCAGTTCCTCCTTCTGATCAATGGATGTTTTATGATAAGATGCAGATCAGAAATATTACCATGTCTAGTTTCTGTGAGGATCCCACTCCAAACATGGTGGTCGGAAATTAAAGAGATTACTCAGAAGGCTAGAAGCACCACTTCACACTTTAGGTGTGAAGTGGTGCTTCTAGCCTTCTGCACTCCTGTTCGGCTCCTCTTCCGTTAAAGAGGATGACGCATGCATACTATTTCAATGCGGCTTTTGAGGGAAACGGATATGGTAAATTAATGTCAAGGATTGCAAAAAACAAAAGCAAGGCTGGTTTTGAATAAAGTGCTTTTGATCATCTCAACAGCAGTTTGAAGGTTAGAAATACAAAGGGATAAATAGACAGTACTTCCAAAATGTATATGGGGGGACAGCGTTTTCGGCCTCTTGAAAATTGATGATGAATTCTCCATGCACTTGTTCCATCTCCTCACTAGCAGATAAGCAGGAGCGAGCCTTGAATCAAAACGAATGCTCCATCCATTTATAATCAGTATCTAATATTTTCCATTTAGACAAAAACACTTTCTGGCTTTTCTAAGGGGACACTAACACAACCTGCAGGTACCTGTAACTATGACTCTTTAGCAACCTAGCAGAGGGTCACAATGACTTAAATATTCATAGTTCATGACGCTTTTCCTACATCAGCATCTCTCTCTCTCAGCCCATCACCGGCCGGAAGTGATTCAGTCTCTCCCTCTTTCAATTTCTTGGCTTCGGCGGAAGAGATGGATAACCATCAGTCTGACAGCAGCACCTGCTCTGCCTGTTTTGGTGCATCTACAGGTGCACTATTGTGATTTCCAAATAAAGTTTGTCTCATGCGTAGAGGACAGAGGAGATTTGGTCCGTTATATCTACAACGCCTGTTTCTTGCTTGACTGTGAACATGGTATCCCTTTATAGTACTTCGAGCCCAATCTGCCTCCATCTGTGAACACACTCCCGCCCACATGCAGTTTGTCAGTGATGTGTAGGTGGGTGTCAATATCCCTCTGTACAAACTCATGGAATCGTCTCTAACCAAACGTGACATATGCCACAGATGGTGTTGTGTCTCCGTCAGTAGGTGTCCACCACACAGTTCCTGTGCCAAATTAAAAACTGCGTCATTCAGGTAGTTTTCAATGCATTGTAACGAATACTCGAATTCTCGCCAATAATACAGCAGCGCAGACGAAAAGTTGCTTTATTTGGTCAAATGACAAACCAGATTGTGTGGATGACGTAAATAACTTTAAGTGTACAGAACCAAGAGGTAAAACTATGAGGGATGTCATTCAAGACATCGCACTCATGAGAATATTGAATTTGATGAATATCTCACTTTTCTTGGAGGGTTCATGGGCACACCACATACTGGCCTAATCCCAGTGTCCACTCAGAGCGCCGGACCCTTGGAAAAATGCGCTCAGTGAAAATGTCAAACGATTGCACTGGCTTAAAATTCTTTATGAGGAATGAGAATTCGGCTTATACACAAAAACACGAGCTCTGCACTTTACTGAAGCTTGGCCAACCAGTGCTGGTCTGTGCTGAGTCAGTGATGGTGAGGCTGCTAGTCTGAGATACACAAATCCTGTGATACATCAGATTAGCCTACATGTGCTCAAAGTACAGACTCATATCTCGCATAAGCGCCATCACTACAGTACAACAACAGCCTAGTACAGCGACCATCAGCACTGCCATGTTACTGGGCATATATCGCCCTCTGCAGGCGTTCAACGAGCAAGACTCAGGTGGCCCTCACTAGTGCTCCAACTGCTTTGTAGACTACATGTGATTAAGGAAGAGTTATTTACTAGCAGTGTGCATTCTTCGCAACTCAAAACAAAATTGAAAGAAATACATCTGAGATAATACAACAATTCATTTAATTTATTTATCTATTAACATGTGCAAAAAGTCAGAGCTCACAGTGTTCAAGGGCAATCCCCATGTGGTAAGAGTATTTTAACAAACGCATGAAAATTTCTAACAGATGGTAACTAAGGAACTGCAAGGACCTTTCCTCCTTTCCACCCCACAAAACATGCAAATTAAACATTAGTATGTCACTATATTCATGGTGATGACTAAACAACCTAAAACATAATCTCAACATATATTCAGAATTTTCAATATCTAAGCAGCATTCAGATGTGACCTAAGCATAAAACTGGTTTGTTGTGGTGTCAGTGTCGGTGTCACAGTCCCACGAATGAACAACACCAGGTGGGGATAGTTGATGGATTAAGAGTTGATAGTAAAATTTTATAGGTCAGTTGTGACCACAGGAGTGACCCCGTGAATGAGCAATGTTGGGCCCAGGTCTCGACTCAACAGGTCCACATGGTGCAGGTAGGCATGGTAACGGCTTGTGTCAGCTGGTGGGCGTGGCAAATACAGGAAACGCACTGCAGGCTGAGGGGCACCGTGTCTGCGAATCAGACTGTTGACGGCGCAGATATATTCATCGGTCAGCTGAGCAGCATTATTGGGAAATTGTTTGACACCATCTTCCTTCACAGCTTCCTCTTCCTCATTTCTGTCCCTCCTGTCCTCATTCTGCGCAGCTTCTACCAGGTTCTCTCTTTCCTTTCCTTCCTGCCTCTGCCAGTGCAGAGCAACCACCTGGTCCCATGTCACCGTTTGCACTTGAGCTGAGAGCCTGAGCTCCTTCAGCATCGCCCGGAGCTTCGTCTCCTCCTCTACCTTCAGACTGCAGCCGGCCTCCACACACAGGAAGAGGCGGAGCCTTGCCTGGCTCCAGGCACGGGTCTCATGAAGCACGCCAGCCATCTGCAACAGGAACAGTGAGCAGATGTCCACATATCCAGTGCTGTCTGGTCGAAGTAGATTCAGAGGCCACACGTCAACGAATGGCCCCGGCATGCTGCGGTGGCCCCTGATCTTTCCTCCTGACCCCAACACCTCCTCCCGGTTGAACTGATTGAAGTAACGAGCCAGTGTCACATTCTTGCCCATTTTTACAGCATCAGCAATCACTGACACATATTCCTCCTCCTGAAGGTCTTTGGGTTCCTCTGCACCACGCACACTCGGGAAACAGGGAGAGCGCTGCTCTCCGGGGTCTATGGATGGACTCACTGCATCCAAGCCATAGCCTGTCGACAGGAGAATTTTACCTTGGAGGTGGTCTTGAGGGGTGCAGTCATCATAGAAACCCAAGACCAGGGTGTTTGGCCTCATCGCCCCTAAATGCAAACAAACATATCAAATGCACATTTTGGTTAAGAACTGTTAAGGTTTGTAAAGTAACGCACAATCATAGTTTAACAATGGAGAAAATGACATCAAAGTACAGCAATACTGTAAACTTGCCTACCAAAGCCTGTGATGAAAAGCAGGTTTTGAACTCCGTGTCGTACAGAGTCAGCCAGGGTAAGGTTGACAAATGCCTTGATGTTTAGATGGTCCACGAGAGACAGCCAGGAGTCATAACTGCTCTGCAGAGGATCAGAGGGCAACCTGTCTGCAGAATCACACAAATGTCAGATGCGTGGGAGAGCGAGACATGTCATTCCTTCAAGGGCTGATGTGTTTATTTGTTGTTTGTCACAGTGTATCTGGGTGTATTCTGATGAAAGTGGGACTGATTGGATGTGTATGTGTACATTTTGACACTTTTTCCCCTCACTGTGAAAACCTTAGATTTCATTGTAACTGATGAATCCAAGCTTACCACAGCAGCTGTTGCTTACAGCCCAAAGGCTATAACTACCAACCTATAAACAGCCAACTTTGAAACCCTCAGTAGCTAGGTGTTTAATAATAAAACCTTCATTTTGGGTTTAGTATAATCAATAAAAAATACACATATCTGTCTCAGACCTACACAGTTCTTACCTAGTACACCCAGCTTTACATGTCCAAGGACATACAAGCCACTCTTCTTCAGGTCATTAATGAAAGTCATGAGACCAGTACAGCTGCGAGGGTTTGCCACCACCAGGAGTATCTGGGGCCTCCAGAACTTCACATGCTCCTTACGCACATCCAACATCAACAGGTATTTGCGTACCTGAGTGAAAACACATTGGATGAAAAACGAATGTGATGTTGTACTAATTTACGGCAACCTGCATCATATTATTGCGTCATGTAAGAAAGATGGCTTCTTTATGAATGTGCACCTGGTGGAAGATGAGAGCCTGGCTGATGTAGCCCCAGTTGCTGATTGGCCCAAGGTAGTGGATAAGCATTGTGAGCAGCAGCATAAAGGCTATGCTGGCAAATGCATAAATGGCATTGATCAGGAACATCATGACGAGGCAGCCAAGAATGCCCAGTGTGCAGGTATGCCACGTAAAACAACGAAATGAGGGTCTGAATTAAGAAACAAAGACAGGATATGGAATGAAAGTCAGGTCTTCAACCACGATTGAATGAAATCCAAAACAGAGGTTAACTTAACCCTTCACTGTACCTGAAGTTTGGTGCAGAGGCCCATTCAAGAGCCAAACAGGCCAGGCTCACAGCAGCATAGACCAACAAGAAGAAGATAGTCACAATACCAGCAATGGTGTTCAATTTACCAGCAAACAGCACCACCTAGTGGAAAAAATAAAAAGAATTTGGTTTACACTTGATATTCAAAAAAGGAATAGTAGCATAATAATGCAGAAGGTCTAACTCACCAGGAAGCAGGAGATTTGCCAAAATGACCACATAATTGTAAGTCATTGTTTGTAATTAGTAGTTTTAGTACAGGAAAAGTGACACTTATCTAATCAATATTTTGCATTTTGTGCTGCTTAGATATCACTCACGGAGATACAAATTTAAACAAAGTAAACACTGATAACAATTGTAATACTTCTAGCAATAAAAGCACACATGTTACTTAAGTGTTCCTGAGAGTAATGTATACAAACAACATGGGTCCCTATATATCCAGACTACACTAACGGCTTCAGACCTGTGGATTTCCCTTGACCCCAATACAGAACACCATGATCGACAGCTTAACTGGTTTAAATGACATATATACATGTCCATGACTTGGCAGGAAACATCTAAGAAATATAACCTTTCTACAGTAAGTCATATGGCTCTAAAATGAAGAGTACACTTACTTGTGTGACAGGACAGAATCCTGCTCCATCTCTCTGGCAAAACCTCCCTGACAAATGTTTAGCCAATCCACAGCCAAACATGATGATGCACAAACATTTCTGCACTGGTGACTGGTCAGATGAAGATCAACCCAAACCTGATAGTTATACATTTAGATCTTTTGAGTTCTACCCTTCTACCCTCAATGTGCAATGACTAAAAAAAAATATGTATTTGGAAAGAGGCAACAGCCTTTCTTCTGGGCAAAATTCTTAACTAGGTCACTAATCTACAACTCCTACGTCCAAAAAAGTTGTGATGCTGTGTAAAGTGTATTTAAAGACAGAATGCAATTACGCACAAATCCTTTTCATAGTATAATATACAGTACAATAACAAGGTATATAATGTTCAAATTCAAACTTTGTTGCTTTTTGTAAATATACACTTATTCTGAATTTGATGGCTGCAACACTTTCCAAAAAGTCAGGACACAGGCATGTTTACCACTGTGTTACATCATCTTTTCTTTAACACCACTCAGTAAGCATTTGGACACTAATTGTTTAAGTTTTAGAAGTGAAAATCTTTCCCATTCTTGCTTGATATACCACTTCAGTTGCTCAATAGTCCTTGGTCTCAGTTCTTGTATTTTATGCCACACATTTCTGCCACAATGGGAAACAAGTCTGGGCTGCAGGCGGGCCAGTCAAGTGCCCGCACTGTAACTACAAAGCCATGCTGCTGTAACACGTGCAGAACGTGGCTTGGCATCGTCTTGCTGGAACAAGCAGGGATGTCTGTGAAAAAGACGTCATCTGGATAGCAGCGTGTGTTGCTCCAAAACCTGTATGTACTTTTCATACCACCATTAAATGGTGCCTTCACAGATGTTTTTTTTTTTTGGACTCTGAGCTTTAGCAGAGCTCAAGCAGAGACTCTAAACTTAACGCACTGTGAAGCCTAAGTGAGGAGTAAGTGGGAAAAACTGTAAGCACTACTAATCTGTGTACTGTCCAACCTGTACAAGCAACCACGAGACAAGCACTGAGGCCCAGGGGTTCCCACTGCGAGATGTTTTCCTCACCAGAGCCAGGACGCCACCTGTAGAGATTTCAAAAACATAAACAAAAGTAAAAGGCACCCTGTCTGTTATTGCTCATGGTCCTGAATCAGATAAACAACTGAGTCATCTTGCACTTGTCTTTAAGCCAAACACACAATGAGAGGATTTTTTTTTTCTTCTGAAAGTCAACACTGCAAGCCATCTGTTGTCAAACGATGCTTTCCAAATTAACATGCCTCCACGAGGAAAATGAGACATGATGAAATTAATAACAAGTGTCAATTCCTCACATTTGAGATGGAGGCCTCTTCCAACAGATGGCTGATTATTAAAAAGCTGACTCAGCTTTATAGAAGTCCAGCTGGAGTTGGAAATGCTTTCACATACTCTGGATCTACTATTTAGCCCTGATCTTAACCTAAACAGGCAAGATCAGTAATTAAATCCTTCTCACTACAGAAAGGATCAGAGGCCATATCAGCTAAAACTCAACTCTGCCAGTTAATGAATATATGCTGCTCTTTGGTATGCAATTCCAAATGTTAGGGACAGCAGGGCCACACATAGCAAAAAAACAGAACACACTGTTGAAGAATCTCACCAAACAGGTTGTCTTTGGACAGGGCATACAGGATCCTGGAGGCTCCTATAAGGTTACTCATGGCAGCCGACACAGTGGAAGAATAAACCCCGACTGTCACCAGGGGCGGCCATATATTGATGTCTCCCAGGAAACTGTAGTCTCTTTGGAGTAGGTGACTAAGGATAATGGATAAAACTCCAAAACTTCAGAAGACCAACTGCGTTAATAAACCACTTGACATGTGTACAAACAAATCAGTAAAATGTCCTTAACTACACTACAACTCTAGATATTCCATCTCTGAAAATTACAGCAAAAATGCACAAAAGAGAAAGTTCTTAAATGCTGAAATTTCTTTTGAAAATTCCCCTAATAAGTATTTAAGTGACACAGTGTTTTATATTTATATCTTATTTGTACTAGCGCTGCTTCAGTGTGTTTGACGGTGTGTCTTCACGTGTCTAACCGGTCACAGGAACATGCAGCCAGCAGACTAAGCACATTGTATGTGATGAAAGTTATGAGGACCGCAGTCAGCGTCCCTCTTGGGATGGAATAGCTGGGGTTTTTCAGGTCGCCTGGAAAAAACATGACAAAAGTTCAAGTTCAATAAATGCAAATCTATCCACATCTAATTGGAGTTCTTTCAAAGTTTGGCCCCACGTGCGTTCACATGTACCGTGTCTTCAATCAGGGGCTGGATCATCCAAAGACAGCATTTCTAGAACTGAGTGCACCCCTACTTTTGGACTATGAGGATTAGACCATCAGATTCAGCTTGTCCTCATCCTGGGCTTCGTGTTTTCTTACTATTGCAGGATCCAGCCCCTGAGCTGGAACATAGCCATGGGTTCCTTCAAGGTTACTGAAGTAACTTTAACATCATCTTACCTGACATGTTGGAGCCCGCCATGATTCCAGTGCAGCCGTTGAACATGACAGCAAACACTGAGGCGAAACTCATCATGGCACCAGTGGTGTAGTCTACTGTGTAACTGGCTAGAAGGAGTGACAGAAGGCTTGATCATTCATGCTTATCAAGGATCATTTTGAATATGTTAGGTCAATTATTCATTTGCTATTATCCCAGGGCTCTGACTTAAGAGCCTCCCGCCATCCAAGAGACAGGTATTGATGAGGGACGATAACGGTGACACACACTGACGAGCACGCACACAGCAAGAAGATGAATCACTGCAGTGACCTCTCAAAGCAGTGTACCTGTCACTGTCAGGCAGGTACAGCTGATGTTCCTAAGCAGTGGTGGGATTTCAGGGAGGTTTGGGACAGTGGTTGGAAAAAAAAAAAAAAAAAAAAGAGCCCCACCTTCTTCTGCTTCAATGATCAAAGTTCAGAGCTAATCATACAGGCACAACATTGTTTAAATAGGTTTAAGATCATCAAATTCTACAAAATGCCCAGCCATGACATCACACAACACGTCCAATACTCACGCAATAGGTTGCCCTTCAGGGTGTGGAGCTGGAAGCCAGAATAATTGGCAGTGCTCAGGCTGGTACTGTTTAAAGTATCTGGCAAAATCACCACAGTGGGCCCCACAATGAAGAAACTGATGAAGATAGAAGCCAGGACTGTGGTGACTATGATGAAGATTATAAAGGTGGCTTTGGCATAGATGTGGGCTCCCACCTGCAATGAGAAGCCGGTCAAATTCAGGAAGTACTGATATATATACCTAATATTTCCTCTTGATATTAGTCAGTGGATAACTTAGAAAACATGACCTTTTCTTTTGCACCATCATCAAGATTTCCCTCTTTGAAAAGAAGTTTACTGAGCAGAATCGTGCTCTGAAGAAGATAAACTTCGATTCATTTAAATATTTGCATCTGATCCTTTAGGGCTGCAGTATGGACAACCTTCACATTTGTTCACACTCGTAATCAGAGTTTATTTCGAGAAACAGCTCTATAAACTTCATGCTGGTTCCATCCAACTCTTTTGTTTATTGTGTTGTGTAATCAACAATACAGCCCTAACAGGCTGTCAGTGGGGATTCAGAATTAAGAGTCCTGTTATTCGAAATGGTTGTATATTTAGCAAAATGTGGTTCTCAGATGAATAAATCCCAAAACTGCCCCCATTTGTATGACAGAGATGAGCTGACAGAATGCACCACAATTTAGAAATGAGGTCAAAGGAAAACAGCGATGTCTCACCAGACAGACAATGAAACACAGGAAGAGCAGGACAGTGCCGTACAGCAGAGACCACCAGTAACCTGAAGGCAACACCTGATGGAGACCCGGGACAGCTGAAGCGTCCTCTGATGGACCGTAAAACAGGGTTAACTGATATAGCAACACTTTGTTATGGCTAAATGTCCCACCATTGTCACACTGGGCCTTACCTTCAGGGATGCCAAAGGAAGACATGACAGCCTCGACCAGACCCAATACATAGAGAGCACTGCCACATACGTTGGCAAAGAAAAACATGATCCCAATGCTGCCGCCAAACTCTGGACCCAGGGCTCGGCTGATCATGTCTGGGGGGTCAAAGTTGAGGAATGTCTGACTTTAGATTCATAAATGTAAAACCAACTGAGGCTGGATGCACTGGATCAGCTTAATAAAGATCAGCCACTGGTCAAATTTAGACCAAGATGGAAACTGTGCCCTTGGTGGGTAAAGGAAATCGTGTGAGGGAGAAATTAACAGCAAGGACATCTTTGGTCAATCCATTAGTCAAGCTTAATCACAGGCAGACACCCAAGAGAGACTTTTAAGCCACAGCACAAGTCTCTCTCTGCAGTAAAGGATACAGTAAGCACCTCCTGCGTCTAAGGCCCCATTGGTGGAGATGGCGCAGACAGAGAGCACGGTCATTGTGATGATAAAATAAGCCACCAAGAACATGACAATGGCCTGGAAGAGCCCTGCTTGACCCACAACAAATCCTGCAAAAGGTGGAGAGACATCTTATTTATAACACAGCCTAATGTTTGTTATGATTTGGTGTGCTATGACCTTGACGAGCAGCAGAGGAAATTTGAACCTTTCTGGTTAAATAAAGAACAAATGAGAATAAATAAAAGAGTTTGCCTCAGGCCTGTAGCCTTGCTTGCAACATAACATTCAGGGCCATTTTTCTACTGATCTATTCCAATATTTACAAAAAAATCTATTGATCGTTTTCCCCATGTATTTAAAAACTGTCGAACATTGGCTGCATCCAGCCTCTTGAATGTGAAAACGTGCAGAATTTAACCAAAATCCTAAAAAAAAAAAAAAAAAAAAAAAAAAAAAAAAAAAAAAGATAAACCTTACAGCCCTGAAAAAAGAATGCCACCCAATAATGAGATAATAATGAATACTAATAATATATTGTTTTTCCTTTCACACTTACTTGCGTTGACCTAATGGCGAACCTGGTGAAAACCAAACCGCATGACTTTTTCCTTTCGATTTTTGTTTCATTTCAGTCTAATTTGTTCTTTTTAGGACGAAACTTCCAGACTTAGTTTGAAAGATGAAACATTTTTTCCCTCCCTGACTCACCAATTCGCAGGAACACAACGACGCTAAACATGGACAGTAAAGTTGGTATGACCACGCCAAACACCACTCCCAGCTTCCGGGCGGTTTTGTCCGGACGCCGTTGTCCCTCCTTGCACGGCTTGGCCCCGCTGTGTGGGGAAACATCGTTCGGATCCGCGGTGGTGAGCCGGTAATGTAGAAGAGGAGCCTTTTCCGACATGGCGGTGAAATTTAACTTGCGTCAGTTGAAAAGTTCAGTTTAAACCGCACGAGCTCAATTAGTTTCTAACGGCTTTTCAGTAACAGCTACAGTCAAACGTGCTAGCAACGCATTTAGCTAACTGAGCGGCCACCATTTATCCCCACACTTCCACCACACAGACCAGCTTCACCGTCTACTTCTGCGGAGTTTTATCGCAGCTGGCATACATATGCCCACTTCACCTTCTGCAGGTAATGACCAATAACCGTTTGTTAATGGACAAAGTGACGTCACTTCCTGTAACCGGCTCATCCAATCAGTGGCTAATTTGTTTGACAATCCGTTGATAATATCAGTAGCGCATAACTAGACTAAACCATCCATCCATTATCTATACCGCCTATCCCTTTCGGGGTTGCGGGGGGCTGGAGCCTATCCCAGCTACAATGGGCGAGAGGCGGGGTACACCCTGAACCGGTCGCCAGCCGATTGCAGGGCCACATACAGAGACAAACAACCATTCACACTCACACCTACGGACAATTTTTAGAGTCATCAATTAACCTAATGAGCATGTTTTTGGTCTGTGGGAGGAAGCCAGAGTACCCGGAGAGAGACTAAACCATAATATAAATAATAATAATATTAATTATATAATATTTATGCTAAATAATAAAAATCTACCTACCTGCATAACTCACTAATAAAATAGATAAATGTGTACAGATCATAAACAGTATTTGTATCAGCGTGTCACAAAAATGTCATCTTAAATGCGAAATCTGAGTATTGACACACACATTTTTACAAAGACACCTAAGATACAGTTCGTGAATTGAAAAAAGAAAAAAAAATAAAGCATGCACACATCTACAGCAAAGCAACAACTTTTAAAATAAAAAATGTAAACAGAGATGAAATATAAAAGTGCAGTGAGAATAAAATCTACCTACTAAATTCATACCAGCAAGGTAGAGCAACAGATGAAAATCTGATCTAACATAAAACAATTTTAGGACTAGGCATGGGCTGGGAGTTTCCATCCACGTTGCAGGACCTCGGTTCAACTAATTAAGTAGCAAAACAAAACATGAAAACATAAATCCAAACAAACAAGATGGCCGTTCCGTTCTGGCCATGTGATCAAGCTAAACAACAACCTCTGATTATGACCATTCTGCATTCTGTGGAGACTTGGAGGAGCTGCCTGTAGGCTACATACAAAAAAAGACAAGATACTTGCCTTTTGGCAGACTGTAGGCTTGCATTGGCTCCAAAGGCCTACAACCAAATTTATTATATTATATACAAAAAAAAAACGGCCTGCCTATCATACATTCATTTGTCCATGATGCTCATCATTGCAGTCATATTGATGTCTTTCCTTGTCCTCTACCTCTCCAGCTGTAGTTCCTCTTCATGACCAGCAGAGAAGGGTGTATGTCTACCTTTCACTCTTAAAGAGCCGTGAGTCTGCACATCATACTATACAAAAGTGGACTTTCCACAAATTAGAAATTTTTCAAAGGCAACAAGGTGAGGAAAAAAGTCCAGATCCCTCCAGTGGTTTTGCTCAGGTGGATTATCTTACTTCTTTTATTGACCTGAAGCTTCACTTGAGCTCATCCCCCTGTTAGTGAAGAACATTCGGTCCTCTGAAGTTGTCCGTGTGTCACTGGGAAGTGCATCTGTCTTCCAGGTCAACCATGAACCACTCCAGTTTGCCTAAGATCAGCTGGTTGTAGTTCAGCAGGACTGTGCTCAGACTCTGGGTGCTTCGAGGAACGCAAGACAGTGCTGGGGTCACCACTGGCCCCTGCTGGTCCAAACAGAAAATACAATAATGAAGATTTAAAAATGCAGTAGAAAGACACCCCTGCTTAGGCCCGTAGTTTTTCTGTAATCCTGCTGACACACAGACAAACCCAACTGAAAACAGGACTTCTTTGGCGGAGGTAATAACAGAACGAACGTGAACAAAAGTGAGAAAAGGAGGCTGGAAATTAAACCACAAGGATGGTCACATAACACCCACATTGTGTTTCAAAAAGCGGCACTATTTACAAATAGAAACACTTATAAAAACTGATCCTTGACAAAAGAAATCCACAAATTAACTTCTTGGATTTTAGGATATTATGTAAAGCACAGATCACAGGACATTCATTTTGCACTGTGCCTCACTGGGAAAGTATGCACTGCTATCTTCTTCTTGTCCTGAGGAAGGAAGGCTTGGGGTCACACAACATAACATCATCACTCCCAGATATTCTAGAAAGCCACAGATTTATGAGAAACCAGGATATTTCCACACCAGAGGAAACTGATAATGCCTCTGATTCAGATGCAAACCAGTGAGAGAGAAGCCCATCAACACGTTTTCACTGACTTCGTGTGAATCTTCATCAGCACACTGATGAATTTTACTTGGCTCCGTTTGTGATGCATTTGTGTGTGAGTGAAGAAGACAGACTGAGCCCAGTTAGCTTAGATTGGGTTGTTTGCAGGTCAAAAGGCACCCACATTAAAATCAATAGTGAAAGTTCCTTGGATGCCTCGGTTGTTTGAAGCACATTTCATTGTCTATGCACTGAGAAATATTTGGGGCTTTGTCAACAGTTAAATATTGCAATTTAAATGGTTATAGGTATCTAAGACATCCAAAACCTTTTGCAGCCAAATTTCTAGTGATTTTAACCTCAAGGTGTACAATTCTTTTGAAGTTCCTGTGTGCTTGTTTGCATGTGGTTTGTCACTGTGGCTGCTTCTTACGCTTAGCTGAAGGTGTGTGAGAATGAGCAGGTAGTTATTCATGTTGTTCTCCAGTCTCTGCAGCAGCGAAGCGGCACATCCTGGCTGGCTTGAGGCCCTCACAGCCTTCACACTTTCAGTAAGAAGCCTCAAGGATGCAACTATGTCTCCTCTCTTCTCCTGGTGCTGCAGTAATGCACACACATACAGAAAACGAAAAGCCATATATTATAAAAGGCAAGATGAACCAACAAAAGCAATAGTAAGCAAGTAAGAAATGTATTGTGGCAGAGGGTTTTGGACTCATACATGTGCCAACATACTGATTTGTTTTCCCAGGATGCTATGTGGAGTTCGGTGCAGGATAGCTGAACCGGTGTGGAGAAGGTCGTGGAGCCATTACAGTCACTCTGCAAGGGAGGAAGAGACAGGTGACAGAAGCCGGACAAACTGGTGGACTATGAGAGACAGAGTGGTGGCAGGTGACAGGTAACAGACAGACGGGGGGATTAGATACAGCAGGCTAAAGAGAGAAAAGACACATATTCTCACCAGCGCACTCTTCACCTCTGCCACAATATTCATAGCCCTCCTGGCGCCTTTATTACACACAAATTCTATGGGTTTGGTCTCAGCATCCCACACCTCAGAAACTACCATACAGAGCAGCAGGAGTCCTGGACGAACACATAAACACACACTGAAGCTGCGGCGCCACAAGCCAGCCTGTTCAGCTTCTAACAAGTGCATTAAAGTCGCCAATAAGTCAAGCCTTTTAGGCCCACTACTCACTACTTAACGCCATGCCCTGCTTGGCCGCTCCTCATGAATCCACATTTGTTCCATTAAGAAATGTGCCAGGTGGAAAATGCCCTGTGCCCACTGTAGAGGAGCTGTGTGTCCTTTTTGTCTTCTCACCACTTGCTTTCCCACCTTCTCATTCAGTAGTGGGAAGTGCGAGTGTTATCTAGCCCCAGAGCAGGATGCGCTCCAACTTCCCTGCTGCGCAGCATAACAAAATGTTATAGGCTGAAAATGGCATTTCATTGATGTTAGCGGGACTATTTTGCTTCTCGTTTGGCCAGGGTTGACTTTTTTCGGAGCATTCAGGGGACAACGTGCTAACTGACTAAGGTTAATGATTTATTATTGTGAAAGACTCCATTTACACAGCTGACATCAAATCCAGTCACTACTGCTGGAAGCTATTTACTTTTTGTGAAGGTTTGCTCTAGCCAATAGAGGTAGCAGCTTGGGTTCAGAATATTAACAAAATTGGTGTCAGAGGGAGCTACAGCCCACACACAGCATGCGGGCGTGTGTGTAAGCTACATGTGGGAGTGTAGCCTGTTTGTGGTGACTTAACCGTGTCTGACATAATGCATGACATGACTTGGAAATAGTGTTTTTTAAGATTTCAGACACCCACAATGCCAAAGAAGGTTGTTATTGTACCAGCAAGCCAGACTGTTTTCACATGTAAGTTCACAAAAGAACATAAAAATTGTGCCAAAAGTAACTAACTTTTTTCTTTTTCTTTTTCTTTTTTTTTGTAATAATGTTGCTCCATGTGGTCTTTGCAAGTGGGGCAGGGTGAAATCACTGCCAACGTGATTACCCATCCGAGGATCGTTTAATAGCCTTACTCGCTGTATTTATCACCCAGAAGGAGAGGTGAACAAGCGGTCTTCGCAAGGATACATTGCAATCATCCATCGGGTTGTAATGCCTGCGGGGCGCAGCTGGGAAGACGCGGTGACGCTCCAATTCAATTGCCATGCGGGGTGCTGAGGAGGTATAATAGCTGTCAAAGGCATGGATAAGAGAATACATGGGGGAATGCACCATTCATTCTCATTTCAGAAACACGTGCTTAACTCCATCACCCCAGCCTGGACACTGACGCCTTCTCCAATTTGTGCCCGAGCTGTTTATACGTGCCAGGATCAAGGCGCATGACGTCTAATATTAGACCCCAAGTGTGTGTGTGTGTGTGTGTGTGTGTGTGTGTGTGTGTGTGTGTGTGTGTGTGTGTGTGTGTTGTCACATGCAAGGAGAGAGTGGGATGCAGAGAGAGAGAGAGAGAGAGAGAGAGAGAGAGAGAGAGAGAGAGAGAGAGAGCGAGAGAGAGAGAGAGAGAGCATGAACACTAAACACATGTTTCTTTTTGTCCCTCCAAGCCTCCACCTATCTCTGCAGACAATCCTGACTGCTGGTAATTAAGACGAATGTGCGCCGCGGCTCCGCAGATAATGACCGGGGCGCCTGGATTTCTGCACACAAGGAGAAAACTGCGGGCCATGGCACTGACGGTACCCGCATTGCATCACGGACACGACACCCGGTACCCCGCTGTCTCCCTCCCACCTCAACTGGAGCCGATGAGGAGACTGTAGCATCTCATCATAGAGTTTCTTTGCCTCACAATCCCATGCAGCCGCGCTCTGAGGCGGCTGGCTGTTGTCGCTCCTGGTCTCCAAAGCCAGCCAGCAGCTGCCTGCTCCTCTGTGCGCTTCTCTGGAGGCGCAAAACCTGTAATTACGCGCCGCGTTGATAACTTTGGCGCGGTGCTGTATGGATTGCGCATCAGCAACAGGCCAGTCTCTGGGATCTACTGAGATTTTCCTCCGCTGGGGTGAAGTGTGATCCCGGGGGATCATCCTCTGCCCGATCGCATCATCTATTAAGCGTGCGCTGCAACCTGTAGCTGTGCTCCCTTTTATTTCAGCCATCGTTCCGCCAAGGCGCAATGGAGGGACACAGCTGACGGTTTTGAATCCGTCGCCCGAGGAGAAGAGAAGAAACAAGGGGAGGAAGGCAGACTCAGGGGAAACCGTAAGTATTCTGCGTCCTGACAACACCAGGCACTGTCTCTTCTCTCTCCAAAGTGTCAAATCCGTGCGTGTCTCCTGAACTTTGTCCATATCTGGCTCAAGGGCAAATGGTAATTGAAGGTCTGATTGGATTATGATGTATTTGCTGGTATTCTGGTCATTTTGTGGTTATTACTGGGGATTTTCTGCCAGCTGTAGTCAACAGGAATGACTGATAATTGAGAAACTTGTCACACAAAAGAAAAAGGGGCACAGGTGGTTGTACATTCTGTTGCACATCAAGGACTCATGGACCTTGTAATACTGATGAATTGCAGTGAAATATGTGTGAGGAAAAAGCACACATTTATCCGGAGCATGCCAGATTACATTTTTTTACTGTTACTTTTAGGCCCATTATGTAAAAAAAAAAAAAGAATAATGAAAGGGGAGAAATTGAGATTTTTCATCTGATTTTCCACAATTAAAAGAATAACTTTTCCTACAATGGCACACAATTCATTTAGAAGTCCACTAAACTAAATCACACCTTCACCTTCACACAAGTTCGACTCACACGTCTGAATGCTTTAAACCATTTTATGATGAGGTTTGGAAAATGCATGTGACCATTTTCGCATGCTTTCTCATCATCGGAACATTGAACCACTGATGTTTCTCTTCACTGTCACACAGGATGGGGGACATGTTGTTTTTCCTCTTGTAGTTTGGTACCAAACTGGCCTCCAAGCAGAGGTGGGTGGTGCATTTCTAAAGAATCCTGTGGAGATGGAGAGATGTGGGTCAGTGTGCTGGTGCTCGGGGCTGCAGAGCACCCAGTTCCTCCGCTGTCGCGGCCACTGCACCCCTGCCTGTCTGTGGCTGCCAGCTCCCTGATAAAATGAAGTCGGTGTTGCTCTTAAGTTACTACAGAGGGAGATGATAGGAGGCTGTAAAGGCCCACGGTGCAGATGAACCTGAAGTGCATGAATGATGAGATTTGTGAATGAAAACATGCATTTGTGAGACTGTGCTTTTGGGTGAAATCCATCTCCTCACTCAGTGGTCTCAGAGGCCCAGGCTCAATCTGGGGCCTGTGGTCAAGCGCTTTGAACTGGTTGCCTTGCCAACAACCAATCAGCTGCAGTCTTGTGCAGGACTGTTTTATCTGTCAGCCAGTGAAAGGCTTTGACTCCCGGTGGAATTAAGTCTTTTAACCTGTAAAGGATCAGAGAGTTTGATATTCAAATGCATGCTGGCTTGTGACTGGTTAAATTGTTTAATGTAATGCCATCAGTTTAAATCCTGAAATCATTAGTGACTCACTGGTTTGGTGGTAATTATGTTGAAACAATAAGGTAAACATATTTGCTTTGGCCTGAGAGAGTTCTAAACTTTCTGAATTTCCCATTCAACTGAAGACATAATGGCAAATGTGAAGGATGTTCGGCTCGTGACGGAGCAGCAGTGGATGCTTGGAATAGTGGTTATCTTTCAGGTGTGAGTCTCACTTGGCACCGCATCTTTCAGCGCAATAGATTTCGCTGCCAGTGAGTAGCACCACGAAAAGCCCTTTAGTGAAAGCCCAAAGAGATGAGCTCACAGTGTTATAATACATGTGTCATCTGAGGAAAGGGAATGATCTGAGCGAACCTTCGTGTATGAACTTTGAGTGCTGGATAAAATCTCTCCTGAGCAGTGCTTCTGTGAGCACATACACACAAACACAAGGCAGTTTTATGAGCTTCAACAGTGATTGTTGTGGTGCCCGTGAGCGCAGCACTTCAGTGTGAAATGCTTCCTTATAGGGCTGTTTGGCAGCCAACAGCACAAGACTGTGGTTCCCCAGTACACTCCGCTGCACCCGGGGTCCAAAATTAAATATGAGGCAATACATAAATTCTGAGAAAATCTGGTGTGGTCATAGATATTTACTGTAAGTATTGGTCCAATCTGATATCACGCCAAAGCGTGTGATAGCCTCGCCGGTCCACCGTGTCAGTGTCACGTTTTGCCTGGCCTAGCCTTGAAAAGGACACGTCTCATTTGGCCCATCCAACCACACCAACCTCCTTCATACACAGACTTTGTCACTCTTCATGCTAAATTCATCCTTTGCTCCCGTCATTATTGCCTCATGCTGGTACTGCGCTGTCACACAAGCATGCGCTTCACATGCTCAGGTGAAGCAAAAGGTGACATTAACACGCAATTCTGTAGTGGATCGGCATGTCTTTTACATGCTTTGGCGTGATGCTGGGCTGATGGGTGACAATCAGGGAAAATCCAGCATAAAGTGTTTTAGGAAGATGTTGGACCACTATGAACCTATAGAACAGCTTCAGTGCTCCTTTGCATACAGGTCTCTGAACTCTGCTCTTCCAGGTGATATTCCCTTATTTGGTGTTTTGATGATGGTGGTGGAGAGAACTGCCTGAAACCCAAAATCTCCCATAGGTGTTCAGCTGGATTGCGATGTGGTGTCTGGCTTGTAATTCCTATCATTTCATACTCATTCATTGATCCTTTGTGCTTGGGGGTAAGAGACCACTGTCAGCGATGTGTGCTGTCAGAAAATTGCTTTTATCCCCTTTTGTGAAAGCACTGAGTGTTTATTGCCTCCATTCTTCAAAAAGAACAAAAACATTATGAAGAGAGTTACTGTCATTCCAGGCCAGATTGCATCATCATGAGAATGCTGAAACATTTAAAGGGGCATTCCACGGATTTTTACACGTGAAGTTCAGAAAATAACCCTGATGATGTCACCAGGGTTCACATGAGTTTCGTTCTGAGGCTTTTACATTTTTTTCAAAGACAGCCAGCACAAACTGGGGCCGAGTTTGAACGACGTGGACATAAACCAGGCAGAGAGGGTGTGATTTAACACATTGAGTTGCATTAGGGGAAGTATAATCCAGTTTTTGGAGTTAAATCCAGTTTGATCCAAATGTGGATTCCACCTAAAAGGCAAAGCATCTTGTCTTCCGCTGACAAAATTAACTCTTTGGGCTGTGCCAATGGCTTGTAAGCAGAAAAATGTATATGCCAAAATATTTTTTAACCAGCCCTAAAACTGCATAGGATGTCATTAAAAACACAAACCACAAAGGAGCAGTTGTCAAGTACCTGTGCTGGTGTTGCTGTCGTATTAAAGCCTGTCTCTCCTCACCCTGTTCTCTGTGAAGTGCCACTTCTTGGTACATTTCTTTTAACTGCACTTGCACGGTGCTCTTCCTTGTTCCTTTCAGGTATAAAGATTCTTGCACAGACTCAAGTGTGTTGATGTTTTTTTCATTCAGTTTGATCTGCTCCAGTAATGTCCCGCCACATATTTGCAAACTCTCTTTGCGGTTGCCATGAAATTCTCCACTGTGGTACCCGGTTTGATTACCAGAACCACGGGTAACTAATTTTGGACCCTGGCTGCACCAGTTCTTTTTTCTTTTGTATTTAAGAAAGTGCGATGCTAAATTGCTGGAATGCCCCTTTAAGAACACCTCACCAAAAAGAACAATGGGTAAAAATAGTGTAATGAGATCTGGACAGATTATCTGACATCAAAGCCACTTGAAATGCCTTATCCTGTTAGGCTACATGACAGTGAAGCATGGTGATAAAAGAGCCATGATCAGACACTGACCTTTGCTAAAGCTGTGTGGTTCTTGAAGGAGGTGGATAAAGAAATACAGATGGGTAAAGGAAGTGTTTTCACAGTTAAAACCAGGCAGTGATTTATTCATTTTTAACAGGACACACACTCACACACACACCATACATGCCCTTGTTCACCTCCCAAAGGACATTGTTGCAGGATGCCTCACAGGCAGCAGTGTGTCTCTATGATCATCTCACTCTTCTGGGCTACTTGTCACTTCAATCATGAAGGTGACACTTTCCTATAGAGTACTGTATATATATAATATAATTGAGTGTTTATAGTATATAGTCGAGAGAATATTATGGATCCAAAATGACACTGACAGAAGGGCGGGACTGAGAGAAAACACAGCACAATTATAAATCTGTCTACTTCAGCACCATGGATTTATCAATACGCAGCACAGTGAGGCTGCTGATATTTTAGAGCCATGGTCGGAGCCACAGATTCTCACTTCCACAAGCCTCCGTCAGATAAAGGGTCAATGATGCAGGCAGGCTACACTAACACATTCAACTAAACAACCCCTCTGCTGTGCTCCTGCACTCTCTCTGCTACAAGGGGGTGAGCTGGGGGATGGCAGGTTAACAAGGGAGGTGCATTTTGGTGAAGTGGGATGGCATCCCCCTTCAGAAAATATGACCTGGGCAGTGGAGTGTACTGTATCCATACATCAGCCGGTATTTATGTGTAAGTACTAATGGCAGACGAGGATGCTCAGACACCGTTCTTTATTCATTCATTGAGGAATATCTTATTATAGGGCGAAAGATTTCTCTGTGACATTGACAGACTCAAGCCTCACCCTTGTGAATTACTCATCACTCTCAATCAGTCCAGTGATGACTCAAATCAGGTGCAAAGAACACGCAAGAATAAAAAAAAAACATACACTAACCATCATAATTTGTCCAAACAACCACTTATTACACCTGCACCTGCGCACGCCTCCGCACAGACACACACACAGAGACACACACAAAAAAAATATCCCCATCATCGTCAAGTCCAGTAACTCCAGAGAGAGACAGCAGCACAGTGCGAGTGGAGGAGGGAGGCGGTGTTTTGCAGTCAAACCGCACCAGCGCTGCTGCGAGGCGACAGCCAGCTACACTCTCATCTGGCAGCACACACACACACACATTCTCGCTCTCTCGCGCGCGCGCGCATGCACACACACACACACACGCGGCGGCGGGGCTTTGCATCATGCAGGACGGCTCATGAAAAGAAACCTGTTACACACGCTGCACATGTGATGGCAGGCAGCCGCGCCGAGTCCGCCTCCACCGCGCATTAATTAGCGCGCGACTGGCACTCCTGAGAGTCTCGGATCGGGTGTCTTTAATGAGGATATTGCGGCAATGGTGAAGGACAAGGCCGAAAACCGGACGCTTCAGTATCAGCAAACTTTGGTGAGTTTCGGATGAGGTCATGGATGGTGTTCTCCGTCATGTGTCGGTGCATGTCGGGCTTTCATGGATGCCTGGTCGGCCGGAGGATGGAGGCACAGCTGCTGGTTGCTCAGCTGTGTCCTGTGTGAACAGCAGGAGACTGTGTGTGTGGCTTTTATTCAATATACCTACGCAAAATTGCCAAATAACAGTCTTAATTGGTTGGTTTTAGCTTCTTTTGGTCTGCTTTCCCGCTAGTTGCTGCTCAGTATTCTTCCCTGCTCTCCATTCATTCACCTTGATCCACAGGTGTTGCATCAGTCTCACCCTCTGCCCACTCCACCTTCATAATTAATTCTTATCTGTTTAGATTTCACCAAACCATGTCAGATTAATTTGCTATGCGTGAAAAAATGTGTTTATGGCTATCTCTGATCACTTTATGTGTGGCCTAATGGGTAATTAGCCTATTAAGATGTTAATATCCTTGAAATATAAGATTAGAGCCTCCCTGTTCCCACTGAGCTCTCATGTATTTTGCTCACGTCCTGTGTCTTCCTTATCTCCCCCTTATTCTCCTGCAGATCTTGTCCCTCCTCGTGCCCCCTCATCCATTCCTCTGTCATCTTCCCCTCAGCCCTTCCTGTTTGCTACAGCGGCCCCTTACTTATGAACCAAAATTGGAGTGTTTCTGAATATTAATTGCCTCATGCACCAGTTTTCCCCACTCGTGCCGTTTGCGGGACTGACAGCGATACCCTGGAGCACTTCACACAGGGATGTCTATATTCAGATAAAGGGACAGAAAGACAGACAGATGGGCAGGCAGTCAGGCAAACCAATGGATTAAAGTGTCCTTCCACCCTGATTTGTATTCCTGTGACGGTGTTTGTCTTCCTTTTGTCTCTTCTCTTTGTGCACATGTGCTTGATCCATCTTCCTGCAGCTGCGTTGGGCCCAAGTGGTACAGAGGTGTGTTTCTGCTCTTGTTGGTGTGAAAATCAATGCCATGCTGTGTGTCTCAGTGTAAAGATCAATAGTAATGTAAAATGGCAGTCGGACTCTCTAAGGATTGGAACGTGCTGTCTGCCCCCTCCCCCTCCTTTGACAATAGCACTCAGATCAATGGCTTTATCATTTACTCCCAGCATACCAGTCCATTATCTAAAAATAGATGCGTGAGTGTGTTTGTGCATATCTGTGTGTGTGCGGGCATTTGTGCAGCTCGTGTCCGGATACTTTCGAAGTACAAAGTGGCAGCACTACTCATCAAAAGCCTTAGGAAACTGAATGACATGCGGAGATAGATATTAACTACACATTTACATCAGATAAGCGAAGAGTTTCTCTGTGCTGTAGCCGCAGTCTAAAATTGGATTCTAATGTTGACAAGTGGATCCTCTGTGTTTTATTGTTTGCCATCAGCAAGATTCAGAGGATTTTCAGTCATGTGGTCGCTTGAATTTTGGCAGCAGGGACCCACTGGTGCCGTAGCAGGGCTGAGCAGATGACACGGAGCAGATAGAGAAAAATAGAGATCTGTCTGATAACTTCTCCAGGAGGGAAGCGGCACAGAAATGTCATCTCATTCACAGCCGCTGTACTGAAAAAAAAAGAAAAAGAAGCCATTTCCCTTCTGCATTTATACATTCATGGCGATAATCTTTTTATAGAATCAGCAGCTGATTGACTGTGTTTACCAAGATGGTGGAACAGAAATCACCCTTTAATTTATTTTGTTTCTGTTAGCGCTCAAGTTTTACAATCAGTGAGCATTTGCTGTGACAATCCATTAAGATAAAGTGCGGTGGGTATCATAAACGTGTTACGTAAATGCACTAATGAGTGAATAATTGATATAATTACATTGCAAGTGGACATGATTGCATTTCCCTTTGTGCAGAATCAACCATAAAGAAAACAGTTATTTGATATGGAAATTAGATCCATTTGTATATCGTGTACAGCAGCACTGATACTGTACTGTATTTTCAAGCACTGCACCAAACAGATTTCCTAGAATGCACTCACCTCTCTGAACTCATTATCCAAAGGGAATAGTAAGGCAGAGAATAAACAAGCTATTTATATCCATCAAGATATCCATGAAAAAGCAGAGTGTAGCGGCTCTGTAGTTTAGGCTGCAGCTGTTATTTTCTGGATCCTGCGTGGAGATGCAGGAGAGGTCCTATGAGCAGTGACTGACAGTTGGAAAGCAACCAGGGTCTGGTGCATGGGTCACTGGCTTCCACAACTGCTGTCAGGTGCAATGCATGCTGGGACAGCCGGCAGTGGCCGTGTGTCTCTTGTGCGATAGAGGGATGGAGCAGGTAAAGCAGAGAAGATGCACATGAGAGACTGAGGAGGAAAGAGACGGGGACAGAAGGTGCTACGGTGACTTGGGTTCAAAGTGTTGCAGCCTCCCATCCGAAGCTGGGGGAGGTCCGGATGTGTCACAGGGTTTTGCGTGTGTGCATGTGTTTTCTCTTTTCAGAGGCGTGGGCAAGTTTGCTCCATAGGTCTTGCATGTGCATTTAGTTTGTGAGTGTGTGTGTGTACCTGCCCACACATACGTGCTTAAATGAGCGTGCGGTAACTCTCTGTCAGAGCAGATGTTAGAGACAGCATGTTCATGTCCTTCCAGCAGCAGGAGGCTTCAGGATTTGGCTGCTGCAGGGATCAAAGCCATCATCCACCTGAAGAGGAGAAGCCGCCACCGCACACCTCCCCTCACCCCACCCACCCCTCCAACCCTCGCCACAGGGCACTGCAGCACCGCGGAAGCGATATACACAGTACACAAGCTGCCGGTCTTTCTGAATGTATGCGTGTGTGTGTGTGTTGTGAGCAACCTGCTGCACCGACTCTGAAGACACATCACGGAGAAGATCCAATTCTCACCCTTCCATATGTCTGCGGTTGATAAATATTTAAAGCAGCCCTACCGCAACAAAAATTTATGTAAAAATACGCAGGAGCAGAGAGAGGAGAGTCTTGTATTCCCACAGCGAGGATTGGCAGCCATGAAATTTAAAGGAAAAATACAAAATATCGTACTTAAACATATAATAGTACATACATTTTTAGTATGTTGGGTAGATACAGTTGCACATACAATATCAAGACTGCACATACTTACATTTGCACACTGTTAGTTTGCACTATGCAGCATTCAGACACAGATTGTCTCAGTGTGAAAGCACTCAGTCCACAAAAAACTGGACTGTGAGATCTGCTGCCTCTCTCTTCTCTTTTGTATTGTCTGGTGCAAAGTGTCACAGACCAGTTGGGATGGTAAATATGGGCATGCTGTTTGCAGTTTGCTTCCATCACTTTGCAGGATTTTGAAATCACAAGTGTTACCGTACATCTCATTGCCATTTGGTGCAGCGACGAGAAGTTTCCCTGTGCTTCATGAAGAAAACTCACATATTTGAATAAGGATTCGACTATCAAACGTATATCTGTGTATCTCAGCATCTTTCTCTGCCTCTGTTGCTGTTGTACACGCGCACACACATAAAGGCGCTGTGTCTTCAGGGGGGTCTAGTTCCTCATAGTCAGCATTCTGTCTGTTCTCCCACAGAGAGGCTGGCGTGAGTCCATTTCAGGTCCTGTCACTTCCAAATAGTGCTGTTACTGTACCTGCACACCATTGAATGGGCCACTGCAGAGGCTGCACACAGAAAATAATCTATCTCAATTCATTTGACTGCTAAAATAAACCACGCTCACGGGATTTTATAGCGTGTGTTCACAAACCGAAGAGCTACATTTTAAAAATGGCATCACTGCCATTTAAACAATACATTGTACTTAGAATATACGCTCTGTTATTAAACCCCTCAGAGGATGTAGGATCTAATAACTTCTCACAGCAAACATTAGTTGACAACCCAAAAGGAATAAAGAGAAGAAGAACTGAGATCTTAATGTAAGTAAACATATGGAAGTAGTATCAACAACATAAACAATGGAAATATTCCTTATGAAGAATGGCTCTTTGTTATATCATTGTCCTATTATTATCAACCATTAGTACAATTATAGATGCATTAACACGTAAGCAGTATTTCAGTGCTGTAGTGTGGAGTAGATGCATCATATTTAATAAAATTCCCATGTTTTGTATTGTATGTACAGTAAGTGGCTACAGCTGTCAGCTAGGGCTACCACTATTACTGTCATAATTGATTAATCTGTATTATTTATTCTTAATCGATTGATTGATGCCCTCCGCGGCTTGAAATTGCTTGTTTTGTCCAATCAACAGTCCAAAACCCAAAGATGTGTAGCGCCCCATAAGACCAAAAAAAAAGGAGAAAAATATCCTGAAATTAATTTAATGTTTTTTCATGTTAATCAAGTAGAGCTGATTACAATGTTATCTTCTGAAATGAGGGCCGTCGGGGCTCGGGAGGCAGAGCAGGTCGACCATTAACCGCAGAGTCGGTGGTTTGTGGGTGTGAGTGGCACTGTGGATGACAGCACTGTGTACTGAAATGAGAGAGTAGCAGTATAGAAATATAGACAGCATCAAATGAAAATACTGAAGTATCTCAAAACTTGTATCTCTACTTGTTAGCTTTCAGTGTGTATTTTATCTCCCTGTTCTGACTCGCTTTAATACTCATTTTAAACCTGTTGCGGACATAATCTTTGTGGATGAGTGTCGAGATGTACACAGAACAACCAGCCAAGCCCCCCCGTCAAGTCTGTCTCTGGCAAGACGCTTGATCCTTCAGTCTCTCTGACACCACCCTCCCCTGCCAACCCTCCCTCATCCTTTCTACTAACATGTTCAGAGTGTGTGTTGGTGTATTTTCACTTATCTGGGGTTCACACATGTGCACAGGTCTGCCTCGACAGCATCGAGGTTTTTCATGTTTATTTCACCGTGTGTGTGTGTGTGTGTGTGTGTGTGTGAGCTGTGACTCATAGGTAACTATTCTAAAAGCAACCTCCGCTACCTATATTAATGCAAATGTAGACAGCGGGATGAGTCAAATTTGTCACTTCCTCCTCTAATTCAATTTTCAATCTTGTCCCTGGAGGGATCACGGCTCAGATTAGCCAGAGTGCTTTAGTCCCTCTGTTATTCCCCAGGTCTCATCAATGCACACTCAGTGCGCGTTTACTGTAAGTCATCACGCTGCCACAACAGTATGTAGGAGTTTAAGGGTCTGAAACATCCATCTTCCCCTCTCCGCGACGATGGGTCCCTTCACTCTCACATGCTGCAACAAAGAAGAGACCGTCGGATGAATATGTATTAATAAAAAGCAGCGAGGGTGAAAGTTTTTAGATGCTCATTAGAGTGTCAAATATTTGTCCTTGCTTTCGCCTCACAATGAATAAATTATCCTGCAGTGCCTTGGGAATTGCTGAATAATAAAGAACTTTTTATCTCATCTGTTGTGCCAGGCTTGCACATGGTCTGACTTAGAAAGGTGGCAGAGGGTGTGATGTGGCAGTAAAGTGGGGGGTCTTACGCAGTAGAGAGTCGGTGGACGTGTGGTCATCTCTCCATGTTGCTGGGAAGTTTTCAGGCTGGAATGTTATTGCTATAGGATAGCTGGTAGGGGGCATCCCTTGTTAGTATGTAGAAGTGGTGGACAATATGCAGATATGTATACGTTATATACATGTAATGTGGGAGAAATCTTAATTTTGTGAGATAGGAGGTCTATGCACTGTAGGCACTACTGACTGAGTTCACAATATTAATGCATATTTTTCTGCTATCTCGGTGGAGATGGTCCATTGCCTCGTATTCCCAGAATATCTGGGGTGAGCAAAGTGTGAAAGAGTCTCAGGCTGCCGTTTCTCACCTGATAAAAAGTCGGTATGTTTAAGTTTCAGTCTTTTTGGTTCATTTTCCTGCTTCTAATTTGTTTCTAGGTGGCAAATATGAGAATTGCTGCTCAAATTAGGAGATGTTCAGGAGGAGAGTTATGATGTGAGCCGTGTTTGATTGATTGAAAGGTGACTCAGCGTATCACAGTCAGCCATCATAGCTGCTGCTTGCTCATCGCCTCTCAAGTCCACTCAGGCTTCCTCTCCCTTTTGTCTCAATTTGGATAGTCTCCATTTTCAGTCTATGGTTGTCCAACTGAATTAGTTAGATGAACTGGAATTCGATTATGTTCCGGTTTTTGGCACCAATTTATTTGTGGTAAACACAGTTTCTTCCCTCATTAAACAATTTTGCACCAAACTGGAGCACTGCTCTCTGCAGGCCTTACTTTCTATGAAAAACCAGTCAATAGCAAGCTGTGGGAGGGACAGGAGTTGAACTGGTGTAGAGGGTTGTGATGTGGGAGGTAAACTGACTAATGTAGATGCAGAAGTTGGTCATGTGGGAGGTAAACTGGTTACAGATAACAGCTCATTTAACCCACAGGGTCCCACCTGCTGCTCTCCCAGGGGGCCGTGCTCCAGATGGCCAGTGATTGCTTTCAAACAGGCCAAAGTCAGAAACACTAACAGGCCCCGTTTATACTCGAAGTGGGTGTTTGTCTGGTGCTGGTGGTGGGTTTGTGTGCGTCTATACTGTATGTGTGGGTGCATGAGATTCAGTACGAAAGGTGAAATTCAGTGCAGCTGTGAATAGATTTTAATTTTACAATGTAGTGACGATGAAGTATAGATCAGTCACCAACCAGGAATTAAAACCAGGTATTACTTCACTGGTCAAGTTATTTAGAAGTCGTGTGGGTCATTAAATTTAGGAAATACTAACATAGCCATATTGATGAAGAGGTGGAGCTGCCCTCATCATTTTCAGGTTTCCCTGAAGTCCCTGTGGATGTTTTCTTTCCATTTGTGGTGCTTCTGTGTCAAATTTGGCAATTCTGTTCTAAAAATGAAGAGTTTGGGGTGTCATGTAGAGGTGTTCAGTGCATGTATGAGCAAATCTTTAACACTGAATCTTCAGCTGACTGCACTGAATCATCACTAGCTTTTGGTAGTGGAGCTCCCCTCACTGGCGGCTGAATGCACCATTGACAGTGTGTTACTTGTTAAAAGCTTAAGAAGAAGACGCAGGCGCCACACAAACAGTCATGCGATGTTGCAAATAGCCGTCTGTTGGAACAGACTGAACTCACACCTGAGCTGATCTGAGCAGGTCTGAATCAGCACAGAGGGTTGCAGCAGTGTGACCGGTGATGCGTTCACTGACTGATGTATGTGCATGTGAACAGTAATGCAGCAGCTTAGCTCAGAAAAGTGAACAAACTACACATTCAGTGACCTTTGTTGTTCTTTCCCCATGAAAAAAACAAAGATTATATAACAAAAATCAGGAATATATAATTACTAGAAATGACAAAATGACATTGCTGCACATTTGAATGCCTTACTGAGTTTTAGAGATTATGCTGACCACTGTGGTGTGAAGGTTGCCTTGTCTTTGCATTAAAACGCCCCACAAAGCTGGAATACTAATAATCTTTTTTTTTTTCACTGCGGCTTTAAGACAGAACAGAATCCACCTCAGAGATAGCTCGAAAGAAAAGTAGACAGAAGGCTTTAAAGCAAAAATAGTCAATGTTTGGAAGCTGTTTTATATTCTTATCTGTATAAATAAGTATCTGGATTTAGGACAAAGTGGTAACTTGGTCAACTAATTTTCTCAAACTCTTCATTTTCCCCAGTATTTCGCATGCCACACACACACAAACCGTCTGCTCTGCATCCACCAATTTGCTTTGACAGCAATTTTTTAAACCAGTGGCAAAACTTGTTTACATTTCACTCCTCTGACATGTTTATGTCCTCACAGCAGCTGCCACCTATTGGCTGATTCCTCTGGGATTTTGCTGTGCGGCTTATAGACGAGGCCACTGTCTGAATATGATTTATAGCTTGCATATAGCTTAAATGCTTCACAGTGGGTTGGAGGTTAAAGTGGAGGTAGATGAGCATCCTGACAGCATGCCTCCCCCACCCCCACCCCCACCCCCCTTTGCTCATCAGTCAGACTGAACCTATACGGCTGCTCTGCTTTCCTTTTGCACCTCCTGTTCATGCGAGCAGAAAGAGCGAGTCTGGAGGAGTCGTGATGCCCATCTCAATGAGAGGAGGGGGTGGAGGAGTGGGACGAGAAGGGAGGTGGTGCGCAGAGCAGTGAAGGAGAGATGTTGTAAGTTGTAGCATACAGAGAAGAGGGATGGTTATCAAAAAATAAAGAGTAAGAGGGGGAGAAGAGCAGCAAGCCCAGAGGAGTCGTGATGCTCATCTTAATGTGCCATGCCAGAAAGATTAGTTTTACCCTCCATAAACACCGAACTGTTAAGCAAAACTCATTCACAGCTAGCTTTAGTATGTATACATCTTACTGTTCATGGTCACATCTTTCAATTGCACATATATTTACAGTCAAGTATCCATTTGTAATGCAACCCTGTGATTTGTCAGCACAAAAATCAGGAAGGGGGAATGAATTACGTGCTCAACTACACCACCTCTGCACAAAGTAAGTCAGCAAAAAAAAAAAAAAAAAAAAAAAAAAAAAAAAAAAGTATAGTATGACCTTCGAATAGCAATTCAGATGAGACCCAGTTGTAAGCATGAGCTTTTAACAAGCCTTTATTAAAAAGTCACGGCCAGATGTGGCTGCCAGTGGATTGTCATCTCTTCGACTTCGCGCTGGGATCAGATGGAGGCCTCTGCTCGGTCAGGATCACCTCTCTGCTTGAGACCAGAGCCCTCTGACTTGAGGAAGCTTTCCTCATGGCAGCCGCAGCTCTTCCTGCAAGGGGAGGGTGGAAAGTGCAGTCACCTTATCTCTGATGGTTTTCAAATCAGACAGGTGCATCATTTTGATAAAAATGCCAAATATTCTGTGGTTCAGGCGCCTCTAACGTGAGGAATTGCCTTCCATTTCTGCACTGGTCCAACTTCTGGTATTAATCCAGGGTATCTGCAGATGCCTGATCCTCCAGAGTTAAAATTCATACACTAAACTGTGGAACTTATGTAAAGATGACACAGGATCACTGAATTTCATGATGGTAATGAAACTGGATCTTTGGCATTTATGGACTGAAGTAAAATCTGATTAGTTGCAACCACATTTTACAGTTGAGCTACTCACGTTGCCGGTGGCATGTCTGTTCACAGGAGTTTGTGCTGCTGGGGTAACACACTGCTGTAGCACAGTGGATGAACACCTGAAAGAGACCCAAACTTGCTCATTTGGTCAAGGAAACTGCATTAAGATTGTCACTTAAGGAACTATTATGAATAACTGTACCGAGTCCTTCTGGATAGAGAAGGTGTTTTGATCCACAAACGTGAACATTTTAACAATGAAACGTTTGTAGTGCGTCGGGTAATGGAGCCCAGAGGAGCCGTCCACAGGCACGACTGTGGTTAGGTAACGGTCATCATGGTAGGAACACCTGAAGCCAACAAGAGCTCATGTTAAACATACAATACAAACCGAAATTTATGCATTTCCACAAGTAAATCCATGTTTCTATACCCATCAACCAGAAGGTCCCACTGTGGTAGGCTGTGAGGATTGGGGGTGGAGGTGGCCCAGCAATGCTCCAGGTTCAGGATGAGGTTTGGGTCAGACCTCTCCAGGATGTTCACCTCGACATAGATGGGCTCCCTCAGCACTTTAGTGATCGGGTAGTCTGCCGCAGTGTAGAAGGAGCTATACGCTGCCACTTCTGCGATTAAAATAGTGCATTCTTAGTATAACACAAGGATTCTGCAGCAGCCAGCATGAAGCTCCTGCGCCGCTCACCCTCCACACATCCCTTTGAGTGACACTGTCCGTTGCCCAGTTTCAGCTCCACTCTGAGGGGTCCTGCAGCAGCAACCGACACAGGCGGAGGGACAGCGTTCACCTCCATGACCAGAGCCTCCACAGCTGTGCTGGAGTAGCGGCACTGGAACAATAACCTGTCAGAGAGCAGAGGGCTTTACAGCTCAGGAAACCTCAGAGGGTCACAAAAGCAATCAGGGGAGATCGATTTTACACAAGCTCACTCAAAATGGCTGTCCCTGGTGATTGATCCTCTGGGTCCGACTCCCACTTCGTATGAGGAAGACATGTGGTTCTCGTACACCACAAAGCCCTCCTCCTCCTGCAGGTGGAAACACATTTGAATGCTGAAAGCCAATCAAGAAAAAAAATCAATTTAGAGTATATTCATTTGTCATTTATGAAGCAAAGAAAACATTCTGCATCAAGCTGCTTATTTTTTCAGGTTTGCATCACTGTAAACTGAATTCTTTCAGTTCAGTTCTTTCCATGTTCTCTCATACTAGTTGAAGGAAAGACTGCACCAACCACCTTGATTGTCGTACCACATGCAGGCACAGGGAACTGAAAGATGGCGAAAGCAGAGGTGAAGTCAACTGGGGTACAAGAGGGGTTGTTTGTCTCCAGCAGGCTGACTGAATCCACATCTATCGGGGGAACCGTGGCATCTCGAGCCACAACAACCACAAACTGCCCATCCCTGGTACACTGCACAGTCACTGGGTGAGGAGAGAGTAGATGTGTTTCTCTGGTAGAGTAGATATTTTACACTCACCGTGCAGCACTTTTGCATGAGAGGGTCTAAAAACTCCTCTGGAGAGCATAGATACCTGCTTTCCCATAGTAGCACAGCCGCCCATCAAAGCAGCAGTTAATGTTTTCACACTGCTCAGCGGTGATGTCGTGAGTCCCACACTGGATCTTCTCCCCCTCCATCACCTGGCATTTGTCAAAGGGGGCTGCAGGTGGAGGGACCCTTTCCTGTTGTTGAGGCAGCTGAGAAGGAAAATGAGGCTGGTGTTTCTGCAGAGGCGACATCCAGTGATGCTGGGCAGTAACATCACAAGCCAAACCAACCACCACCACAACAACAAACAGACACTTGAAAAGTTCCATTATGGTATGCGTAACTACACACTGGCATAAACTGCACCTATATGCAACAGCACCTATGGCTCAGCCACAGACTTTATACATGACTGATTATGTGTAGTTTGTTAAGAACTCCTCCTCTCATCGTTAGGAGTCAATAGTGTGGCAGCCCTGCAGAGTTAATCAGCTGGGAGCTGACAGGTGGAGCTTATTGTCTGCTCATCTGTCTGAAAAAAGTCATTACACGACTGTTGAGTCAAAGCTGAGTGGATTTTTTTTTTCCCTAAAAGACCTGAGCTGTGAACAGTGTGGAGCTGTGAGTTACAGGCAGGGAATTTTTCAACATTTGGCCCCGTTGTGACCTGATACTGTAAACATCTTTTAAATGAAAAAGCTGCTGCATCACACTGACATTTCTTTCCCTGCCTCCCACTTGCACCACCTGTATAAAAGCTGTCTTTTTCTGTCTTTCAAACACACAGATGTATGGGCGGTACACCCAGGAGCTGGGTGTGTATGCCAAGGAGGAAGCGGCCCGCCTACGGGATGGAGGAGTGCGGGATGGTGGAGGACTGCGGAGGAACACCAGCGTTCGTAGTCGTGCTGCAGATCTGCTGGAGTATGAGAAAGACCCCTGTGCAAAGTGCCACTGTAAGTGATGATCATGAAACAAGCCCTAAATCTGTCTTCAGAGTGCTTGCAGGGACAAAGTGTGCAGGTAGTGCAGTGCGTGTTGTGAAGGTCAGACAAAAGCGGTGTTCAGTGCTCAAAGTGGTGCTGGTGTTTGTGTGTGTGTGCAGCACATTCCGATGCTCCACCAAGTGTGAAAGTTGTGTGAAAACATTGTGCTTCTTGAAGCACAGCAGAGCAGCTACCTGACACAAGGGAGCAGGAGAGGATGTGAACACGATTGAATGTGACTGATCTGAGCAATGACCTCCAGCCAACAAGGGCTGTCTCAATGTCAGACAAAGACAGCCCCCTCTGCTGGCTGCCAGTGGCCCAGTGTGTGTGTGTGTGTGTGTGTGTGTGTGTAAGCAGAACGTTGATCTGAACTGTCAGATTATTTTATGTCTAGTCTTCCCAGATGACTGCTGATAAGGGAGTGGCACCAGAAGAGAGCTCCACTTCAGACTGATGTACTCAACAATAACTGAGTGATAGATTTGTGTGTGTGTGTGTGTGTGTGTGTGTGTGTGTGTGTGTGTGTGTGTGTGTGTGTGTGTGCGTGCATGTTTGCATCCTCCAAATGCGCTTATTTTAATTTGTACTTCATTTTAACCTTCAATTATGCATGTTTCTGCATTCAAAAGCTTTTTTTTTTGCAAGTCAACAGAGCAGCAATGCTTTTCTTAAAGGGTCAGTTCACCAAAAAATTGAAATATTAGAACTAATTTCTGCTGTCGAAGTAATGAAATAAACCTATATTATCAGTCTCATTCGATTAGGGCAAGAGGAGAGTGTGAGATTTTTGGTCAGAGCTGAAGTGTGTAGTCAATGAGTCGACAAACAGGAAAATATTTGAAATTAGACAAGACGATCATTTGATATGTGTTCAGCAAAAATTGAAAAATCTCACTGGTTTTAACTTCATAAATGTGAGAATGTGCTGGCTTTGTTAGTCCTCTATGATATTAAACAAAATATTTTGGGGTTTTAGACAGTTAAATCTGCTCAAAAATCGTAAAGGAGGCGCTCTGAATAACTCCAGAACTTGCCTGAGAATTGTCACATTTTTTACTTTTCTTCAGTATCAGAGTAATTCAGTGATAGCTGTCTGTGCATCCACGGGGACACTGCAAACAACAACTGCTAATAGCCAATTCGGCATTCTTTTAATGGTGACAGTTTATCAAAATGTAACGAAAAATAGGCTAAACAGGGCTCAAGTGACATAGCACTTCCTATTATGGAACATGTCTCAGTTCTTATGGACAAAATGATTAATAAAATAACTGGGAAAATAACTAACAGTCCCACTGATGATGAAAATAATTGTTAGCTGCACTCCCAGATTTGGTTTAATTGAGCCTTTTAGATACCAAAATCAATACGTAAAGTCTTAAAGCCTATTAGATAATCTCAGTAAAGTGAGAAGAGCAAAAAGCAGAGAAAGGCAGAGCATTTGTTTTCACATGTGCTTGCATTGAGTCAGCCAATGTGGCCGTTTTCCAGGATCCGTCTCTGCCTCTTCGCCCTTGTGACTAGTGATCTGATTAAAGCTCGATAGATTGCACCATAGGTGAAAGCTACACTATATCAGCCCAGCCTCGCTCGCTCGCTGTAATGGAAGCCATTTAAAACAATCACTCTCAGATCAGGAGCCAGCCGGGGTGATTTGTGTGCTCGCTGTCTGTGTGCCGTGTGTGCTCACAGCTCAAGACGTGCTTGTATTTTTAGTCTTCAGATATAGATGCTCCAGCTGGACGGCTTCTGCCGTTGTCCTGTTAATGTGCAAGGAGAGAAGCTTCAGGTTTGGTGGGAGTTTTAGTGTTTTCCTCTCATGTGTCGGTGTGGGAACATCATCTCTGTGGGTGATGGACTACGAGTGTGTGCCTCGGTTCAGATCAGTAGCTGGAGCCGCAGCTTTTGAACAAGACAGCCTACACATGCTGCCAAAGGCTCTGCTGCCGGTCGTGATGGAGAGCTAAAAACATACACTGCCTCACTGTGTTTATTTTGACTCACAGAGCGAATCCTTCTGTGGTTTTAAAGCTGATGTTACTCAGTTACTCTGTCTACCAATTACTCCAGCGATGAGCATTAATGTATTAAATCACATGTGTTTTGCTTTGCATTCAGTGGCTTTGAATCTGCTGTTTATAGGTGAAAGTACTTATTCCTGATTACAGCAAGTTGGCTTCAGGTGATGCAATGCAGGGCTAGCAGAGGTGAAGAAATATCTGGTGTTGGGTGTGATATTTTTATTTTTTTATTACGGGATCAGGAGAAGACATCTGTGAAAGCCACTGAGCCTGCGGATGTGAGTGCAAGCCAAGATGCACACGGAAGTATGTGGCTGTGCAGGTGCCAGAGGAGTTGGTGTGTGTGTGCATGAGAGAGAGAGAGAGAGAGAGAGAGAGAGAGAGAGAGAGAGAGAGAGAGAGAGAGAGAGAGAGAGAGAGAGAGAGAGAGAGAGAGAGAGAGAGAGAGAGAGAGAGAGAGAGAGAGAGAGAGAGAGAGAGAGAGAGAGAGAGAGAGAGAGAGAGAGAGAGAGAGAGAGAGAGAGAGAGAGAGAGAGAGAGAGAAATTTTCCCAGGTTCCTTCACATGGGAGACCCAGTGTGGATCATGGCAGTTTAATCTGCACAGATAGACACGTTTCTCTCTTCTTTTTTTTTTTTTTTTTTAACTTGGTGTGTGTCCAATGTGTGACGAGTGTGTCTGCACATGAAGGAGTTTGCATACGTTTCCCATGCACATTTCTATGTACTCTGCTGGCAACCTGCCATCCAGCAGGTGTCCCTGCTGCAGGGCAGCTTGCCCTGTCATGCACACAGTTGTGCCCCGCTTCCCCCCCATGACCTGAATCCTGCAGCAGAAAAGCTGCTGCAATTTATTATGTTGTTTATTATGTCTATACAGTAACAAGGTCATTCAAACAATCAGTGAACATGATCATGAAGTCAGAGTGTGACTTTTTTTTTCCTATATTACAAATATATTGCACAAGGAGCAGAGTCGCAAATTTGGCGAATTGAAGAAAAAGAAAAGTACCATTGTCATGGGCTGTCTTTCCAATCAGTCTAAACACACCCAAAAACTCCAGGACACAGATGATTAATTTCCATAAAGTTTACTGGGAATCTTGTGAAATTGCAATCACAATACAACAAAAAATATGTGCATTATTAAGCAGCATTATCAAGCAAATAAACATACCACAGCAGTAACTAGGCAATTAGCAGGGCCTAGCTAGCCTAGCCACGTAGCTAATATGAAGAAAACACAGCTAACCTATAGTTAAACGATAAGCAGCAATGAACTGTTGAGCTAGCTTGACTTAGCAACGCATTTAGCATCCAACTGTGTTTATATTCACAGAAACACAAAATAACTTGACGCCCTCATGTTATTGGATGAATAATACTCACAGACGTTGCCTTAGCAAAGAGGGAAAATGAAGAATAACGTCTCAACCGAGGAGCTGACAACTGCTAATGATGAATGTCTCAACACGACAACTGACCACCACATAGAGAATTTTCTTCCTGCTTCCCAGGATGCACTGCTTCTATGTTGCTATGGTTACAATAATAAACAAATCACACTGAACTGTGTTTCTAATGAGAAACTTATTTCTAGAGACATAACAACCATCATTACAGTTAAATCAAGTAGAGGAAAACAAAAATATATGCAAATCAGTGGTCACATAGCTGCATTTCTTGAAGGCATGACCAAAGAAAGGGGGAATACCAAAGTATCTGAGGTTTTTGTTGCACTCAACTCAACTTCAGTAATTAGAATTATTGTCAACAGATCCCATGTATTCACTCAAAATCTATTTCAGCGCTCATGTTCATTGTATCAAAGGGACATGTCACCAGAGTTGCAGCAATTAGTCAAATAATCAAATAGATGATTGACAGAAAATTGGTCAGATTAATGAAGTGTTTGAAGCCAGAGCGCCAAACATTTGACCGTTCTCAAAAGTGAGATTCTGATGCTCTTGCATGTTCCTACGTGACAGAAAATGGAATATCTTTGGACATTTTCATTTCTGAAGATTTTCAGCTGAGAACAGCTGATGCCAAAAATGGCGCTATGAGAGAAGTGAGACTGACCCGAAACAGTAGAGCTGTGAGCCAAACAGCTAAACAATGAGCTGCGACTCGCCGTAAAGCTGAGCTGCAGATTAATTCTCTGCAGGTTCATCACTACCTTTCACATCATTTTCACATTGTCATTTGATACGATCTCATAAATATATCAGTTGTAGCCACTTTAAAGTCAAAGACAAGACAAACCCTGCCATAAAGATTGCTATTTTTGAGTCTTACAATGTTTAGTTTTGGTGGAAATGTGTCAGAGAATCTCTCCCACTGCAGTTTGGGGACAAAAAAAAAATCATCTAGCAACACTGGATTGGAGGGATTTTTGCACCCACTAGCCTCCAGACCAAAAATATCCCAAAATCATGTGCAGTCCAGAAACTGTGCTCACGCACATTCACCGAGGCTTCACTTCCACTTTGTCCTGTGATGCACTGCAAAAGGGCACGTCTGTTTCAGAGCCACCGCGTCTCCTCTGAATATTTATTCACACCTACTTTGCAACAGCAAATACATTTTGAACTTGAGGAAATGTTGTCAGTAATTATCATATCTGGCAAGTTGCAAAGATGTTGATGCTGATCAGTAAAATGTTCCCTGACAATATTTAATTGCAGCAAAACAAACTGGCAGAGAACTGAGGGCGAAAATAATTGTGCAGAAGTGCAAAGTGCAGCCGAGTGAGTCATTGATGCGTTTTTTTTTAATAGTTTTTGAACAGTAATGGAGGTCTGCGAAACAGAGGAATTAGCTCTGGCTTTGTCTCTCAGAGTATCAGGAGTAATTCATTGTTGGTTTTGATCTTCTCATGGACAAAAAGAGGACGCCAACGTGCTCTTCCAGTCTCTGTTTTCTCCCTGTTTTACTGTCCTCCACACATCTGTTGCTCTCTTGGTTTCTCCTAAAATGCGGCGAGCGTCACTACGGTATACGAGGGCATGTGACGAAGGTAGCATCTTTGTGAAATATGGATCTGGTAAATGTGTTAGTAGCACATTTTTAGCCTCTCGAGGGACGGATACATCTATGAATGCTCTGGATGTCGCAGTGAATTCCAGGCTTTGGCAATGTCCGCAGACAAGAGAGAGGAAATGAGTCCAGTGATGCTTCTTTTAGCTGACCTAGCTCAGAGTTATAGATTATAATGTAATGGTAGAATTTATAACCGTGACCTAGCTTTGTTTTTGTCTCTCAGGTTTCAGGTGGATGAAGACGAAGTGATGCTCTTACTCACAACATATTCATCACATAATAAGCTCCTTTAGTTTGTTATTGTTCTTTTTGCTCATCGTGTTCATAATTCCGCTTTCTTCAGTTTTCCATGTGAAAGTCACACAGTATGATTTGTCAGAGGATCGCCATCACAAACCCCTGTCGATGCTTTTATTTCCACCAGGTTGGACCTATGTGATGGGCTTTTCCTCCAAACATCACGGGAAACTTCAGCTCATTCAGAATGATTTTGCTAGAGTAGAAGAGAGCAGACATTAATTTTGTCTTCACTTTGACTACATTTAAATCCGGCTTGAAAACATCTGTCTTTCACTGCCTTTGAGTGAACCTTGAAGATCCTCTCAAGACGTAAGAATGCTCTATTTTGAATAATAATTGTGCCACAAAAATATCTATTAGCTTGTTAAAAACGTTCATGTTTTTTCATATGAGCGCAGAGACACTTTCTCCCTCCATCAGATGAATGTGAGAAGAGCCTCGTCATGTCAAACTCTGCACATTCATCATTCTGCACATTGACGCTCAAGCATCTCTGTGACGTTACAGTAAAACACATCATAATGTAAGCAGTGAGGCAAAAAAATCATACACAGGGGCAGATGGAGCCACTGAAAGTCTGAAACCAAAAGCTGTAACTGAGTTTCAGGAATTCATTAAGATGTTGCAGTATCTAGACTGCCAGTCATGTACTTACAGTATATATACACTCATTCAGATATAATTAACACTGTGAGTTCCACAACACAGGGACAAAAGCATCTTGCTGGTTATTCATTTATTTTCTTTCACATGAACTGTTAATGAAAATATACATCATGGCTTTAAATGATTAGCACCTAATGTAAAATACCAGAGCGAAGCATGTTATGCACAGGTGGGGCCATCTACTATATTAAGGTGGCTGCGCCCCCACTGACCACCCCTTTGTGACGCCATTGAATATAACAAATAATGAATATTCCTGTTTGTAGACTAAAAATACATTATGTCTCTTTTTGGATAGTCTGGTCAACTGAATATGTAACATTTGTGCGTTGATACAAACCACTTGAAATCCAGTATTCCCACCCATCAGTCCTGCTCACTGTAACACTGCCTATGCTGGTCCAACTCAGCTGGAGATGTTAAATGGAGAGCAGTCACAGTGTGGTGAGAATAAATATCAAATACAGTGTATCTTATGTGTTTGATGTAGTTAATGCATTGCAGTATGTGAAGCACTTTGAATTGCCTTTGTGTATGAAACGCACTAAATCCCTCCATTTGTTCCTGTCTCCGCTGTCGCCACACGTTTGCTTATTTCTTTTCCTTCCTCCCTGCCACAGCTGATTCTTTTCAGTCTCACACTGTGAACATTCACTACAGAGATTTCCACTTCATGTCTCTGTGTCCTCAGTGTGTGCGTCTCGCTGCCAGAAGTTCCTGATCTCGCGGGTCGGGGAGGACTGGATCTTCCTCATTCTGCTGGGGCTGGTCATGGCTCTGGTCAGCTGGGTCATGGACTACGCCATCGCCTTCTGCCAAGAAGGTAGGAATGAGACAGAGGGCAGGACAGAGAGAGGGAAGAGTCGCAAAAGACAGATGGAGAGATGGACAGTGAATAATGGACCTGTTGTTGCAGAGGCAGCAAAGCTGTGGAAGCATTAGTCCATGAGGAGCCGTGCTTTATCATGAATTGTCAGGTCCAGTATGAAAGTCGACGGTACAATATTAATACAAATTGACCATCGTTCCGTCAGGGAGTTATATTGATCTTGAACGGAAGCTAACAAAGTGGTTTCATTAATATTTAAAGGATGAATAAATAGATTTTTTACCCCACAAAGAATCAAATGCACCAATCTTAACACTTGGAGTAATTCACCAGGTGCTGAAAATTAGTTTAACTATAAGGTTTTTTCACTATAGTTGAATTTCATGAAATCAACATCCTCTAAAATGAATAACTCTTAATAAAACAGTACATTCCTATGCAGATAACTTAACAGATAACAATAAAATATCACTAAATAATGAAAATAAAAGCACCACAGCTGTGAGTTTTTGAGGATTGAATGTATATATGTGGACGAAAGCTGGCTGCTGTTCACTGCGTGTAGTGTTTGTTCAGATGTGTGTTTATACATTCATCTGTTTTCCAACAACTGAATGATCAGAAAATGCTCATTTATGCCTCAGAAATGCTTCCAGTTAACCAGCCAAACTGCATCAAAGTGCTGAGATATCGATAAAATCCCTGTCTTCATTTTACTGCGACACCAACACAGACCTGTTCTTCTTGTCCCAGTGGTGAAAATTAACAAGTACACCTACACAAATACGGTACAAATGTGAACTGCTTGTACTTTTGTTCACGTTATGCAACTTTACACTTGTACTCCACCATACAATTCAGAGGGAAATATCGGCCTTTTTACTCCTACAACATGATAAGGTTGTCAAAAATGAGGCATTCTTACAGATTTCAATAACAGTTTAAAACCCAAAGCTTTAAAAGCATCCAAAATTTCACATATAAGCAAAACTTATAGAAAAATACTCCATTAATCATCTGTTGACCCCTCAGATTTATGAGTGTGTGTTGAATAGTGGAAACTCTCTCCACCTCAACCAGCTTTTATTTTTTTATGCATCAGCAATAATAATATAATAAAGTAAATGAAAATGCCTAAATCAGAATATGTCATTATTATACATTAAATTGTATTCTTCAGCTTGAACTCAATTTGCTTAACATCAAGGTCTGAGTGCATCTTCCTGCACTGATAATGCCATAATTCATTTGCATTTATGCAAATAATGCCTCTGTGGATGTAGATATTTCCCTTTTATCCAAGAAACGCTTTCTCTATTGTGTTATATGACATGGTAATTTGATAGTGAGAGAGCCAAATTATGAATGAGGAGGGGGAGGAGGCCACTAAGCTGCTAAAAGATGAAGAAAAATGAATGAATAAGGCAGAAATGAAAAAAAAAACAGAGAGAAGGTCAAAGGGAGGTAATGAAGAGGAGAGGAATCAGGTTAATCTGTTCACAACAGATAAATCTTGATAGACGGGGAAACTTGAATGAATTATATTGTGGTGTGTGTTTGTGTGTGTGTGTGTGTGTGGTATGTGTGTGTGTGCAGCACAGAAGTGGATGTATGGTGGACTGGACAGCAACCTGCTTCTGCAGTATATCGCCTGGGTCACCTACCCTGTAGTGCTCATCACTTTCTCTGCAGGATTCACACAGATCCTGGCACCTCAGGCTGTGGGTAAGACACGCATGCACACACACACACACACACACACACACACACACACACGCACGCGCGCGCACACACACACACACACACACACACACATACTTTCTTGCACACATTGATGCAATTTATGCACAAACGTATGTGATCATATCTCTAATTCATGATCACTTTTCGGTGTTTGAACAGTGTGATTAGCTCCATAATGCACTCCAAGTCCTCCAAGGACACGCTCTGTGTGTCTCTCAGTGGTCACATCTGCAGGAAATCCATAAGATACACCTGTGATGCAACGTGCATACAGAAAACTATAAGAATATCAATCAGCTTCTCCCCTCGCCCAACCTCCGCGCTCTTCATTTATTCTCCTCATCCCTCTCTCTCACTCTCTGTAATTGCTTTCTTTCAACTCATCTTTTCTCTCCACTCCATCATCCCACCTCTCGTCTCTTTCTTTTCATTTCCCAGGTTCAGGTATTCCTGAGATGAAGACGATCCTGAGGGGGGTGGTCCTAAAGGAATACCTGACTTTTAAGACGTTCGTGGCCAAAGTCATCGGTCTGACCTGTGCTCTGGGCAGTGGGATGCCTCTGGGGAAGGAGGTAGAGGCTTTATTTTCCCTTCATGTCTTCCCATCATGGCTGTCTTCTTGGCTGTTAGGAATTAAAGATTATGACAGATTGCTTGGCAGATTTTGAAGTTTCCTGTTGGGGGAATATAATAATCTTGCCTCTCTGAGTCTCATTAAAGTCGCGGCTTGGAAAATAAAAATGTGATTTAATGCTAATGATGCTAACTTCTCCCATTTGCGGGGTTATGAAGTTGTTTGAATCTGAGCAGGGTTTAATCACGCAACGTTTTTGAATCATGCTCCTGAACTTGAGTGCATCGAGCTCCACTCAGTGATAGAATATGCTTTCAGTCATATCCTGTCTGCTAACATCCTCCTCGCTCTCCATCCTCTCTCTCTCAGGGGCCCTTCGTTCATGTTGCCAGCCTGTGCGCCGCTCTCCTGAGCAAATTCATGGCGGCTCTTTTTGGCGGTATTTTCATGGTGAGAATGGTAACTACATTTAAGATGGATTACAGACTTCCAGACACACACTTGCACACACTCAAACTTGTTTTTGAGTTATTAAGCCTTTGAGGTGCTTCACAGATTGTCTTTCTAACCCTTAATTAATTTCTCCTTATTTTATCCTTGTGTATGATGAAATGTGGTGTCACACTCACTCACAGCAGTTGTCGATGCTCTCTGTACTCTGCACACCAACAGCAACAGATTTACAAATGCAGCATCATATTACGGATTGCAGCTTTAAAGGAATAATTCACCATTTTAGGGATTTTTGCTTTATGTCTTACGGTGAGAAGATTGATATAATATTCTCACATCTGTGCATTAAAGGATGAAACCAGTCCTCTTTTTAACCTTTAATTACGATAATCTGAACTTGGTCCCAGGGCGCCTAAATGCATCTTTCTTCACCTTTTGTTCATCAAGGGCAGTTTCATTATGACCAAAGTCTGTTTCAGGATTGCCCTGTTTACACACACTGTCCAGTGCTAACAGGGGGCAGCTGCCAGTGAGAGTGAAGGTAACCAGTGCATTTCAACCACACCTCTGCTCTGCTGGATGCTTTATAAATACTGGTTGAAATTCATTTTTACAGTCCAAACAAGTTATGGCTGCACTGGAAATACTGTGGAAGAAACACCAAGCAACGCAATATGCTCAGGAATATGGTAAACATTACAGATGACGGCTTATTTTCCAGTGCTGTGGATCTTTTTTACCTTCACTTTCACACTGATTGTAATCCTGAGGCCTAAATAGTGGCTGAAAAGAAATGAAGATGTGTAACGTTTACCCACACGGGGGGATTCCCTCCGTTTCCTTTGGTCCTCGTAGGTGTGAAGCCGCAAGAAAAACACACGCTCACAGTTCTTTAAAAAGTCTTTGATGTTTCCTTGACTTTCTGCCGTTCCCCAGGACACACTCTCACCTCCACTCATGTGAGACCACACCCCGGGCTTCTGTCTATTTCTGCAGTGGACAGAGTGCTGTGCTTCTCCACCAACAGCACCAACACCGCCATCAGTATGGAGGAAGATAGACTGCAGTGATGTGGAGGAAGAAACACTCCTGTCAGCACAGTTAGAAAGACTGAAATAGTCCAGGGGTCAGCCGTGCAGCCGTTAAACACGAGCACTCTGGGAAAATGTTAATTCAGTTCACTGTGGATTCAAGACAGTTTGCTGACGCTCATTCTCTGCTTGTTTGATTTTTGTGTGGTTTGGATAATAAGTTGGATGTCTTCCAGGAGCAGAAATGAGAGGTAACCTCTACACTTACACAGATTGCACTCACACATATGTCTGTCTTTTTTCTTTCTTTTTTTTTTCTCATTCACTGCTAAAGGAAGAGCCCTTTGAGGGAAGCAAGGTATGACTGCACGAGTCCAAAAGTTTCTTTATTGCCAATTCCATCAACATTAATAATCCACGCTGTCCATTTCAGAAACTTGGATTGACGCCTTTCCATTTGTCTGTGCTGTTTGATTCTGTTCAGTGAACCGTTCAGCGAGGCATCGATCTGTGCTGCCTTTGCTTCTATACAAACATCTCATTCCATGATTCCAACACTATCCTGGTTTTTCAATTACGGCCTCCCATATCCCGCCGCTCATATGTAATCTCAGCGAATGTGAAAAGACACAGCAGCAGCTTGACAGCAAAACTGATGCATTTGTAAGAAGTTGATGACTTTGGTTTTTCATGAGAAATGCATTTTTTTTGGGCATTGTGTGTTTATGACATTATGCACGTACATGTGCTGTGCACCTGTTGGGATTTGTGTGTGTGTGTGTGTTTGCTTGAATGCATGGCTCTGTGTGTGTGCGCGTGTGTCTATCTGTGTGTATATCTGATCTTTGTTGGACAGAACGAGCTGAGGAACACAGAGATGCTGTCGGCTGCCTGTGCTGTGGGTGTGGGCTGCTGCTTCGCTGCCCCTATTGGAGGTAAAACAACATGGTTGCAGCCTCTGACTGAATGGTATCTAATTATGGTTAGATAAATACAGGAGACAATTAGATGAGGAGGGAGTCTACCCCGCTAGCAGCAGAGCGTATGCCAGTCTTGGTCAGTCTATGATACTCATGCTGTATCTCAGGTTAAACTTTCATGTGAAAAGATGTTCCACATTGTTTTCAGTGGTCCTGTGACATGTCCTCTAGTGCCACTCTTAGGTCAAAAAAAATTCACTTGATCAACACTTTTGTCTACATCATCAATCTTAAAAGTCACTCATAGTGATGAACCTACAGACTATCGCCTGAATCTGCTTTACTGAGCTTCAAATGCATTTCAGCTCGTTGTGAAGCTGTCTGCCACCAAGTGTACTCCTTTGTCTCACTCTCACTGCTCTCATAGTGTCATTTTCGGCCACAGCAGGCAGCTGGTTTCAGCGAAAAAGCTCTTAAAATCCACTGTACGCTCCCCGCTCGGCGGCAAACAGCAGGCAGACACAGTTCGCAACTAGCTGCTGAATACAGAGGAACATAAAGCTAAAGAGCCAGATATTTCCCTGAGGAGCTGGTAGAGACGAGAAACAGGGCTAAAAGACAGAGAACTTACCTTCATCAGGTAAAAGATGACGATGTGTTCATGGTCTCCAGAGGATGAATCTTTATGATTATGATGCCACAGTCAGGTCAAAATGTACCCTTGTTCCTGGCAACATGAGGCCACTTTATGTTTTTTGGACAGGTCTCTCTTAATTTAAAAGGAACATTGAGGTGAAATTTTCTGAGCACATAATTGTTTTCTATTGGATAAACAGTTTGGACTTTAATGACACGATGGCTGAGGACTAATGAAAATATCAGTGTTTTATTTGTCAGGGTGTAATTCAGGTTTCAGGGGCCATAAGCAAGGATTTAGACTGTGAGCCTTTGTAATATGTGTGCAGAGTAGAGTCAGCCATCAGGGTTGTGTGAGCTCATTGCCACTTGTTAAAGGTGATGGCAGAGGAGTGCTTGGAAATGTGGAAGCCTTTACGTGTTTAAGGCTTTTTCAAGGAGAAGCTAACGAAGCATGTCACTGGTGTAAAGATGCTCTCTATGGTATTTGACTAAGATTAGATCAAGAAATGGCCGTTTAAAGCGTTTCTTGAATTAAGTCTCTCAATGGGATTGTCTTGTAAGCGTGTTATGTTTGCGTGGTGCAGGGGTGCTGTTCAGCATCGAGGTCACTTCAACGTTTTTTGCGGTGAGGAACTACTGGAGGGGCTTCTTTGCTGCCACCTTCAGTGCCTTCATATTCAGAGTGTTGGCAGTGTGGAACCAGGAGGAAGGTAAAAGTCCTTCTTTCATTACATTCACTATGCACATTTATTTTATTAATCAAAATTCAGTCATATTTCTGACGTATTGCTGCTGTCTAAGCAGAGTGAGAATAATCCCCTGTTTCCTCAGAGACCATCACTGCTCTCTTTAAGACCCGTTTCCGACTGGACTTCCCTTTTGACCTTCAGGAGCTGCCAGCATTTGCCATCCTCGGGTGAGTGGGCTTCTCTGGACTGACGCCACGTTAAACTGATCCCAGAGCAGTTTGGCGCCTGATTTACTGAAGAGATCTGAGGCCTCATTCAGCCTGACTCTCTCTCAACCCTCCGTCGGGTCACATGCCCGTTGAGAACCTCAAGGTTGATTAGTATTCGATGAACGGAGGCATGAAATTAACTTTTTACCCAGATGGTTAAAGGTAGAAGCTGAATCCAGATCAGCACGTGCCAAATTTGATTTGTTTGATGCCAAAACATTTTAAAAGAGAGAAACAATACATTGAAATTGGTTGGCTTCCTGTCAAAGAGCCTCAGAAAAGCCACTGACTTAACCAGGCACAGTGAAGGTGCATTTCAGTGTCGCTGGTTTTGCTCTATCCCATGATGCTCCTCTGTTTCACCTTCAACAGACCAAACAGGTGTGTCTTTGTCTGCCTGTAGGATTGCCTGTGGTTTCGGCGGTGCTCTGTTTGTCTACCTGAACCGGCTGATTGTGGAGTGCATGAGGAAACAGAAGACTATTAACAAGTTCCTGCTGAGGAAGTGAGTATCTGATGCCTGATGCTACGCAGAACCTTTACACTCTGGGAATCGACAGTTTGGGAAATAAATTTTTGGCTTTCTAGCTGAGAGTTAGATGAGAAAATTTATACCAGACTGTGCAGCAGGGGTGGGAACCTTTGTCCTGTCAAGGGCCACTTCAATTTTATAACATCTTTCGAGGGCCATCCAAAATTATTGAGCGCATATATCACATCAACCTCTAACACAATGGCTGAAACTGCTTGTCTTTTGCGAGGCGTCTGATGTCAGATGGTAGTTATGAGGATGATACTCACAGCTGCTTTTCCAGGTTGGGGTCAGTCAGTCAGTGCGAGTTAGCTTTGAAGAACTACTCACATTAGCAGGTTGCCCCAAACAGAGATGCAAACTTCTGTGTATGTTTCCTCAGGATGAACATACAATTATAGAACTTGAACAACCACATTCAACAATATGTTCAGTTCCTTTTGTTTACTTCTCATGTGCTGAAACCTCTCACCAAATGCCTGAAGGAGTTTTCACACTCAGCAGCATTTTCAGATGTCGTAGCAGGCTTTTGTTCTTGAGAGTAGGAACAGTACACAGTGTTTCCTCGTTCCAGTTGCACTTGCTGCAGCTTTAATATCACTTCAAATGTTTTCACGCTTAAGAAGAAGCTGTCTGGGGCTTGAGGTTCAGCTCTGAGAGGTTCTTGGTCATGTCCACCATGAAAGCCAAATCACACAGACACTTGTTGTCACTGAGTTTCCACAACTGGTTTTCCTTCACTTCTATCACTTATCCCAGGCAAACTGGCACTCTGGAACAATTTCACTTTGTCCGTTGCTAGCAGCTCAGCAGCTGCTAGAGGTAAGATCGGCCCTAAAAAATCCAGCCCGACCCGACCCAGGCCGCGGGTATTAAAGCCCGACCTGGCCCGAGCCCGATCAATTAACTTGATTTGCAGGCCCGAGCCCGAAACAAACCCGAAATTTTATATCGCAAGTTTTCTTAATGTTAAAATAATCTACATATTTTTATGATCATTATAAATGCATTTACACAATGAAATAACGCTGGAAAAGTTTGTTAAAGATATTTCTGTGTGTGATATTGTGCTCACATGGACGCGCCTCTCTGACAAGGCGAGGAACAGCAGCAGGAGCAGGTCTCTGGGCTTCATTGTAGATCACAAGGAAGGGCATCTGAGATACACGGGGTAAAGCCTCCAGAGCACAGCAGGTTCACTATAGTCTTCGTTACCAAAGGCGGAAACAAACAGACTTTAAAAATCCTCCGCTGGAGACTGCGTGCACGGATGAATCCATTCATACATGCCCGAATTTCGGGCCGGCTCGGGCTCGGGCTCGGGCTCAGGCTCGGGCTTGGGCTTAAGATCTTACCTCTAGCAGCTGCAAGAAAGCACTCCTGCACGAATTCTCCCTCTGAATGAGGTTTCAGCTTCTTGGCTATTAGCTCGCTCACCACAAAACTTGCCTGTATCACACTGTCTCTGTCACAATGTGGTCCTGTCAAAGCCTCTTGTTGGGCACCAAAACTCTGCAGAAGGGCATTAACTTAACCTGAGCACGTTTGTCCTTGCAGCTCATCCAGTTTCGCATGTGATGGTACTTGAAACAAGCTAACGTAGACACACTAACTTTGTCCATTTCTCTTGGAAATCACTACACTCCACATCTAATTTACTTTGACTTTAGCAGTTGCCATGTCATGTAACAGCTACGTGCATGTTGTGTTCAGGGACCAACTATGCTAATGTGTTAGTCTTTCTTTTACGAGAGAAAAAGCGTCTTTCTCGAGAATTGTTTGTGTCTGAGTTACTTTTTTGTATTTAAGTATTGCCTCACAGGTCGCATCCAATGCTCTTGCGAGCCGCATACAGTTAGGAGGCCGGTCGTTTCCCACCCCTGCTGCATGACCGCAGCTACTTCCAGGGGATGTTAGCTTAGCTTTGCACAAAGACTGGAAACGGGGAAACTGCTAGCCTTGCTCTATCTAAAGATGGAAAAAAATCAACCTGCCAGTCAAAATCAGACATGTACAATTTGGTTTTTGTACAAATAAAATGAACTAGACATAAGATGTTAATCTATGCTGTATATTTAACAGACAGATGTGAGAGTGGTGTCAATCCTCTCAAAACTGAATAAACATATTTCCCAAAAATGCCAAGAAATATCTAATCTTCATCTAGAAAAGCCATATTTTAACCAGTTAAACTGTAAATAAATCCAAGACGGATCAAAATCCTGCTCATTTGCCCTCAAACTTGTGCTTAAAATTGCCTTTATGTCACAATGTTAATGTAGCATTGGGAAATCTGGGTAAAGTGCTTGCATGAATTGGGTCAGTTTCACACATCACAGGGAGCTATTTATAGTTCTTCCATCCTCACCAGTGAGAAATCAAGTATGCACACACAGTGTGACAGGCGCACCCATTAATGACCCCGCAGTCCCTCTCTTCCTGTCAGGCGTCTGGTCTATCCCGCCCTCGTCACCCTGCTGGTCTCCACACTCACGTTCCCTCCGGGCTTCGGCCAGTTCATGGCTGGACAGGTGAGAAAATGCTTTCACACTCCTCTGACAGTATGAAAGCATGCCTTGACTGCTGCTGCTGGATGATTGATGGTGATTGCAAATGAAGTGAGGGTGGATGTCAGGTTGTGGGTCAGTTTGTGCTCCTCTTTGTTGGCACAGTGCTCAATGGCGGACGTGTTTCGTGATGTGGATGAAGGCAATGATCTCTGCAGAGTCAGAGCCAAAGAGCATGTGTGTAGATGGTGGAGATTAGAATATGTTAGCAACAAAACAAATATTTTCAGTTTTTCTTTTAACAAATGCAACCAACAGAAAGCTGGTGTTTATTGTCGTAGTGTTATCGTTTTATATTAAGACTTTTCCACCCATGCTTCTCAGTGGATGAATGTTAAGAGCTGCTAAATACACAGCTTGCTAGACGTGACGTTCTGTGCATCAATAAAACCAGGAAGTTAGCGTCTGGTTCAAATGAAGTGGATGCAGACACATCGTACTGCCAAAAGTTTAACAACCGACACAACAAAGTGAAATGTAGTTTGAGCTCTTTTACACAGAGATGCGGAGCACACGGTTTTTGTCCTGCATAACAAGCTGTTTGGTTTCATTTGGAGCCTTTCTGACTCTCAAAACAAGAAAGAATCGCCTGTGTTGTGCTTGTTTTCAGACAGTGACGCTCATTTGTGGAAAAATCCTGACACGAAACAGGATAAGACAAGTTGCTACATTGGCATCGAGAGAGTTACACTTGTTTCCTGAAAGTGTTTGAAGCAAGTGGAGTTGCATTGTAAAGCAGGATAGCAGATTTTTACCACTTTAAATGGAGGGCAGTATCTTTTCAATGCACACATTCCAATACAGGTTATATACTTGAGATCATGAAACTATTAAAACATACGGACGCAGCATTTGCAGGAGATGTAGCCTTTGCTGCTCACCTCGTGTGACCATCAGGGCCTCCTAAGCTGCTCTGTCAGGTGTGACAGAAACCTTCAGACAGCTGTTTTTTTCTCATGTCGACCTGTCAGCTGACGCAGCACGAGTCTCTGGTGGCGCTGTTCGACAACCGCACATGGTGCCGCCAGGGCGTGGCGGAGGAGTTCGACTACATCAGCCACCACCATGCCTGGAAACACCCCCAGGTCAACGTCTTTATCACGCTCATCCTCTTCATCATCATGAAGGTAGGGTTTGGACGTATGTTTAAAACGTTAAGGATTTAATGACTTTTTATTAGATTTTGTAGTTATGATTTGTCACACAACACGTGTCTCTCCGTTTCAGTTCTGGATGTCCGCTGTGGCCACCACCATGCCTGTTCCATGTGGGGCCTTCATGCCTGTTTTTCTTATCGGTGAATAAAATTTGCTTTCTAATTGTTTTTCAAGTTTCTCCTGTGGTGGTAAGAAACCCATAAAGTAACTGGTTTTGTCTGTGGATGATGGACAGGCGCAGCATTTGGCAGACTTGTTGGAGAGATCATGGCAGCCATGTTTCCGGATGGCATACATGCTGATGGCAGCGTGTATCCCATAGTTCCTGGCGGTTATGCTGTAGTCGGTGAGTTGCTTAGAGTCTTTTTTTTTTTTTTTAACCCCACTGTACTTAAATTCACCATTTTACATCTAATTTGTCTTGGTATCAAATTTTCAGGCCACTTTTCCTCTCCCCTGTGTGATTGAAATTGACGTCGCTGCAGAGCTGCAGCCATTTTTAACACTTCGCGGGTTAAAGACTGTGACTGACGAAAACTGAAAGTGAAAAAAGAAAATCATTGAATACAAAATTGCCACGGTCGTGACTCACTGGTTAGCGTGACAGGAAGGCGTTAAATGTTATGGATTACAATGACATCCTGCAGAAAAGCTTGTCTGGATTTGCTGTCTCGCAGTAAACTCTTTCATTAATAACACACTGATAGCTTGTTTCTGTTGAACAGCCTGATTTTTATTCCTGTAAAAAACATGCCTGGTCACACATTAAGTCCTCCTCTTTTAACTGTATATGAATGGCTTGAAAGAGACTAGAAGGAACCAGATTTTTCTTTAATCTGCTTCCATCCTACACAGGTGCTGCAGCGTTGTCTGGAGCAGTCACCCACACTGTATCCACAGCAGTCATAGTGTTCGAGCTGACTGGACAGATCTCCCACATCCTGCCTGTGATGATCGCTGTGATCCTGGCGAACGCCGTGGCCCAGTCGCTCCAACCATCGCTGTACGACTCCATCATCCGCATCAAGAAACTTCCTTATCTGCCTGAGCTGGGCATGGGCCATCACGAGTGAGTCTTCATGAATGCTCAGGACGGAGTTGTCCCTTGATTCTTTATTATTTGTTTCTCATCTTATTTCCCCGTCTCCATACTTCTCATCACTTAACCTCTATCTTCCTCGTCCCCTGTTCATGCTTCAGGAAGTATAATATCCGTGTGGAGGACATCATGGTCAGGGATGTGCGCTTCATCACTCTTAACTCTTCCTATCGGGAGCTGCAAGAAATGCTGCTGACTGGTCAGCTCAAAACGCTGGCCCTGGTCGAATCCAGAGGTGAGAAAAAGAAACTAGTCATGAGGCTCGAAATGTTTCGATGCTAGTGATAATATAAGACCCGCGTTTCCTGCCTTACTTTCAGGGTTTTGAACATGTTTTTCTACAAATTCATTTTTAAACAAAAGTTCATTGTGTACACCTACAGTAGCTAAGATTAATGCAGTCTAATACAACAATCTTGCAATAAATCCTACCTTCATGAAGGCTGATCCTATTATTCCAACGCGTTTATATCAGGGAGTGTAGGCTTAATACTGGAAACACCTGTTTAAACCTACTGTTTCCTCCTTCCGAATGATCCCAAAGGGAGAGTCAAAGGAACAGCCTGAAACAGCCTCAACAAGAACTGAAATTATGACCTTCATGAAGGTAATTTATTGTAGGATTTTTGTGTTAGACTGCATTAGTGTCAGCTAGGTGTACCTAATAAACTGGCATTCGTGCATATGCAGGTCTAAACGGTTGACTCATAACAGCTATTCGTGTTCCACTTTTACCACTGTGGGCTTTGTCTGCATTCCTACCCTTATCTCACACGTTTCCTGTCTCCTCATTGTCCTTCAGACTCCATGATCCTGCTGGGCTCCATAGAGCGACTGCAGCTGCAGTCTCTGCTCTCTCTTCAGCTGGGCCTCCAGCGGAGGCTGGAGTACCTCCGCCAGCTGGCCCAGGACAACGGCACCCAGGATCACCTGCCCAGCCTGACCACCGACAGCACACCCAGCTCCCCCTGCGCCCACACCCACAGCAACGCCTCGACCAACACCAACGCTCGCCAAGCGGTCCGCTTCCTGGTGAGCACCCAACAGGTGTGAGGCGTCCGGGGGCGCCAGGGCTGGGCTGGGGCGAAGTCTGGCTTGGGTTGGGGTTGTAGAGGTAGATTAAAAGTGGCTCAGACACAGCATGTGTGAAGCATGTAGCAGTAGGTAAAGGCACAGATGGAGTTTTTGGACAGCTGTCGTGGTAAGTGTTTACAAAACTGTATAAATGTCATTTATTTCTATATTTACATTAACACATGTCTTCTGTGTCTCTGTCGTCTGTGCCCTTACCTGTGCTGTCCTGTTTGTTTATGTGCATGTGCTCGTATTTGTCCTCTCTGTGTTTTCTGCTGTGGACGTGTGTGTGTGTGTGTGTGTGTGTGTTGTGCACGTATGCTTGCGTCTGGCTTCCTCTGTTAATATATTTTCCATGTAGATCTCCACAGAGGAGTCTTCCTCCTTCAGCCCAGTGGTTTCCAATGTTCAGCTTCCTCTGAAATCTGCCTTGAAAACTGTGTCTGCCATCAGTGACACAGAGACGCCAAATAGTATGTACTATACACCACTGCAAAGACACACACACACACACACACACACACACACACACACAGAGGAACACTGATGTGGATCACTGTGAACAGACCTGATTGAAAAAAGTCATATTTCAAATCCTAATTGAATAGAAATTGACTTTTTTTCCCTCCTCGAGGCTCTCAGACCCTCTCCTGTGCTGACCAAGACAAGGAGCTGCTGGAGGTGAGAAACAGAGAAGGATGTAATAAATGTGTGGGTGCAAGTGTACAGTATGAATGCGATGCGTATCGTATGCGTGGGTGGGTGTGCTCTCTCTGAGTCCACGCATATGACGTCCACCTCTTGCTCCTCCTCCTCCTCCTCCTCCTCCTCCTCCTCCTGCTGACAGGCAGCATCCACCCACAGGCAGCAGGGTTTTCCTGTGTGATCTCATGCTATGGTCGTGGATTTTTGTTTTAAAACGTCTGTGAGTCATTGCCCCCTCACCGCACATTCACTGCCAGTCAAAGGCTTTTTGAACATCCTACATTTTAGTGTTTTTGGTTACGCTTTATGCAATGCATGACGGCGTATGCCAAGACAATTTTAAACCTCCCTCATAAAGAAGGACTAAACAGAAATGTATTGCGATAACATCATCAGGAATATGAGTTGTGTGTTTTTCAGTGTTTTTTTGTTGTGTTAATGAACAACACACAGAGTCTGGAGCCATGCTAGCAGCTCTGTGATGCTGAACTTTGGCTCAGCCATCCTTTTAGCTAAGTGCTAATGGAGGCATGCTGAAATATGACAATGCTAACATGCTGATGTTTAGCAGGTACAGTGTTTACCATGTTCACCATAATTTAGCATCGTAGCATGCTAACGTGTATGAATTGAAACTAAACACAAGGTTCAGCTGAGGCTAAGTATTTGAGAAATAAAAATTTTGACCTCATCATGGCGTTCAAAGCAGTCATAAAATATACTGCAAGTCATCCTTAGGGGGACACGAATTTTTGAACAAAATTTAACGGAAATCCATCAGTTAGCATTTCACTAGAAACCAAAAACGATGGCTCTGTTGCAGAAACAGGTTGGGAACCACTGATATACAGCAGCTTCAATGAAGAGCTGGAACAAGCTGATGTAATAGTATATGATACTGTTAAACACTGTGGAATAAAGCTACTTTGAGGAGAAAATATAAGGGCTCAGATTGCTTCACAAAAAAGCTAAAATATAAGGTGTTCAAAAACCTTTTTTCCTGGCTGTGTACCTACCATCCAATGTTGTATTAACATTGGGTTTCTCGTGTAGATCGTGTGCCCTCACCTTCATCTGTGGTGTAGTAATTATAGCCCTCCAGCAACATTGTGCTCGCATCACAGAGACTTCTCCCTGTAGGAGTCAGACTGGGATCCAATGTTGCCGTGACACCATGTGAGGTGTTAAAACTGTCCAGTTTCGCTGATGCTGTGTTAATGTTGTGCTGTGTTGATGCCTTCTCTCCCCGACTGGAAGAGCCCGGCTGGGCCGGCTCCTCCTGAAAAAAGAAAGCCCAAGTCCAAACGAGTGAGGATCTCCATGGCGGTAAGATTGTCTGCCGCCTAGAGACTGTTGCTTAGTAACCGTTGCCTTGCGACACGCACGTAGTGAGTGCTGGACCAAAATATTTGTGGTGCACCGATTGAAGCATTAGAGCGACTTCGCAGAGAGAGCGAGAGAAAGTGTGTGAGAGAGGAAGTGATAAAGCTTTACTTGTCTTTTAACACCAGTGTTAAAGCAAATGTTTCATCGGTTTTCACCCTGCTGGCCACGTTCTGTCTGTGATTGTGTGTTTTTCAGAAATGGATTTGTGTTTTATTTTGAGGTGTTTGATTCTTAGAGTTAGCGTTGTTCAAGGTGTTTTTTCTGGGTGCGCTGTTTGACCCATAAACCAAACTCTTCCCTCACCTTTACCCAGAAACTCTAGATAGAAGTGATTGTTTTGATTACAGATCCCTGCATCATGTGTATGTGTTGGTGCACATATACAACATGCATATTTAATGCACATTATGAAGTTTAGGTGTATAGTTGTACTTTATGTATTTAAACCTGCATGTGCATATATGGGACAATATCTGTCTAACTCAGTTTTGTCTTTCAGGAATCTACAGAAGTGGAAGATTGCATGACCCCATCAGAGGTGAGACCTCCGCTGACAGAAAGTATATGACATATGAGTTAAACAATTCGAAGTTCAGCGGTTTTAGTGCCTCGTCGTCCTTCTCGTTTCAGATAGCAGAGTGGGAGGAGCAGCAGCTTGATGAGCCAGTGGATTTCAAGAACTGCAAGATTGATCCCGCTCCCTTCCAGCTGGTTGAGCAAACATCTCTACATAAGGTTCAGTATGAATTTACATTTTTACCAAAATAGCCTGTTTTCCTCATCATGCAGTGTAAAGCAAGTCTTAACTGTTGTTGTAATGCTTTGACTAATGCTGGGATCAGATTACACATTATCAGACTGGATTTTGAAGCTGGTGAAGGTGGAGCTAACTTTTAATATATAATTAAAATAATAATTCATTTTGTTGATGACATTTTGATGAATAATCAGAATCTGTAAAGTAACTAGTAGCTAAAGTTATCAAATAAATGTAGTGGAGTAAAGGACGATAATATATCCCTCTGAATTGTTGTGGAGTAGAAGTATGAAGTAGCAGAAGATGGGAATACTCAACTAAAGTGCAAATACATCAAAATTGTACTTGAGTAAATGCACTTAGTTACATTCCACCACTGCTTGTGTGTCATAGTGGAGGACGACTGATGCAGCGTCTGGGCTGTCTCACAACGGCCTGCAAAGTGATGTGTATGAGGAATTGTGCTTCCCACACAGGGCACTCTTTAAGTGAAGCACCTGTTATTATCGTATCATAATGTCATTATGCATGAGCTAACGTAGAATATAGGTTGTTGTTGTTCAGCTTTAGAGGACGAGCAAGTGAGCACTCGTCTGTGTAACTGACTTTATGTGCTGTTAAAATGGCAAATTATTCATCTAGACATAGAATACCCTACACGCTGGTACAACAAGAAACTGGGACAAAAACATCTCTCAGCCTCCTTCTGCCCACCCAGAAGGTAAAAGACCACCTTCAGAGCAGAGCGACATAGAATGGTTTCACTTTCATTCATAAATCTGATTGCAACCATTGGTTGTGTTTCCTAGTCTGACATAGTAAAAGGCAAAAATATCATGTTGTCTGATCCCAGCGTAACAACTTCCATAACCCTGATCTGAAATGCAGATGAAATCCCTCCGTGAGTCTGTATCCAGGCTGTGACCCATCTCTCCTCCTCCACAGACCCACACTATTTTCTCTCTGCTGGGATTGGATCACGCCTATGTGACCAGCATGGGACGTCTGGTTGGAGTGGTCTCTCTTAAAGAGGTGAGCTTGTGTGTCCCTCTCAGTTGTTAAAGCCCCTGATAGGAGAATGTGCTCTGTCTGTACATCGTTAATGCTTCTCTTTTCTCTGTCTTTACTTCTTTCCTGCTGCCTGTGGCTCTACACCTCCAGCTGCGTAAGGCCATCGAGGGCTCAGTGACAGTGACTGGAGTAAAAGTGCGCCCTCCGTTGGCCAGTTTCCGTGACTGTGGGAACAGCACAAATGTATCTGAGGTAACAGAACTACACAAGCTGTGCATCCGCCACAGGGGTCTCTCGTTGCCGCGGGAACCCAACCCTCCTGATGTGGAGGACCAGCCAGATCTCGCGTACAAAGAGATCCCTGTCAACTTCTCGGACCAGTCGAGTTTGCAGTTTGAAACCAGCCCAGGCGACGCCACAAACCCGTCGTCGGACCTGGTGCTCCAGGAGAGCCCCTCGTTCACCGAGGACCAATCGGAGTTTACTTTTGACTGCAGCCCCTCCCACACTGAGGAGTCGGAGCTGGCCTGTGACTGTGACCCCACCACCCACACTCCCGAGCCGGACGAAACGGAGCAACAAGAACAGGGGAGTCCATCTCTGAACAAGGACCTATCAGAACCTGAGGGAGAGGGTAGCGCCGTCCACACTGAGGATCAATCGGAATGATCAGAGGGGATCCATACTGTCGCCTCATGAATGTTGACGTTTCTACATTTGTAGAGGTCACCCTCACCTCCAAGTCCAGCCTAGATACCCGTGTTTCTAACGTTGTTGTGCTGTGAGTGAGCGAGTGAGAGTGAGTAGATTGACATTTAGTATTGTGTTACTGTGCAAATGCCTGGATAAAGCGTGCAGTGATGGATCCAGCTGGTTTTATTATGTATTTTTATTATCGTCAATGAATCCCATGAAAAGACCAAAGCCCAGCAGTGGATTTGTCTCGTAACGCTCTCTGACTTCCCTCAACTCTCTGAGGCGCTTTCATTTCTGTTGGTGTAAATCTTTAAAGGGAAACATTTTACACATCAAAGTCTGTCTGCTACCAAATATATGAAAGAATTTGTATTAAGAGGGAGCTGTGCAAAGTCTGATAAATTGCCTCAAGTGATGTCACTTGAGTCAGGGTCAGGTGGGACTACACTTTTGAAGATGAAAGAAATCTGGGAGTGTGGAGACGGCTACAGCCCGCTCCTCATCTCTGCTTGAGGCTAGCGGCTCGCGGCAACATTAGCCGCTACACACGACTCTGCGACCAAACTGTCAGTGGATATGTTGCATTGTGGGTAATGTAGGCACCAAGATTTTACAGGGAAGGAGAGGTCATAGAATGAAAAAGACCATATCTCTGGTCCTGTTGCATCAAATTTAATCCTTTACATGTGTAGCTTTACACTTTGTACTCTAGTCAGTATTTTCCGCACCGTGACCTTGTATAGAGATATTACCCATATAGTCATCATGATGAAGAAATATGTCACCCGGTGCAATGGCGTGACTCACTGTTATTAAAAAGCAAATTTCCTAAAGCAGCTGACACTTGTTTTTAGCAAACAATACTCAAACAGAGGAAAAAGTGATCTGATGGATTATTTTACTGTTAGGTGAACCACTGCAACAGTGTGGCTTGTTTATGTGTTTTTGAGTGCTGTGGTACAGAGGAATAACTTAACAGGCTATGGCTTCAAATGCAACACTAGTTTGGTCTTTTCACAGCATCTGTTGACAATAATAGAATATCACCAGCTTTATCTGAGAAATGTGTGTGTGCGTGAGTGTGTGTGTGTGTGTGTGTGTGTGTGTGTGCGTGTGTGTGTGTGATTGTGTGCGCAAGAGACACTTTTTGACACTTTCCTTGCCATGCTCCAATCCGGTTCACACTCTTCAACATAATTTGAGTCTTCATGCCTAAACAACATCCGATAAACATGACTTCAAACATCAGACGGAGAGAAGTAAGCCACACACGAACAACGGGAGGGCAAAAGTCAGAGGAGCAAATAATAGAGAAGAAAGCACAGAAGAACAAAGATGAGGAAAATTATTCCAATGAGCACATGGTGGTGGGAATTCAAAGTACTATCCGTTCACTAGCACTGGACTAAGACATCAAAGGGCCAGAAGTAATGGCTAATAATAAGATACAGTGGTTACATGTTTGCTGATATGCAATAAATTTACAGTAATAATGCAGTAAAGGGTGATTTAATAGCAACAGCATCATCACTAGATTGTCCAGACTTCACTGTTTACAACACTCTTGGCAGAGTTACATGTAATCATCAGGTTTATTTTTTTAATTTTACGATCAAATACTGGTGTCCACATCAGCCCCCTCCCCCCCTTCCCGAATATCCCCAATCTGCTGGGATCTATTGTTCACACGATGACAAAGGCAGCTTCCAAAGGTCCACCAAGCTTAGCACAGGGCTCCAAATAAGGATGAAGCACATTGTAATTACCATGAGTATAATTTACTGCACACGTAGCCTTGTTTGGCTTTCCAGGGGCTGATTCAATAAGGGCAATGTAGACTTGTCAGTCTTGTCACTTGAACTGCCTCCACATTTTCTGCTATGTGAATTTACTGTGTTTAACGTGTTTCTAGCATGACCAAGGAACGACACGTGAGCTCTGAGTGAAAGGCAGATACCGGCTGTTGTACAGAGAACACAAAACACACACATACACACTTATACGCACACACGTATGCGGCCTGTAGATATTAACACCGTGATATGTTCCACGTATCTTAATCCAGCCTGGCCTCTAATGCTGTGTCCAGAAATGTAACTACTGTATGAAGCACAGTGATAACCCACAAGTTCAAAAACTGTTGTAGAGCAAAGTGTGTGTGTGTGTGAGTCCTAGTTACGACCTTCAAATGGATGTAAGTATTTTAGCTTCATGCAACAATTTTGAGCCATACTTCAATCTTATGTGATATCATCGCAGCACACCGACTCTGGCTCATTTTTGTCCGTGTAAACATTCGTGCAACAATTTATTGACGTCTTAACTTTTTGTTTGCATATAGAATGTGAAGTAGTGCTCGCCATATAAGATAACGTATAAGGAGTTAAATGTAGAGAGTGCATAAGCTAATTTGCAGCGTATCTAGTTAAGCAATAAGTCTGTAGTATCTCCCTTTATATGGCACTGGCCTGTATATGCTTTGTACATATGAAAATACACGGATGAGACGTACATGCTATTGTACATAGGAGAATTATGCATTTGAAATCCAACAGCCATTGTTATTTTTCAGAGAACATGAAATTGTTTTTGTACATGAGTGAATGATTAAATTGAAAAAGGAAAACACCTTTAACAGCTGTGTTCGTTCCTTGTGTGCTCGGTTCGCGTGGGGTGAAAAAAGACCAGATCTCCATTCAAAAAAAACCTCATTTTTATATATGCAGGACATTCAGACATTCAGTATCAAACATAGCCCAACCCACATGACGCAGCATGACCCAGAAAAAACAGCACTACAAAATATCCATAGAAAACCAATGCGATAGCAACACATGACTCTTCACAGAAATGTACAAAACTCAGTTGGAACAACAGCTTTACATTCTGGTTTAACTCTCCAATATACAATTATATATATATACTGTTTACAGCAGCCATAAACGGTGGATCAGTGCATGGAAGGCCTGAAGGAGGATGGGAGACAGAAGGCAGTGAGTGAAGAAGAGATGATCAGAGGGAGGAGGAGGAGGAGGAGGAGGAGGAGGAGGAGGACAGATGTTAACAGTGAAAGCAGAATAGACGATGTCATATCCAGAATCAACACGGACTCAAAGAGACATAAAGATGGACGACACATCACATCAAAAACTCTTTCTCCTCCTTCTTCTCCTCAACCTCATCCCTCTCCTCCTCTTCATCGAATGACGCCACTCCAGAGGAGGCCCGGTCAGAGAAGAAGCTTCTCGGGCTGCAGTGCCACACTCGGACCTCGTGAAACACGCTGCCCTCCTCATCCTCCTCGTCCTCCTCTCCAGGAGACTCGGAGTGAGAGGTGGAGTAGCAGGAGTCGAACCTGCTGCTCCTGGCCCGAGGCCTCCACTCGGGCTTGTGGTAGATGCAGCCTTCGCCGTGCTGGTCCTCTAAAGGAGCCAGCTGCTCCTCATGACCATCCGGCCTCTCCTCCTCCTCCTCCTCCTCCTCCTCCAGGAAGGGACTCATGCAGTCGCTGGGTAAAGTAGGTGAATTGGTCTGGGATGAATGTGGGTCATTATGAGATGCAGGCCTACCACAGAGCAGGCTGCTGCTGCTGGAGCCCAGGGGACTGTCGGAGGGCGGCGCCTCACCGCCATCCGCCTCAGGCTGGCATGGCGGTCCTGTGATAGGATTGGACGTGCCGGCGTCTGAGGGAGGAGCAAAAAGTCAGAACACCTGAGGGATGGATAGATAAGTTGGGGAGGGGGTGGGAAGATGAGGCGTTTTGTCAGCGATGATGCAGAAATGAAGATGGTGAATGAAATGAGATGAAAATGAAGGAAATGGAGGCAACTGTGAATACCTGAGCTCTGGCTGGACAAGGTGTAAGCCTGTCCGTTAGCGTGGGAGTCCTCGTCGTTGGAGTCTTCGTCCTCGTCCTCGTCCACGGATGCCCAGGCACGCAGCTTTGCTTCCGCAATGGCAAACTGCTCAGCCACTCCTAGCAGGACAACAGGCCCGTTAAATTAATGCAGCAACTTCTGTGAATGGCTGAACGTTTATACGTGTTTAAGAAAGTACAGATTACAGGAGAGACTGGAAAACAAAGGAATCCTGTATGTTTGTCATGTGACGGATTCAATTAGTTTGTAATCACTGAATGAATGTATCAAACAGAGCAAGACAAGGGAAATCTGATTGTTCCAGAGTTCATTGTCATATGGTATCTCCTATACCGGCTCCTATCAATTTTATAGGTCAGACTCATGAGTTTACAACAGGCATGTCCAAACTATTCCACAAAGGGCCGAGTGGCTGAAGGTTTTCTTTCCAATCAAGCAGCAGCACACCAGACTTGACTCGTCAGCTGATCTCAGTCTTCAGACAGCTGATTGGTCAGACTGCATCCTCTTGACTGGTTGGAGGAAAAACCTGCAGCCACACGGCCCTTTGTGGAAGAGTGTGGACATGCCTGGTTTACAATCTACAGACTACAGATTTGTCTTTTAATGGACGGACCCCCTGCAGGGAGAATACAAAGGGCCCTTGGCGGGAATCAAACCCTGAACGTTCTGGCTGTGCAAACCATTGAGTCACCATGCTGGCAAATTATCTGCTGTCTACAAAATATGAGGAAACTAAGAAAAATGCTCATCACGGTTTCCAAGAGCCAGAAGTTACGTCTTCAAATTTCTCATTTTGTCTGACCCAAAGTCCAAAATGCTAAAATATTCAGCAAATGTTTCATATTTTTGCTTGAAAAGTGACTCAAACAATTAATTTTCCAGCTCTTTTCTTCGTTTGCGATCGAAAAAAAGCAGGAAAAAACATCTACGTTTAGAAGAATTGATAAAGATGTGAATTAAAAAGACATACAGTAGATTTATAATGCACAGGATGCACAGTATCCCCCCACCCCCACCCCCCCATTCTCTCTCTTGATCAAACCACACCGATGTCACCGGCGCCAGAGAGGATGAGTCACAGCAAAGCGACAGGAGCTGTTGTACTGTTGGTGGGCAGTGAAGTGTTCCGGGACAGTGTCTAATAGGCCACCATCTGCTGCCAAGACAAGGCACCACCCAAAAGAAAGCGCGGTGGGTGGAGCCAACAGCCGACATACAGCAGTTTTAGGGGATTAGGTGCATGACAGAAGGTGGGAGTTGGCCAGGAGATGATGCCAGAGCTAAACCCGGCTAAGTAAGAGGATGCCCAAACAAAAACATGCAGACACCAGCGAGTAAAAGCTGGATACAAAACATATCCTTGGCTAAAGGTCACACCTGCAGCAAACCGAGCCTCCTTCTCTCCTTCAGTCAGGTGGCAGTAGGAGCTGAAGTGGGAGTGGGCAGCCGGCGGTGGGTCGGCAGGTTTGGGCCAACCTTTCCACTCGATGAGGTGGGCGACCCGGCCCTGAGCCAGGGAGGTGGGCTTTGTCACATGGTCCCTCACTGCCTGAGAGATGCCTGGAGACAGAGAGACAGAGAGCTCGAGGTCAGAGTCTGGTTCAAGAAATTCAACACATTTAATCAGTATAAAAGCACAAAAAGTAAAAAAAAAAAAAAAAAAGTTATTACCATTTAAGGAGGATCTGGCAAGTGCTGCAAACTCATGGATGCCGACACTTTTCCTCGAGTCTGCTGGAGATTTTCCTGACTTTGGAATCATTTCAATCTCCTCAAGTTTCACCTGCAAGATGAAGATTTTAGATTTGAGCAAACCCTCTTTTGGACCAACGCACGAAAGCAGCAAATAAGCTCCGTTTTGTCAACATCTGTGTGTCGCATCCACCTCTCTTCATCTAATTCAACATCTCCCAAAACCAATAAATGTTTACTGCGCCAATATTGACACGGTGAGATTTTGTGCAAACATTCTAATAGCATTGAAGTGAAAAGCTCAAATTCAAATACGAATCACATCGACAAACACACGACTGTGGCCTCCATGCTAAAATAAATGCTTTATTAAAAAAAATAAATAAATAATGTAAAAAAGGACATTTCCTACCTCTTCCTCCCTTTGTCTCTCCCTTCTCTCTCTACTCCTGTTACTCAGCCTCATTGTGGACATGCAGAGATGGTGTCACAGCGCAGCAAACCAGCACAACTAAAAGTCACAGCTTGGGCTCACTGGTTTAAACCACCACACAGACAAGCAAACAGCTATGCCCTACATTTACTGCACAGATGCTAAAGCCACAGTAAGCCGGTGAAACCGGTTAGAATGGTTGGGGTTGAGGGAGTTGAGGGCAGCGGTGACAGTCTCAATGCGACCGGGCAAACATATGGCGCGTGACCAGCTTCTGGTAAGCAGCTCCCGCCAGGCCTGCTCACCTCAAAGCTGCTGATCCCTATTAAAAGTGATATTGCTACCTAAGTGACTCAAAAAATCCACATATGGCTGCACCTAGCAGATCTGGGGGGTCAACTTACTGTGTGCCTGCAGAACATGGGGGCAGCTTGGAAAATGTCTTGTTTTTAGGGCAGGTGAGTGGTTCAACAAGCAGGAAACATGTTGCCTGACTTGACAGATATCCTTAAGAAGATTGGCTGCCAAAGCAGCTAAGAAAGAGGAGTCAGATGCTTATGTTACACTCAAAAGTGACAGGAAATGTGTGTCAGAGGCACACGGGCAAGAAAGGAAGCCAGCAGGCGGTGATATGAGGTTCTCGCAGCACCGGCTGACGTTCAACACTCCTCAGAGGCGAGCTTCATCTGCAAACCTGTGAGCACCGCGGATGTCACTCATGCTCAGCACTGATAAACGCGCCACATGTTCGGCATGAGGAGCGCTGCAAGGCTCACGGCTCTGATTACAGCGCCGTGGACAGCTCGCCTCTGAATGGGAGACGCTGCAGGTGAAAAGAGTAAAGGTTCAAATAGATGAAAGCTCCCCAGCTGACGCAAAGACACTTAGTTTTTTTGGATTCCAGGTTTGTTTGTACATAAGCACCTGATGCATTACCCAATTAAATGAGCACGTTCTCTGAACAGAAATCTGAACTTTGGATAAAGCCAGGTTCACAATTCTTGTTTCATTTTCTCAACATATTAGAGTCAAAGGTTTTAATAGAGGGAACTTTGGACATCTCTTTCTATCACTCCAAAGACAAAAATAACACTTTCAACAGCAATTTTAAAAAATTCAGTTTTTGCCTTGTTTATAGGAATAAGATGCACTTTCATCAGGCTGTGGATAATATATAAACAAACCCTTCCTTAAAAACCTTCAGAACATAGACAGGAATAAAAAATAAAGAAGTTTTGCGCTACTGAAGGGAAGATTTCTGGCAGTACTGGAAATTTCCCCAGTAACATTAAGACAATCAATTTTTGTGTTAGAAGTTTTCTGAAATTCTATTGTTAAATATGCAAATAGGCCATTACATCTATTAGAAATGTGCTCATTTGCATAAATATCCAGAACAGTAATTTGAACTGAAGTAAAAACCTAAATGTGTGTTTTTGGACATTTCTCTTTCCTGAAAGAAGACTTGAATTGACCAGCGTATAAAAAAATAATGTTTTCACCTGGAGCGTGTTCTCTTACAGCATGCTGACAAAATAAGAGTCACCTAATGGACATCAGCTTTTACTTTGAAATAAACAACTGCAGCCACTGTTAGAGCCGTGGATTAGGTCAAAGGCCAGTTAGCAGCATTTGTCACCACCAACACAGCAGTGGTTCCCTCCTCATCCTTCTCAATACAAAGCAGCAGGTTTCAAACTGATTGATAGTCTGATTTGGGTAATTATTACAGGCTAGACCAGTAAAGAGCAAAAAAATCCACACACAACATTTTTCATTGGCACTCTCTTGTGGCCCAACAGAGGGGTCCCGACCCCCACCGTTCTCTGAGCAGTATATAGGTCACACATGTCATGTGGTTTAAACTCTCTGTTCATCTGTTGACGCAGTGTTTAGTGCTGAAGATCAGTTCATTGATGAGTCAGCTGACTGACAAATGCTTGGTGGTTTAAGTCATTTCTCAAGCAAAAATGCCAAATTTTCACTGGTTACTTCTTCAGAAATATCCAGTATTATCTGTGAATGGAATATTTTTTGTGTGTGTCTGACAAAATAAAAAATACGATAATTTGACATTGAAACTTACAACCACAACAATATAGATAAATACTCTCATAAAGACTAAATCATTTATAGAAGAATAATTGGGAGATGAATTAATGAAAACAAACATTACTTGAACTCTGAGATTGCTCCCTTTGATATTTCCAAACCTGTACACCTGCACGTGACTTGGCCTCTCTGGAGCTGTTCATTGTGTGATGTTGCTTTTGAAAACTCACTTTAACATACTGATTGCCTGCCACAGCTGACAAATGCTGCTGAATGGCATCCATCCTCAGCAGTTAACAGCTGTGATGAAGTTACTTGAAGTCCTTTTTCTCGAGGTGTTTGAATTATTTTGTCCACTCCCTGCACAGGCAGACTGGTGTGTGTGCTGAGCTGAACAGGATGACACGCACACAGCCAGTGATGTGACTTTATGAGACCAACAAGTGGCATCGAGTGAAGCCAGTTCGCCTGCAGCCAGTCTGCATCTGACATGAATGGTGGAGCTGCAGTGCTGCATTTCCCCCCCCCTGGAAATGATTATATTCAACCAGCAGAAGAACGGCTGGAGAACACATCACCCCGCCATTGATGGTGCAGGCCTGCAGCCTGCAATTATGGGGAAAATAACGCGCGAGAGGCGCGGATGCCGCAGCGGGTCTCCTGGCAACCTCTGAAGTCTCCATCTGCATACCAATAGCTCCATACCTGCATCGCACAAACAACCACGGACATGCCGAGAGCCTACTGCCCTTCATGCGCACCTTCGCGGCTCGAGCGACGCTCGCGTGCTTGTTTTGTTTCCCCTCACGGCGACTCGAGGCACCTACCTGGAAGTCGGACCGCGGCGGCTCATGATAATGCGCTTAATTGTCTCCAATCCGATCAACAGATGACACCGCGCGGCTTGTCCTCCCGCTGCAGCCTCTGCAGTGGCTCATTAATGCCACGCAGTCGGCGGAAACATCTTCCCAACTCCAGCATCAGGTCTCCAGCACAGACGCACCATTTGTTGCTCGGTATATGGGTTACACAGGCTGTCCAAATGTCTCCCGATGGCGAGCGTCATCAACGCAAGGCGGTGTCACATCCCCCCTCCTCCTCCTCCTCCTCCTCATGCAGCCAAGATACAGTAACCTGCAGCTTTGGCCCTGGAGAGCACTGCAGCTGATTCACTTGTCCTTTTTGGTTTGCATTTTAGCTCAAACACCCGCAGTCAATTGGTAAACAGCTTCCACAGGGCGCAGGGCGGACCTGGAGGGTCAGGTGTGGAAATTTACTGCAGTCTGATGTCAAGGAAATGCTGCAAGGATCCAAAACTCTGTGATTAAAAAAGAAAGAAAAAAAGGACCGCCATCATGCCAACTTGACCTTACTTGTCCGGTGATGTAACCTGCATCAATACACACAAATAAAGACTTACCTGGAAATAAAAACACATGCAGCAGCGAGGTTCAAACCTGCAGTCACTGTTGGTTTGGGGTCATTTGTTGAGCTGCGAATAAGTTTAAGCTCCCTACTGTGCATTAATATGAGCTACATACACATGTAATAATTGTTTTTTTGTATTTAATACAGAAGCAGCCAGTAATGGTGCTTTACAGGCGATTATAGTTATAGATACAAATACATTAACAGACTTAAAACTGCTCACAGCTACATTAAAGTGTGTTATAAATCATATATGAAATACTGCTTAGAGATGCTTAAAAAGGTGGGGTAAACTACAGCATACAGTGACTTTTATCATGTGTCAAACTCTTGTTTTAAGACCCATATTTCATTTACATGGAGCATATTTCCACATAATTGTGTGTTTAATCAAAATACAACAAATTAATTTATCACACAATTAAACTGAGGCCAGGGTAGGAGGACTGATTGGATCTGGGACATTAATGCTGAAATGATCAGCTGATTTCTAAATGGACCATTTTGATAATTAAGTCAATTATCAAGCAAAAAAAAAAAAAAAATGCTAGAGATTTGTCTTAAATGTGAGGATTTGCTCATTTTCTGGTGTATACTGAATATCTTTGGTTTGTGGGGCTGCTTTTGGACTAAATTTTAATTCTGGCAACTTGTGATGGACATTTTTCCCTTTTGTTCTCTGATATTTTATACGGTTATTCCAGCCAGGACACCACCTTTACAGAGACATCAATCCAAGTTTGTCCCTCCCATTGACACAAAGCTCTGAGAGGACAGCGCTGCTCCATCTTCAAAGACTTCGCTGCCTGCAACTCTTCAGAATTATTTTTCTGTAAAGCTCACGAGACCAGTGGTTGAGAGGAGTCGACGGCCCGCTGTGTTTTATAATGACCTTGACAAACTTGTGTTTTATGTGGACTGGTGATATGATGACCGTCCTCTTAATAAGGTCAGGATCAGCGCAGATCCTCGTCCAGCTCTTCCACGATATGTTTCAGACAGACTTATGCAAAACTCTGCTCAGCAACTTAATAAGTCCTTTATTTGCAATGTTCCGTTACCTCATCTTTCCAGTTTCCGATGCAAAAGAAGCAATAATTTCTTAAATAAAGAAAGCAAAAAAAAAAAAAGAAAGAAAAAAAAATATTTACAAAATTCCAATACAACTAATAATAATCAATGGATTATCTAAAGCACCTCTCTGCATCTGGACAACTGCGGTTTCTGTTGGAAAAGGACACACTGCAATTACATCAGCGATTTAACGTTTGAAAAATAAAAATGAGGAGAAAAAAAAAAAAAGAAGAAAGTTTTTTGTAATTATCATTATTATTATATATTTACAGAACGCTCCTGAAATAAGTTTCCACTTAAAGTAGAAAAGGCTTTCGGATCATTTCTGTGTTCTTTTTTTTTTTTTTTCTTTTTTTTTTTTAACTTTATATATTTCATCAAGTCAATTTTCTGTAGATTTCAAGTTTTAATGGTGATTGGGTCATTAAGTGTCCTCTACGACAGTTTAAGTATAGAAGAGGTAAAGATGAAGAGTCAGTCAGTGTGGTTCGCTACTGGGGATGGGAGAGGATGGCTTGAGGAAGCATTAAGACCACCCCCTAGTAGTCAAGGTCAAAGGTCAACATCAGTCCTCTGTTTCTGTCCTTTGTAAGTTCATGGTGGGGAACAGGAAGAGAAAATAGACGACATTTGCTTTAAAAACTCCATCCATCAAATTAATATTAGTTCATGTTGGTTCGTCTATCAACGTCCGCTGTATCATTTATAGAAACACACTTCAGTCATGCTGCACACTCCAGTAAGGGACAAAGACGTAAGAGCGGAGTCTGGATTGAACACACGATGGCATGATGATACCCACGTATCAGGGAACCCACTACACCACACGCCCTGCTGTTTATTCTGGCTGATCAGATCGGATGTTAGGCATTACCATTATCTAGAACCATTTTAAAAAAGCAGCCTGTTGGTTTTGTATTATCGTGACCAAAAAAAAAAAACAAGTTTGTAGTGATGTGGGATACTTCACACCTCGTTAACAAGCAATCCTGCTGAATCAGTTTTCAAGTTTATTTGATGAGGACACTTGCCGTCACAAGCAGGTGGCAAAATAATGAGGAAGCGAGAGAGGGAGGGTAGAGAGAAATGATTGTTTTTCTGAGTCCATCCCTCAAAGAAAAAGAAAACATAATAAAAATTTATCCTCATTGAGGATTGATTTCGAGTCTGCCTCTCTCTGGCAATATTGTCCACGACTCTCCGCAGCTGCCTGCAGAGCCCCCTCCTTGCCAAAGGGGGGCGGCAGCTTTCAGTCCAGTCTTTCACTCCTTGTCAGACTCCTCCTCGGCCTCGCGGAGCCAGGTGAAGAAGGCAGTGACCGACTTCAAGGCCACGCCTTTGCCCGTTTGCTCTGCGGGGTCTTTGCTGGATTCCCATTTGTAGAAGGCCTCCTCCTTAATAACGTCCTCATCGTACAAGGCGTCGAAGAACATCCGCAGCAGGTCTGCAGAGACAGACGGCAGAGGCCATTACTGATCGAGCACTGATAATGAAAAGACCGGTGGCTTTGTTGCACTCGGTTATACAACACCCACAGTTTGCTGCAGGAGGAGAAGCAGGATGACACAAGCCTTCCAGCAGCCCTGCAGTGAACAGCTCATCCTGTTCAGCTGCACACTGATGTTATCTACGTTATTTCTGAGGCTGTTAAACAAATATCCCATTAAGTTTCCTTCAGTCAGTGCAAAGTGATTTATGTTGATGCACATGTCCTGAGTTTGGCTTTTCCCTGGTCACCTCATATTATTTTGCATTTGCAATTGAGAAAGGGACTACAGTTCATCACAGTCACAGAGGCAGCTCGACTCCTCAAACACCAGTTAGCAGCAAGTGCACTCAGAAGGGTCTTAAGACAATCTTCTGAAGATTACCTCGAAATTAAGCTGCTTAAATTCAAAAACGCATCTTTCTCTCTCTGACGCCGGCTTGGTGTTCTGGTGTGTGCGGGGAAAAACTTAAGCTGGTGCAAAACGATGACGCACACCTACCTGCTCACTGTCAGGGGACGTGTAGCAATGAGGTTCAGAAATTCCTGTCACTTCAAACTTTCCCCGTCTCATTTTAAAGGTCAGTATAACCAATCACACAGCTGTTGTCCTTAACTTGTATTTAGTGGCTGAGATGCAATCTCAGAATCCATTGGCAATTGGGTGACAATGATTTTGGCTTTATATTAGCTTTATTTAAATCTCTGTAAACATATGAATGCAGATAAGTGTTTACAGAGATTAGCTGCAAAGGCGGCTGACTCCATTCTGCCATGTCAGGTTGCTAACTGAACTGCAAACAATGACTGGTGCAGGGCTAACGTATCATATCCACCTGAGACGTTATTGCACCCTACAGGTAGATTAGTAGCATGACACTCACTTGCTGGCTGCTCCATGTGCACCATCAGAGCCTGGAGGGCATAAAGGGCCTGCAGCTCCTTCTGCTCATCACACAGGTACTTCTGCAGCAGACTGGCTCTCAGGCCGATCTGCGGTGCATCCACCCTGTAGGGGTTGTCACCTGACACGAAGAGCAACAGACACTTTTGTTCAGACAAACCATGAATTGAGATTTAACTTCTTGTGTGCTATGAAAAAAAGTTTACTTTGCAGGGCTGCAAAATCAACCACGCATTGTGATTCCTGTACAGTTAATCATGATAAAACATCAGCATGTCTGCAGCACTGAAACATTTTCCCCCATGGAGAATTCATGAGAGATGAAAACACTAACAGGATGATTTTAGCCAGAGACAGACAGCCCTTGCTTCTATACGCTGTATTAGTCATACTTACAAATGATGGCAGACTGACACACTGATGTCATCAATGCTCGTATAAACTGGTTGGAAGCAGTTTGTGGCTCGTCCAAGTTAGCCTGAAAAAAGACAGGGGAAACATAAATTACTCATGCAACCTTTATATTGAATATTTCAAAAACCTGCTGACATAAAGAACATGAACCACATCACAAGCACGGTCACACACCTCCACCCAGTCCGTGATGCGCTGGTTGTTGGCCTTGTCCTGCAGGAGTCGGTCCAGCTGTTTGCTGAGCTCCTCTCCACTGAGGACCTTCTTCTTACCCATTTCCTTTGACTCTGTCTCCTCTCCTGTGGTGAACTCCACCTTCTACATCACGCAGCACAATGAGAAAATCTTGTAAGTGGTCAATGTGCAATGTTTTTTTAATGTAAACAACCAAAACAACCCAAAACAGAAAAAACATTGTGAAAAGGAAAGAAAAAGTCCCATCTGTTATTTATTAGGGGAGCAGCAATTCTGAAACCAAGACCAAAGCCGTGCAGCAGATGGTCCACGGCCTCCAGTCACAGTTCCATCTTTTGGAGGTGTAGGTGATTTAATAAAACAGATTTTTTTCCCCTGTTTTTTCTTAGCTGTTTGTGTTTTACTGTAGCCCACAGACCTGATCAGTGACAAACTTGTTGACATCTACATCCTCAGGCAGGAAATCTCTCCAGTTCAGCCCAGCCTCTGTCCACATGGCCCCGACCTTCTTAGGGGTCTGATGGACAAACAAACAAACAAACATTCAATCAAAACGTTAAAGTGCACAAAGTTTGAGGATTTTGAGGATGCAATGGGAGCAGTGTTCAGTTCATGTTGGACTGACCATTCCTTTGCAGAGCAACTTGAGGATCTGTGCCAGCAGCACACCGGCCCGCCCCAGAGGCACAAGAGGCTTCGAGATCTCCCTGAAGACACAATGATACTGAATTAGGCTTTCCACTGTCTTATTATTCTGTTGCTTCATTTATTACCACAGTCAATAAAACTTTAGTTACACTCAAGGCAATAAAGCAGGCTGATTGTCGGTGACATTAGAGCATCTTTCAGGTACTACAGTGAGTTCAGAGGACTGTCTAATCAGGCAGAGTGGAACCTGCCAAACACTGAAAATGGTGCTTTATGTCTCACTGGCTTAGAAATCAATGGTGTTGCAAAGAGGATCCAATGCTTTTTATGAGAGCTTTGGATCAAGGGTATCAGCTTCTGTCACACCTCAGTCCAAAGGACCTTGGCTTGCATGGACTTGTTGGATTAAATTATTCTTGCGTGTAAGCTCACCTGAAGAGCTGTCCCATAGGGATGCCTCCCTCATGGAGCATGGGGGTAATGAGCTCAGCCAGGTAGAGCCAGATGTGAGGTATATCTATGGCCGTGTCTTCTGCAGCCTCCAGGGTCTCCTCCAACCTACAGTCCCAAAAAACACAACACTCAGCCTCACTTGAAAACACGCCTTCGTTAACCGAAATGTTCTCAAATGAATCTGTCAAAGGTAAATCCGGGTGCACCAGAGGTGACATTGGGACATTGGGAACACAGTGTGATGATGCTTTTCCTCTTCAACGCTCACCCTTTGTAGTACTGCAGTGTGGGCAATGTTCCTGCCTTTACAAGCTGGTGCAGCAACAGGCCCACGTGCTCTCTAGCGATGGTGCTGCGTTCAAGTGTCGACTCCACGCTGTTCCGCACAAACACATAGAGCAGCGAGGTACTATTGAGTTCTGCCACACACTGCAAAGCCTCCTACAGCACCAGAGGAAGAAGACATACAAGATGATGTTAATCAGGGCAGTTTCACATACCAAGTATTTGCTGTGAAGGCTGATAACATGAATGCATTTAAAGAGTAATTCAAGGATTTTTAAACTTGGGCCTTATTTTTTTTACATATTTTCAGGTCAGAATGACTAAAAGGTACAAAGAGATTTGGAATCGGGCCAGTAGATCGCCTCGGCCGGCAGCCATGTAGTCCATGGGAGCAAATGTGCCCATTTTATGTATGTCCACTAAAAGTCCTAATTTTTGCCAAAGACAGGCTCATACTGTTATCATAAGTGTCAACATTGTGGAAAGGATCTCCACAGAGAGACCTTTTCAGACAGCATACTCCAATGAGGAACTGAAGCTGTTACATATCGCTCTGTTCAAACCCACCAGACTCCTTTGACAAAAACAGCCATTTTACCTTGCAGGACATGGGAGTTGTTGCTCTGCCACTTCCTGATTGGTTAGTTTGATAGTTCGATTGTGTGACTTTGGTGAGAACATAAAAACGTAAACTTAAAATCTATGAATTTTCTTTTCTTCACAAACGAACCAATCGAGGCAGTGGCAGACCAACTCGTGTTCTGCAAGGTAAACTGTTTTTGGAGAGTGAGTGATATAACAGCGTTTTCTGGTTAAACAAAAAGAATCTGACTCTTTAACAAAGAGGTTTGTCACCTTGGGGTCCTTTCAATAAAATTGTCAGCTGTAACAACCTGAGCCAGTCAGAGGTGAAAACAAACACTTTTATTGTACTTTGAACGTACATTTGCCTCCAAGGATTACATGTTGCACCACTGCAGTGCATGTCACTGCTCCCAGCTGAGGCGATCGACTGGACCAATTACAAAACTTTTGTGCCTATTATTCTGTTAGACCCCAAAATATGTAAAAACAGGGCCCAGGTCTAAAAATGCCAGAATTACCCTTTAAGCGCGAGTGAGCATGGTGTTGTATTTGTACCTTCAAGTCATTTATGTGGAGGTATTCCTCGATGATGGCGTTCGACTTCTTCTCCACCTCTTCCTCAGTCATGGCAGGCTTTGGAAGAGAAGGAGGAGGAGTGGGGGCACTCTCTCGCTTAACTGCTGAGAAGGAAAAAAAAAGGGACATGCTAAACATCATTCTTCTTACATCTGGCGTCCAAATCTCAACTACCACCATTATGTATGTACGTCACATCATTTTGCTCCACGGATTTTTCACCTGCGAGATCTTTGCTTGGACCCCTATCCCGGCTTCCTCGGTCTCGGCTTCCTCTGTCCCTGCTTCCTCTATCCCTGCTTCCTCTGTCCCTGCTGCCCCTGTCCCTGTCGTCGGTCATGCTGGCCACGCGACGCACGGGCTCAGTCGAGGGCCGGCTGTCTCCTCCCCTCCCGCCGCGCTCCTGCGACTCTCTGCTGAAGCTTCTCTTGGTGATTTGGTTCTGGCCGCTCCTGTCGTCACGGCCTTCCCGTCCCTCACTGCGATCGAATCGGTCAAAGCGATCCCTGTCGCGATCGCCCCTGTCTCTGTCGCCACCACGCTCACGGCTGGAGCTTGACCTTCAGGTTGTAAGTGAGACAACGCGTTCAAATTTCTGCATTGCCATATAAGTATTATTGAGGGTTGATATGATCTAGTTTACAGATGGTTGAACAGAGAATCCAGAAATTAAAGAGATTTCACAAAATGAGACAATATCCGCAGCTGCTGAATACCTCTGAGGAACTCTGCGATCAGAGTCTGTTGAAGACAACAATGAACCAGACTGCAGGGCTGAGAAGCGGTTGAGGGTGCTGGTAGTTGAACGACCAGAATCTGCAAAGAGGAGAAGGAAAGATCAACACTCCACCCATGTCAAACAACTCAATAACACGCTTATCTTTGTGAAGAAGGTGTCTGTACCCTGCTCTCCACTTGCTGGTTTAGCTCCGGTTCCTCCACTGCTGCCTTTGCCCCAGCTCCCCCACATGCCTTTTCCCCCTGGAGCCAACAGTTGATTGTTGAAGTCCAGAGCGCCAGGCTGAAGGGAAATGCAGAAGTTACATACATATTAATCCAAGTCCCAAATCATAGGGTTAAACTTCAGACAGTTTTAAAAGCTCTTGACTGCTCGGGCGAGTTCTTAGTGTGCACAATGCAAAAATATGCAACAACGTTTTCCACTGACATGTAATTATCTATTTTGGAATCTAAAAAGGCCACCGGCACTGCGCTTAAAGCCTTGCATAGATAACAGGCTGAAAACCTGGAGCTGGAAGGTTCAGATACCAAGATTTTTAGATTTTAGCAATGTGGTGAAAGCTTTGTTGCTTGGACCCTACCTTTGTGATCTTGCTAAGGCGGGTGGTGTCGATGGGTCTGTTCTTGGAGATGGGCACCGTGTTCCATCCCTCATCCTGGGGCTGGCTAGTCCTGCCGCCTCCTGGTGTGTGAGGGCCTCGGCCCCCCATGCTCCCTCCCATTCTGCCTCCTCCGTCTTTCTTGGACATGAGCTGCTGCTGGACTTTGATCTGTTCCCTGTGCTCCTCCATCTCCGCCTCCTTATGGATCTGGTCGATTGTTTTAGGACCCTGGTCCCCTCTACGAGGCACCCAGTTATTCTGTGGATCACAGATGGTAGATGGTTATACAACAGTCCGAGTCTGTCGTTTAATATCTCCCTTCAGGATTCTCATGTGCCTCATAACACCTGTGGATTATTACACAGAGTCTAAAACAATTCTGCTCATTCAGGAATACTTCTTAGCATTAGTCACTACCATAAATGCTTATCAGCTCTTTATTGTAATATCTTGCTATGGATTATTTAATATTTACCTTTCTGAGGTCCAAGACATCTTGCAGCATGAAGCGAATTCTGGATGAGGTCTTTCTTTCTTTAATGATCTTGTCCATCTGGTTGAAATACTGATCCATACGAGGCTAATGGGGACACAGAAAAAAGCAGCTTTTATGAGTTGCGGCTACAAAATGTTAAGTGTAAATGAATGTCAGACTGATTTCTAGGTAGGGGACTGTATCCTCAGCTCAACCCCATCACTAACTAGTTTGGCAGTTGGACCTCCGCCAAGGCCCATAGTCCACTTGTCTATGATATGTAAATCTGCAAACACAGCCACTATGTATATGCTTGGATATAATGCAAATAGTATTAGAATTTCACTTTTGGATGCAACTTAGTATAATTAGTTGCATGTTGTGTGTATTTATGTTTTCCTAGGCATATCTTAGTTATAACTGCATTGGTTCTCTCATGAAACTGCTGGCCCAAAGCACTCCATAATGACTGTTTCCTGTTTAAGTCTGAGCAGCTACATGTGGCGGCTATCCCCAAGGATCACTGGTACCTGTGAATGTGGACTGTGATATGGAGTCATCGTATTTCTACTGTGTTTCGTCACTTATTAACTACCATCTACTGGACTTTCATGCATGCCATTTATTCCACTAACCACACACCCTATCTTGAATGTTAACAAAAGTGAAAAATAATTCACGTATCCGCCACGTGACTCTAATCTAATGGGTTCTTCTTTGGCCCATGCTACACGCTTCAGCAAGTTTCATGACAAACGGACCAGTAGATTTTCCTGTAACACTGCTGACAAACTGAACAGAAAACACGGCCTCTGTGGCAGAGGTAATAATCAGTAGCTCAGACACCTGGCACGGAGAAGATGGTTGAATGTGTAAATGTTTCATAAACCATCACTGACTTCCATCTGTTTGTGTGTTAATGCTTCACTTACTTTAGCCTTCTCAAAGTCCAGGTCTTTGCCAATCGTGGAGAGGAGCCTGCAGAGACACTCCAGAGACTCTTCATCATGATTCTTCAGTAGTTTCACTACACAGTCGTGCATGATGGCCTCCGTCAGCATCTTCAGCTTGAAGAGCTCGCCGATGAACTTTATGTTGCCTAGTGACCGGCGGCGGGCCTGGTCTCTGGCATCCTCCAGCTCCACCCTCAAGCGCTCACGTTCCTCCTCCTGATGGCAGATACACATGGACGTTACTTAGTGGGTGGTGTAAAATAATCCATTTACTCTAAATAAAGCAAAGCCGTGTCGTTGGGACAGTGACAGTAAAGGATCACATTTCTTACATCTTTGGCAGCCTCCAACTCTTTTTGCTTCCTCTCAAAGATTTCATCATCATCCTGGTCCTTTTCAAACTCTTTCTGGCAGCGGTTGAGCAGCACTTTGCGGAAATTAACAAAAATTCCTGGCTTGTCTGAGGTGGGGACTTTCAACTGAGGAAGGAAGAAAAAAAAAATCACTTGAATTATATTTTAAAAATGAATATACATTATTAATCTTGTGAATTATGTGACAAAACATGATTATGAAAATGTTAAATAGAAAATGAAGAATGATTCAAGCATGCTCCATCAGTTCCTCAATACCATCATGAACATTCAGTGGCCCAGACACGTGGCACAAAACAGAAGTCATCATTGGAGCAAACAACAAAAGCACAAGACTCAGACTCAATCACATGACTTACCCCCAAAAGGCAGCGGCACATGTTAGCGTAGGCCACAGAGAAGTTGGGCTCTAAGATGGCCTTCTCAAAGATGAGGTCAATGGCTCCCTTCAACCTCTCCTCTGTGTCTATCGTCAGCTCTGTCACCTGCTTCATCAGTTCCTGAAACTTCTGAGGGGTCAGCTTGTTGAGGATACTACGCAGACGCTTGAATAGCTCTTGAGTCTTGACCTGTTCGGCATCATCGTCTGCGACTTCTTCCGGGCGGCTGCGAGCAGACTTCTTAGTCGAGGGCTTCCAGGCATTCTCAGCCTTGTTGAGCTGCACATCATCGCTGAGTGACATGCTGCTGATGATTTTCCTGGGCTCTTTCCTCTGGCCCTGCTGGGAACGACGTGGCCCAGGTGGCTAAAAGGAAGGAGTGGGACGCATTTTTTGACAAAGTTAGAAAAGGAACCTCATTCTGCAAAAAAACAACACACTGAATTATGATGATTACCATAATTATGATTCTGAAAAAGGGACAATAATTTCCTTTTGTAATGAACCACCCTGGAAAGGGAAGAAACAGATTCACTCACTGGGCCTCGTGGTCCTCCCACTGATCTGCTCCCAAGATTTCCCAAATACGAAGGAGTAAAATCAGGACCAACATTCATCAGTCGAGCTGGGTCAGCAGGCCGCAGTGGAGTCTTGTTTACCTGAAGTTAAAATAAATCACCTCGGTGACAAATATGTAACTACCAAACACTGACAGGACAAGAGCCAATTCTCTGTCACCATCACAATGATACATGCAGCAAGTAGATATGATAATGAGGTTTATTTCAGTAAAATAAATGCTTCACTTCCATGCAGAATTCAGATCAATATGCGCTCATTTGTCATTAACGTCACACCTGAATTGTCATCGCACTCCACAGCAAAATAACGTAAAGCATCATCTACCTTGTCCAAGACCACATCACTGATGAGAGGCAGGCCCTCAGGTTTGTGCATACTGGCGCTGATAAACTGGCAGCCCAGGAGGAACTCCCTGTCGTACCTCTTCTTCTCTTCTGGGTCAATCGGCTTCCATTGCTCTGGGAGATGTGTGAATGCAGAAGATTAAATGTAAAAATGAAAGAGCTAAGAGTTACATGTACAGCTCTGTAGCACTGAAGATGGCAAGGAAACAGAGTCTGGAACAGGACACTTTGAGAGGGCGGATGCTTGACCATCTTCATGCAGGAATCTGCTTTTTGGCAAGAATTATTTCAAATGTCAAAATAGCAACTGTTGCCATCAGTGACACATTTTTAATAGTGCCATTTCTGGACAATCTTCGTCTCAGCCTACCTTCTTTGTACTGGTATTTCTGCCCAGTTGGCTCAGGTGTGGCTTTAGGCCTGTCGGGTTCTGCATTCTGCTTGTCCTCTTTCTCCTCCCAGGTCTCATCTGCAACCTCAACGGGAGGTTCAGCTGGAGCAACAGGGACGGGGTCTGCCTGAGTGGATGAGGGTTCAGAAGCAGGCTTGGCGCTCTGCTCCTGCAGCAAACAGAAGAGGAAGAGGTGAGAGTTACAATAACGCACTTACTCTTTCAGAGAGAGTAAAATACCCAAAACATTTTTGATATAGCTGAAACTGCTCAGACACTTAAACACCTCCACCACGTGTTCATTTAAATCTCCTGCTATCATCCAGACCTATACACACCTCTGTGAAGGCATCCAAGAGGTCTCCAATGGCCTCTTTCTTGTTGAACTCCTTCATGTTCTTCCTCTTCTTTGGCACAGACGTAGCAGCTTCAAGAAAAAGGACATCGACATTAAAATTTCAGGAGACACGTGACAACCATAAATGCAGGCAAGAACAAAAACTCCATCCTACCTTGCATAGTAGTAGATTCCTCTGTAGGGCAGGTAACAGCGGTGGGAGGGGCATCCTCACTTTTCTCGGTCTTCTTCTCTTCCTCTTTTTTCTCCTCCTCCTCTTCTTCTTCCTTTTCCTGGGCTGGCATTGCCGTTTTAGCCACAGGCGTAGATTCCTGAGATTGAGAAGCATCTGGCTTGTCAAGGGGTGTAGTGTCTGAAAATGCCATGTCCTCAGAGAGTACCTCAGTCTCCTGAGGAAGGCCGTTGGGGAGAAGAGGCTCTGCCGTTTCAGCCGGTGTGGCTTCAGGTTCAGGGGAAGTGCTCGGGGCAGCGCTCTCGGTCTGTGGAGCAGCAGGTTCGTGTGCAGTGGTTGGAGGCTGAGAGATTTCAGTTGCCGTCTTTGTGGCCGTATCTTCTTTCGCCACACTAACAGGGGTAACTGTCGCTGCAACCTCAATTGCAGGCTCCAACTTAGTGCTGGCTTCCTGCTCCACTTTTTCCAATTTCTTCTCTTCCTCCATTTTCTTCTCCTCCTTTTCTGGTGCCTTCTCAGCTGGGGCTGGGGCATCCTGTGGCTCCACCATTTTGACAGGTGCGTCTTGTGCTGATAATGATGCTGAAGGGCCGACAGGAGCGTCTACTGTGTCAGCAACTTTAGTATCAACTTTACTTATGGTCTCAGCAGGAGGTGTAGTGGATGCTGCTGTTGGAGAAAGGGAAGAGGAAGACTGCTGGTCCTTTATCAATGGAGATGGCACCTCAATAGCAGCTGCAGGGGCTACAGACTGTGCAGCTAACTCAGCAGGCGGTGTCATCTGGTTGTCCATTTCCTGTTTGGCCTCCACCACAGGCTCTGTATTTGCTATGGCAAGAGGTGGTGGGGTTTCAGCGCTAGCAGGGGGCTCCATGTTTTCATCTGGGCAGTGAAACACATGAAATAATCACAATAAGAAAATACAGCTGGAATACAGCTATCTTTCATTTTTCAGGTGAACCATAACTGAGAAAATGCACTCACCTCGTCTCACCACTGTAGTGACAGGCTGTGTAACTTCCCCATTGGTCTGTGCAGGACTTGCATCTGCTATGGAGGCCTACAGTCACAAAACAATATTCTTTTAAGCACGGAATGACATGAAAACACACAGATTGCAACCATTCTCACCATCTTTATGTCAGACTTTTCACTTCATTTGAGACTATATCAAACAGACATGTCGATTAAACTCTTGGGTCAGTCTGACGGCTGTAGTTTGTCCTGTGGCTGAGCTGTATAGCATTTTGTTTACAACTGTTTGCCAACTCACTGTACTTGCAAGTAATGGCAAACTAGCCTAAAAATATAACCACAGGTCAAACATCAGTGTACATTTGCGTGTATTTGCTTTGGCTTTCTGTTGTTAGTTCACTGAAACTCCATGCTAGGTTTGTGCTGATAATAAGACGTTAGCACGGAGATGTGAAAACATGCAATCACCTCTCTGAAAAATAAATAAGTTGGGAGCTGGAGGGAAAGTATTCCTGAGCTGTGCTTTGTCTTCTGACAGTGCTGCCTTTGACTGAATGTCATCGCTTTTCTCCTAAATTGGTACAGTGATGCTCTGCTCAGGCTGTATGTTTATGAATCAGTTACGTCGTAATTCAATCCCAAACACTTAACTGTAAATAATCCCTTTTTATTCCACTTTTGGAAAAAAATGCCACATTCTCAGACAAGCCAATTACCAATGTAGACAAAATAAAAGTCAAACTGCAGACTGAAAATGTACTTTTACAACACAAGTTTCACCAATAAGACCTCCGTCCTTTTTCACTTTATTTTCCACATGTACAACACCTGAAGTCAGTACAGAATATCTGATAGAAATTTAGATTTCTAAAATAAGAAAAACTATATCTTTATGCCAGAGTTACACAAACAGGTCATTATTCGCTCTTAGGATCAGGAATCAGTAACTCGACCAACAATTTTGTCTTTCACTAAGCGTAAACCCATGCTGGCTTCAGCTCAGAGTTTAAATCAGCTAACAGAAACCAGTCTTCCCAAAAGCTTTCTTACCTGTGGGGGAGTTGGTGTGGTGGTGGACCTTCCACCTGACATGATCTCCTCTGTGATATCGCGCCCGCCCTGGTTAGGGTCTCGTATTCTTATCTATCAGAAGACAAGGTAAATATTGTTCAAGTTTCCACAAAACATGTAACTAACATTAAAATACAAACTGTATGTAACGATCCAGTCACTGCTGATCTACAGCTGCCGCCCAACATAATACATACTATTGTTATTTTCAGGTAAAAGAGAAAGTTCCACATTGCACAGACAATACACTTTCTGTCCATTCAATTCTTTTTGACCTCAGACAAGAGGCGCGCTGGCCTTTTGTTGTGACACACTACCGGTTTGCGTTCCCTCTTTGGTGGGCCTTGTGACTGTGCCGGTGGCTGCTGAGGAGGCGGGGCTTGTTGCTGTTGCTGGGCGGGGTTAATCATGACCGGTGCCGGCTGGACAGATGGAGAGTACTGCGGCTGGGCTGGATAGTATGCTCCTGCTGTAAAGGCAAAAAAGGAGAGAAAGAACAGATGTAAAGAAAATGACACAAGACACAGCTTTACATTAATTAAAGGATTCACTCAGGATTCACTCAGGATTCACAAGACTTTTTTGTTTGAGCTGTGTTTTTCTGAGAACCCTGTAAGGCAGTAAGTGGGATTTGTGGGTGTAGGGTTATTAATATTTTGACCCTAACACAAAAAAGTCTTTAGTAGGCACACAAAAACCAATTTCTGCATCGAGTTGTGCAAATCAAGATTTCAACAAAGCACAAACTTTTACATATTTTCAACATATAGACTGATCTGCGGCCTTTTTTATCCGTTGTCCACTTTAGTGACGCCACCATTACTGTGGTGGCCGATCTGAACTGTAGGACAGAAACCACAGAATTTGTGGTCAGCAAACATGTGCATGTTAAAGTTATCAGTCTCAAAAACACTGTTGTGAAATTGGTTAAGACACAGGCTTTCTTAGAAATGACTTTCACATCCAGACTGAGGGTCAGACAGACGCTGCATGTTAAACTTCTGCGTAGTAAATAAACACAGTTAACATTATGCCATTTTATGATTATAAAGAAACTTGTAATCTGAGATTGCTTTCATTGTAACCATGTGAAATACATCATTTAATACATGTGAAACATATGAAATTGTGAAAGTGGAGTTTCAGCTAGGAACCACGTGTAGACGCCCCAGCTAGCAAGAAATCTACAGGCTGGTAATGGCACACTGCAGGCAGCCATAATTATCTTGATAAGGCTCCACTATTTTATCAAAAACATTTAGAATAGAATTAATGGTTTCTTTATGCATGTGCACATAGAAGTATATATATGTGTTACCAAAAGAAAAAAAGCATATTCTCTCACACACACATACTAGCAGAGAGAGGAAGTGCCACAGAGATTTTTGCCATTAAAGCCTGCTGATCAACACACAAGCACACACACTACTCACCAGGGTAGCGCTGGGAGGTGAGAGGAGCACCGTGGAGAGAGAGACGGCCGTTCTCTCGCCCGCCCCCTCTCCCCCCACCACCCCGCCTCTCCCTCGCAGCAAGAGAGGGCTCTGAACCAACGCAGCAAACGAGAGGAAGGGAGTGAGGGACGGGAGAGGGAGGAAAGAAGGAGAAAGGGCAGGAAGAGACAGATGCAGAATGAGTTAATGAGAGGATTCAGAGGAAGCAGGGTGTTAAAAAGGTCCCATGAAATGAGCCAGCATCTTGACCTTGTTCTTGCCTTGTGTTATCGGCTGCATTTCATTATTTTGTCAAGTTTGTTTTTCATTATCTTCAAATGAAAATGACATCTGTCTTCCTGGAAACCATGGAGCTCAGTTCACTGAGCCACCTTTCACTCAGGGGTGTGCATAAGTCAATAAAATTGGATATAGTGGTTTCATTCAATGCCTCACATAGAAAAGGAAACGTGTACAACATTCTTCCTTCAACAGATGAGCACTTGCAGCAGTAACACAGGTCAGAAGCATGTTTGGGGTGGATTTAAAAAAATAATTGCGACCATACAATGCAAACATACTCAAATGTTAGCCTTTTACTTTGAAATCTTTATTAATCCCACCTTAACATCATGTTTTATATGGACATACATCTGGAAAAAGAACAAAATTCTTGTCTTAAAGCCATTTCATGGAACCTATAAGGCAGTGTCAGGTGAGACTGCAGATAGAAAGAACACAGGCCAAAGCAGAATCAAGCCAGACCACATGCAACTGGCATTTCATCACATACAGCAGTGTTTTGACCCAGAAAGACATAAAAACATACCAATCAGCCAAGCAAAACCACAACACACCCAGCGATACCTTGTGGCTAAAGAAGTACGCAAATGGACCAAAACTAGATGCTTAAACTCAATTAAAGTTAAGATTCCAAGATTCTGAGTCTGAGATTTCTCCCATTTTAACTGATAATCCTCCATGTGTATGGTTGTGCTTGGCTGTTGGGGGTTTTGGGCAACAACTCTTACCATAAGCAGGATATTCAGCAGGGCTAGTTCCTGGATAGAAGCCTGCTGTGCCACTGGTCACAGGATACTGCTGAGTAGGAGGCATATACGGGGCCCGGTACTGCAGAAACAAAACAAAAAGTCAGAACCAACTACAATAGATGGAACAATTTAAGTTCTGAGAGCTTCAGGTCAAAGTCTTCCACCTCCACAGCGACATACTCTTCTCTCTTTTCAAATGCAGCAAACTCTTCATTATGTCTATCAGTCAAATGCTCACACTCACAGGCTTTTGCAAATGTGAACCAACCTGTCCAGGGGGGATGAAGTAACCCTGAGGAGAGCCAGCAAAAGACAGCTGCTGCTGGGAAATCATCATCATCTGGGAGCTGGGCGGGTAGACGTGAGCGGGTCCAACAGGCCGTGGGCCACTACTAGTCTGTACCCTTGGAGCACTGGTGGCCATGGCTGGTCGGTTCTGATAGTAACTCTAGAAACAGATGAGGGAGAATGAAGGATGATGAAGCGTGAATCGCACCACAAGCAAACCTGTTGCTCTCAGTGTACATTTAGCATTTAAACTGTGGCAGTCCTACCCCTTTTGTGTTAGAATATTGCAGCAGTTTTAGTTGTGTCTGTGTGTGTACCCAGTCACACACTCCCCTAACCTCAGCTGAAAGCAATGCACTCACAGCGACTGCCAAAGTGTACATCAAGTTCAGTTCTTGGGTTACACTGAGACTAAACTGTACTGAATGTCATGTCTCCCTGCAACGCTGAAGTTAGCCAAAGTTAAGGGGGTTGGATACGGGGACGAAGAGAAAAGCGGTTACCTGTAACGCTCTGTATCCACCCTTCAGCGGCGTAACACATGAGCAGAGAGCAAGAGAGGGAGTGAGATTAAGGTGAAAATGAAGACAAGCGACAATGTGGAAGGCTGAGATTACAAGGTGTAAGGAGGAAGAGTATGAGAAGCAGCAGCAGAATATTTCTTAGCCATAAACCGTAAGCTCAAACAACCACAGCTGCACATGCATCTCTGTACAGGTGCGCATAGAAGCAGAAACCCCTGAAGTCATCTGGGTCCCAGTTGTGAGTGGTTAAAAAATTATTTCATTGGCTACAGGAGCATGCCGGCAGTGGAAAAAATTCAAGAATGCTGCAGGTACCAAAAATCAATTCACTTTCATGTTAAACTGTATTCTTCACCTGACTATAAAATTATTTTAAAAAAGTAAATGATTTTTTTAATCAGTTTACATTGCACAGTCGGATATTCTGTCATTACGACAGTGGGCTTGGGAAGATATCTTGCAAATGCAGAGTACCATGGGGGACAAACTTGGTATGTGCAGGATGAATAAAGCAGGCCTGGGTGAACGCTGCTTTGAAAACACTATGACCTGGCAACGAAAAAAAAATCTTCCTATGCAGAAATATGCATTTCTAGAATCAGATATTACTGGACCTCAGAAAACGTGAACTCATCTCATAAACACTACAGCGTTGTCATCTAATTCTCCACCATGTTGAACTGAAAGCATGCACTATACTAAGGAGACAGAGGGGATGTAAGGAACAGTGAGGGGTGTTAGTACCTGTTGGTGTAAAGTACGGGGCCCTGCAGCAAACTGGGAGGACAGCAGAAGAGAGGAAAGAAGTCAAGGTTGACATTCGAGGAGAAAGATGGCAAATAGGTTATAACACACATACACACACACACACACACACACACACAAACAGATTTAGCCAAAGCCTTATAGCAGATGAAGCCATGTCAGAAATCTTGGGAAAGAGTAGGAAAGGGAGGGTTCTTATACCAAGCAAAACAAATACCTAACACTAAATGCTGGGGGGGGGGGGCATACTGTGAACAATACCTGTCTTGGCTGTGGTGCAGAGTTCATTTGTGGAGGTGGAGGGGTGGCAAAAACAAGAGATGGGGGCTGTCCAGGGCCGTAGGCCGCCTTGAGAGGAGAGAAAGGAGGAAAAATAGCTGTTACCAAAGTTTAACCTACCAAAACAGTGTAGATTCAACACGGTCAGTTGCTCTCACCTGTGTCAATCCAGGGGATGGGGCAGGGTTTGGGACAGAAGTGGGTCCCGTTATAGGCTGTGGTGGTTTGTTCATTTCACGTTCTTTTATGGTTCTGCATTAGGGTGGCGTTGTGTTGCCAGCCTTTCTGGAGAGGAGAGAGGAGCAAGAAATACAAAAAAAATAAAAAATAAAAATACAATTAAGCACAAGCCAACTGTTAACCAAAGGCACTGAGGTGAAGTAAGTGCAACCATATGGGACATGAGACAACACTGTGCGAACATATGAAGCTGTAGTGAGGCAACATCTGAACAGGCAGTGAGGGTGTGTCCTGTGGTTTCGCCTATGATAACACTACCACCTCCCACAGTGTTGCTCACTTACATATTGCATGGCTAATGCATGTAGTGTTATGAGCAATTGATGTTAATACCCTTAGCAGATTCTGTTCTCAAACCAAATGGCAATAGACTCATGTGTTTTAACCTCCACCCAAAACTGTCTGTTGTTTGAGTAGAAACAGTCATGGTGGTTACTACATGCCTACAAAAAGGGAACTTTAACTGTAAAAAAAACAACAAAAAAAACCCCAAAACATATTAATAAATGATTGTGACTTGGCCAACTAACTAAAAGGATCCAAATACTCATAGAGATTACTTCTAATGGTCTGAAGATCTATTTCCAACTCACACTTGACTGTTACCAAATCACTTGGACTGGTCCGGTTTTGAATGAATTTAAGAAAATGGATACCTCAGGTCAAAGTTCATTTACTGAGTTAACAGTGGCTTCAATGCCCCCTGGATGTGCTAGCTACATGTGCAAAAGATCAATTCAAATAACATTAAGTCGATATTCGTTTTAAAACTGCGTGCAGTTTTTTCATATGTGCTGAAATCGCTAAGACGAGCTGAAATTAGTAAAAACTGATGAATATTACTAATAGCAGACGTGTCATGAACCATCCACCTGCTGACACAGGAACTATCGTTAGCTGCTAGCTAATGCCATGCTTCTTTTAGACAGGGCATCAATGTACAAAGCTACCATATCGTTCTTCAAGCAGAGACAGCTAACAGTCCCGTGAATCCTCATTAAATATGACAGGTAATCTGAAAAAACTTTCCCGATGTGTCTCAGCTAAGTCATAAAATGAAAGGCATTTTAATGGCCCGCTAGCAAGGCAGCATTCCCGACCGAATCAGGTTAAATCGCTAGCCAACAGCCGGCTAACGTTACGTGTCCCACTCTCATAGACATTTTGCTAAGTTACGCTACGTGGCTGAACGTTGAGTCCACATTTAACCTTAACGCACGCAGAGTTCAGTCTGATAACGTTAATGTTTATCACTGTGATTATGGCAGATATGTTTACTCATCAAAACTCGGCAAATGAGCCCGTTCTAGCAATAATGTTGCAACAACTGACACCGATTAGGTTACAGTTAAGCTATTGTTGGTTAATGTTAGCGGTTTAGCCCAGCCCTGACTTACGAGGTGTATTTAATTACAGGCCCAGCAACCTCCGTGAGCGAATGAAACCTTCAACATGACATTTAATATGAACCAATATTACTCTAACAAGGCAAATATTATCAGGATTTAAGTCAATCTACTCGAATAATACTACAGAAGCAGCTTTTAAATCACTAAACGTTAGGCGTTAAGGCTAACTAGCTTTACCTCACGAAGCCTACGGTGAAAACACTAAAATGAAGATTAGCCACGAGAACGAGGGATCCTGGCTGTCATTCCACCTAACGTTAGGCTAACTTCAGCTAAACAGCTACAAAGACAGCTCCGACATTAGTTACCTAAGCAACCACCATTAAACTAACGATAAAACATTCGAATTAATAGGGGTTTTTTTCGTTTTCGTGTTCTAGGCGAGATTAGCTGGCTAGCTATCCGAGGCTTGGACTGACAGCCGGCAGGGCCTTGTCAACGAGCTAACATTAGCTAGCCTGTATGCCTTTGACAAATATGCAGCCAAGCTCGGGTGAACTTCAAGCTAGCATTACCACCGTCAAGTGATTTTGTTCTTACCAGGAATCAGTAGTGAATATGTTGTAAAAATGGGTACTCGGGGAATCAGCCTCTGTTCAGTCTTCTGTTATTGAAAGTAGTGGTGTTGCAGTTTCCTTGTCCTTTACTCCAAAAGAAAAGTGATGCCCTTCTTGGCTACTGACTTAGAGCTAGTTAGCTGACCGGCAGATGGGGTGAGTGCCACTACTGTCACTTCGGTTTAAATCCCCGGGCGTGCAAAAGTGACAGTGCTCAAAATCAAATAATATAGCACTTCTGGAGTACTATTGACAACTCCGATGGCCCCGAAAAAAGCCTCTGGACCGGAGGTCCATGATCAAGGCGTCGATGGTGACGGATTGCCGGTTGGGTATGTACACAACTGTCGCATCAGGAGGCTCAGAGCGAGGCCATAATGCGATGTTTCTGGTCTATGGAGCCGGTGCGCCTCCAAGTCGCATGGGTAACTTCCGGGAAAATTAAAATTTGATGCCGTGGCCTTGGTCATGTGATGCAGGAGCTTACGTCAATTCGTCAGCATGTGCCCAGAGATGGAAGTATTAATACAGTAAAATTCCTGCGTTCAAAACCGTACAGAAGTAAATGTTAGATAATCAATAAAATATAAAGTATCAAAAGTAAAAGTAGGCACTCATTCTGCAGTAAAATGCTCCCTGTCAGTGGTTTTATTATATATGATGTTTTTGGATTAATATTACTGCTGCATTAATGTGTATTTTGCACTTTACTGCTGTGGATGTTTAAGTTTGAGCTAATTTTAACTATTAAATATACTGTTGTAGTTTAATCTACAGCATTACAATAATATATGTTTGTGAGAACGTGAAGAAAAACAGCCCTGTTTTCAGTTTTATGACAATGCATTTTCCAGTTAATCCAGGAGGGTTTTTAAATAGTTTATCTGTTTAATGAAGTAGGACAATTTTCTCAACCCATAAAGGAACACTTTTCAGTTTAGCAGAAAAATCACCGAATTTGGAGATGCATGGTTTTCACTGGACAGGAAGGGTATGAAAGATTGTTATCTAAAGTTCCATAAAATGGAAACACTCAAGCATGTTTAATGTTTCTGATATTTACTTGAAAATATGAATTCATTTTGAAATGCTTTTCAGAAAATTTGTTCGGAAATATGTGCTCCTAACTAAAGAATATCAAATGAATGATAAAGGTCTGAAGCTGTGCCCTGCATTATTACCTGGGCAGGCTACATAATTTGTTGAGGGGTCCCATGCCAAAAATGACATGGTACATTTTTCTAAAGAACTCTTAAATAAATGTTTGGAGCGTTTACCACAAAGAGAGGGTCAATAAGGGGCCAAAGTTAATTTTTACCCTGGAGCCTGATTGGGTTTGTGGGTTTGTTTGACTATGCCAACAGCTTCAGTCAATGAGAACGTGTTTATCTATTGGCAAATTTTTGACATTGCAATACATGATCAAGACTGAGACCATGAACGGTGAAAACTCTTCCAGCTCCCATCAGGATTGGCTTGGTGAACGCTCGATCCCTGGCGAACAAAACCTTCACCGTGAGGGATTTCTTCAGCTCCCGTGGCCTGGATTTCCTCTGTGTGACAGACACTTGGATCGGTGCCGGTGAGTGCAGCGCTCTGGTGGAACTTCTACCTGCCGGCTGTTCCTACTTTAACTTCCCGCGGACGTCGGGTCGTGGAGGAGGAACGGCGTCGGTTTACAAAAATGACTTTACATGTAAGCAGCGCATCGCCTCATCCTCTTTTTCCAGCTTTGAGGTGACTTTATTTGAGGTGGGTCGCTCCGACCCGGTGCTGTGCGCAGTCATCTATCGACCCGCCAAACACAATAGTGACTTTGTGAATGACTTCTCTGGTCTTCTGGCACATATTCACGTGTGTTGTCCTGATAAGCCATCGGTGAAGGAATTTTTAATCCTTATTGACTCTTTTAGACCTTGTCCTCTCTCATGGGTTATCTGTGTCTAACTTGGAGATCTGTGACGACGTGATTTCTGATCATATGCCGGTCTTGCTTGAAGTTGCTTTCTCCTATGCCAAGGTTAAATCTAGCGCTCCTGCTCAGAGACGTCGGGTTTTTAACTCCTGTACTGCCGGTCAGTCTTCTGTGGCTTTTGATCAGGTCTGTGTCCGTCCTGTCTCTGTTAACACAGAGGAGCTCAGCTCCTGGTTTCACTCCTCCTGGCGAACCATACTGGACTATGTGGCTCCATTAAAAACTGTGCAGCCCAAAGCTAAATCTGAGCCCTGGTTTAACGAAAGAACTCGCGCAGCTAGACGGGAGTGCCGCAAAGCTGAGCGCAGGTGGAAGACGGACAAGCTGCAGGTTTCCTTCCAAATCCTAAAGGACTGTTGGCGCTGCGACCAGAGCACTGTTAAAGAGTCCAAAAGAAAATACTTGTTAAACCTCATTGAGTCTAATCGTCACATCCCGCGTGTTATTGAAAACCACTGACACATGTTCTTAATGCCCCACAGCCTGTCAGCTTGGAGGCATCTCCTGAAATGTTCAATAGCTTCCTGCACTTTTTCATTGATAAGGTTGCTACTGCCAGGGCTCTCATCTCAGCTCCTGCATCTGATCCCTCTGACCCTGCCCCATTTTCTGTAGCTCTTGATAAGTTTGAGCCTGTGTCTCTGTCGTTCTTAGAAGATCTGGTTGGCCGTATTTAGCCGTCAGGTTCTCCCTGTGACGCTGTCTCTCCTCGTCTTTTTTAAAGAGGTTTTCCCTAGTGTAGGGAAAACAGTTTTAGCTATCATTAACAGCAGTCTGTCTTCAGGAGTTGTTCCTGTAAGTTTTCAACATGCAGTGGTGCAGCCCCTAATTAAGAAACCTGGCCTTGATTGTTGGCCAACTTTAGGCCCATCTCCAAGTTGCCTTTTATTTCTAAAACCTTGGAGAAAGTTGTGCATGCTCAGATAAAGTCTTTCCTGGATAAGCATGGTGTCCTGGAGGTCTTTCAGTCTGAATTTAAAACTCAGCATAGCACTGAGTCAGCTTTATTAAGAGTTTTTAACGATATCCTCCTGGCTACTGACTCGGGTGACCATGTAATCCTGGTTTTGTTGGACCTAACTGCAGCTGTTGACACTGTGGACCACAGCACCCTAGTGGCTTGGTTACGTCACCTAGTGGGCATCTGTGGTACTGCACTGGAGTGGTTCAAATCTTATCTGGCCGACAGGAGTATGAGTGTAAACCTTGGAAATTCGGAGTCCAGCTCTGCTCCACTACTGTATGGGGTTCCACAGGGGTCGGTTTTAGGGCCCCTGCTTTTTTCTCTATATTTACTGCCCCTGGGCTCCATCCTGAGAAAGCATGGCATCTCTTTTCATTGTTATGCTGACAACAGTCAGATATATGTGCCGCTGAAAAAGAAAAATGCCTTCTCCCTCACACCACTTGTGTCATGTCTTGAGGACATCAAAGCCTGGATGGCCTTGAACTTTCTAAATTTCAATGAGAAAAAAACAGAAGTGATGGTGTTTGGCCCCAGTGGCCCTTGTAAACCCCCTCCTGTTGACTTTGGCCCTTTGGCAGGTTATGTAAAGCCAACAGTCTCAAACTTGGGTTTTAAGATGGACAGTGATTTTAAATTGGATTGGCAAATTAGTGCTGTAGTGAAGTCCAGCTTTTTTCCACATTAGGCAGCTGGCAAAGGTGAAACCTTTCCTTGCACAACAGCACTTTGAAACAGTAATCCATGCCTTTATCACATCTCGGCTGGATTACTGTAATGCACTTTATTTTGGAGTCAGCCAGTCCTACCTTGCACGCCTCCAGCTGGTGCAAAACGCAGCAGCTCACCTCTTAACTGGAGTGCGTAAAAGGGAGCACATAACTCCCATCCTGGCCTCCCTCCACTGGCTGCCTGTGCGCTTTAGGGTCCATTTTAAGATTCTTTTAAGGTCTCACCCCGCCTTACCTCTCTGAGCTCCTTCACCTCTTTCGCTCCTGCTCAGTGCCTCAGGTCAGCTGATCTACTGTACCTGGAGGTACCGAGATCAAAACGGAAGCTTTCTCTGTGGCGGCTCCAAAATTATGGAACGAGCTACCATCAATCATGAGGCAAGCCCCATCACTGTCCATTTTTAAAACTCGTCCTAAAACCTGCTTTTATTCCTTGGCTTTCAACCCCACATGAGACTCCGCTCTTGTTTTAGTGTCTTATGGTTTGCTTTTACTTATTGTTTTATTGTTTTTAATTGTTTTTAAAAACAATAAAACAAATATTTTAGTGTTTATTCCTGTTTTATTTTATTCATCTTATTCTACTTATATTGTTTTGTCTATAAATGTACAGCACTTTGTTCAACTGTGGTTGTTTTTAAAGTGCTATATAAATAAAGTTGAATTCATCTAGCCACCTCTGTCTGTTTATGGTCAGATGTGTTGCAGGGAGACATGAGGATTTTGTGCAGATTTTGGATTGGTTCAGAGTGCCCAAAGAGCCCAGTGTCCCATGTTATTTGTGACCGTGATGTTTATCTAATTATCTATTTATTCCTTTTGGAAGTGTACAGAGAGAGTAGTTTGTAAAATAAATTAGTGCTTGTAAAATTGTGACTGTTCACTGATTATTATTTTACTGATGATTTAGTGCATCCCTTGTCGTGATGATTATCAAGTGCATGTACTTTTCTATAAGAATATTTCAGATTCCAGATGAGTTTCACAACAAAACCTTAAATTTATATTACAGACAAGAAGCAACAATATTGTCCCCTGACCCCCAATACTATTATGTGCTTTTTATTGACATTTAAGATGAAAGCCTGAACATGACATTATTACAAAAACAAACCATACTGTCACCACAAAAGAGCATTAAAAAGGCTTTATCTGAGAAAAGTTAGGCACGTGTTAACAAAACATAACACTAATCAAATAACACAGGTAATGTAACATTATGTTTGAACAGCATGAAAAAAGCTACAATAGGACATAATTGGCTGCAGAATAGTTGATCCGTAGGTTGTGGTAGTGATTTATATCTGTTTGTTGGTTGCACGTCTAAAAATAGGTCTAAAAAAGAGCAGTAGGAAAATACACAAAGCAAATTTTTGGGTTGAGTGTGGGAAGTTTGGGTAAGGTGCTCGAATCACTGACAGCCGAATGGGGCAGCACGTTGTCTGTGGTCACCACTAGATTTTTTGCTGGCAGGAATGGAAAGTGCAGGATTTCTCCAGATCTGTTGGGAAGGAAAAAATATAATTACTTGGGACTGCAGCGCAGGCACGTATTTTATTTATGGTGTTATGGTACAGTTTTAAGGTGACTCTATTAAATTACTGTTAACCTTGATTTAACCCACAGTAGTACAAACCTGGGGTGGATTCACTGCACTGTCTGAGTGAAGTCATGGCATTGATGTAATCTGTCCCCAAAAACTGGTCAAAGGATGTTCCAGCAGAAACCTCCTGGAGACACTTAGTGGAGTCCTTGAAGAGGAGGTTCTTTCCTGATTCAGACTGGAACATTCTGAATGAATCGCTGCCACGGGTGCCAAACTTGGTCTAAAAATTAAAAACAAAATTAAGATTTAAACGACACACAGAGTGTGAATGAGTCAAAACTGTAGACAATGCACACCCAAATGAGGGAATACCACTATTACAGTAAAAATGAAACTTAAAACAAGGAATAGAATATTTTGTAATGCAAACAAGCAAAGCCTAAATGCGACCTCAAAAAATAAATACATAAATAAATAAAAAATCACCAACCTGCTGGTCCTGAAGGATGCGAACCACCTCACCGTGGCTCTCCGGACGAGTCACCACAGCGTATGCAGGCACAACAGCCAGGTGGCAAGAGGCGTAATCAGTGACTGGCACTGGGCTCTTACCAAGGCAGATCAGCTCGTAGTCAGCAGAACTCAAACCACTTGCCCATGCTGGACCGTTGCCTTTGATGAGAAAATGTGGCATTGATGAATGTTAAAGTTTTGAAGGAAACAACACAGCGGTAGTTGAGATGAAAACAGGTCAAAGTCAGTCTCTTACCATCACTGTTTTCTCCGACGATTGTGTGTTTGATGAAGGCAACATCGCCGGCACCATCAACAAGACATCTGTAATCATATACAACATGTAAATATGATGATTCCACCCTATGCTGGATGCTCTGGGAGAGTAATTCATGGAATAATTAGATGAGAAGATTGATACCACTCTCATGTTTCGTGTACAGCTGGAGTTGGGGAGCAGTTAGCTTAGCTTAGCACAAACAATGAAGCGGAGAACACGTAACAAGCAGGCTCTCTCAAAAAGTTCAAAAATACAGCTGCTAGCAGCCTAAGCTTACTAATTAATAAATTATATCTCAGTTGTTTAAGCCATACACAAGCAGAATTGTACAAACTACCATTTTTATTTTAGGGGGAGTTAAGTGATGTTACCATTTATTGTTGGTAGCAACCAGCAGAGAAGCTGCAGAAAAGTGCAAATAGACAGTCTTTGGCTAATCAAGACTAACAACCTCCTGGTTTAAGCTCCATCCAGACATGGGAGTGGTATCAGTCATCTTTACTCATTCTGTAGAAGAAGACAATGTCTGTATTTCCCAAAATTTTTCTGCAGAGAATAAGTGCTTCCTACCTGAAGGCTCCAGCGTAGCCATAGTACTGCTCATCAGCACTGGCTTTGCACTTGGACTTATCTCCTTCAGCTTTGCCACTGCCGGCACACTGAGAACAGAATGGAGATTCAGGGTCTGCTCCAGGGGCACAGCCTCCGCTGAAGAACTTAGCTGAGTAAGAAGAAGGAAACAGTCAGTATGGTGTTTGCACTCAGCGGTGCCTTATGCGGTGTGCATAAGGCAATCACGTCTCCTAAAAACTACATTTCTTCCAATGCAGGAACAGCAATGAATTATGGGGTGGTGGGGTGGTGCTGGACATACAAAGCACAGAACTACAAAAACACTTGGTCAAGGTGTTTTTTTTTTTTGTTTGTTTTTTAAATATTTAACAAAGACCACAGTCAGTGCTTCAAGTTATCAAAACATATTGAGACAAAGAAATTCAGTTTTAGTTTCCACAAGTGGACTTTTGCAACTTTGCAGACAAGTTCAATGTAACGTTTCTGCATTGTGGCGCATTATGCTTCTTTCTTAACATCCTTCAAATTAGAGGTATATGAACAGAACCTTTAACTTACTGAAGTCACAGTCGTTGGTCAGCTTGTGGATGTGGCCCATGGGGACGTTCCAGCCAGCAGCGCTGCCGATGCCTGCGTGGCAAGACTTCTTGCCGTTCAGGTTCTCCCAGGTCACCCCTGAACCCTTCTTTACCACAGCAACAGCATAGTAAGAGGAGGCTGAGGCTACAAGCACAGAAGAAGATGAATGAGAAAACTGTCCGGCAGATAGTCATTAGTTGTAGTTCATTTAATTTAATTCAAAAGTTCATCTCAGAGCTCAGAGATAAGCACATGTTGTAATATAAAACTAAATGGGTAACACTATTTTTCCCGCTCTGTAATTTACAAATAGTTTCCTAATAAATTCCGAAGTACTTGAGGAAATAGACAATATCCAATTGGCATATTTCCAGTAAATTAATTCCAGTTAATCGCTTGCTGGACCTAGAAAGTCTTTGAGTCAATGCACAGCAGGTCAGCTGAACACTGCAAAATCTGAAATGTGTGTGTAGTGAAGCATACATCTTAGTAGAATAGTAATGATTTCATGTTTAATTGGATCCTAATTTTTCTTACAATTAGCATCAAATTACACAGCTCTTTCCAGGAAACTTCCCCAGAAACAAGCATGAATCTTATCTATATTATCACTCAATTTTATGTATATCACTTAAGCTAGAAGGAACAGAAATACTGTACAGGCAGGTTTATTACCTCCAGGGACGCTGCACTGCACTGTGGAGAGACAGAGACATGCAAATATTATTCATGTAGAAAAGGTAAAACACAGGATCATGTGTGATGCTTTCTGTGCTTTCTCATACCTTCGTCATACTGCTCCACCATAGCAGGAACCAGACCACACTTCCCAGCTGTGTACACCTGTCCTCCATCCACTGCCACTGCGTCAGCCTCTTTGCGCTGCGGGATAATTGAGTCGACATATGATCAGAGACAAATGCCACAAAATTCTTAAGCTAGCAATAGACTCCCGTATTTTCCATCCAAGAGTGTTTTACCATAATCTTTTTCAGGCAGTCCTCAACAGTGGGGGCACTCTGGCATTCAATGGCGGTGTTGTCACCCTCCATACTGTTGATGCTCCATGTGTCGCATTTGTCTGTCTCGGCGTGGCCCACAGCACACCATCTAATGGCAGTGGATGTAGTGGCTGGGGTCTGCTCTGGAAAGTGAAGTAAAGCATTAGCATAAGCCAGCATCTGCCGTCTAATCAATTTGTCTGATGGTTTATGGGTGTTAAAATGGGTGTTTGTACCTCTCTTAAGGGAACGGACAATGCTCATGTATTCAGCACCCAAGTACAGGAAGGAATCTGTGCTTGGGGGCAGGCGCACCAGCTTCACTGCTGAGTCCTTGAACATCAGGTTTTTGGCAGGTGCATAGGCATCAGAGGAGAAGAGGTCAAAGCCCTGAAAAGGCAAAAAGTGAGCAAATGTTATTATGTAAGCACAAGTTACATATTGAAATGATTCCTTTTATCATGAGTCACTGTTCTGCTTTATTATTCCTATCAGGCAGTGAACTCCACTACTGGCTCTTTGTTTCAGATAAATATACCTTCACTGAGCTGAGACTTGTCCAGATTGCTTCAGCCAGCTGTGGGTCCTTACGGGTGACAACAGCCTGAGCTGGTACTCTGGCCAGGTGGCAGGTTTTATAGCTGTCAATGGGCGCTCTGGTGTTATCTTTGCACAGAAGCTCGTAGCTAGCCTTCTCTGAGTCTGAAAATGTGTCACAATAACAATTTTAAAAGTTTTTTTTTTCTCTTCTAATCTTTCACTTCTAAATAAATCTCATGTTGGGCATGTTTTCATAATCTGGGTAATTTCATGCAAATTATGAAGAGTTACAGAAAAAAGTTGCATAACATTCAGATTGTGATATAGATGTGATGCGCTTGCAACAGTGCTGCTATTTGTGTTGATGTTATTGAGGAATATGCAAATATCAAATAATATTTAAAAGGAAGATCTTGCTATTTAACTGAAATAAGACAAAAAATGTACATATTTTATAGTCTCATAATACAGAAACAACTGAGAAACAATTCAATACTGACCAGGTACAGTGAGATGCTTCACAAAAGCCACTTCTCCAGCATCGTCCACCAGACACCTATAAAGCAAAGCAATCCACAGGTGCACCAACATTACAGGTTTGATTGTTACCAGCAGCATGTCTGGAGGCTAAACGTGTAAAGGCGGATACTGACTGGAAGGCTCCGGCGTAGTCATAGTAAGGCTCCTTGTGGGTCCTGGAGCAGTCTCCCTTGCACAGCTCACACAGTTTGCTGCCTGCTGTTGCCCCTGGAGCACAGCTGGCCGAGAAGTACTTGCTCACCGCTGCAAAAGAAAAAGCAGGGCTGAAGCAAATATTTTAGAGATACTGAGGTTTTAAGTCCGTCCCAGCAATGTTGCAGAAAACCGAGGAGATGACCTCAGCAGCAACTGCAGCTCTGACCACAAGTACACTGAGTCAAATGCAATTTTTTGGTTGTCTGACCTTTGCCACAGCCAATGCACACATTTCATACTGCCATCAGTAGTAACATATATAAGTAGTAACTTTCATTTGAGGGTTGTGTTGAAACTCACCCTCTTCCACAGGGCTGTCCTCAACGCCTGACCACTGAATCAAATTCATGGACAACAGAGTTCCTATGGGAATGTTCCAGCCTGCAGATTTTCCCAGTCCAGTGTGGCAGGATTTCTTCCCCTGCAGATCCTTGATGCCAAACCTAGTGCCCTTCTTCACCACAGCAACAGCGAAGTAGCAGGTGTCTGAAGCTGGAAGTACACAGAACAGCTGTGAGCAAAAGGTTCAAACATGTAGCTCATGCAAAATGCTAGACATCCCCTTCCTGGTGCTAATTTTATCAGTAAAGACATACTGGGACCGTAGTCCTCAGCAATAATGGGTTGCAAGTCGTAGTTGTTCAGTCCAGCAGTGTAGATGTCCCCTCCGTCCAAAGTGATGGCATCTGCTTCACCAGCCTGATTGCAAAAACACAACCAGCAGCATGACATTATTATTCAGATAGATAGATTGTGTTAATACTTATGAACAAGACTTCTAGTTGGTTTAGACTATTTTCACATTGTGGCAGAAAATGAAAGTACATTTACTCAATTACTGTTCAATTTTGAGGTGGTTTAGCTACTCAAGTATTTCCATTTTATTTGTATTACATTTCAGAGGGAACTGTTGTACTTTTTACGTCAATACATCCTTCTGACAGCTGTAGCTACTTTGCAGATAAAGATTTTGCAGATATACTAGCTTTGAATAAAATTGATTTGACTACTAAACTGTAAATTAGGTACTCAAAAATAACACTGCTTCACCTGCTGCAAGACTGAAATGTTTTATAAAGGTTATCATATCAATAATAATAAGAATCAGATCATATTAATATATTTCCATATTCTTTAATACTTTTTACTTTTCCTTATTATGAAGCAGTATTTGTAATGTAGTATTTCATTGTGGTATGTACACTTTTAAAAAGGCTGAATGAATCCTTTTCCTCACCTCTGACAACATCATCAGTAAATATAATACTTTTGACCATTACAAGATCCACTGATTAGCCATTTTTATAAGATAAAAGGTGAAATTAAACACTAAGCCTGAAGCTATGGAGACATTTCTCTTATCTACTGTGATGAAGTGTGAGCTCTGGATGATGTTCCTCTTCTCACCTTAATTGCCATGATGCAGTCGATGGTGCTGTCTCTCTTCGTGCAGGAGAACACCGGAGCTTTGGCTGCCAGATCCGTACATTTCCGGAGCTCTTGGTCCGACTTCAGGCACCATCTCACCTTGTTAGTGGGGGCCGCAAAGGCGGTGGCTGCAAATACGGACGGGTAAATAACAAATGCGGACACATTGAGAGTTCAGTGAAGTGAAATGAGAAAAGTCTTTACCGAAGCATCCGAACAGAGCCACAAGGAGGAGAGCCTTCATGCTGGACGGCGGAGTGTCCAGGTCATCAGAGCATAGAGTCCGGGAGGCAGCGCAGGCTTTTATAGCCCCAAAAAAAAAATAAAAAAAAGTTTTGTGGGATGGTACACAAGATGGCACAAGATGGCACAAGATGGCACAGAAGCAAAGATATTCCAGCTTGTCCACATTCTGGAAATTCACAGACTCTCCTCTGAGGCCATTGTTGGCACTGAAATCACCCAGATGATCAGAAAAGATCATCACTGCTCCAAAATTCATTCAGCATGAGCACAAACATGCTTTCAGTGTCGAAATTCAAAATAGTTCACCATTTTTTATTTGTATGCAAAGTTTTCCTTATTTTCAAATGTTTTAACCCTGTTTTTCCACACATTTTTGCTTTATGTCTGCAGTATATGCTGTGTTCAAGTGCTCTGTGTCTTCTGCTCTTTGGGAGCAAATGAAGTGGCTGAATGACTGATTCACGTGCTCATCAGACTTTATCGATTTTTGATCCTAGAAGAGCAAATACACAAGGAAGTCTATTGAAGTGAATTTCAATATGCTATATGTGATGATGCAAATCCAAACAACATCTTACTCTGTGCAAGCAGTGGTGGAAGAAGTATTTGGATACTTAAATAAAAGTAGCAACAGTGTAAAAATATTTGTCCCGCATTCAAATATTTTACTTTAGTAGAAGTTTTGCAAATTTTACTTAAAATATCAAAAGTAAGGGTATGGGACAGAATGGCTCCTGTCATTGTTAAAGTGTTATATATCATTTAATTGTATTTTTAGTAGTATTAGTATTTTATTATTTAATGAATGCATAAGCAGCATTTTACTCTCGTAGTTGACAAAGTGGAGCTAATCTTAACTACTACACGCAGTTAGTTTGAATTACAGCAACAGCTGTGCCTAAGAGCTGTCAAATGATATAGTGTAAGTACAATATTTCCCTCAGTGCTAGTGGAGTAAAAGTACTTAGTTACATTCAACAGCATGAACAAACCTTTTTTGTCCTGTTTACAGAGTCACTGCTACCCAACTCAAGAGCAAAGCTGTTGATCGGTAAATTGAACCAGCAACACCTCCTTCTTTGTTCCCAGGTGCCAAAACATGACCCGATGGCATTCTTGACCCAAATTTCACGTTTCACAATGGAAGATTCCAGAAGAGGACAAGTGGATGGACTGCATTCATTCTTAAAGGAAACTGGCACAGGAACAACTTAGAAAAACGTGCTTTAATTAAAAAAAGCAATCAACTTAAACAGTGTATACAAACTTAAAAAGAAAAACACCAATCAACAGACTTTACGTGCATGCACGCGGTCAACAAGAAAATACGGTGACCCACTCAAACCTCTACCTTCGTGAACTCAGGTGAACAGGTGCTTAAATCAACTAAGTGACACCGCCCATATTCCCGTGACCCAGATTCCACAAATCACTGCCACCAATCACAAAAAATACCAAAACAATTCAAGAGCATAATCATAAACCTTTACCTTGCCTTCATGGCTCCTACATACCAGCCCCTAATTATTAGGTTATCATCCATAATAATTACTTATGCTATTCAACTATAGGAGACATGAGACAAATGTAAGCTTAATAATAAAAGTCCATACATAATGCACATTTACATGCGTTAGCTTCTTTTTTCCTGTGTCGCTAATCACGTCAGAGGTATCAACACTCAGGCTCAGTCAAAAAGATGTTCATAATCCTATTGGATTTGTCAAAGTCAAGTCAGAATGTCATGATATGCAGCAGCTACTCCTCATCCAGCTTCAGCCTCCTGTAGCAAACAGATCTTTGTAATAGGCCGGTCCAGGCAGCTGTTCTTTGTCTTGACACGCACCTGATGCACAAATCCCTTCCGATCTGGAAAAGTCTGTAAAACTCTCCCCATGAGCCAGGAGTTTCGAGGTGCTGTGTTGTCCACAATGAGCACTACGTCTCCAGGGATGAGGTTGCGTTTCACTCCTGTCCATCTCTGACGTTCCTGCAGTTGAGGCAAGTATTCCTTCACCCACCTTTTCCAGAACAAGTCTGACATGTATTGCTGTGTGCTCTTCTTCTGCTGCTTCATATATTTATCCTAAAATGACACTATTGACAAAGAGGCCTACTGTAACCAGGCATGACCTGAAAAGTGCCGTGCTGGGAAAAAGGCAAAAAGCTTGTGGAACAAATGCATTTATGAAGGTATTTTATTGAGACAAGCTGCAGTGTGACCTACATAAGAGTCCTGTTTACACAGTCACTGTTACCCAACTCAAGAGCAAAGCTGTTGATCGGTAAATTGAACCAGCAACACCACCTTCTTTGTTCCCAGGTGCCAAAACATGACCCGATGGCATTCTTGACCCAAATTTCACGTTTCACAACGGAAGATTCCAGAAGAGGACAAGTGGATGGACTGCATTCATTCTTAAAGGAAACTGGCACTGTATTTTAGTCATCATGTAGCCTCACCTAATCCTGTTACGCTTATACTTACAGTACTAAGACAGATTCTTGGAATGAAAAGCCAAAGTATGAATTACAGTTCAGGCTGAAAGGTTGCAAAAACATTGAGTATAAGTCAATAAAATTGGATATATTGGTTTAATTCAATGCCTCACATAGAAAAGGAAACATGTAGAACAACATTCTTCCTTCAACAGATGAACCTATAAGGCAGCGTCAGGTGAGACCGCAGATAGAAAGAACACAGGCCAAAGCAGAATCAAGCCAGACCACATGCAACTGGCACTTCATCACATACAGCTGTGTTTTGACCCAGAAAGACATCAACTCAACTCAATATGCCGTTATTCATCCCGCGAGGGGAAATTCCAATTTCACAGCAGCATCAATAAAGTAAATAGAATGTTAAAAGACAAGTGCAACAAGTTAACACGGCAAGTGTATACAAAAGGATGGGACAGAAAGAGAAACGTCATCCTAAAAAATAGTAAATAGTATAGCGACCTCAGGAACCAGGATGTCGCTTAGAGGATGAGATATGGGTCTAGTCTAGTTGTCTGACGCGCTTTGCCAAAGATCCGCTGAGACAGGAATAACTTAGAAAATCGTGCTTTAATAAAAAAAAAGCAATCAACTTAAACAGAGTATACAAACTTAAAAAGAAAAACACCAATCAACGGACTTTACGTGCATGCACGCGGTCAACAAAAAATACGGCGACCCACTCAAACCTCTACCTTCGTGAACTCAGGTGAACAGGTGCTTACATCAACTAAGTGACACCGCCCATATTCCCGTGACCCAGATTCCACAAATCACTGCCACCAATCACAAAAAATACCAAAACAAGTCAAGAGCATAATCATAAACCTTTACCTTGCCTTCATGGCTCCTACATACCAGCCCCTAATTATTAGGTTATCATCCATAATAATTACTTACGCTATTCAACTATAGGAGACATGAGACAAATGTAAGCTTAATAATAAAAGTCCATACATAATGCACATTTACATGCGTTAGCTTCTCTTTTCCTGTGTCGCTAGTCATGCCAGAGGTATCAACACTCAGGCTCAGTCAAAAAGATGTTCATAATCCTATTGGATTTGTCAAAGTCAAGTCAGAATGTCATGAAATGCAGCAGCTACTCCTCATCCAGCTTCAGCCTCCTGTAGCAAACAGATCTTTGTAATAGGCCGGTCCAGGCAGCTGTTCTTTGTCTTGACACGCACCTGATGCACAAATCCCTTCCGATCTGGAAAAGTCTGTAAAACTCTCCCCATGAGCCAGGAGTTTCGAGGTGCTGTGTTGTCCACAATGAGCACTACGTCTCCAGGGTTGAGGTTGCGTTTCACTCCTGTCCATCTCTGATGTTCCTGCAGTTGAGGCAAGTATTCCTTCACCCACCTTTTCCAGAACAAGTCTGACATGTATTGTACTTGCTTCCATCGCCTGTGAGCATAAACATCAACCTCTTGACAGTTTCCTGGAGGTAAAGATGGTGAGGTTTTCAACAGCAACAGATGGTTTGGGGTTAGCGCCTCCAGATCATTAGGATCTGTTGATGCTTTGGTGATTGGCCGACTGCTGATTATGGCCTCCACCTCACAAAGAACTGTGTGAAGACCTTCTTCATCAGGCTCTGCACATTCAAGGTGGAGTTGAGGACCTTCCTCACAGAACGAATCAACCTCTCCCAAGATCCTCCATGATGTGAGCCAGCTGGGGGGTTAAATGTCCACTTAATTCCTCTCTGGAGAAGCATATCATGGATTTGTGACTGATGCCACTGTTCAATGGCTGCCTTCAGCTCACGCTCTGCCCCCACAAAGTTCGTGCCATTATCAGAACTCAGTTCCAGGACTTGACCACGTCTTGCTATGAAGCGTCTGAGAGCATTTATGAATGAGTCGGTGTCCAATGAAGGAGCCACCTCAATGTGAAATGCTCGAATGGCCAAGCAGGTAAAGATGACGCTGTACCTCTTGACCACACTTTGTCTGCTCTTAACTTCAAATGGTCCAAAATAGTCTACTCCAACACGTGTAAATGGTGGTTAATCTGGAGTAACTCTTTCGTGAGGCAAGTCCACCATCTGCTGAGACACTGGCTGAGCATCCGAAACAACGGATCATGCGACTCACAGCGTCAGCCTCTTCTCCAACCTGAGCAGCATTCACCACAACAGGGTCATCTGGTGGAAGCTGGATAACATTCCCAGATTTACCTGGCCACTCAGTCTCAGGCTGAGTAAGAAACTGTGGACCTGACACCCATATTGTCCATCCATTATCCACTATACCGCCTATCCCTTTCGGAGTTGCGGGGGGGCTGGAGCCTATCCCAGCTACAATGGGTGAGAGGCGGGGTACACCCTGAACCGGTCGCCAGCCGATTGCAGGGCCACATGTAAGGACAAACAAACATTCACGCTCACACTCACACCTACGGACAATTTAGAGTCCTCAATTAACCTAATGAGCATGTTTTTAGTTTGTGGGAGGAACCCACGCATGCACGGGAAGAACATGCAAACTTCACAAAGAAAGGCCCCGCCTGACCCGGGGATCAAACCGGCAACCTTCTTGCTGTGAGGCACGCGCACTACCTGCTGCGCCACCATGCAGCCCACCCATATTGTATTCTTGAGAAATGCATCCACCTTAAAACCTCTGGCAATATCAGCTGGATTACTTGCAGTGCCCACATATCTCCATTGAGAAGGCTCTGACACCTTGAGTATCTCTGAGACTCGGTTGGCAACAAAGACTTTGAACCTGGAAGTCTCATTACAGATGTACTTGAGCACAGACTCCCTGTCAGTCCAGAACACAGACTCCTGAAGGTTCATGTGCAGCTCTTTCCTCCACAGGACATCCATGCAACTTGCCATCGTTGCTGCAATGAGCTCCATTCGGGGTATAGTAATAGACTTCAGTGGAGCAACCCTAGCTTTTCCCCCAATGAAGGCACTGTGTACTTGTGAGTGTGAACCATGTGACAGCAGGTAAGTAACTACTCCATAACCATCCTCATTTGCATCACAGAAATGGTGCAACTGTGTCTTCGTTGTGGCTCCAAAGTTCTGGGGTTTCAGACACCTCCTGACTCTGAAGTTCTCCAGAAGACAGAGTTCCTCCAACCAGGTTATCCACTTTTCAGCAACTGACTCCATAATGATGTCATCCCAGCCAAGTGCTCTCCTGCACAGATCTCTTAGGATTTTCTTAGCAGACAAGATAACTGGACTAAGTATTCCTAGAGGATTATAGATGGAACTAACAGTGGAGAGAATTCCTCTTCTGGTAAGTGGTCTGTCTTTGATGACGATCTTAAACTTAAAAGTATCAGAGCAAATACACCATTCCACACCGAGTACTCTTTCCACAGGTAGCCGATCCAAGTCCATGTCCAACTCTTTCATGACCTTCGCTCTTTGTATTTCAGGCATCACAGCTAGGACTTCACGCCTGTTGCTTGTCCATTTATTGAGTTGGAACACACCTTTGGCACAGATTGAGACAAGGTCATGATAGAGAGCTACTGCCTCCTCTTCTGTAGGTACAGACACCAAACAGTCATCCACATAGAAGCAATGTAAGACCTTATCTACAACTTCCTGGCTAAACTGTTCTTTATGGTCTTCTGCACACTTCCTGACAGCAAAATGGCACAGCTGGGTGATGAGGTCGCTCCAAAGAGATGCACCTTCATCCTGAAGTCAGTAAGCTGTTGGTTCAGATCCCCGTCTGGGCACCATAAGAATCTCAACAGATCGGCATCTTCAGCAGGTACCTTCACTTGGTGAAACGTGGCTTCTATATCTGCCATGATCACCACTGGTTCTTTTCTGAATCTAGTCACCACTCCAATCAATGAACTGGTCAGATCAGGTCCTTGTAGCAGCTGAGCATTAAGAGATGTTCCCTGGAAACTGGCCCCACAGTCAAAGACAACTCTAATTTTCCCTTTTGTAGGATGGTAAACACCATGGTGTGGAATATACCAGACTTTGCCATCTCCACGATCTATTTCACCTGCAGGCACCTTTTCTGCATAACCTTTGGCAACAAGCTCGTTCATGAAAGCATTATAGTCTGCATGAAAAGGTAAGTCCCTCTGAAGCCTTCTCTTCAGGTGCAAAGCACGCTGCACAACAATACTTCTGTTATTTGGCATGCTGAGTTCTCTTCTCCTCAAAGGTAAGTTGATCTGGTAGTGACCATCCACTTGCTTTGCAGAATTTGTGACAAGTTCCATAAACTTATGATCTTCTCTTGACATTGCAGGTTGCTCATCCATACTGCTCTCAGGAAAATCTGCTGCAAACTGCTGCTGCCAGAGTCCATCCAAATTCACGACAGACACTCTGTTTACTGTTATGTGTGGCTGTTCATAACTCAATGTACTCCCACTGTCTCCTTTCAACGGTCCATTCACAGTCCAGCCCAGCATTGTCTTTATTGCATAGGGTCCGCCATTGGCACTGCGAATGACTTGCAAAGGTTCCAGGGCCTGGAGAACATTTGTCCCAATCAGCAGCTCAATCCCTGCATCTATCTCAGGCAGGTATACGTGTTTCAAATGAGGCCAATTTTCAAGATCACACTGTTTGGGAATGTTACCTTTGTGGACAGGCATGAACTCCTGTGTATAAGTACCTGGCAGTTCACAAAAAACCTCCTGCTCCAAGCCAGCCACTTCCAGTCCTGACACGACATGGCTGCTCACGACCTTCTCTTGGCCCATGGTCCGTAAAAGAATGTGCACTTTCCGCCCTGTGAGGCCCAGCTTGTACACTAAACTGTCAGTACAAAATACTGCTGTACTTCCCAGATCCAAAAAAGCGTATGTGGTAAGTACTGTGGTGCCCTTCTGCAATTTAACCTGAACAGGGACTATAGGAAGTTTACATTCATGATCACCAGCCCCAGTAAGACTACTCAACACCAGAGTGCTGTCCACCATTACCTCTGCTTTCCTCTCAGCATGATCAGAACTTCACCTTTTCTTTTGCAGGAATGTGCAGTACAGTAGGATGTTTGAGGCCATATTTTCGACAAGAAATCCGTTTTCTGCAATCTTTGCTGATGTGTCCAATACACAGACAGCCAAAACAGACACCTTTATCTCTTAAGAAGCCTATCTTCTCTTTGTGAGTCCTCTTCTCCAACTGGGGACACAGATCTAATGTGTGTCCTCCTCCACAGCAAAAACATGTCCTCCTTGCTGGTTGCACAGATTCCTTACCACTGACTCCAGGTTGAATTTTATTTTCCACGGGGGCTACAGTGGTGGTGAAGCTGGTCCCTTTCATACTTGAACGAGGCTGTGTGGCAAGTTTATTTACACCTCTAGGTGTTGTGACTGAGGGGGCATCCTGAATATTTACGAACAATGGGTCTGTCAGAATTCTCACTTGTCTCTCAATGAAGTTTGTAATATCATTGAATGTGGCTCTGTGGCCATGCTTCTCTTGTAGCTCACAGGCCGCAGATCTCCATTTGTCTCTGTACTTATAAGGTAACTTCCTTATAATAGTTAGCATGTTAGCAGGCATATCGAGTTCATGCAAATACTGCACCTCTTCCATGGCGTTAGAACAGCCTCTAAGGAAAAGGCTGTAATCCTGAAGAGCTTTAACATCTTCTGTTTTGATGGGGGGCCATAAAAGAGCCTTTTCCATGTATGCCGCTGCTACCTTCTGCTCATTACCAAAATGCTCAGATAACAAAGCTTGAGCTTTAGCATATCCCCTCACTGGATCAAGATGCTGACAGCTTCTGATTAGTTGTTTTGGAAGACAACTGGTATACTGCTCCAAGTAGTGTAGTCGGTCACTGCAGCTCTCCGTGTTTGATTCAACCCCATTCTCAAAGGCCTTTTTAAATGTGTGGTATTTTAATGGATCACCATCGAAAGTTGGGATCTCCCTCCTAGGCAAGGATGAGAGGCTTTATTGTTGTATTAAGAGTGATGTTATTTCATTTTGCCTTCCCATAATAGCCCGCAAATTATTTCGATCCACATTTCCTGATCCAGCGCTTACACCCAAAGCATTTTGATGTTGAATATGCATACTTTCATTAGCATTTTGACCTGCCTGTATCCTGGGTGCATGAAGAGAGTGAGAATGTGGCTGAAGTGCTGTATTGTTTTCCTTTGGTTTAGTTAGTTAGACATCTGTGGAACAAATGCCTTAGCATCAGCTCTGAGAGTTTGTGATGTTAATTCTTGTTTTTCCAGATATGAATTCATTCCTTCTGCATGCTTTGTTCTTGAACCTCTCCCACTTAGGATGCTCCTGGATCGCAACACATCCAGTTTAGCCATTTGAACTGCAATTTCCTCATCCAATTTAAGCTGTTCCCTCCTTGTCCGTAGTTGTTACTCCTGTTGTTCCAGTTCATGTTTGTCCTTTAATATTTTTTGTCTTGCCATAAGTGCTGCCAAGTCAACTTCAGCTTGGAGACGAACTGAAGAAGTGGTTGAAACAGCTGATTTTCCTCCAACCACAGAACTTTGTGATCTGGCTCCTCTTCCCACATTAGACACACTGTCACTTGGTTTTTATTTCATCCAGCGGGTCATCAGCCATAATTACTGACACAGCCTGCACTGCTGTTTGAGAGTTATAAATGTCAGAAATGCACACTCTGTTATTACAGCTTTGACAGACTGATCAGGACTGTCATTGTGGAGCGATTCCACTGATTCACTCATCCATTTATTCACATTCTCTTTAAATGTATCGCTGTACTTCATGATGCTTGAAAGCCATTCATCTTGTTTAGTTCATCCTCTGGGAGTAAAGGAAGCAACATGTTGTGGTGGCATTTTCACAAAGTTGATGTAAAGTGTCAGTATGAAGTTGCACAGTTGAGACATTTTTCTTTGTTTTCATGAGAGTTTTCATTTCTGGTATGAGCCGTTTAATTTTATTATTATTATTATTTCATCATTTGCAAAATCAGCATTTATTTGACTCATTTTCCTCCTTTAATTTCCTTTACGTATTTTCCCAAAACCTTGCGCATTTGCAATAGCATCCACAAATCAAGAGGCATTCTCCATCAGACAAACATTAGATTTTCCACATCAGCAAAGCAGCAGTAACTTCATGGAGACACAACGGAGATTTCCCACATAAAAGCATGGAGACATTCAGCAGCGTAAGCCATCACAGAATCAAAGCAAGAGTCCAAAGAACAATAAGCCGTATCAGCAATCATCCCTGATTGACAATCAGCAAATGCAAGCCGCATTCCTTTCCTCCGTAAGGTTGACGAGCAGGCAAGCTTACCTTGCTGCAGATTCACGTTGCTGTGTGGCTTCCGGAGCTGTCAATCAAACAGCGCTTACCTCTGTGCTTCATCTCTGATGCTTGCTCTTTCCATTCTCCTCCGAAGCGCACCTCGATCCGCTGCAGTGTGAATACTTATAATCTGCCTTTTTTGTGGACTATTACAGCGACCTCAGGAACCAGGATGTCGCTTAGAGGATGAGATATGGGCCTAGTCTAGTTGTCCGACGCGCTGTGCCAAAGATCCGCCGAGACAGGAATAACTTAGAAAAACGTGCTTTAATAAAAAAAGCAATGAACTTAAGCAGTGTATACAAACTTAAAAAAAAAAAACAGCAATCAACGGACTTGAGGTGCATGCATGCGGTCAACAAGAAAATACGGTGACCCACTCAAACCTCTACCCTCGTGAACAGGTGCTTAAATCAACTAAGTGACACCAAACATATTCCCATGACCCAGATTCCACAAATCACTGCCACCAATCACAAATAAATACCAAAACAAATCAAGAGCATAATCATAAACCTTTACCTTGCCTTCATGGCTCCTATCAGAAAATAGTATTTACAGGCTGTTATGTACCGACAGACTTTTATGTACCGAAATATTGCACAGATTATAGCACAGGTTATTACACAGATTGTTTCACATGTTCACTTAAGTTATTGTACAGATTGTTACACATATTATTGTAATGATTACTTGGAGGAGTATCTGTTGTAAAGTCTGACAGCTGCAGGAAGGAATGACCTGCGATACCGCTCCTTCACACACTTCAGATGTAGCATCCTATCACTGTTGGAGCTCCTCAGTGCAGTGAGTGTGTGTTGGAGGGGGTGGGAGTCACTGTCTGTCATGGAGGACAGCTTGGCTGTCATCCTCCTCTCCCCCACCTCCTCCAGCCTCTTCCTGTCAGCTGTTGTGATGCTGCTCCCCCAGCAGACTACACCATAGAACAAGGCAGAGGCCACAACAGAGTCATAGAAGGTCTTCAGGAGTGCCCCACACACCCAAAAGACCTCAGCCTCCTGAGCAGATAGAGTCTGCTCTGTCCTTTTTTATAAAGTGCAGTGGTGTTATGAGTCCAGTCCAGTTTGTTGTTCAGATGAACACCCAGGTACTTATAAGATGTCACCATCTCAATGTCCCTTCCCTGGATGTTCACTGGTGATGTGGGAGAGTGCGGGTGCCGACGGAAGGCCACAACCAGCTCCTTGGTTTTATCCACATTAATCAGCAGGTGGTTCTGCTGACACCAGTCCACAAAATCCTGGATGAGTCCTCTGTATGACCTATCGTCCCCATCTGTGATGAGGCCGACAATGGCAGAGTTATCAGAGAACTTCTGCAGGTGGCAGCTGGGTGACAGGTGGGAAAAGTCAGCTGTATAGAGGGTGAAGAGGAACGGTGCCAGCACTGTTCCCTGGTGCGGCCCCCACACTGCAGAGGACGCACACTCTTCCTGTCAGCTGTTGTGATGCTGCTCCCCCAGCAGACTACACCACAGAACAAGGCAGAGGCCACAACAGAGTCATAGAAGGTCTTCAGGAGTGCCCCACGCACCCCAAAAGACCTCAGCCTCCTGAGCAGATAGAGTCTGCTCTGTCCTTTTTTATAGAGTGCAGTGGTGTTATGAGTCATTAAAACATACTAATCAGCCAAGCAAAACCACAACACACCCGGGATACCGTGTGGGTAAAGAGTTACGCAAAGGGACCAAAACTAGATGCTTAAACTCAATTAAATTTAAGATTCTGAGTCTGAGATTTCTCCCATTTTAACTGATAATCCTCCATGTGTATGGTTGTGCTTGGTTGTTGAGGGTTTTGGGCAACAACTCTTACCATAAGCAGGATATTCAGCAGGGCTGGACATTAACCAACAGTTCCTGGATAGAAGCCTGCTGTGACACTGGTCTCAGGATACTGCTGAGTAGGAGGCATATATGGGGCCCGGTACTGCAGAAACAAAACAAAAAGTCAGAACCAACTACAATAGAAGGAACAATTTAAGTTCTGAGAGCTTCAGGTCAAAGTCTTCCACCTCCACAGTGACATACAGTATTGGCCCGGATATGATGACCCCTTTTTCCAACACCTGTTTTTGGAAGACAAACTCTTCTCTCTTTTCAAATGCAGCAAACTCTTCATTATGTCTATCAGTCAAATGCTCACACTCACAGGCTTTTGCAAATGTGAACCAACCTGTCCAGGGGGGATGAAGTAACCCTGAGGAGAGCCAGCAAAAGACAGCTGCTGCTGGGAAATCATCATCATCTGGGAGCTGGGCGGGTAGACGTGAGCGGGTCCAACAGGCCATGGGCCACTACTAGTCTGTAGCCTTGGAGCACTGGTGGCCATGGCTGGTCGGTTCTGATAGTAACTCTAGAAACAGATGAGGGAGAATGAAGGATGATGATGAAGCGTGAATCGCACCACAAGCAAACCTGTTGCTCTCAGTGTACATTTAGCATTTAAACTGTGGCAGTCCTACCCCTTTTGTGTTAGAATATTGCAGCAGTTTAAAGGCCCATTTATACCCTCCGTAAATAACGGATACGGACGCTTTCGTCCGTATCCGGAGACTGTTTCATCCGTCAGTTTGTCCGTTGGCTCTGAGCTTAGCCATCCGGAGCTCTCCGGACGAAACCACCGGAAGTCGTGGGGGCAGTGTAGAGTCAAAATGAGCAAAATGAGTCAAACTAAAAACCGACGAAGAAGAGAACCGGCTCTACGTCAAAAAAAAAGATTTGTCTAATCTTTTTTTCCTATTTCTCAGTACTGTCATTATAATAATCTCCTCTACTGACGCCATTACTGATGCCGGTATATGCTGACAGAAGCGTTGACAAGGCATCGGCTGCCATGACAACGGCTCTGTAATTTATGACTCGACATTGTCCCCTAGAGGACACACTGACAAAATGCTGAAAACGGACGGAGGTATGAAGGCCCCCTACGGAGGCAATGTGTGGGACGGACAGACGGATGTCGTCCGGATCCGGAGGGTATAAATGGGCCTTTAGTTGTGTCTGTGTGTGTACCCAGTCACACACTCCCCTAACCTCAGCTGAAAGCAATGCACTCACAGGAACTGCCAAAGTGTACATGAAGTTCAGTTCTTGGGTTACACTGAGACTAAACTGTACTGAATGTCATGTCTCCCTGCAATGCTGAAGTTAGCCAAAGTTAAGGGGGTTGGATGCGGGGACGAAGAGAAAAGCGGTTACCTGTAATGCTCTGTATCCACCCTTCAGCGGCGTAACACATGAGCAGAGAGCAAGAGAGGGAGTGAGATTAAGGTGAAAATGAAGACAAGCGACAATGTGGAAGGCTGAGATTACAAGGTGTAAGGAGGAAGAGCATGAGAAGCAGCAGCAGAATATTTCTTAGCCATAAACAGTAAGCTCAAACAAGCGCAGCTGCACATGCAACTCTGTACAGGTGCACATAGAAGCAGAATCCCCTGAAGTTGTCTGGGTCCCAGTTGTGAGTGGTTAAAAAATTATTTCACTGGCTACAGGAGCATGCCAGCAGTGAAAAAAATTCAAGAATGCTGCAGGTACCAAAATCAATTCACTTTCATGTTAAACTGTATTCTTCACCTGACTATAAAATTATTTTAAAAAAAGTAAATGATTTTTTTAATCAGTTTACATTGCACAGTCGGATATTCTGTCATTACGACAGTGGGCTTGGGAAGATATCTTGCAAATGCAGAGTACCATGGGGGACAAACTAGGTATGTGCAGGATGAATAAAGCAGGCCTGGGTGAACGCTGCTTTGAAAACACTATGACCTGGCAACAAAAAAAAAAAATCTTCCTATGCAGAAATATGCATTTCTAGAATCAGATATTACTGGACCAGAAATCTTGGGAAAAGAGTAGGAAAGGGAGGGTTCTTATACCAAGCAAAACAAATACCTAACAGTAAATGCTGGGGCGGGGGGGGCATACTGTGAACAATACCTGTCTTGGCTGTGGTGCAGAGTTCATTTGTGGAGGTGGAGGGGTGGCAAAAACAAGAGATGGGGGCTGTCCAGGGCCGTAGGCCGCCTTGAGAGGAGAGAAAGGAGGAAAAATAGCTGTTACCAAAGTTTAACCTACCAAAACAGTGTAGATTCAATACGGTCAGTTGCTCTCACCTGTGTCAATCCAGGGGATGGGGCAGGGTTTGGGACAGAAGTGGGTCCCGTTATAGGCTGTGGTGGTTTGTTCATTTCACGTTCTTTTATGGTTCTGCATTAGGGTGGCGTTGTGTTGCCAGCCTTTCTGGAGAGGAGAGAGGAGCAAGAAATACAAAAAAAAAATAGATAAAAATACAATTAAGTACAAGCCAACTGTTAACCAAAGGCACTGAGGTGAAGTAAGTGCAATCATATGGGACATGAGACAACACTGTGCGAACATATGAAGCTGTAGTGAGGCAACATCTGAACAGGCAGTGAGGGTGTGTCCTGTGGTTTCGCCTATGATAACACTACCACCTCCCACAGTGTTGCTCACTTACATATTGCATGGCTAATGCATGTAGTGTTATGAGCAATTGATGTTAATACCCTTAGCAGATTCTGTTCTCAAACCAAATGGCAATAGACTCATGTGTTTTAACCTCCACCCAAAACTGTCTGTTGTTTGAGTAGAAACAGTCATGGTGGTTACTACATGATACAAAAAGGGAACTCATAGAGATTACTTCCAATGGTTTGAAGATCTATTTCCAACTCATACTTGACTGCCACCAAATCACTTGGACTGGTCCGGTTTTGAATGAATTTAAGAAAATGGATACCTCAGGTCAAAGTTCGTTTACTGACTTAACAGTGGCTTCAATGCCCCCTGAATGTGCTAGCTACATGTGCAAAAGATCAATTCAAATAACATTAAGTCGATATTCGTTTTAAAACTGCGTGCAGTTTTTTCATATGTGCTGAAATCGCTAAGACGAGCTGAAATTAGTAAAAACTGATGAATATTACTAATAGCAGACGTGTCATGAACCATCCACCTGCTGACGCAGGAACTATCGTTAGCTGCTAGCTAATGCCATGCTTCTTTTAGACAGGGCATCAATGTACAAAGCTACCATATCGTTCTTCACCTGACTTACGAGGTGTATTTAATTACAGGTCCAGCAAACTCCGAGAGCGAATGAAACCTTCAACATGACATTTAATATAAACCAATATTACTCTAACAAGGCAAATATTATCAGGATTTAAGTCAATTTACTCGAATAATACTACAGAAGCAGCTTTTAAATCACTAAACGTTAGGCGTTAAGGCTAACTAGCTTTACCTCACGAAGCCTACGGTGAAAACACTAAAATGAAGATTAGCCACGAGAACGAGGGATCCCGGCTGTCATTCCACCTAACGTTAGGCTAACTTCAGCTAAACAGCTACAGTGACTGTCCCGACATTAGTTACCTAAGCAACCACCATTAAACTAACGATAAAACATTCGAATTAATATGTTTTGTTTTGTTTTGTTTTTTCGTTTTCGTGTTCTAGGCGAGATTAGCTGGCTAGCTATCCGAGGCTTGGACTGACAGCCGGCAGGGCCTTGTCAACGAGCTAACATTAGCTAGCCTGTATGCCTTTGACAAATATGCAGCGAGGCTCGGGTGAACTTCAAGCTAGCATTACCACCGTCAAGTGATTTTGTTCTTACCAGGAATCAGTAGTGAATATGTTGTAAAATGGGTACTCGGGGAATCAGCCTCTGTTCAGTCTTCTGTTATTGAAAGTAGTGGTGTTGCAGTTTCCTTGTCCTTTACTCCAAAAGAAAAGTGACCGGCAGATGGGGTGAGTACCACTACTGTCACTTCGGTTTAAATCCCCGGGCGTGCAAAAGTGACAGTGCTCAAAACCAAATACTATAGCACTTCTGGAGTACTACTGACAACTCCAATGGCCCCGAAAAAAGCCTCTGGACCGGAGGTCCATGATCAAGGCGTCGATGTTTCTGGTCTATGGAGCCGGTGCGCCTCCAAGTCGCATGGGTAACTTCCGGGAAAATTAAAATTTGATGCCGTGGCCTTGGTCATGTGATGCAGGAGCTTACGTCAATTCGTCAGCGTGTGCCCAGAGATGGAAGTATTAATACAGTAAAATTCCTGCGTTCAAAACCGTACAGAAGTAAATGTTAGATAATCAATAAAATATAAAGTATCAAAAGTAAAAGTAGGCACTCATTCTGCAGTAAAATGCTCCCTGTCAGTGGTTTTATTATATATGATGTTTTTGGATTAATATTACTGCTGCATTAATGTGTATTTTGCACTTTACTGCTGTGGATGTTTAAGTTTGAGCTAATTTTAACTATTAAATATACTGTTGTAGTTTAATCTACAGCATTACAATCATATATGTTTGTGAGAACGTGAAGAAAAACAGCCCTGTTTTCAGTTTTATGACAATGCATTTTCCAGTTAATCCAGGAGGGTTTTTAAATAGTTTATCTGTTTAATGAAGTAGGACAATTTTCTCAACCCATAAAGGAACACTTTTCAGTTTAGCAGAAAAATCACCGAATTTGGAGATGCATGGTTTTCACTGGACAGGAAGGGTATGAAAGATTGTTATCTAAAGTTCCATAAAATGGAAACACTCAAGTATGTTTAATGTTTCTGATATTTACTTGAAAATATGAATTCATTTTGAAATGCTTTTCAGAAAATTTGTTCGGAAATATGTGCTCATAACTAAAGAATATCAAATGAATGATAAAGGTCTGAAGCTGTGCCCTGCATTATTACCTGGGCAGGCTACATAATTTGTTGAGGGGTCCCATGCCAAAAATGACATGGTACATTTTTCTAAAGAACTCTTAAATAAATGTTTGGAGCGTTTACCACAAAGAGAGGGTCAATAAGGGGCCAAAGTTAATTTTTACCCTGGAGCCTGATAGTGGGTTTGTTTGACTATGCCAACAGCTTCAGTCAATGAGAACCTGTTTATCTATTGCCTAATTCTTGACATTGCAATACATGATCAAGACTGAGACCATGAACTGTGAAAACTCTTCCTGTAATCTAGCCACCTCTATCTGTTTATGGTCAGATGTGTTGCAGGGAGACATGAGGATTTTGTGCAGATTTTGGATTGGGTGGAGCTTTTCTGGAGGCTTTTCAGAGTGCCCAAAGAGCCCAGTGTCCCATGTTATTTGTGACAGTGATGTTTATCTAATCATTTATTTATTCCTTTTGGAAGTGTACAGAGAGAGTAGTTTGTGAAATAAATTAGTGCTTGTAAAATTGTGACTGTTCACTGATTATTATTTTACTGATGATTTAGTGCATCCCTTGTCGTGATGATTATTAAGTGCATGTACTTTTTCTATAAGAATATTTCAGATTCCAGATGAGTTTCACAACAAAACCTTAAATTTATATTACAGACAATAAGCAACAATATTGTCCCCTGACCCCCAATACTACTGTGTGCTTTTTAGTGACATTTAAGATGAAAGCCTGAACATGACATTATTACAATAGCAAACCATACTGTTACCACAAAAGAGCATTAAAAAGGCTTTATTTGAGAAAAGTTAGGCACGTGTTAACAAAACATAACATTAATCCAATAACACAGGTAATGTAACATTATGTTTGAACAGCATGAAAAAAGCTACAATAGGACATGATTGGCTGCAGAATAGTTGATCCGTAGGTTGTGGTAGTGATTTATATCTGTTTGTTGGTTGCACGTCTAAAAATAGGTCTAAAACAAGAGCAGTAGGAAAATACACAAGGCAATTTTTGGGTTGAGTGTGGGAAGTTTGGGTAAGGTGCTCGAATCACTGACAGCTGAATGGGGCAGCACGTTGTCTGTGGTCACCACTAGATTTTTTGCTGGCAGGAATGGAAAGTGCAGGATTTCTCCAGATCTGTAGGGAAGGAAAAAATATAATTAGTTGGGACTGCAGCACAGTCACGTATTTTATTTATGGTGTTTTTGATGTGTCGAGGCTCCAATACAGTTTTAAGGTGAATCTGTTAGATTACTGTTAACCTTGATTTAACCCACAGTAGTACAAACCTGGGGTGGATTCACTGCACTGTCTGAGTGAAGTCATGGCATTGATGTAATCTGTCCCCAAAAACTGGTCAAAGGATGTTCCAGCAGAAACCTCCTGGAGACACTTAGTGGAGTCCTTGAAGAGGAGGTTCTTTCCTGATTCAGACTGGAACATTCTGAATGAATCGCTGCCACTGGTGCCAAACTTGGTCTAAAAATTAAAAACAAAATTAAGATTTAAACGACACACAGAGTGTGAATGAGTCAAAACTGTAGACAATGCACACCCAAATGAGGGAATACCATTATTACAGTAAAAATGAAACTTAAAACAAGGAATAGAATATTTTGTAATGCAAACAAGCAAAGCCTAAATGCGACCTCAAAAAATAAATACATAAATAAATAAAAAATCACCAACCTGCTGGTCCTGAAGGATGCGAACCACCTCACCGTGGCTCTCCGGACGAGTCACCACAGCGTGTGCAGGCACAACAGCCAGGTGGCAAGAGGCGTAATCAGTGACTGGCACTGAGCTCTTACCAGGGCAGATCAGCTCGTAGTCAGCAGAACTCAAACCACTTGCCCATGCTGGACCGTTGCCTTTGATGAGAAAATGTGGCATTGATGAATGTTAAAGTTTTGAAGGAAACAACACAGCGGTAGTTGAGATGAAAACAGGTCAAAGTCAATCTCTTACCATCACTGTTTTCTCCGACGATTGTGTGTTTGATGAAGGCAACATCGCCGGCACCATCAACAAGACATCTGTAATCATATACAACATGTAAATATGATGATTCCACCCTATGCTGGATGCTCTGGGAGAGTAATTCATGGAATAATTAGATGAGAAGATTGATACCACTCTCATATTTCATGTACAGCTGGAGTTGGGGGGCAGTTAGCTTAGCTTAGCACAAACAATGAAGCAGAGAACACGTAACAAGCAGGCTCTCTCAAAAAGTTCAAAAATACAGCTGCTAGCAGCCTAAGCTTACTGATTAATAAATTGCTGTTGTTAATAAAAGTGATGTTATCATTTATTGTTGGTAGCAACCAGCAGAGAAGCTGCAAAAAAGTGCAAATAGACAGTCTTTGGCTAATCAAGGCTAACAACCTCCTGGTTTAAGCTCCATCCAGACATGGGAGTGGTATCAGTCATCTTTACTCATTCTGTAGAAGAAGACAATGTCTGTATTTCCCAAAATTTTTCTGCAGAGAATAAGTGCTTCCTACCTGAAGGCTCCAGCGTAGCCATAGTACTGCTCATCAGCACTGGCTTTGCACTTGGACTTATCTCCTACAGCTTTGCCACTGCCGGCACACTGCGAACAGAATGGAGATTCAGGGTCTGCTCCAGGGGCACAGCCTCCGCTGAAGAACTTAGCTGAGTAAGAAGAAGGAAACAGTCAGTATGGTGTTTGCACTCAGCGGTGCCTTATGCGGTGTGCATAAGGCAATCACGTCTCCTAAAAACTACATTTCTTCCAATGCAGCAACAGCAATGAATTATGGGGTGGTGGGGTGGTGCTGGACATACAAAGTACAGAACTACAAAAACACTTGGTCAAGGTTCATGAAAGAGTGTTTTTTTTTTTTTTTTTTTTGTTAAATATTTAACAAAGACCACAGTCAGTGCTTCAAGTTATCAAAACATATTGAGACAAAGAAATTCAGTTTTAGTTTCCACAAGTGGACTTTTGCAACTTTGCAGGCAAGTTCAATGTAACGTTTCTGCATTGTGGCGCATTATGCTTCTTTCTTAACATCCTTCAAAGTAGAAGTATATGAACAGAACCTTTAACTTACTGAAGTCACAGTCGTTGGTCAGCTTGTGGATGTGGCCCATGGGGATGTTCCAGCCAGCAGTTCTGCCGATGCCTGTGTGGCAAGACTTCTTGCCCTTCAGGTTCTCCCAGGTCACCCCTGAACCCTTCTTTACCACAGCAACAGCATAGTAAGAGGAGGCTGAGGCTACAAGCACAGAAGAAGATGAATGAGAAAACTGTCCGGCAGATAGTCATTAGTTATAGTTCAGCTCAGAGATAAGCACATGTTACAAATAGTTTCCTAATAAATTCAGTGGTACTTGAGGAAATAGACAATATCCAATTGGCATATTTCCAGTAAATTAACTCCAGTTAATTGCTAGCAGGACCTAGAAAGTCTTTGAGTCAATGCACAGCAGGTCAGCTGAACACTGCAAAATCTGAAATGTGTGTGTAGTGAAGCATACATCTTAGTAGAATAGTAATGATTTCATGTTTAATTGAATCCTAATTTTTCTTACAATTAGCATCAAATTACACAGCTCTTTCCAGGAAACTTCCCCAGAAACAAGCATGAATCTTATCTATATTATCACTCAATTTTATGTATATCACTTAAGCTAGAAGGAACAGAAATACTGTACAGGCAGGTTTATTACCTCCAGGGACGCTGCACTGCGCTGTGGAGAGACAGAGACATGCAAATATTATTCATGTAGAAAAGGTAAAACACAGGATCATGTGTGATGCTTTCTGTGCTTTCTCATACCTTCGTCATACTGCTCCACCATAGCAGGAACCAGACCACACTTCCCAGCTGTGTACACCTGTCCTCCATCCACTGCCATTGCGTCAGCCTCTTTGCGCTGCGGGATAATTGAGTCGACATATGATCAGAGACAAATGCCACAAAATTCTTAAGCTAGCAATAGACTCCCGTATTTTCCATCCAAGAGTGTTTTACCATAATCTTTTTCAGGCAGTCCTCAACAGTGGGGGCACTCTGGCATTCAATGACAGTGTTGTCACCCTCCATACTGTTGATGCTCCATGTGTCACATTTGCCTGTCTCGGCGTGGCCCACAGCACACCATCTAATGGCAGTGGATGTAGTGGCTGGGGTCTGCTCTGGAAAGTGAAGTAAAGCATTAGCATAAGCCAGCATCTGCCGTCTAATCAATTTGTCTGATGGTTTATGGGTGTTAAAATGGGTGTTTGTACCTCTCTTAAGGGAACGGACAATGCTCATGTATTCAGCACCCAAGTACAGGAAGGAATCTGTGCTTGGGGGCAGGCGCACCAGCTTCACTGCTGAGTCCTTGAACATCAGGTTTTTGGCAGGTGCATAGGCATCAGAGGAGAAGAGGTCAAAGCCCTGAAAAGGCAAAAAGTGAGCAAATGTTATTATGTAAGCACAAGTTACATATTGAAATGATTCCTTTTATCATGAGTCACTGTTCTGCTTTATTATTCCTATCAGGCAGTGAACTCCACTACTGGCTCTTTGTGTCAGATAAATATTTCGTATTATACCTGCACTGAGCTGAGACTTGTCCAGATTAATTCAGCCAGCTGTGGGTCCTTACGGGTGACAACAGCATGAGCTGGTACTCTGGCCAGGTGGCAGGTTTTATAGCTGTCGATGGGCGCTCTGGTGTTATCCTTGCACAGAAGCTCGTAGCTGGCCTTCTCGGAGTCTGAAATCAAATCAAATCAAACTTTATTTATATGGCACTTTTCATACTTAAAAGCAACACAAAGTGCCTCACAGAGGCTAAAAACAGTAAAAAAGAAAAGGAAAAAGAAAAGAAAAGAATACCCAGCCCTCCCATCCCCATAAATATATAAATGTGTCACAATAACAATTTCAAAGTTTTCTCTTCTAATCTTCCACTTCTAAATAAATCTCTTACCCTTTGTCTCAGTATCACTAGTCAAGGTTTATGGTTCAGCAAAGGAGTATCATGTTCATATGGATATGTTGGGCATGTTTTCCTAATCTGGATAATTTCATGCAAATTATGAAGAGTTACAGAAAAAGTTGCTTAACATTCAGATTGTGATATAGATGTGATGCGCTTGCAACAGTGCTGCTATTTTGATGTTTTCAAATAATATTTAAAAGGAAGATCTTGGTATTTAACTGAAATAAGACAAAAAATGTAAATATTTTATAGTCTCATAATACAGAAACAACTGAGAAACAATTCAATACTGACCAGGTACAGTGAGATGCTTCACAAAAGCCACTTCTCCAGCATCTTCCACCAGACACCTATAAAGCAAAGCAATCCACAGGTGCATCAACATTACAGGTTTGATTGTAGCAGCATGTCTGGAGGCTAAACGTGTAAAGGCTGATACTGACTGGAAGGCTCCGGCGTAGTCATAGTAAGGCTCCTTGTGGGTCCTGGAGCAGTCTCCCTTGCACAGCTCACACAGTTTGCTGCCTGCTGTTGCCCCTGGAGCACAGCTGGCCGAGAAGTACTTGCTCACCGCTGCAAAAGAAAAAGCAGGGCTGAAGCAAATATTTTAGAGATACTGAGGTTTTAAGTCCGTCCCAGCAATGTTGCAGAAAACCGAGGAGATGACCTCAGCAGCAGCTGCAGCTCTGACCACAAGTACACTGAGTCAAATGCAATTTTTGGTTGTCTGACCTTTGCCACAGCCAATGCACACATTTCATACTGCCATCAGTAGTGACATATATAAGTAGTAACTTTCATTTGAGGGTTGTGTTGAAACTCACCCTCTTCCACGGGGCTGTCCTCAACGCCTGACCACTGAATCAAATTCATGGACAACAGAGTTCCTATGGGAATGTTCCAGCCTGCAGATTTTCCCAGTCCAGTGTGGCAGGATTTCTTCCCCTGCAGATCCTTGATGCCAAACCCAGTGCCCTTCTTCACCACAGCAACAGCGAAGTAGCAGGTGTCTGAAGCTGGAAGTACACAGAACAGCTGTGAGCAAAAGGTTCAAACATGTAGCTCATGCAAAATGCTAGACATCCCCTTCCTGGTGCTAATTTTATCAGTAAAGACATACTGGGACCGTAGTCCTCAGCAATAATGGGTTGCAAGTCGTAGTTGATCAGTCCAGCAGTGTAGATGTCCCCTCCGTCCAAAGTGATGGCATCTGCTTCACCAGCCTGATTGCAAAAACACAACCAGCAGCATGACATTATTATTCAGATAGATAGATTGTGTTAATACTTATGAACAAGACTTCTAGTTGGTTTAGACTATTTTCACATTGTGGCAGAAAATGAAAGTACATTTACTCAATTACTGTTCAATTTTGAGGTGGTTTAGCTACTCAAGTATTTCCATTTTATTTGTATTACATTTCAGAGGGAACTGTTGTACTTTTTACGTCAATACATCCTTCTGACAGCTGTAGCTACTTTGCAGATAAAGATTTTGCAGATATACTAGCTTTGAATAAAATTGATTTGACTACTAAACTGTAAATTAGGTACTCAAAAATAACACTGCTTCACCTGCTGCAAGACTGAAATGTTTTATAAAGGTTATCATATCAATAATAATAAGAATCAGATCATATTAAAATAGTTTTCATATTCTTTAATACTTCTTACTTTTCCTTATTATGAAGCAGTATTTGTAATGTAGTATTTCATTGTGGTATGTACACTTTTAAAAAGGCTGAATGAATCCTTTTCCTCACCTCTGACATCATCAGTAAATATAATACTTTTGACCATTACAAGATCCACTGATTAGCCATTTTTATAAGATAAAAGGTGAAATTAAACACTAAGCCTGAAGCTATGGAGACATTTCTCTTATCTACTGTGATGAAGTGTGAGCTCTGGATGATGTTCCTCTTCTCACCCTAATTGCCATGATGCAGTCGATGGTGCTGTCTCTCTTCGTGCAGGAGAACGCCGGAGCTTTGGCTGCCAGGTCCGTACATTTCCGGAGCTCTTGGTCCGACTTCAGGCACCATCTCACCTTGTCAGTGGGGGCCGCAAAGGCGGTGGCTGCAAATACAGACGGGTAAATAACAAATGCGGACACACTGAGAGCTCAGTGAAGTGAATTGAGAAAAGTCTTTACCGAAGCATCCGAACAGAGCCACAAGGAGGAGAGCGTTCATGCTGGACGGCGGGGTCTCCAGGTCAGCAGAGCAGAGAGTCCGGGGGGCAGCGCAGGCTTTTATAGCCCAAAAAAAAAAAAAAAAAAAAAAGTTTGCTCAGGTTTCCTAATGCGCGCGTGCGTTGAGTGCGCGTGCGTGTGTGTACTTTTGTGTGCTGGTACACGAGATGGCACAGAAGCGAAGATTTTCCAACATGTCCACATTCTGGAAATTCACAGACTCTCCTCTGAGGCCATTGTTTGCGCCGAATTCACCCAGATGATCAGAAAAGAGTTTTGTCACTGCGCCAAAATCCAGTCAGCATGAGCACAAACATGCTTTCAGCGTCGAAATTCAAAGTATTTCACCGTTTTTTATTTATATGCGAAGTTTTCCTTATTTTCAAATGTTTTAACCCTGTTTTTCCACACATTTTTGCTTTATGTCTGCAGTATATGCTGTGTTCAGGTGCTCTGTGTCTTCTGCTCTTTGGGAGCAAATGAAGTGGCTGAATGACTGATTCACGTGCTCATCAGACTTTATCGATTTTTGATCCTAGAAGAGCAAATACACAAGGAAGTCTATTGAAGTGAATTTCGGTTCAATATGCTATATGTGATGATGCAAATCCAAACAACATCTTACTCTGTGCAAGCAGTGGTGGAAGAAGTATTTGGATACTTAAATAAAAGTAGCAACAGTGTAAAAATATTTGTCTCGCATTCAAATATTTTACTTTAGTAGAAGTTTTGCAAATTTTACTTAAAATATCAAAAGTAAGGGTATGGGACAGAATGGCTCCTGTCATTGTTAAAGTGTTATATATCATTTAATTGTATTTTTAGTATTATTTAATGAATGCATGAGCAGCATTTTACTCTCGTAGTTGACAAAGTGGAGCTAATCTTAACTACTACACGCAGTTAGTTTGAATTACAGCAACAGCTGTGCCTAAGAGCTGTCAAATGATATAGTGTAAGTACAATATTTCCCTCAGTGCTAGTGGAGTAAAAGTACTTAGTTACATTCAACAGCATGAACAAACCTTTTTGCTGTGTGCTCTTCTTCTGCTGCTTCATATATTTATCCTAAAATGACACTATTGACAAAGAGGCCTACTGTAACCAGGCATGACCTGAAAAGTGCCGTGCTGGGAAAAAGGCAAAAAGCTTGTGGAACAAATGCATTTATGAAGGTATTTTATTGAGACAAGCTGCAGTGTGACCTACATAAGAGTCCTGTTTACAGAGTCACTGTTACCCAACTCAAGAGCAAAGGTTCCTGTTGATTGGTAAATTGAACCAGCAACACCACCTTCTTTGTTCCCAGGTGCCAAATTTTCTTGACAGAGATTTCACGTTTCACAATGGAAGATTCCAGAAGAGGACAAGTGGATGGATTGCATTCATTCTTAAAGGAAACTGGCACTGTATTTTAGTCATCATGTAGCCTCACCTAATCCTGTTATGTTTGTACTTACAGTACAAAGACAGATTCTTGGAATGAAAAGCCAAAGTATGAATTACAGTTCAGGCTGAAAGGTTGCAAAAACACTGATAAAATCTTTGTATTGGCCAGAGCAGAGCCCTGTCTGGTAACCAGAGGACTGCAGCACCCTGCACTGCAAGCCAAACTCTTTGTCAGTGATAACTCATAGAAGAGGCTTCCCACATTTCTTTATTGTTTACCACTTCCTTGTTTGTCTGTCCATCTCTGTTACCCTGTCCAACACACTGCCTTGAACTCTATTGTTCATTGTTCTTCTTTGTGCTGCTGTGTCTGCAGCTTTCCGTAATGACTTATAATACAGACTTTTTCAAATCAAGAGGATTTACCGGAGACAATAATAAAATAAAGAATAGAAATCAGCAAGGTTTGCACATGCAGTTATCAGTGACTGTGAAATCTGTCTGGAATTACTGTATTACTGTTATCTATTTTGTCCTGTAAAGCAGATATTTGCATGTAAACCCTGAGTGGAGTTTCCTCTACAATGAAATGGGAGAAAAATGGGCCAGTTGAACCAGAAGTCATAAAAATGAGATGATAAATGAAAAGCAAATAAATTGGGTCCTGCTTTTGTTCCGGCATCCAGATTAAGAATTAAGCTTCACTTAAGTTTAGAAATGTGAGTACGTCACTGTCAGCTGTTTGTTCTAAGGGTGAGGTTAAACACACAACATGCAGAAAATGTGTCACTCATATTATCAGGAGCATGTCATGGCATCGCAATATTCAGAGGATTTGCTAAACAGTCAAGTAAGGACCTATGATAATCTTAAAAAACGTTTCAGTCTCAAATAAACAAAGACATTTAGAAAGAGATGCTCTTTAATGAGGAAAACTAGAGCATCATAAGCATTATGTTCATGTCTTTGTCAAGCTGCAGGTTGGTAGAGGGCATCGATAGATATTCAACATATTCAAGGAAAGGAAATACGGGAAAATATCTCATTTAAAAGTGTATCAAAGAAGCTGCATAAATCTTTGTTCAGCGGGAAACAAAATGTTTAAAAAAAGGAGAACCAACACATTATGCAACATTTTATTTGCATAGTTGATCAGGTGCTCATGATATTCCACAAAATGAGCGTTTTGCTGAGTGTAACCCTGACCTTTGTCTCCCCCTGCCATGACTAATTCTTTATTTTCACCTACGTCCACTGACCTTGCACTCTCTCTACACAAGTCATTTCAGTGACCAACGATGTCAGTAGGTGGAACAGACCATCAGAGGATCATGAAACGAGTGACCTGACGTGATCAGGAACAGAGCGAAAAATCTACTGTTGGTTCTTCATTTCATGCTTTGTCAGCTCACAGGGTAGTGTTTGAATGTGCTTACGACAATGATGAAAAAACATTTGATTTCACGGTACAGGCTGAATACAAATCCCTAATTTTGTTAAAACAGTGAAACAGATTAAAGCGTGACAGGGTTTTTACTGTTTTCCACTTATTCCAGTGACCAGTCTCTCCTGTCATTCCTCACCTGTCCACCAGTTGTCCTCAGTGTGTTTCTGGCTGGAACTCATCATGTGACCATTCGCCTCTCTTCACACCTGTTTCCAATTCCAGTCATCAGGCCCAGTGTATATATATCTACTCCTCTTCACCAGACTGTCGATGTCGCTTTAAATTTCCAGTCTGGGTTTTGATTCATCTTCCTGTAATGACACTTCTTAATCACGCAGCCCGCAAGCCAGTAACATCACTGTGCTCGCACAAGCTGACATTCGCTGCGTGCATTGATTATAGGGAAATCAGGCACGGTTATTACGCTGCTGGACTGCTTTAGTCCAGTCCAGATGAAACACCCTAATTTCTGCCAAACAAATTTCTTTTCTTTTTTGGACTATTCTCCAATGTTTGCTTCTGAGACATTTATGTGGTTTCTCTGCCTTTGGTGGAATTGCTGCAAACTCATAAGACACTGCTCTTCTGTAAAAGGAATCAGGATAAAAAGGTGTCGTATTTCATAAGCTTATCAAATGTTTTTAATGTCAAATGAGTAGAAGAATGAAATGGCATAAAATGTAAATTCTCAAGTAACAGTAGTTCAAATTTGTACTTAAGTGCAGGACTTGAGTAAACGTACAGTTACTTTCCACCACTGCACCGATGCAGTTCGATATCAACTCATTAAACTCAGTACAAAATCAAATAATGTGTAGTAATCAAATTTTTCTCTGTAGTTACACCCATCTGTTTTTTGCGGGATGGGACAGACGGTGAACAGATGCCACCGGCCAGCCTGGTGACTCAAATCCTCCATGTGCTTCTTTAAACTGCATGCTCCTGTCATCCAAGTACATTACAAGTACTCCAGTCATTTTGTATTGCTTTCACAAAGCTGGGGGACTCACAAGAGACAGATTAAAAAAGAGATATGACATCGTGACTTTTAGCTTCAGAAACACTGGATCCTACATATCCCATAATGCAACTTAACAGCATCTTTCATTAGACTTCCTTGCCTCTAAAATGCTCACTTCTTTCATGCTCCACTCTTCCAGTTTGTGATGCAGGTGTTCTGTGTCGCGCATTAAACCCAAAAATAAGTAATAAAAATGATCAGGGTTATATTTTCAAACTTTAGAAAGCTCCTCCGGAGCCTCAGAAGACCTTACACAACTGTCCTTACAGGCTGAGCAGCACTCCTTGTGACAAATAAGCTGAACTTTGTGTGTAAAATCAGTGCGAGGGCCCCTTTAAACTCACTGATCACACATTAACTTTCATTGACTTCATTCTGAGAACTAGCTGAAAGGTCCGTGGGTGACTGGGGTCAACATCCTTCTTATGCAACGGACAAAACATCAGGCAAGCCAGGTTTGAGGTCCTGGTTACCTCATTAACTTTTAAGCGCTGATGAATGAATTCAGGTAGAATGTGGGATATCGCTGTCCGTTAGAAACATTTAACCTCCTCAGCATCATCCTGCAGTCTTTATGATAGCCTGCTGCTTTAATTCCAGCTGGGTTTTATTTTCAACCTCTGAGCTCTGAAATCAGCAAAACATCAAAACAAGCCCAACAGCAATGTAGATAGTCGACTGATTCAAAGGTGACATTTTGACCTGTGATTTTGTAAACTCCACATGCTCCCGTCCATAGAATACCTGGATATCTCTGTCGCTGTCTGCCAGAATTGGCTGGCCTGTTGCTCTATTTGAGGCGGCAGATCAGGACAAACGCAGCATGTCTGTTACTGGGGGGAAAGGGTTCAGCACTCTACTACTGCAGGCTATGTTAGCCTTATGCACAGGTTGCATTTGCACGCACATCCTCGATCACACTGACAGCTCTCTGAAGTCGATCTGGTGGCTTGACGGTCACTTCCCTGCTGTGTTTTTACTGATACTCTTGTCTGTATTGATGTATACTACTATTGCTTTATTCAGCTTTTGGCCAGCCCCCCCCCCCCCCCCCCCCCTTTGTCCATGACACTGAAAAAACAGGTGATGGAGGAATGCCCTTCACTTACTGTATCACCCACTGAGAGAGGACAGTGAAACAGTCAGTGTCCTCATCTGTTTGTACAGCTGCAAGTCCTTCTCTTTCAACTCTGACCGTTGCCCCGTACAGACATACTATCATCAGTTGGGGCCCTCACTCAAAGGGAGAATGTAAAGAAATGAACTAGACGGTGACCAATGGCACGTTTCGTTCTTCCAAGATTTGGAATGCACTGAAAGTACTTTGCAGACAAAATAGACATCATCCTATTTTCCTCATTGTGGATCATCAAGAGACAACGATACTCATTCCACCGGACCAGTATATTTCAAAGTGGATGAGAGAAAAATGATTACCCTATTTTTAACAACATTACCAATAATAATTGGTCACAGGTCTGAGATTCAATCCCATAATCCTTATAAAAGTGTATTTATCCATTAATCAGACATGCCTTCCTGCTGCGATCCCCTTATTTGCAATGAACATGACAAAATTTAGAACTTAATCACACCATATGATCCAAATTGCAACATTGAAACAAATCCTTTCAAAGGCCCGTGAACTTCTGTAATCAAAAAGTATGTGAATAGCATGTGATGCTAGCTGACATCTTAGCGCATGGCTCATTCTGGTAGTGGTACTCTGACACGGCAGTGCGCGTCACCTCCCTTTTAACAGGACTGGAGCGCTGGGTAAAAACTTTTTTTAAATATAGAAACGTTGAATAAAGGAGGACACAGCTCCTCAGGACCAACTGCTACAACTGAAAAGGTACACTGTGAAGTTATCTTATAAAATTTGCCACTCAAAAACATTCATTTCATGGCATTCATGTCCAACTTCTCCAAGACATTTGTGAAGTTTTTTTTGTTCTACACTGGTGGGTGGTCTTGTTCTTCTTCACCTTATTTATTGAAGAATTGTTGCCATTCATGACGCATTACTGCCACCACCTGTCCACACGGCATCTTATCTAAAGACTCTGCATTGTCCAGACCTCATCACTGCAGTTCTAGTCTCACCTGTCTGGTTTGCTGAGGCACTGTTTGAACTCTGAGGTAGCTGATGCACATTCCTTCATCCTTATTCAGACATTGTCATCGGTTTCATTTACCAAACATGGTCAGTGTTTGATGCAGTTGATGCCAACACATCAATCTGACTTGCAAGAAAACTTGATATATGAAGTTGCCAAATTAGCCTTATTAGCATAATTTTGCTAAATAATGCTGCATAATGAGAGAAATCTTCATAACAGAATGCAGAGTAATAACTTCTTTGAAATGTACTCCAGCTACAGCTCATTACACACTGGTTGTTGATTCTCAGGCCTTTCTCTTCTTATAACATTTCAATATTATTCTCACACTTGTTTGGGTTGCAGCCTATCGTGCCTGTGAAATTCATTTAATTTTAACAAAATGCAACAAAAGGATCAAGCAGAATCTCCCTTGGTTTTGGTGGTTATATTTCAACATCAGCATATTTTCTTGGCAGCATATAAAAAAAAGAAAGGAAACAATGACTACAGCTAAATGTCAGTCTCTCTAAGCCATCTCTGTACAGTGTAGGTCCGACTGATGAGATGTACCACGCTTCGTTCATTCCCTTCTGTATCAAAAGTTGAAATCTACTAGTCTCTAAATAGCCAATAGAAACTTGAGTAAAAATGTGCAGCTCAACCCAAATCCGCTCAGATCTACACAAGCGTGCCGCAGACGACTGACACATTTTCTTGACTTGTAATTGTTGCACATTTTCTCTTAGTGCCCCTGCCTTCCAAATACTTCAAACGACGACCGTGTGAGAGATCAAATTTGGGTCAAAATGAACAAGGATGAGCCTCCCTTTACCTGTCCCAAGGTACAGAAAATAACAAGAGCTAGAAAATAAACTCTGACATTTAACATCCTTTCTGGGAGGTAAAGGTCTTATTGTACAAGTCCCTGGTAGCTCAATTACTGATCCATTAATTGTTTTTTGATTTGAATATGAGCTGTAATGTATATATTCTATCCTGATGTGTTCAGAACAAAATGGAGCCTGTATCACAAAAGAATAAATCAAATAGAAAAAAAAAATAATTAAAGAGTGCTGGCATCCGTAACACCTTACTGGCCAACAGTAGAGCACTACAAAGGGATTGGGCTGTCAGTAGAGATCAGTATTCAGACTAGTGGAGTGGCAGGGAAAGTAGTCCATCCACTAAGAGTTGTCTTGGCAAAAACCGGGGCCTAATTCCAGTAGAACAGAAGGTTATAGAATCAAGGCCAGTAACATCGTCCCAGATCATTGGTGAAAGTGTGAGGTCTATCAGAGAGATACAGACAAGCAACAGTGAGTGTGTCTGACAAGGCTAGTTCCTCTCCTGCACAAATACAGTCTCCTGTGGACAAAGTCCCGCCTCCTGCAGCGTGATGTCATAGTCCAAGTGCGCGAGCTTCCTTCTGGGAAAGTTGGTGACGAGTTCGAAGCGTTCATTAGGGTAACCCTTGGATTGGACGTGTCTTACCAGGGCCTTGAAGTGAGAGGGAGGTGAGACATTTTAAATAACAAGCTCTATTCATGTGATAATATTCATTGCTGACGGGGCACAAAGACTTATTTAAAACAATAGTTTGACATTTGGGGAAATCTACACTTAACTGCTTTGTTACTGAGAGTTAGATGAGAAAATAGATACTGTGCTCACACGTATGTTAAATATGAAGCTACAGTCAGCAGCCAGTTAGCGTAGCTTAGCACAAAGACTGTGAAAACTGAGGTGTAAAAATTATTATCTGCTGTTTTGTGGGGGGTCTGGACTGGACTACGTTCAGAGGCTTTTTCACTGATTAAACAAACAACATATATGTTGAGTAGTGAGCTTCAGAGGTGCTGGTAGGAGGGTTTTTTTACCTTTCTGTTTGCTTCCAGTCTATGCTAAGCTAAGCTAATAGCCTCCTGGCTTCAGCTCCATACACAGGTGCAGACGTGACAGTGGTGTCAGTCTTCTAATCTGTTCTCTACAAACAGATATCTGCGTATGAATGGATAATCTGGGACAAGATTTCGGTAACAGAAGTGCTCTGGTTTCCACTTGTGGTCCGAGTAGTGTTTACCAACCACGTTTGAGCGGGCTTTGGTTGCATGCAGGTAAGCGGTCCTTGTGAAGCGCAAAAGAGGCGTAACGCATTGACCGAGGTGTAATCTTGGAACCCATCAGCCATCTATCTTTTTCATTTGTCTGCCTTCACAGGCAGATATCTGTTCATGGAGATGAGCTGAAATGTCGAGCTCGTAGAGTTTGAAAGTCAAGTTGTTAACCAGATTGTAAATGATGACCGATGCACGGAAGAGGAAGTCTTGGCCTGAACACGCATCTTAAGTTATCCATATATCTGCTGGATGCAACGGAAACCTTGAAACACTGGCTGTCGCCCCAGGGGCTAAATCGCTGCAGATGATAGCCGGTGGATTCTAAGACTGCCTCTTATCTGACCCTCAGCAACACAGCGAGGAAGCTCATTTCCCAAAATGTTGAACTAGTCCTTTAAAATACAGTTACAGTTGTGGTATGTTCTCACCAAAAGTTTTGCTTTAGAAGACAAGGAAATTTGCTCTCTCTGTCCATCTGGGTAACGAAGCATCAGCCTGGCTTTGGGACCTACAAGAAGAAAAAACAACGGCGTTACATATCTTTATTTTGTCTTTTGTCACCTATTTGGTCAATCCATATAACTCAGTAAAGAACGCAGGGATGAGTTTTATTAAAATCTAAATTTTAGCGCAGCATAAGTGACGTGTGGGACAAACAGCACAGATTGATGTGTCTTTGGTTTAATCACTGAGCCACAGCCCACATCCTTCAGTGCCAAGAGAACTCGAGCGAACAAAACACATATTCAGAGAATGAACTGTTAGTTCGGTAAATATGTGTTTACACTGATTCTTGACATTCCACATCCTGAAGGTCACTCGCCACACTAAATGCCAGAGAGATGTGTGTTACTGAAAACGGGAACACTACTGAGCCCTTTTCTCTACCTTGCTTAATGCTGAATCCACTATCCACAATCTCCATCAGCATCAGAAACCTGAAGAAAGCACGGAGCAGCCTAAGCTGACTAATCAGTTCTTGAGATCTCGCAGTTATTTCTGTGGCTGCAGTAGCACAAACATGTTGTATGATTTTTGAATAGCTGCTCTGTAACCTCTCGTATCTAGAAATCTGCCTTTAAGCTCAAACGATGATATCACAACAACATACGGGCACGCTCCAGCCCTCACAGAGCACTGCTGAATGCTTCTGCAGAGGCTGATCCAGACACACTGTGAGTGCTCATTACGTGATTAACAATCATTTGCAGTTGCCCTCATCATAAGTATTTCAGGTTTAAAACTACATGTTAACATACCATTGTCGTCAGGACAGTCCACATCGCAGGCTTGGGTGGTGCTGGTCTTGGAAGGTCCAGCGCTTTCGGTCGCTGGGGTACAGTGGTTCCCTCCAGAATCTGCTTCGGGCTGAGGATGACGGGGACCAGCAGCTGAGGGCTCCAGGTGGTTCTTTTTGCTCTCTTCTTTCTTGTGACTGTGGTTGTTTTCTTTGTACGGAGACTTTCTTTGGGAAAAAGTGGAACTGTCGGGATGCAGGCGCTGCTGGGGCGCGGTAGCCGGAGGGAGCGGGGTGTGTTTGCTGCTGGAACTCTTCTCTTCGTGGGGTACTGGCATTTCGCTGTCTGAGCCATCAACAGAGATGGGACCCTCGCTGTCAGAGAAAGGCTCCGCATCTGATTCGTCGTCCGATCGGGGGGAATCTGGGGCTTCAGGGGCATTTGAGGACTCGTAGTGGGTCTCCTGTAGGGAGGCTCGGATCGCTGCCTCCAGCTGACTGTCTTCACTGGCATCAATCAGACTCTCCTAGAACAGAAAACAGAGCATGCAGCTGTAGAAAACCAATCAGAGAGCTGGGAAAACAACACAAACATGTGCTAAAGCTGTGTTCCAACAAAATCAAATACACAGTATGCTTAATATGTCAGCATTGATGATAACGTGACAATCGTCAGGGGGTGATTAATGATGCTTTCTGAGGACATGCAAAGTTGTATCACAATGCACAATAACCAGAATCTCAGATATAAGCCCAACAATTGACAGTTGAAGCAGAGTCACACAGAGAGAAGAGAGTGAGAATTAGAGATGGCGCATGAGATGAGAGACCCACAGAACGAGCTCGTTTGGCAGGGGGTGCGTGGCAGGACGGCCCATCGAGCTGCCCGTGCTCTGCCAGGAAGCCAGTCGCCTGCTCCAGGAACGATGCCACATCCAGCTGGTTCCACTCCACCATCTTCTGACCTGAAGCGAACACGTTTTGAACAGCGCAGGTCAACAAGAAAATCAGCAGCAGCAGACGCAGCTACTCAGAAGTACTTTACAGATGTGAACAGCTTCGGTAAGACGACTGCTCGACGACATCGTCTGTTTAGTGTTAATATGGTTACACAGCTCACATTTATCTTTATTATTTATTTAGTGAAAAACCTATTGCAGGCCTGTATTGATCCCATCACTCAATCATATAAAAGATCTATTGCTCACTCACACACCATTATTAGGGCTGTTGGTCTAAAATTACTCAAACTGTCACTCCCTGATGCTGTCGTCTTGTCCGTCTAAATGGTTTGCATGCAGGAGGGACGGTGTCCTTTCTCAAAAATAACTCCAGCCGAGGAAACAGCAGATATACAGTGTCACTGGAGATCAAGCATTAGAACCGTGGATAATGCTGTGACTAACCTCCCACTCACCTGTGCGGGGATCGAGGATGGAAATATAGGGGAACTTGTTGAGCTTATAGAACTGGATGTATCTTTGTCCCTCTTCACTATCATGATATACCTGTGATGGAAGACAATGCACAACACAGAAGGTTAACTTACACCAGATGTGCTTGAATTGAGTGATGTGTGTGTGAATATTAGCTCTACCAGGCTTGGACTTGAGGACAAAGTGGGATTTCAAGTGCTGATTAGCGATGCACCGATCCGCTTTTTTCACCTCCGATACCGACACCGATATCTGAGGTTTAGTACTCGGCCGTACCGATCCGATACCGATACAGAAAAACAGCACTGGGATTTCTCATTGTACGGAAAAGACTGGGATCATTCTTTTGCGTGCGTGCATGCACTGTGTCTGTAACTCCCGCCCCTCCCCCTCCTGCTCAGTGCGTACACACAGAAGCCACCACACATCATGTAGTTGAACAGTCACATGCGGCTTGAACAGAAAAAAAGTCGAGGAAAAAAACAACAACAACAAAGTGGCTCCCGGCTCCGATCGCTCACTTCAAAGAGCGGCTCTGAGAGCAGTTTCATCCGTGACTGACACATCACTAATTCCTCTACCCGTTCCACTGTTATAAAAAATAGTGGCGCAACTTGGTGGGCGTTATCCTGGTAATTTCTCTGCATGAGAAATACAACGTGTGGCATGTGAGCGGGTTGAAATGCGTCTGTCTCACGCCCAATGAGTGAGGCTTGAGAGCTTTGCGGTCGTGTTATAACTTGACGTTTTTCCACCGCCCCTCGGAACATTTACTGCGCAGGTATTGCAAGTAGCTGTCGAGTTTGTAGGCTGAGGTAGTTTGAAAAAGTTCCAGATAGCCGATCCTTTCGCTCGCTTAATTTTAAAAACAATGTGGTCCACATCATGTGCGCTTCAGCACTGTGTGTTGCATGACGCCGCTCACAGCGCCTACAGCATAGCGTTAGACTGAATAGATCGGCCCCTATGTAACTGATACCCAATCGAGAATTTTCTTCAATATCGGGACCAATACTGTTACCATTATCAGATCGGTGCATCCCTAGTGCTGATTGCAAGGCTTTTACTACAGTAGAGGAAGAAATGGGTGCAGAAACATCATTGCTGACTGGAAAATCTTGCTTTGCATCATTATGCACTACTTTACAAACTACTTTTGTTGCTGCACTGTCTATGGTTTTGGATTATGCATCACTGACTAAATCAATTCCTCTTGACATTGCCATCAAATCACTTTAGCAGCTGGATCCATGCAAAGATGTGAATGCAGTGCAGACCACGTATGACTCTGGGATTTGAAACTGCATACCTGCCAGAAAATGAAGTGTTCTCTGATGATGGTCTTCACCGCGTCATTACTCCAAACATCCCTGTTCAGGCACTGGCAGGCAAAGTCCTGAACGTTCTGAATGTTGATCATTAGCCACTTGTTCTCCAGTTGTCCACAGTCTTTTGCCTGTAAACACAATACGGGACATATAGGATGGACTTAGTGAATTACTGAACAGTGAGATTACATAGCATGAGGTTCAGCTACAGCTTGATGGGAGAAAATGACTGATTTCACTTCGTACACAAGTGTCTCTTTAGGGAAAACAACCAAAAGCATCTACATCAGGGGTATATGATCACATGTCATGGTGGGTTTGCAGGCGTTCGACACACCTGGTTTCCCACCTGTGATCTACAGTCACCATCTGAAATTTCACTAAAAGTTCACGCAAACAGAATAAAGGCGTGAGGTGTAAAGTGTCCGGTGGGTGACTCCTCACCGTCTCAAAGCTGCCTTTGTGCATGAGCTCAATGGGAGGACGGAAAAGGTCTGCCAGGGTGCTCAGTTTCTTATCCACTGTTCCACCGTTACGCAGCTCCTGTTCCTGGCGAACTAGGGAAAGAACATTTGAAGTCATTGTAGGAATTGAAGACAGAGTGGAAAAGGTTGAAAGAGGGAGCAAAGTGACAGCATCACATCCTATTCTTTAAAGATCCCCTCCAGGCATGTTTTTAGAGGTATGTCAACGCTGTACTTTATGCTTCAGACATGGTTCTGCACATACATCATTCTTTACGGCAGAGCTCAAACATTCAACTCCAGGGACAACAAGGAAAACATGTTTATGAGCAGAGGGGCACTTTAAGCTCAGAGAGTTTAAATTTACTCACTCGTTTCTGTTTGGAAGTCTCGGAAACCATCAAATATGGATCGAGCAGGTCTTCTTCGCTTTGGCACTGTGTAACAGACACAACCAGCAGATGACTGAAAGAGCACAGCTGGTAACAACAATTCAGTTTAAGATCCGTTTGCAGGAGGTTGAACAAGAAAAGAAGCAGTGTCATACCTCCAAACAACGGTTCTGGTTCCACCAATATGTCCTGCTTCTGAGGAATGGGTGCTCGTACTTCACTGAGACATAAGGCAACACACAGAGTATTATTCCAAGATGCAAATCAATCTACGGCAGCCCAAATCACAGCAGTGCCCTGAACCCCAAGCTTACCTCACAGCTCACTTAACAACAACTCTGAACTACGAGAGAAATTTAGGAGTGCTATAAATCAACCAGGGTACCTTTAAAATACCACAACCTGCCAGAAAAGGGCTAAAGACAAAGCTTTTCTTTTGCCTGACACACGTTCATGAAGAGGACAGCTTACTCTGAAGGGGGAGCTCTGCTGCTTGAAGCTGCTGAACTGGAGCTGGTGCTGGGCTCCTCCGCAATCCCACCTCCGTCCAGAAACATGGTCACTGCCATCTCCAGGTTGTTGTTGCATGCTTCCAACATGTGCTTTCCTACACTCTCTGTGGCTCCTACAGGAGGGTTGGACATAGACATACTGATGTTATGACAAATATTTCAGGAAAAAACTGTGGTGGACATGTGTGTGAAAATTCATGCTATGCATGAAATAGACGATAGTAGATGGAAAAATTAATCTAAGATGGAAAGCTGCTGATCATCAGTAACATAACAGTATCTGTATGTGTAATTGATATTTCCCATTCAGGACACTAAACAGCTGAAAAGTTAACCTCAGTCAGTCAGTGCTCTCTGGGGGACAAACTATGTAATGGGGGCGCTGTTTCTAAGTGACCACAAATACAGAATATCTGTCATTTCTGTGCTGCAATTCCTTGTTACTTATCTGCCAACACTTACAGCAATACTGATACTTCATAAAGTAACATACTTCACTTCAACATAGTGATGTTTCCTGCTCCTCTGTTAGACATCTAGTTAATTAATGTGTCAATGTATACTCGCACACAGTTGAAACAGGCTTGTCAAACACCTCGTCAGTGTGAACATCCTGTTTTGTAATGTTTCATTTTGTGTAAATGCAGAATGATACTTTCCAGCTATGTGGTCCTATGAAGTGCAACAACAATCTGATTTTATCACAAACATGGATTACCCTGTCTTCACAGAGCGTTTGCTAGTCGACTGCAACACTGTACAGAAATGAATGAAAGCCAAGCAACTGCCCGGAGGTTAACAGAGAGCAACGTGCATCCAGTCTAAGGTTAATATAAAGGTTATGGTGTGCTTTAAAAAATATTGTTGTATGAGGAGAGCTGGCCCTGTCCTGGACTGCCCTCTGGACACCATCGAGGAGGTGGGTGAGAGGAGGATGTTAGCCAAGCTGACATCAATCAAACCATCACACCCCCAATATGAGATGGACGGGGGCTTACGCAGCTCTGTCCTCCATCCCAACAGCTTTCAGACTGCTTAATGCCAGCATCATGTCATGTAGCTCTGTGCTGATGCTGCTTTTTCCATTTCTACACCATAACCCTACGGTTTCCTTGCACTACTGTTATCCATGCTAATATTTGCTCACATTATCCACTACATCTGGTGCAATACCATTACATCTTGTGCAATTTTTTGTTGTATATTTTTTTCAGTTGTGCTACAAACACTGTATTTATTATCCATTATTGGCAAAAGTATTTTTTATAAACTGTACATATTGCACATATACATAGAGACGAGCAATTCAATGTTCTTTTTATGCAACAGCATTTTAACACATGGTATTGGTAGTTTTTCCCCATATGAATACTAGCAATAGTATTTTCATGGCAATCAGTATTTTTACAATCTGTACATAATATACATGTATAGAGTTGATGTTTATTCTTTATCCTGTTTCCTGCTTATCTCGACCCATCTATGCCACTATTTTGCCGTTTTGCTTTTTAATACTTCCTGACTGTAACGACTTAATTTCCCCGGCGTGGGATCAATAAAGTTTTGTCTTATCTTAGCTTATCTTATCTTAGCATTGTAGCTTAAGTAGAGGCTACGCTATTTTTAATCGATATGCTAAAACGTGCAAAAACAGCAGACCACTCCTTAAATGTCTTGAGATAGTGAATCTTCACAGTGCATGAAACTATGAGAACACTGACGGTGAGAAAAGACGAGATCTCAGGATTAACTTTGCTCTTTTTTCAGTGCTCAGCGCCGTTTGGCTACTATGATCGTTGCGTGCGTACTGCGCATGTCTGTTTCACTTTCCAAGTCCAACAGCAGCCCCGAACTGAGTCCCCTCTTTCCTTCGTAAAATAACTTACAGTTCAAACAATGTCCTTCGTGTCAAAGCACTCATAAACTCTCAAGGATATCTGATCGAGTTGTCGGAGACAGACAGTGTGCTCGCCCAAGTGTTGTGAACATCACAGCCACAGTGAAGATGACAGTAACACAACACGAAGCCCGGCTGGTGATGAAGAAGGGAAATGTTGCACAGCCGACGTCCATTCCACATTATCAAACAACATGCAACGCAGACAGGGACAGAAAACCAGCCCCAGGCTGGCGAGAGGGTGTCTTTCATGAGCACCACAGAGAAAATCTTATATTTCTGAGGGGCTGAGACAGATAATATTCAAATGTGGAGGTTTTATGATCCCTTTTCTAAGTCTTTCACTTGAGTTTATCAGATAACTGGCTGTGGTTTTTCCCTCTGCAAAGCATTGACAGCGTAGGGGCCATAGCAAGGCTTAACGTCCGTTTTCTTGTCTGCGCTTTATTTGTTGGGCAACGGAGTCATTCCTGTTGGATAAACCAAACCTACTTAATAGAGCGAACCCAAAATAAAAGGCTATTTTTACCTGTTATTGCTGTGAATTGTTGTATTAACCCATTCACCCCCGGAGCTGAGGTGTCTCCGAGCGCCGCCATCTTACCGCCACAAACAACAACATAAATGTGGCGCATGCGCGACGCCGTCCCTTTCGCCCTGTCTGGCGCGGCGCGAGCACCATGCGTCACCAAAGGATTGTGGTGCATTCTGGGTCGTGTAGTTCAGTAAATACAAATAGTGGGTTACTGCCGTGTTCATAATTACTTCAAAACGTATTTCATAGTTTTTATTGTTCCCTTTCAGTAGTTTTAAAATAATTGGACATTAAACATTATTTGCTCAAAAACACTTCATTGGAGATGCTGTTATTCAGATTAAACCATGGAGTAACAGGAGCACAATTATTTTGATTTTTGTGCATTTGGTGATGTGCAGTGTAAAAAGCTTGCATTAATTTAACAAAAAACTGCAATAGTAATAAAGTTGAAGAACTATCCTCCATGATTTTCCATGAAGGGTATTTACAAATTTCTCCTATGAAAGCTGTGGAAAAAGTTTGGCTGAAAACACACACTACTTGTGATTTTAGATTTTGAATTCTTGAGATCAGATAGGAAAATCTTTTTACTCGTCTTTACTTTTTACTATTTCTATACTTCTATTTACTCCTCTGGCTTGTACAAAGTTTGCACCATATCTCTTCTTTATTCTGTTTTGGATCACTACTGTGCATTTTTTTTCTTGTAAATTAAGAAAAATAAAATAAAAAGTTATGTAATATGTTTGAATATTAAATTTCAAAATTGTACTGGATCAGTCATGACAAATATTATACCTGATAAATTAAAAATGCATAGACTTTCTCTTTCAGTAGTGTAATTTTATTGTTGTTTGCATAATACATTCAGTTTGAAATAACTTCAACCAAGTCCAGAACCTGAAGAGTCAGTTCCAACAACAACAAGCTACTAGCAATTTGACAGACTGCTCATTCGTGGACCAACCAAGGTCAAGTCAAGATCTTAATTACAGTATCTCACACAAATCTGTTGTACTGCCTGGCATAAAGAAAAACAAAACAAAACAGGATTTCACTTTACAAAGGGAAGGTGGTGATGGCACTGACTTTCTACATTGTATGTCCAAACTGTATTTACAAATACACAAAGTGACACTTCTAATCCCACTGGCCAACTGTAAAGTAATTATAGTTAAAGCTCAATATAAAATAAGATTACATTCATATCAATAATGCACAGTGTCCTGCTGATAGTCTGATATATGCTCATAAATGTTCTACAGTGGAGTTTTGGTCAAGATCACAAACCATGAAATTTAGGATTTAAAAGGTTTACAATCATGATTTAAATTCCTTTGAAAAAGAGCAAATCTTTAAGACAAGAAGCCTGTAATACAAACCAGCAATATTAAGCTGAAGTTTTCTTGCCTACAAAGGGAGATTCAATGTTAACTCAGACCACTTTAACAATCGCTATAGAACCAGATGAAAGGAACTAGCCGGTCAGAATCTTATGTTGCACCGAAAGCACTTGGCTTCATGTAAACCCTGTAACGCACTGAAATCTGATGTGTCTGTACTGCAACTTTTAGCCCTGAGGTGGGATATTATTTTCATATAAAAGATGCATCACTTTTTAATTGTAACAGGGAGTAATTCAAGTGCACTCAAGCATTATATACAGGGGACGACGAGAATAGGTCCCTCAGTTTTTGTTGAAGGTGGTCATCTTAGATAAACATGAATATCTGCTTTTTATGTAATACCGAAGGCCAAATGAGAAAATTGCAGAATGTGCCACTGTAGTGTCTTTACGCATCAGAAAATGTCAAACCTCAAAATGTGTTTAAAAAATTGTCTGAGCATGAAGTAATTTATCTTACATTAGTTAACAACACTTATATGAGACCAGTCCTGCCATTAGTAAGTTAATTCACTTCAAAAACAATCTACATTGTACTGTTATCAGTTCAAATAAAAGTCATGAAGCAAAGCTTCCCAAAATCATAAGACAACCAGAGGCTGTAATTTATGTTTTCAAATTAAAAGAAAAATAAAAAATTAAAAAATTAAAAGGTGTAAGCAACATTGAACAGGCTTTCACATCCATGCACACCTCAGGCTGAGTGACAGGCTGGCTGATCTGACTTTGGCTATCAAGCACTGTGCGAAGGAGTTAAATATCACTTCCTCTGTCCGCAGTGTGGCGCTAGAGAACACACACTTATTATACGTGATGTTGTCGGATATAAAGTCCAGACCACACAATGTAAAATTCAGGAAACTCAGACAATTGTCAAGTGGCTTGCTTCCTATTGCCAGCAGGTGGCGTTATGAGGAGGACTCATGAATGTCACATAGGCATGATCAGAAGGATCAGAAGGTATATATATATAGTTATTCACGCTTCCTGTTTGAAATGATCTTATGTTTACCACGGCAACCCCATTCGACCCAACAGATGCCGCTGTATCTCAAGCGCAGACCACAAAATAACTGTCCATGTCAAGTTTGCTGCATATTGGACGATGTGTTGTCAAGTTCCAACAGTCCATCAAAAGCTTTGTAATTTAGAAACGTGAAAGTCCAAAGCCCAAATCTGAGGTGGATTCTTTAAAAGCGCTAGGAGTTAGTACAAGCATGGCGCCTGTAAATGACAAAGAATACACAAAAAGTGCATGCTAAGTTCAAAATGGCCGCCCTCCAGTTGGAAATGGAGCATGACTCATGACTTTCTGTGAGTCAGGAAATGTTACATGTGCTTACCAAAATTTCATCTAGGTGAAACATGCAGTGAGAGCTACTTTGCTGAAATTTTGTAGGGGGCGCTATAGAGCCATATGGCCATACCAAAGCCCAAGACCCATATGGGATAAAGACTTTCACCACTTCTGATGCCAAATTTCATGAGTTTCAGAGCATCTCGAGCCCTCCTGTTTCACCACAAAACATGCACATATTCCACCTCACCACCGCAACATGAAAATTCAAAAGCTTCGCTATTTAGCATCATATGTTCTGTCGCCGTCACTGCCAGCCCTACATCTCTACAGTTTGCCTTTTATAATGGCCATCAATGATAGAATCTTTCAGTTCATTTCTTTCTAAATTTCATCTATATAACCCTTGAAACAGATACAGGAAGTGTTTCAAGTTAAAAACGATTTTTTTTTTCATGTCTGTGACACATTTTACAGATAATGACATTGAAGCTGGAGTGAAAGGTGTAACCTTGCAGGTATGACATCAACATGACTATCAACAAATCATTTTGTCACTGTCTATCTATCTATCTTTGCTGGGAACTGCACGTCACATGGAAAAGACAGGCGACAAGGTGAATCTCTCCATGATGTGGTGATGTAGCCATGCAGCTAACACGGGCTCTGTGGATGCTCTGACCTGTTGAAATACAGGGAAAAACTGGATAAAATTCAAAATGGCTGACTTCTGGTTCGGCAGAATTAATGACAGCCAGTTGGACATATGTACGAAACAATAAGAACGTGTGCGCTAAATTTAGTGAATATCGGAACAGCTTCATCCCAACTAAAGCCTGTCACATACTGGGGGGCGCTACAGAGCCCATTAAAGATGCACAAGCCCAACCATGATACAATGTCGCAGTGTTCCTGGGGTGTCTAAAAGTAATTGGGGGTTTTGATGTGTGTGCCAATTTCTGTGAGGGACTGTTGGTGAGGATTACTTTCTGGACACATTAAATAATTTTACATTGTCATGAGCTTTATTTGACTGCAGACGTCATTCTTACTTATCAGAAAATGGGCCTGTGAGCTGTAAAACACCTGGACAAGGAATAGACGAGGCTGCTGGACATCAGTTTTTCTTTGCCCTTCATCGATAATGATTCCACTTTATTAAAATGATTCACCAGTTTTCCTTAAAAAGACAGATTTAAGCAGGTGCCACTTCACTGAACTGATTTAACTCCGCATGCCGTCACTTTAGCATATGAGGCTTAAATTGTAGATTTTGGTACCTTGATCAGGACAGTTTCAAAGCGTGTTGGAACCAAAGGAGATGTGTTCTGAATATTAAGATATGTAAATCATATTCTATTATGGCCTTCCCTTTAAAGCTGATGTTTAATTGATCTTTTACCCACTGTGCATCTTGTAACAATGCTCTCATTCTGTCCAACCCAAAGGAAGAAACTCACAACAAAAACTCCTCAAAAAGTCAGAATGCCAGCCTTTCCTCACATTCAACAGTGCAATAAATCATTTTCCTGATGGGCTCTGCGTGATGGAGGCAAGATGTCTCCAAACTGCATCCCACATGCAAAACGATAAAAGAAAAAACAAGTGCAGAGGAGAAATGAAAAAATGGGGCGACGGGCACTTTCAGGGGAAATCAATTCCACAGTTCATATTCACCTCAGTTAATAAATAAGCTTCCATACAACAGCTTAGCTCAAGGTGTGAATGAGTGCATACATGCATACATGTATGTCGAGTGAGCCACGAGTGAGTTCAGTGTTGGAATGTGCTGTGTAGTTGTGTGTGGAGTGACTATACGATTCAGTGAAGCCGGTGTGTTTCAAAATGGAGTTGGTTTTGTAAGCAGGGCAGGCAGGGTGGTGAGGGCGAACACTGAAGTTGGCAGGTGAACTGTACACAGCGGTTTAGAAGCGGATGAAGGTGGCGTCGATCTGGCGTACGCTGGGAAGCGCCAGCATGATCTTTCGCCGGTACTGCGGGTCCTTCTGTAGAGGGTTCCTTTCAAGATAGACCGTCTCCAGAGACTTGGCATTCTTCAGCTCATCAAGATCTGACCAGTTGTCTATCTGATTATCGTTCATCTGGGGAGAGGTTAAAAGACAGGAAAACCAATAAGAGGACAACACAAACTTGCAACATACAGCACAGGGGATGTGGAGACCATTAAAACAAAAACTAAAGTTTAGAAGAAGGAGAATTAACGCAAGCCTTTTTAGCATTTACTGGCAGCATGTAAACATTTAATAAAAAGGTTTATAACACTCTATAATGTAGTTGTAAGCTGAGATGGTGTGTGAACAGATAATGAATGACAATATTGTTAATAATAATTAATGTCCTTATGGCCACTTTACAACTGCATTAGAGAGTTATCAAACATTTATTAATGTCTATAAAGTGCTTATAAATGCAGCATATGGGGACTAAAAGTAAAGTGTTTCCGCTGATTATGTAAATCAACTTCACTACCTTTTAAAATGGAAAATTAAATAGGGCTATATGATTTCAAAGTGCACACTCTTTTACTTTTGCTTTGTCATTTTCTTTTGCATTTCTCAACTGTCATTATGAGCTCTGCCTCTGGGGGTCTTGCGGCCAAACTTAGCTGATGCACTGCGGGAAGCAGTGAGAGCTCTCAATGGCTGTCTCCTGAAGCTGCATTTCACACGACAGCAGGAAAAGCACAGGTGTAATTAATAGTCTAATGACAGCTGCTCTGAGCCGGTTCCAGAGCTCAGCTCGTGCACATGCATGCGACTTTAAATGCAACAGGGACACTGCTGATGTTATCAGCTGCACCTGTACCTTTCTTGCTTGTCAAGTCAGAATGTCTGCTGGTACGGCTCCAGGTGCTCTGTGACAATGCTGCATCATAAAACATAATAAAATCAAGTCTTGTTTAACTTCATCCGTACCCAGAACTCCTGCAGGTCTGTCAGATGGCTGATGTTTTCAATCCTCTTTACTCGATTGGCTGCAATGTCCAGAGTTGTAAGCTTTTTCTGTGACGGAAAACAAAACAGTGTTTCAGGACGAACTTTGTTGTTGATGTTTGCACAGTTAGCAAAACACACGACGGACAGTTTGACATTCAGTCCTTTCAGAGATGGGCTGTGGGATTTCTGTAACTCACATTGTTTTCCAAGCCCTCAATGACTTCAATGCCGTTGTGGCTGAGATAGAGCTCTCTCAGGTTGACAAGGTTCTGCAGACCCTCGATTTTAGTAATCCGGTTACTCTGCAAACAAATATTCATAAAGTTATTAAAGGTATCCATTATACAGTAAACACCTGAATGTTATTCTTGGAACTACTCAGGTAGAAAATGTGTGTGAGAATACCTGAATGCTTAAAACAGACAGGTTGTGTAAACCGTCCAGATTTTGGAGCTTAGTTATTTTATTGGTACCAAGAAATAAACTTTGCAAAGATGAAAGCGTGTCGAGGTTCTCAATGACCTGTGAACAAAGCAAAGTGGAAGAGACACAAATAAGCGCGACACAATGACTTCTGAATTATTTCATTAATGTTCTATAACATCTCATTTTGCACCATCATTTTCTGTATGTGAAGCATTGATTTCCCAATTTGCAAGACGATTCTGCCCAAGAGACCCTTCATGTCGTACCCGGATCCGATTGGAGCCGAGCTCCAGCATCTCCAGGCCCGTGAAGTGCTCCAGGTTGGAAATGCTGCTTATTTTGTTGTGAAGCAGAAAAAGCTTCTTCACGCGAGTCAACTGCTCCAAACCCTCCACCTTCCTCAGAATGTTAAAGGACACATCGAGCTGCCTGTGGATCAGTCAAATAAATAAGCTCACAGGAATGAATCATATTGTTCGAGGTCAGCCGCATGAAAACTTTAACTTTCTACACCCCAAAAGCCGCATGTGAGTGTATAGAACTGAGATCTGCCATTGATAACATAAGACAAAGCCAAGACTGTTATTCAGACTTACTCCAACTCCGTGAGGTGGTTCAGGTTCTCCAGTTTGCGGATCTGATTGTCATAGAGATCTAGTTCCCGCAGTGAGTTCAAACTGTCAAGGTTTTCTATCTTTTTAATGAGATTCTGCCGTAAGGAGAGCGTCTGCATAAAGAGATGAAAAGGAAACAATCAACAGATACAATCAATAGCTGTATGCTACTATTGACCCTAAAAATCCTTATTTTTTCAGATATGATTAATAAAGAAAATAAAACTAATTAAATTTTTCTTGCAAGGAACAATAAAGGAATATCCCCAGATCCTGCATAACACGCTGCGACCATTACTTCGTCACAGACTGAAAGTTGCACTAAATGGTGAGGTCACTTACTTTCGCCTTCTGTAGCACCTGCAACCCTTCAATCTTTCCAATACGGCAATGAACAAGATCAACATCCTAGAAAGAAAACAAGCATCTTAGGATGACATATGGTCTGTAAGTAGTAGCAGTAGTTATTAGGGTTTATTGTGTCATGTACACCAGTGCCCAGGCCACACACGGACTTAACAGACTCTAGAAATATAGCAGTGATGCAGTGCAGCGGTGAAGCGTTTGTCAGAAAAGACAAAATGACTTTTCATGAGGCTGCTTTGCAAATAAAGAACTTAATATCCACCAATGCCCACCAACCTCTTCTTCTGGGTCCAAGGTTATGGTGTCCATGTCAACGGGAGATTCTTCTTTACCTTTAATAAGAGCAAGAGTAAATCAGATGGACTAATATGGCCTTTGTATCAAGGTATTAATTAACATGACATGAACAAGCTTAGTTGTTAATGCTGTCATAAAAGTCACTAATTGCTCTGTTTTTTGTTCATGCTGAAACCACATCACAACTGATGGCCTAACTGATGGCCTGATTGAGATGATTTACTTGTGTTAGCGGGCTGATTGGGATCCACATCGCCGTTGATACTCCTCCTCCTCGTCTCATCATCACCAGACTCCTCAGACTCACCCCTTCGGTCCACTGCAGTCAGCAGACAAAGAGAAGCAGAGTTTCACCATGCAGATGCAGAGCTGCTGTCTGTATCAGTGACACATTTAGCTGCTGTGTAATATGATTCAACGACGAGGCCAAAGTCCACCTCGCCCACGGAGTCAGAGAGTATGCATGTGAAACTACGAGCCTCTGTCAGGGTTTACAGACCATGGTTATTAACTAGATCATGTCTCTGCACCTAACATGTAACATGCCGAATCCAGATTACACTAATGGGTTATTTTAAGCTGCAACTGATGTGATTCACTTTGTGTTTCCAGTCTTTCCAGTTTAGAGCCAACTCGCAAGGAAAGGTTAGCATTCTTGCATTAACACACACTGAGCACTACTAACCCTGTTAGCTAGCAGGTTAGCTGACTGGACCACTCTAGACACGTTTACAAACTAGAATTGGTGACCGTTATATGGGCGGACAAGTTATATTAAACATGAAATCCAGTTTCAGACCATTAAACCAAACAATGGCGAATGGCAGGGCAGCATGAGTGGATGTTAATTGAACAGCGTCAGCTAACGAGGATTGTTGTTAGCCTGTTAGCTAGCAAGCCAAGGATGAAGGTCTGCTGGTTAACAAGGACAACAAATGGCCGGAAATGCTCACACAAAAAGAGACACGTTTCTCTGCATGAATGTCGGTTGGTCCAGCTCTTACGATCATGACTCGGCTGCATCTTCTCATATGTACTCACCTTCCATTTCTTGGAGCTCTCCAACAGACCGGGAAGCCATGTTTTCTGTAAACAGTCCTGACAACCGCTCAGCCAATCCGGTGGATGCTCATTCCACAGGCAGCCACAAGGGGCGCTCGTACCACACATTAAAACTACAAGTCGCGCGTACACATTGTTCTGTGCGCTGACTATGACAGCCAGAGATGGAGGAAGTATTCAGCTTCTTCACTTCAGAAAAGTACTATTATCACACTTTAAACATGCTTGTTACATTGTAAATATTAGTTATGTATGTAAGTATAATCATGAAACTGTATCATTAGAAGAAGGATTAAATGATCAATCACAAAGGGGATGTATATTTTAGATGTTTACATTGAGGTGAGAGATATTAAAGATATGGGCTGCCAAACAGCACACAACAGCACCCCAACTGCTTGTGACCCAGGCCTCTGGGGAAATGACTTTGACCGGCCCAAAGCACCCGCCTACTGGGACCGAAAAATGGGACCGATGGTTTGTTAAAATAAAAGCGCTGATATGTCTGCGTCAGTTCCATTAGGAACTTCACATGTGAAGGAGCAGCAGGGTGTGTCCACACCCACAGTATATACAATGAGCAAACAAACACACACACGCCCACACATGCACACACACAAACCATCAGCACCACATCAGACATAAAAGCAGAAAAAGCTAAGCCTGTTAAATAAATAGTACCTCCATAATGGAGGAGCAATAAATAATGGTTACAATAAGTCCTAAGTGTTAAAAAGACAGTCCAAGAGGGGTTTGACCACTCAAAAGTCTTATGGATACTGTAGTATAATTTTTCTATTAGATATGTGAAGAATCAAGTATAACACTGTAGCTAATGGTAAACAATAGTAGTAGCTCTGTGGAGCCTGATATGATAGTGTAGCTCTGTGGAAGCCTGATATGATAGTAGAAATTAATTGCTGTTTGCTTGAGTGAAGGAAGAGCGCATAAAGGGTCAAGATGATAGTGCCAAGATGAGAAGAGAGGTTGCTGTGCAGTGATGATGATGTGCTGCAATGACACCATGCAGCTAACATTGTGAGGGCAGGACACCTGGATCATAAATCTTTGGGGCTTTCCATGGCCTTGCAGGTGTTTTAGCCGGTTCTGACTGGTTTCAGACCGGGATGGTTGTGACCTAATATAACCCTGCGTGTCCTTACATAACCTTACTGTATTTAATCCATGTTTAATATTTGTTATAATCATGAAAGAACTAAATGGTCTTATAATCATAACTATGATTTACTGTGCTTTAACGAATAATGGTTTGGGATGATTTAATATACTTTGCTATATTTTAAAGCATTCTCTATGTGATATGTCCTTATGCTTACATGCAATCATGATAATAAAATGTAATTTGATGTTATTTTTTAAAAAACAGAGCCCATGACAATCAAAAACTAATGGTGTATAATTAGAGGAATAGAGAGGAGAAAAGAGGAGATAGCAGCCAAAAAGTACCTAATGGTGTAAAAAATAGAAGAGCCTAGAAAAAAAGAAAAAGATGCCCCAAGGGCGGGGAATACCTTCAGCAGAACTGTATAAAAGATAGAGCACTGACCGTTGTAGGTCAGAGACTTCTTCAGATGTACACCCTGTGTGTTTCTGGATTTCTCTCCCTTTGTTGTCGCGGCAATAAAGTGTTTGCATCTCGGACCCTGACTCCTACAGATCCTTTTTGAGCACTTTTTCTCAGACAGCTGAATTTGACTATTTCTGGACTGTTGTGGATTGTACATCTGGCCTTCAAATTCCACGACAATACAAGGACAAGGCTTGACAGTGCTCTATTTGTCCTAAATGTAGGGGCTCTGTATCTGTGGCCTGAGGGTGATTATGGATTCAATAAACCATCTGTAGAATGCAGATGTTTTATTGAACCCAATAGCACACACACACACACACACACACACACACACACACACACACACACACACACACACACACATTCCTGTTGATCTTCTCATACACTGCTCCCCACCACTCTGTCTCCAAGGATGCTGTTAATGTTGGATCAGGAAGCTCACTCCTATCCCAGCTTCTCATCCTGGACAGACACACCCAACAGTGGTTGTGTGTGTGTGTGTGTGTGTGTGTGTGTGTGTGTGTGTGTGTGTGTGTGTGTGTGTGTGCGCGCGTGTGTGTGTGTGCGCGCGCGCGCTGTCTTAGACTGAAAACAAAACTGCTGAAAAGTATTGATCCATAATCAGTGATCTCTTTTTCTCATATAGTTTAAAGTGTGTTTTCTCCTCTTTTCTGCACCTTTAGAGTGACCTTTAGAGCTTTGGAAACGTGACTAAATATTTTAGTCCAAACTTGATTATTCACGGTCATTTTGATGTTGCAGTATCTTGTCCCCAACGGCCAAATCAATGAGGAGTCTGTTAGTACTGGGAAGCAGTTATACTAATTGTGTGCTACCAGGGTCTGGTCAGCAGAGGAGGCGTGGTTCCCTATTAGAACTACTGCGTTTGATAGACATGAGTCAATTTATCTTTACACCGTAGTAGGTTTATATTTTGAGATTAAGTTGTAAAAGTGATACAGGTTTGATTCTGTGTGGGGATCTGCAGTTTTCCCCTCATTTTCCCATCGTGTCTTTGTGTTTCCCTTTCCCTGTCTCCTGTCGGCCTCTCCGCTGTCTGTTGTGTGTGCGTGTTTTACTGCAGGGCGTGGCTGCCAGGTCTGGTCCGACCTCCTCCTCTCCTGAGCACACCTGCTCTCAATCGCTACCATAATAAATGGCAGCACTTACACTACCATTTGTGTGTGTGGGTGGGGGTTAATAAGTTGGAACTAATGACATTATTAATAATTGATATACAACTGGTTTCTAAATCAGTTACAAGCCACTAACAAGAACAACTTTTGGGTTGCCAGGTTGTAAATAAAATCACACTTTTTAGTGTTTATCCTCCTCAAGCACTATGCTTTTTCTGTCTTTTTAGCAGGCTCTTTAATTCATCTGCAAGCCCGCCTGGAATGAACTGTTGACTACATACCTTGTGGAAAACAGCTGCAGAACATCTGGACAATTGAACATTAATGGACCTTTGTTAAGTACCTGTTAACATTTAAGTTTTAGCCATTAAACATTAATAAAGTTGTTAGTTATGGCTTATACTATTTAAAAAAAAGGGTTAGCTTTAATTTTAATTTTAAAATAAAAAATTTAGGCACTATTTAGGCTCTATATTTGAACGAGTTCAATCCACTGATGTAAAGTCATGATGTGAATGGATCAAAATACATCTTATTTTGAGTTATCAAGGAAAACATTTGCAAACATGGCTGCAGCTCAAATCCATGAAGGCAATCAATTGTTTTAATTCTATAGACTTTACACATTTTATTTATTCAGTTGACTTTTCTTTATATTTTCTATACTTTTTTAAGATATAATTGGACCCAACACAGTCTGAATGGTGGTTCAAAGTAGAACTTAATTGATTAGTCAGTTGATAATTAATTTTCATCTATTTTGACAGTAATGTTTCAAGCCAAAAAGCATGTTCCAGCTTCTGTAAATGTGCCTATTTTCTGGATTTCTATAGTAAACTGAAGCTTCTCACGATTTTCTGACATTTAATTGACCAATTAATTGACAAATTAATCAGCAGATTAATAAAAAAAAATAGTTTAACTACAGTTAATTAGCTTGAATTTTGACCTGCGCCTGTTACCTGCCTGCCGACTCTGTAGCTCTGCCTGATCAACCTGCTTTCCGGTTTGGACTCTAGCTACGAACGGTACTTTGCCCTGCTTAAAGAACTCAGTAACCTTGCTGCTCCTGCCATATATCTGTCTCTGGCTGTTGTCTCTATGTGTGGATTCTCTCTTACCTCTGACAGAACGATCTGGCCAGAAATGGATCCAGCAGAACTTCAACATCTCTGTGCTCTGGTGGGCAAGCAGGGCTCTGCTCTCAACACGCAACAGAAGGAGATGGTGACAGTAACACATCATCTGCAAGCTCTCCAATAGCATTGAGCACCTCTCCAACTGACTACAGCAGCTTCAGTTCGTAGCTCCGCCCAGCCAGACCACTTCTTCACCAGTGCTGCCGTCCGCTCCACCAGCACCACACCCTAGCCAGGAGCCACGTTTGCCTCCTCCCAGTCGCTACAGCGCCTTTGCCTTTCTTTTTTATCCCAGTGCTCCCTTGTATTTGAACTGCAACCGTCCACCTTCCCATCCGATCGCTCCCGGGTTGCCTACGTAATCACTCTCTTGGATGCGAGAGAGCGAGAGAGTGGGGAACCTCGGTGTGGGAAACCGATTCACCTATCTGCGCCTCCTTGGAGGTTTTCACTTAGAAGATGAAGAAGGTGTTTGACAGGTCTGTCAGCCTTTTTGAATGGTCTCTCTGACACTGTAAAGGATGAGCTAGCCACCCGTGAACTGCCTGCCACACTAGATTCACTCATTGACTTGGCTATTTGCATTGATAGCAGGCTAACACAGAGGCAGAGGGAGAGGCTAGCCGGGCGCTTGCAGTTATGTCTCCTCAGATCACCAGCAGCGGATCCAGTTCCTAGTTGGTGGCATGGTGGCTCGGTGGTAACACTGTCGCCTCACAGCTAGAAGGTCAAATCCCTCCCCGAATCCCCCCCGGTTTGAATCCCGCTGTGGGCGCTGGGCGTGTCCTCCACCATGCTTTTGGTGCCTGCTGTTCGAGGAAAAAGGGGCCTTTCTGTGTGGGTATCCTCCATAAAAATACCCCCACTAAAAACATGCAAGAAGATCACCACCTGACCAATGGTGACAAAGAGGAACTGGTCCCCTGGCGCTGGTCGAATGGCAGCCCTCCGCTCCTGGTCTGCCGTGGAGGAAGGACTGACCATGGATGGGTCAAATAGCGGGAAAGAATTTCACATATGCATGGCGTGTTTCCTCCTCAACTCTGCATGTTGTGTGTAAGAAATGTGACGAATAAAGGAATTCTTCTTCTTCTTCTTCTAGCTCCTCAGATCTACAGCCCATGCAAGTGGACCGGACCCGGCTGTCCCCAGCTGACACCACCCGCTCCTGCCTGTACTGCGGACAGTCTGGACACTACATCACATCCTGCCTGTTAAAAGACAACGCTCACTAGTAGAAAGGGAGTTACTGGTGAGCGTCCTTCCCTTCTCCGAATCTCCACCCTCCAGTGGAGAGACTATCGGCTGGAGGTGGCTGTACTTATTGACTCAGGGGCAGATGAAAGCATGATTGACACCGCGCTGGTCGGACAGCTGGGTGTCCGTACCCTAAGGCTACCCCAAACCATGAAAGCCAATGCTCTCAATGGTAAAACTCTTGCCAAGGTAAAGTACATCACTTAGCCTGTCACCCTTCTGATTTCTGGCAATCACTGTGAAGAAATTTCCCTGCATCTGATTGACACTCCCCAAGTTCCCATAATATTGGGCTATCCCTGGTTGGTTAAGCATAACCAACAAGTTGTTGGCCCAGGCAATTTGGGGGTTTCTGGTGAATAATTCACTGAAGAAATAGAGTATAATGTTATAATCAATGGTAGCGAATGACTGAACTGAAGGTGATTGATTTATTGAGCCTGATATTATAGTAGCTTTGATGAAGACGTAATACTGTGATGACACTGCAATGCCCAGAATGACACCTGGCAACAGCTGATACACTGAGCGTGAATCTGTGATATTGTGACAGAGGCGGAGTGATCATGAATATATGACAGAAGAAGAATGCTCATAGTTTGGGATTTTGAGATCCACCTCATGGCCTTGCAGGTGCCCTGACTCTGTGTCAGGGCCATGCAGAGACCTTTGGAGGGGCAGGTGCTCAAAGTTAAAAGGGGGCACATGGAGCACGAATTTGAAACACCATACAGAAACATACTTTGCAATATAACTGGTTGAATGTTAGCAACCCATATTCATAAAGAATGTAACATGGAATCACAACATACCATATCATTGTCCACACCTCATATATTTGTTAGAGGCCAGTGCAAAGCAAAATTAGTCTGTTTTACCTGATGGGGTACATTAAACAGCTTCTGTTGAGGGGGTTGGTGAGGAGGCTGCTGCTGCTGATGTGACATTTCATACCTTTTCAAAAATTGTACTGTATAACCATGAATTTAATCCATTCATAATCTGCCCTTTATTATTCCTAAATTAATAAAGTAAAAAATAATTAAATGATCTAGAAATCATGTATTTAAATATTTCTGTGCTTTTATTCAGTTTGACTATCGACTTTGCACAAGACAGCAAGGTTCTAAAAGTTTTATAATTTGTATGTATATTATATTTAATTTGTGTGTAAATGTTATAAACAAACAAGTTCTGATATGTTTAAATGAGAGGTTGAGAAAATCAAAATTCAAATTCTTCTATTATTGTTGTATTTATACTGTAATAGTCCAAAATTATGTGAATATGCATATTGCATAGTACGTGCCAGCTTTGCTCCTCGGACTTCTGACCCCTGCAGATCTTTATTGGATATTTTAAGAAGATTTTTTGCAACAATTGGACAGCTGAATTTGAGTGTTTTGGGGGATGATGCTGGAGCACCTGCTCCCTTGCCGCTTGATGCCCAAAGTGCCCTTTTGTCAAAGTGATTTTTTTTTTTTTGTAAGTGTCTGTGTGTGTGAAAGTCCGTCTGTGTGGCCCAAAATAATAATAAATAAAACAAAATAATAATAATAATTTAGATCTACCTTGGTCACATGATCCACACCGTGCCCTCACTCTGCCGTCACTGCCCTGAGGTGCCCAGATGTGCCCTGATGCTAATCGCTGAGCTGCTGGAGACGACCACTGCTAGTCTCGCGAAACCCCGAAGACCCGAGGGAGTAAACAACTGGTCCTGTCACCGGACCATTTGCTCTGTGTGACCTAACATAACCTCGCTGTCCTAAAGTAACCTTAAATCATGTATTCTTTATAACTGTGTGTTTTACTATAACTACCAATGAACTGATTATTCTTATAATCTCATCATGGTTTTGATGTAATCCTACAGAGCACTTAATGACAATACTTCTTTATATTATTTTCTTATTACTCTTTATTATTCCCTTTTAAACTAACTAACTAACTAACTAACTAACTAACTAACTAACTAACTAACTAACTAACTAACTAACTAACTAGAGTTGATAAACCTTTTTTTTTAGAGATGGCTGGCCTTTTGCTGATCATTAAGATGAAGAAAAAAGGACATCTAAGGCAGATCAGATTACCTAATGGTGTATCAAAACTATTGGACTATACTTAAGAGGATGCCCCCGGGGGCGTGGTAAGCCCTGAGCTGAACTGTATGAACTCCACTGTAAATTGGAGGAGTCAGGATTGACTCTGTGCGTTATTTCTGAGCGTGTTCCCCTTTATTAATTTGTCGATAAAGTACTTTGCTCCTCGGACCTCTGACCCCTGCAGATCTTCATTGGATATTTTAAGAAGATTTTTTGCAACAATTGGACAGCTGAATTTGAGTGTTTTTGACCTCTTTGTGCATTTGGCCTTCACACTCCACTAAACACGACTAGCACTGCAGGGGCGCCTCCTCACCACTCGCCATTGATTGGGCTAACTCTTAACACCTGTTACAGTGAGTTAAGGAAACCGGTTAGTTTGGCATCGTTTCACTCCGGGTGCTTGTCTGTAACGTTGCAGAGCCAGAGACTGGACGCGCTGGACGGGACCTCCCAGACTACATGCCAGCCACGTTAGCCAATCAGAAGCCACTAATTCATCGAAGCGAAACCGAAGCGAGCCTCGCAAGGAGCGGAGGGGAGCTACGTCTCAGTTTGTGACCGTGTCGCAGAGTTTTTAAAGGTTTCGGCTGTTGTTAGGGATGTGTTCTTAGAGCAGTGGTTACACTTAAATGGCTTAAAACAATCCCTGCTATTTTTAGCTCTGGAGAGTTTTGTCTTCCCCGGACGGTTGAACGGTGCTGCATTCAAAGTCGAAAACAGGAGGCGCAAGAAAATGCAGAATCTTTGCATTCTTGCGCTCATGTTGTGCGACTTGTCGCTGAGTTTGCCTGTTCCAGTTGGTAAGAAGCTTGTCTCGTTGTTTTGCATTGCTTTTCAGGATAACTCATAGATTACACCAAGAAGAAAGTTAACAGGCGCGTAACTTTACCCGCACTAACTTTTACTGTGGACATTAAAGGATTCAGTTCGATAAGAGTCGTGCTTTTGATTTCTGTGCTTTAACTCCTCCACAGTTCACAGGTCAGCAGGTTATGGTTGCACGGACTGACAGAGGCATCATGTAGCTACACCTGCACAGTGTCAACAGCAAAGCCCAGCAGTAAATCCTGCCTTTGAGAAATTCAGTGCTCACGTTTTGTGGACACTGTCAGAGAGGCGCTCCTTCCACTGAGCGTATTTACGAGCCCATAGTTAGTGTTTGCGTTAGACTGGGTTGCATTTCATTGACAGTTTAATGCATGAAGCAGAAACAGTGCTAGCAAAGACTGACAATAATCATAATAATGAAAAGATTTCTTCTAGGCCTCCTGTCTTGGATTGCATTAGATTGGACAGCTTTATCTCATAAAACGGGTGACTCAGTGCAAACTACTTTTATTGCGTTACAAATGCAATGACTGGTTACTTTACAGATTAAAAATTCACCATGCACATTGCATTTAAAGTGCATCTTGGAGCGGCATTGCAACATTCCGATGAGCTCCTTTTACTTTTGGTTTTACTGTTAGAATTTAGTCATCCAAGCAGGGTTGAATCAAGGCAACTAGAAACCTGAAAACATTTCGCCTCTCAGCCTCTTGGATGAGTTTATACAACCAAGTCTAGTTGCCCTTAATTCAACCCTCCTTGGATAACCATGACCTGGATGACTGAGAATCCTCATAGATGTCATTTAGTTATGTTTTGTAAAGTAAAATCTCAATGTAATCAAACATTACGGCTGTTACTACTCTTACTTAAAGATTTTGAATGTTTTCTGTTACATTTTTAGCTTCTTTTGCATCTCCTGTGACATTACATGAAAACATTTTAAAAAGGCAACTTTAACTGTCATATTTTCAGACTACTTTCGCTTTTGTTGTTTACGCATGTATTTTGGTTGCCTCCCATTAGATACCGTCATCGTGCAGGTCCAGCAGTTCGGAGTGGTGGGTGCTCAGCGGGTTGTGGACCAGGTCCTTCTCAATGGAGTCTCTCTTGCAGGCATAAGCCAGGAAATTGACAGCATTGTCCAAACCATGTCAGCTGACGCTTTCCTTCCAACTCATATCAGTGTCAACCAGACTACAGTCCTGAGTGAGCAAACTTTCACGTGCCAGTATTGAATTATAACGAAAGCGACAGTGTTAATGGCCTTTATCTCACTCCTTAGGAAACCACACTGTCCTTCGTTCTCGCGAATGCATACTGGAGGGGTCTGAGCTGCACTGGGCTGACCGTGTGTTCTATGATGGGAAGGTCTATCTGACTCTGGACCACAATGACACGTGGACAGCCCACATACCGCAAGCACTGGCCCTCAAAGTGTTGTGGGACCAGGAGGCGCAGCATACAAGGATGGCGAGGATCCGCCTTCAGGAGGGATGCATCAAGCTAATGAGGGAACTGAAGCTCTCTGAGGAGCAGTCAGGTAGATGTTCTGTCAGGCTTTTCAGAACAAATCTTGTAACAGTCATCAAGCTTTTATGGTTGATATAAAAAACACAATTTCCCTGCAGCTCTGTAGTGAACATGCTTCTTTCTCCTCTTTTATTTCCGAAGTGATGTTGATCGTTTATTCACAGACATTTGGAAACAAGTGGAGTGCATCCTGTGTTGTTGATAGTTGCTGAGCTCTGAGGGAAACTGAAAGTAATCCAGTTGCTGTTGCAACAGAAGCACCAACAGTAATACCACTTGTTTTACTTTAACACTAACTATAATGGTATATTGGAGCAACCATCACAGTACAAAATCATCAATCACATCATGAAAATTAACTTAGTAACTCCCTCCCTCATGGCATCTTGAGTTTAGCCTTCACATGTCTTTGCTCGCTACTTGTCCTGACTTGTCTGCCTGTGATGTGAATGATCATGTGCCTTATCGTAAGACAGGACCATTTTACATTCTTCATTCACTGCTATTCTCACCGCAATGTCAGTGATAGCAAATGGACATAATGGCAGCATTAGGTGATACCTGGTCTGGGTCCATAGCAGGGGGAAAACAGGCCAGAACCCTGCTGGTGGCTGGGGCTTGTGGAGGCAGCTGATGGCATTTGACTGAGTCATGTGACGCAGTGGTTGCTAAAAAGTGAAAGGGTTATTCTAAAATAGAACATCAGCTTGCTTTTGCAGCAATCCACATCCATATACAGTACCCACATGTTCGATAGTGAACAGATTTATTGATTATTGAACTCTTTTCTTAGTTCCAGGGACTCCTTTGCCTCAGATTCTGATCCCCGTCTTGGCCTTCATGGCGTTTATGGGACTAACTATAATCAGCCTCCTCCTCTCCAAAAAGCTGGGTGAGTATACAAGACTTTTACTTTCCATTTGGATAATGTCGTGCAGCCTTTAATAGTTAAAAGCAGCTTGAAAAACAGCAAAAATGATTTCTTTCACAGTGGGAAAAGAGCAGACATTTTCAAACGTGTCCTGTCACATGATTTTGGTATGGAGTCTCATACTCACGAGGAAATATAAAGCATAGTCATGTGTTTTGTCTTTCTCACTCTCTCTGCTTAGGTTTGAGGCACCCTGGAGGTAAGACAACAACAATCTTTGCTTTCTCTCAGGTCTCTGTACACTGCAGACGTCTCAGTTAACAGTCACGGGTGAACAGTGCTAGAGAGTTAAATATTAATTGATCTCAAAAATCCCTGCATCGCGGTTCACTCTGTGGTGCTGTATGTACAGGATGACCTCACTTTTATTATTCTGAATATGACTGCAATTGCCAGGTCAGGTCAGAAATACAGTCTGATTCCAAAAAAGCTGGGATGTGTGAAACATAAATAAAACAGAATAATTTGCTTATCATTTTTGATGATACAGAGGCAATATATTTAATGTTTTACCTCATCAGCTTCATCGATTTATGTAAATATCTGCTTATTCTGAATTTGATGGCACCAACATGTTTCAATCAAGGTGGGACAGGAGCAGCTAAACCCTGGGAAAGTTGTGGAATGCTCCAAAAACACCTGTTTGGAACATTCCACAGGTAAACAGGTTCATTGGTAACAGGTGATAGGATCATGGTTGGGTTTGAAAGGGGCAGCCTGGAGAGGCTCAGTCGTTCACAAGCATGCTTGGGATGCTTTACACAGCATCCCAACTGTTCTGGAATCAGGGTTGTAACTCAGTTAATGCTCATAAATTCAAAAGTGAGATGCAATAATCTTGAACAGTGAGTTTGTGGCAGTTCATTATGGTAGCTTGTGTTTCTGTCTTGAATTTCAGCCCAATCTGTGATCTTCCTTTTCAGGTGTTATTGGCTCCGTCATACATTACCCTCAGGACATGACTGAAATGGCTACAGAGATAAAAGACAGTGGTTACCGTACCTTGTAATGCAAAGCTCCAGCTGATCAACAGGCTCACGTTTGCGCTTCCCTCTCCATTTCTACTGCTGATTGTCCTTTCGATGATTTAGCATGTTTCCTTCTGTGAATGGAGAGCGTGCCCCATGAATGTAACCAAACCTTTGCTACAGAACCAACAGCCCACAGTATGAACCCTGTGTGGTCTGGATTTCGAACCATTTTATGCACTTTAATGCATCTGTCACACTTTACACTGTTGTTCTTATTGCATATGCTTTTAAAACTTGTGCATTCATACACATACACAAACAAATGTAAACATGTTCACTGCCTGCAGCGATATAAAAGCTTCTTTTTGCACAATTAATAACTGTGGAGCGTGTTTTCACTGAGCGTAAATTCTAGACTAAGCTATTCCTTTCAACAATTCGTGAAAATAGACAATAAAAATGTTCCGTTCCAGTCATGCACAGTATTTAAGTATTTAAGACAATATCAAAAATGGCCTCATAGTCTGTAGATAAAGCCCTGCTGAAATCAAATGTTTTGTTTTGCCACTGATAGTGAAACACTGGATGGACTGAGCATGTTTATCCAAAGAGTCAGACTGTCAGTCTGTTGTTGGTTGGTTTGAGATACCGTCCTTATGGGTGAATATATTTCTTTGTGATGCTATACATTTTGTGTTTGTTTTTCCCTAATGTTTGTTCATGAAAAATTTTCAAAAAATGTCCAATTAAAGATACTTTTATTGCACATTTGTCTCATATTGCCCAATTCCTTTTTTTCCACCAAGCGTGAGGTTACCAAAATCTGAAATTAGAACATCTGATTTAAGGAAAAAATTCCCTTGGATTTCTGGACAGTTAACTGATTCTTTGGTAGGTTAGCCTCTCATAAATCTAATTAAAAGGAATATCTAAGACAAAGCACTTGATCCAAACAGCTTTACTATTGTCTACAGTAGTTTTTGTAAATAGTGTTCTACTCTGCCTCATAGAATACTGATGATGAGCCTGTGGAAGAAGTGTAGGACATTTGCACCTCATCAGCGATAATTGAGTTTCAAAGATGCTTTCATGATGGTTTAAAAATTGTAACATTTGAAGCTCATTTCCATAATTATAACTGTATGTCTCCAGAGGAAAAAAACTGGGAAAGAATACCAGTATAGTCATTTTGTCAATGGATACAAGCAACAGTTTATCTTGAACACAATCAACAAGAGCTATATCAGCTGCAGCCTCTGATTATACTCCTGCTTTTTGGGAACATATAGTCCTTAAAGACCAACACATCAAAATCCGTGTGACGTTTTTGGATGAGCTTTAATCAGAGACAGAATGTTCCCACTGAGCTGCTGAGCGAGTCCGTGTGTGGTGTGTCACATCTTGTGTGCTGATACTGACTGCTCCCAAGATAATTGTGCCAGATTAAACTTTTAATGCCAAGGTAAATTAACAATGGAGTGCTCACTTAAGTTAACTAAAAACCTGCTGAGAATGAATGGTGTCAGTCTAATTTATTTCCAGGAACTTGCTGCAAAGTGGATGTTTATTCACACAGACATCAGTTTACACATTGCACGTCTCTTCCTTGTCTATTCTGCATATTAGTAAATCATTGTGATTATGTTGATTAAAATAATCTCCAAAATATAGCTCTAGTTATATCTTTTTGGGCTTTGATGATTTATCATTTAAGTACACCATCTGTGTAATGTATGAGGTAAGATTTTCATCAAATTGATCAATAATTGAATCCCATTGATCTAATTAATACACATACAGTTGATCATGTAATTGCTTGTAATCAAAGAGCAGAGACACAAATGCTTTCCTAGCCTTGATAATGTCTCTGATTTTAGCATAATAATGGGAAGAACATTTAATTTTAATCAACTACATTCAAATTAGGGCGTGTAAAGGACAACAGAAAATCAAAGTCACTCTCCCTAATGCCTCACAAAAAAAAAAGAAATGAAGTGAAATGGAGGCATGATGTTTTTGCCACTGATCAGCTGTGATTGTCTCAACCATTTATTGGTTATCTGTTGTTTTCCCTGTGTTTTACTTTTTCACACACGTAAATCGCAGCCCTAATATCGTCTTTTGGTCAATAGATGGCGATAGACTTTTGAAGACAAGAATCGTTTTTAGGCGTTATCTATCCGGAAGTGCCCTCCACCAATCACAGAGACGCATTCGTAAACGTTACCATAGAAATGCCGTGGCGAGAACGGCGGCTTCTTGAATGAACCAATCGCAGGAGCGCTTTCAGACATTTAAACCGTGTGTCGTCATTTCACGAAATTCAAAAAGAGAAAGAGGCCAAAGGTGCTGCAGTGAGTTCCACGTTTTCTTGAAGAGGTGAGCTTATTTTGATTCTGTTGAACCTGTGAAATATTTTTGATTCAGCTGGTCAGCGAAGTTTTGTCTTCATTTCTGATCCATTCGAAAATGTAGCAGTTACGCTAACTTGTGCTCGTTTACTTACGGTTAACACTAATGCTAACTTGTGTACGTTTACTTACGGTTAACACTTATGCTAACTTGTGCTCGTTTACTTACGGTTAACACTTATGCTAACTTGTGTACGTTTACTTACGGTTAACACTAATGCTAACTTGTGTACGTTTACTTACGGTTAACACTTATGCTAACTTGTGTACGTTTACTTACGGTTAACACTAATGCTAACTTGTGTACGTTTACTTACGGTTAACACTTATGCTAACTTGTGCTCCTTTACTTACGGTTAACACTAGTGCTAACTTGTGTACGTTTACTTTTAGCTAACGTCGTTACACCTAACTATGTAACTATGTAACTGGGGTAATGCAGAAATAGTTTTAGCTTGCGTGAAACGGCTTTTCTAGCTCACATCAGCCGACGTCAGTGATCCTAGATTTAACATAGGTCGCCTTGCTAACCGACCCTAAACGGTAATGGTAGCCAGTGAAGTTATTGTTGCACATCACGTGGACGTTTATTTTGTTCTCCTTCGTCCTGGTGTACAGGTCGTGTGAAAACCTGGACAAAATGGCGCAGTTTGGTTTTGAGAACGACATCCACAGTATCTTGAAGCTGGATATGCCCATCATAAACGCTCCCATGGCGAGGTGGCAGAGGAAGGCCAGCTCGACAAACACATCCGGTTTGTCACCTGGCAAAGCTGCCAATGTGTCGCTGAGTTCATCAAAAACGCCCAACAAAACACCAGGTAATGTGTGCCCAGTATATTCATGCATGCCTTAACACAGCTCCGTAGTTACCTCTGTAAATGTTCACCAGTGGGGTGTTTATATATTGTATTGTAGGGAAAAATAAAAAGCAAACACCCTCCAAGATGGGTGGCGACCGCTTCATTCCCACCAGAAACAGCAAACAAATGGATGTGGCGAGTTTCCTGCTCACAAAAGAGAATGAGCCTGTGGACGCAAACAAGATGGCAGTGACATCAGTAAGATATTTTGATACATATTCCCTTATAATCCTTTTTGTAAATTATGGATTTCATTGATTGACACTAACATATCAATGTCTTTTAAAGGAAAACCAGAAAGCCTGGTCTATGTCGCTAAACGGATACAACATTGAAGATGCAAAGATCCTGCACCTTGGAGGGAAGCCGCTGAATGCTCCAGAAGGTACAGATGTTTGTGTGCAGACGTAGTGCTTGGCAATGATATCACAAGACTACAAATGGGGGATTTTTAACAATTTATAATGTCAAATTTACAGGGTATCAAAACAACTTGAAGGTCCTCTACAGTCAGGCTACAACTCCTGCCTCTGTCAAAAAGACAAGATACATATCTTCAGCTCCTGACAGGATCTTGGATGCTCCCGAGCTTCGAAATGATTTTTGTAAGTTTTGCGCTTAAGATCCTATTCCTAATAAAGACATTACTATTTTATTCAGAACTTACCACATCTTGGATTCACTGAGGGTGGATATTCATCAGTATGATCCTGACATTAGTCTTAACACAAAACACTGCATTCATGGATATATTTATGCAAACATTCCTCTTTTTTTTCCAGATTTGAATCTGCTTGACTGGAGCAGTCGAAATGTCATCGCTGTGGCTCTTCATAACAGTGTTTACTTGTGGGACGCCACTCAAGGAGACATCATTCTTCTCATGAAGTTGGAGCGTGAGGAGGATTACATCTGCTCACTGTCCTGGACCAAAGAGGGAAGCTACCTAGCTGTCGGCACCAGTGACTGCAAAGTTCAGGTCAGTGTGCTCATGAACACACCACCTCAGTTCTTAAAAACACATGGCACTCAAATTGCAGTCTATATAAATACTTTTTTTAATGGTACATCTTTGTTTTCTTAGCTGTGGGATGTTGAAATGCAGAAGCGTTTACGCAGCATGGCCAGCCATACATCTCGAGTTGGCAGCCTGAGCTGGAATGACCACGTTCTGTCCAGGTACGGTTGCTTTCTTATCTCTGATGCAAAATACAAATCTTGCAATTTCAGTGGTCTGGTTGTTGGACTCACACGTAATATTTCTCCCTCTCATAGTGGCTCGCGATCAGGACATATCCACCATCACGATGTGAGGGTGGCAGACCATCACATCGCCACAATCAGTGGTCACTCACAGGAGGTGTGTGGGCTGAAGTGGTCACCCGATGGGCGATACCTGGCCAGTGGAGGCAATGACAACTTGGTGTGTGTATGGCCCCGGGTGCAGGAGGGCAGCGCCAGCAACAGCAGCCAGGTGGTCCGCTGCTGGAGTGAACATCAAGGAGCTGTCAAGGTGGGTAGCGTCATACTTGAACTAACAGGCGAAAGTTTCCAAAAATCCAGGAAAAGATTTTTCCTGATTATTACATATATTGAACATTTTTTAAATTAAAAAAGTATAAATGCTTCTAATTAATCTTCTGCCATAGAATGTGTAAAGATTGAAACTCACTTTTGGATGTGTTTTCATACCAGGCTTTGGCCTGGTGTCCATGGCAGACAAATATCCTTGCATCTGGAGGTGGCACCAGTGACCGTCACATCCGCATCTGGAATGTAAACAGTGGATCCTGTATCAGTTCTCTTGACACTCAGTCCCAGGTAAATACACACTTTGAGACCATTATTCTCAATCAGAAATATCAAAGTTAGAGTAGGTAAGTGCTTTTAGAAGCATTTTTTTTATTATACTTGTTGAAATTATCCTTATATCCTGACAGGAATCAATAAATCAAATGCTCTAACAAAAAAGAGAAATCTGGTATTGATGGCTGTTGCAGGCCTGTGATAAGCCCATCCAATCAAAATCTTTCCAACTCTAATTTATTTCATTTTCAGGTGACAGCATGGGTCTCCTCTCAAATCACACATGATATTTTTGCTTTTCAGATCTCGTCACTGGTGTTTGCCCCCAACTACAAGGAGCTGGTCTCTGGCCATGGATATGCCCACAACAATGTCGCTATCTGGAAGTACCCGTCTCTCACCAAGGTGTCAGAGCTCAACGGTTAGTACACTTTGCTTCAAAGGAAACATCCCGTGAACTGGAAACTGCTGTACTTCATGCTGGTCTAAACACATTCATGCTTTTTATTTCAGGCCACGAGGACCGAGTTCTGAGTCTGATTCTGAGCCCAGACTGCTCTACCATTGCGACTGTTGCTGGAGACGAGACTATCCGTCTGTGGAACAGCTTCGAGCTGGATCCTGTTAAGAAGAAGGCCAAAGAAAGGATGGCCAAATCGACTAGCAGTGTCATTCATCAGTCAATCAGATGATTTATCTCGGCTGTTTAGGTTGTTTTTAATCTATGATAAAATGCATTATTTGTATTTGGGATGACCTGTTTTATTGAATGTACAATAAAGATTTACACACAGTGGTTTTGCCTTAACTGGCAACTGTACTCCTCCAGTTGGTGTAATGGTTTGTTAGTATCAATTGTTCATACAGGTCTAATGTGGTAAAGTACAAGTATTGAGTGTTGGCTTTTAGGCAATGTGTTTTTCTTTCTTTCTTTTTTTAAATAGTATTTATAACCTTACTTGGCTTTTATTGTGTAATTGGACTGCACTGTATTCATTCTAAATAAATGGTTTATTTACCACATATGGTTCTGCCAGTTAATTGGCATGTATACGTTCTGCCATGTTGCAAGCCCTAGGGTGAGGACGTGTCATTTGATAAGATCAACTCATAAATGACATGTAATGATGGCTGTTTTATTTTAATCTCCACTAGTGATTTAACACCTACCAAACCAACAGAAGAATAAAAATATTTGGGTCAGTGTCACATGATCTCAGTGCCGTGTCACGAGAAGTGACAGTTTAAACTCCACCTGGAGTTAAATCTTGAACCTGCTTGCTGTGCCACCTAGAAATCCTCCTGTAGAGGTCACTGTGTCTTTAGATCCAGCAATGACCATGTCTCCTTTGGTATGCTACTATTCACTGAAACATTTTACAGCAGACTATACTGGCTGAGACAACCTATGGTTTGGCTGTTCCTACTTCGTGTGCGTGTGATGGTCTGACAAAATGAAGATGAAGAAGATCCTGATTCATGCACATTCACACAGCAACCAGACCAGTTTCTCTGAATACAAATATTTTAAGACAAAGGTGGAATATCGCTGAGCATTTGTCATCAGTAATGAATGCAGACAGTTAGCAGTGTATTTAAGACGGAGGGAGGGTCAGACCTGGTTTTCACTCTCAGCTTACCATCAAACCACAGGATGAAATTATCAGTGAAATCATTTGCTGTTGTGTTATGTTGGAATAGAAACATCCACAAATTATGACCATGAAAGCTTGGAAACCTCTGGAATGACAGGAGCTAATTTACTTATATGTTGGTGGCAGTAAGAGGATAAAGGAGTGCACAAGCCATGTCCTGTTTGTGTCTTTATTTTCTTTATAGCTACAGGTGTATGTGTGTCTGTGCACAGTTTCATTGTTAACTCTTTCACTGGGCCTCTAATAGAGTCTTTGACTCACATGGTGGAGAAAATTCTGAAAGAAATGTCAATTTGATTATTCACTCTTGAAAACAAATTGACAAAACATTGACAGACTTTTTATTTCTGTTTAAGGCAGAAACAGGTTAATTTTCTGAACATTGTGCAGGTTAATCAGAACATAAACAGCTCCTGGACACACCTGAACATCTATTCTCATTTTTGTGGCAAATATCAAATCTTTTTTTTTCTAAGGGTAGCAGTGCTTCAGAACTAGAATATCCTTCCTATGTCATCAGTGCACATGTGTAATCGACAACAGCAGTAAAAACACTGGTGGGTTTATCAACCAATATATACATTCTGCAGTGAGATTCAGAAACAGCCATCCACAGCATACCTTTTATTCAGTTCGTAGAAAGCACTTTCTTTCTATTAACTTCATGCACAGTGTGCTGAGAGAACAAATTATACAGTGTTTAAAACTGGATTCATATGGATGAACATGCATAGCAGTGTATGTCACTACCTAAATTGCAAAAATGCAAAATGCATCAATACTGTAATATACAGTATAACATTTCCACAATTGTTAAAATTGAAAAATAGAGGTGCGGTATGTTTTTTTGTTTTGTTTTGTTTTTTTTTACAAAGTGCACACCTTAAGTGCTTTCCAAATGACACAGACCTTTATCTAAAAATTGTTTTATTTCAAAAGATAAATAAAAACAGGGAAAAAAACCCTAAAAATTTGACATTTACAGTGAAATTTTATCGCAGTTTTTTTTACGTGCCAGCCCTTAGTGGAAACTGTGCGATACTCCCAAGCAACAAAGCCATGCCAGCTCTACAGTAGGCAGTGTAAGTCAAGCTTGTGTGAGTCAAGCCTGAGTTGACAAATACTATCAGTGAGCAAATGAGCACCAAATACATTCATACAGTGTTCATCACAGTTAATAGTTTCGCAACAACTAACAAAGAGGGTGGCAAGTAGCGATCATCGGCAACACGAAACATGCCATTCATATCCCAACAAGTGTGCATAAGAAAATCCAAGCTTATACAGAAATCATGAAATTTAGAAGCAGCATATTGAAATCTGTGGCGTTCCAACATGCTTCCAGGGGTGAATGATGAATGACATGTTCTAAGTAGCTCTAAAGAGCATCCTTCTCCTTTCCAGAGTCCCCAAGTTAGATTTCTTTTACTTTGCCTAAGAGCACTTTGCCATTGGTGTGGTGGTGTGCATTCCCATTCTCCATGTGTTTCCCATTGGCCACCACAGTGATAGATGTACTGGTTGAGCCATTCAGTTTTGTTTTCTTGTCCTCTGTGGCAGGGAGCCGCTTGCCCTTTATGTAGGCCTGTATCCAAAAGTTGGAGAAGAGGAAGAAGAAGAAGACGCCGTACATCCAAATCAGGTGGATCCAAAGGGGAACCTGGTAGTCGCACTTTTCCATGAAGTAGTACTGGCTGATGTGGATGGACACCAGCACAAACTGCGTCTGTAATATGAGATATTGCTATTAAAAATCTCGCCCAGATCCATAGTACAAATCAAACATTCATTTAATTGCGAAAAAACTACGTACAAGCTGGATGGCAGTCATGTACTTCTTCCACCACAGGTATTTCTGGAAGCGAGGTCCTGCAGCAGAGAGTCCGTAGTAGGAGTACATGATAACGTGAACGGTTGCATTCACCATGGCATGGAAGGAGCCCATTCCTCCATCTTAAGAGGGGACAAACACACAGGAAATGACGTGTCTTTAGATATCGTTATACAGCTGTACAGTGATCTCCCCAATTCATTGTTATGGCCTGATGCTTTCATTTCTACAGATGCAAAGTAGTTCAACGACTGTCAAGATTCAGTCGTCGTGTCTAGAAACCCTTGCCGATGCACAATGTGCGTGTTACATATAGAGTGTTTTATCATGCTGAGCAAATCTCACCAGGGGTCATGGTGACGCCCCACCACCATGACCAGGGCATGACGGAGTGATGGAAGACGTGGAGAAAAGTGATCTGGCTTTGTTTCTTCCTCAGCACGAAGAATACCTCAAATAAAGCAGAGCAAGCTGAAGTGATCACGCACAAAAGACAGTTTAAAAAGCCGCAATGATTTTAAAGCTGAAGAAGCCCTTACTGTGTCAAGGAGTTCAATGAATTTTGAAAAATAAAACAACCAAGCCACTCGAACCATCTGGGGGAAGGAAGAGAAGAGAAGTGCTGTTAGGTCAAATGTCTAACTCTAGAGAGTCATCTTCATTTCACAGGCCTGAGCCTAAAGGTGTGTTTTTAATGACACGACAGAGAGTGAGAGCTCCTCTGCTCTGAGGCAAATGACGAACAATTCACAGGCTTACCCGAAGAGACCGTGGGGTATTTGAGGTGTCGATAAGGTCACATCTCCACGTGTAGGTGGTGGCCCATCCAGACATCATGAACTAGGTGTCAAAAACACATCAGCAACTGTTGTTAATATTGCACAAGCACTCTGGTTCATGAAGAAAGAGGGGTCAGCGAATAACTGGATACTACCTCATACACTATGTAGGCGTTTAGTAAAACCATGCTGAGGTTGTAGACGATCATGGCTGTGTTGAGACGGAAGGGCTTGCGGTTTGCCATCAGGCGAGGTCCGACGTACAGTGCAAAGAAGACATAGGCCAACAGGATGGAGGTCATCTGTAGGGGGCCCTGCATCAGCGGGTAGTCTTTGACTCTGGCATCTGGTGGAGAACAAAAACACACACTCCTCACTGTCTCAGCTTGTTGGTAATGGACACACATACACACACACAGATATCTGGCAGGGTTGAAGGTTAATGCAGTTTATACCCACTTTTGGGCAGATTCATGCTGTAGGTTGAGCAAAACAACAGCAAAATCTTACACAGCATTCAGCAGCTATTTATTCATAATTTAAGAAAGCAGATGTGTAAATCTACAACAAGGACAAAGACACTTACCAGTTTTGGACTGAAGAGAACTGTAGACTCTTAATAGGTTTGATACGGCTTCTCGCAGCATGGTGACTGCTTGCTTCCTGTCCGATTAAACCACTGAAAAAAAAATAGAAAAAGACAAAAAGTCCAGGAGATGAAGCCGAGCTGAAAGAGAGGTTGGTCGGGCAGGTGAGCTACAAAGCGACCTGCTTCCCCACTGACTGAACAAACAGGAGACAGCTGCACGGGCTCATCAAACACCCCTGAGCGCCCCTGTGTACAACCTTTAATAAAGCGGACAGAGAAATCTGCACTCAGGGCTCCCTTCACTGCCTGACTCAAAAGCTTCATTCAGAAAGAGCTTTCATTTATTATTTAGTGAGCCGCAAGAAAACAATGCTTCAAAATAAATATCTGAATGTTTTACAAAGGGTTGTGAAACATCTGAGTTCTGCTGTCAGTCTAAATACAATGAAATATTCTCTAGCTGACTAACAGAGCAAGTCAAACAGGTGAGGCAAAGAACTTGGCCCTTGCAGCCAGCCTAGCCTGAGCTACCATGATATGAGTTCATCAGCGATTTCCAGGGAGTAAAACTGCAGAACAGACAAAAGAACATTTTTTTTTTTTAATCGAGAGAAATCTTAGCGTACCACGACATGAGAAAAGTCCCCAGTCAGTAAACATTATCACAAGAGCAGCCCAAATCCTACATGATCTCTGAAAGGGCTAAAATACTTGCTGCTAAGTGACTCACCCGCTGAGCGCAAGTCCTCAGCACTCGCTCCTGTTTGTGAGGAAGGCGGCTGCACAGCCGGGGCAGGCAGCAGTCAATCCAGAGGATCCAACAGACCAGCAGCACCAGTGACACTGATCAGGTGAAAACCAGATTCATTCAAAGCTGTTCCGTGGGTTTGTCCAGCTGTCCTCAAATGTCTATGATTTTTACTGCAATTCCAACAAGAGCTGAAAGCCTCACTAACAAATGAGAGGGAGGTGAGGAAAAGTTAGAGGCCAGCTGTGTGGTAAGTACAGGACTGGTATCATTCAACTCAATTTAAACCCCAAGGCACTACTACAGACCTTGCTAGTTTCAGGACCACACCCTGTTTCAATGCTTGGCTCCACCTTCCTATCCTCACTTAGCCTGTTTGTGATTGGACTGTCTCATCAATAGTGGTTAGGCCATATGGTCAGAGAGTTCAAGGCCCTTGTTAAAGAAAGCAACACCCAGGGGTGACTGGCTCCACTGCAGGCTATGAAAACCAATTATTAAGCATGAGGATGATTTTTTTATGTGAGAGACTAAACCAATATGAGACTGTTATTTAGTAAAAATGTACAATTAGATTCAAAGTAAAGATGCTCGTTGTGCCGGTGAGCAAAGATGTGATCATTTTGCTTTTTTCAGTTTCTGAAACATGAATTAGGCTAAAGGTGAAATCAGATATCATACATTCACAAACTTATCGTCACATTTTGCCTTGCCCATCCCATTCCTAGGTTGACAGGGGCTGGGTTCCAGGCCAACCCTTGCAACTGTGACGAGCCCTCCTGTGCCTCTGGTTTTACCTGTTTCCCCAGCACCAGCGATGCTGGGTGTGAAGTCTGGATGAACCTCGAGATGTACGCCTCCACACGCACATTATGCTGAAAGGTCGGCTGGAATGAAAGGAATCTTTGCACGAGAGACAGGAGAAGGCAGAAATCCCCACTGCCTGTTTACATATTCTTTAACAGTTTAGCACATGGTGGCTCTTTGGTGAAGTGCAGGCATGAAAAGAATAAGTATTAAATCGTTCAAGGCTGTGATTCATGCACAAAAGTCTAAAGCATGATGAATTTTCACTGAGAGCTAAAGGAAGGAAGAAGTGACGAGATCAATGCAGGGCGACATGCAAAGTTAAATATGAGTTAAATACAATCCTTGCATGAAACAGTTTGTCACAAATCTGAAGAAAAAGAAAACAGCAGCTGCTTTTGGTGCTTGTGGTTCATGCAATTAAGACTTTCCTGCACCTTCTTGGTGGTGCATGTTTCAGAGGAGGCCTAAACCAGTGACCAGTGGCTACAGTACAAAACCATTGGCCACTTGAAGGCGTGGCGCTCAGTCTCCAAAGGTCACCAAAGACCTTAATGGAGGAGAAACTGAGCTCATTAACATATTCAACAGTTAAGTTTCACTCATTGATCTCTAAAGGGGGGGGGCATCCATCAAATGCAGCCAAGATAGGAACAGTTAGCTCATCCATAGATAGATGCAAAATGATGAAGCCTCGACAAGTGTGCAGAAAGGAGCAAAAGCTCGATTTAGTCAACGTTTTGCCCACTGACATGTTTTTAACCCAGACTGTGAGAGTTGGTGTCACTGTCACCACACAGTCAGCTGTTTTTCATAGGTGCCATAGTCCCACACAGCACAACACACTCCCTGTTCTTCTTGGTCTTGTGACAGCTCAGCATTGACTTCAGTCTAGGTTTTGCCCAGTAGCATAATTTCTCAGATAACTAACAAACAGCTAAACAACACGATGTTGTCCGTGGACCATAGCTCTCTGCGTGACAGCATGAACAGAGGATAGACAGCAGCCTCGAGACACACCGGTTGTCCTCAATTATCCAATCGCGAAGAATTAGACAGGACGGATACCTCTGGATGTGAGAGGCAGAGCTCGGCTGCTGAAAATGAATAAATGGACTTAATGAGTACGAATGTGGAACATTGACAACTGACAAACACAAGAGTCACCAGAGCTCATAAATTCACTTATTGCTCTCTTACTGACACTCTCACAGACATTTTTGGAATCTGGGACTCTTTCATGCTTTGCTGAAATGAGACAGAACAAGATTCCATGTGTGGTTAGCGATGGTTTTCATCACGGAAGTGTTGTGTTTCAGAATTTTGAATTGTGTTTAATTTGCAACCTAGCTATGTTTCATCCATTTCTTGACAAACCAAACATGTTGAGCTGTATTCACAAATGGAAGTTCAGGTTTCTCATTTGGACGAACGAATACTGACTCAAAGGAGGGGCGAGGTTTTCTTTTACAGCCACACTTTCCTTTAGAAATTCTCCCACTGACATGCTAATTACTGAAACACCAACATCCCCAAGACGACAAAGAAACGACTGTTTTGAGTTTTGTTTACACACATGAAATCCATTCTGGACTTAAAAAGCAGGGTGTAATGATGTCTATGTATGTATGTATGTATGTATTATTATTTTCAGTATAAGCCACAGTGATTCACCTGACTTTGTGTAAGTAGGCAAACTGAAGTAAATTGACAATAATAACAGTAAAAAAAAAAGAGATTAATAATAATCAACATTAACTTGTTTCTCTGTTTTTGATAATGCAAAGGATGTTGTGTTGAATTCATATACTGTTATGGGGCTGAATCTGTAGGAGAGAAACTCTCAGCTCAGCAGAAAGTGAGTAACAGTGACACTCAGAGGCCAAACAGTGTAACAACTGCCCTATTTATAGGTGAAATAATAGGGCAATGTAATTATTATCAAAAGTAAAATCATTTTATCCAATAAACATAGTCAGTTTGGGACTTCTTGTTGTATTTGGATAAAAGCTTGAAAGGCTGCTGTGAAAAAATGTACACACATATCAGAATCAGGTTTTGCTCATCACATTAATATGGTTAGTAACAAACACACTGGTGAGACAGAGGGAAAGCGCCTGGGATGAGTCCTTCAACAGGTGCATTATTTCTAACCTGTTTCCTGTCAATACAATTGTGTTGGTCTGTGACATTTCTGTTCTAACTTTATTAGGGAATGTCCAGCACAAGAACACGATGTGACAGAAACAAAGCTCTTAAGAAAGCTCTTAAAACTAGTTTGACATTCAGAGTCTCATGGCATTTTTGCAAAGTCCAATACAAAATTTGTCTGAGAAACAGGCACATGACCCTGGATGCCCAGTAGTCGAACACCATGAATAAATTCTCAATTTATTGCCAGCACTGTCCTAGTTAATGTAAAATATAAAAATGCATGCTTAGAGCTCTGAGGATGTCTGAGCAGTGACCTTAATCCTTTATGGGTCTCCAGTGTCCATATATGAACAACATCTGGGTCTGTCTCACAGTTTTTCTTCATGTCTTTGATGCATTTTTAGAAACAGAAAGCCAGACTTTGGGAATAAGTGATGTAATCATGACCATGGCTCTGCTGTTGTGCTGTCACCTCGCCACGCATTCCACCCTCCTCATTGGCTCAGAGGCCCAGCAGCTCAAACAGGGTGGAAAGCCCAGACTGCACTCTGCTTACTGCCACCACCAGGGTCAAGGTTACACATAAATTCTTCTCTTCCAAACAGTACTGCTGGAACTTCTCTTCCATGGGTTCTCAGGGTAATGAATATCCAAGGTTTTTGTTTTTTAAAATCGATTTTTGACATGAAAACGTACAAATGACAACATGAGGGATGAGGGTGTATGAAGTTCTGTATTTGGTATGCAGAGCCTTTTGTCTCAAAACAGCTGCACATGTGAAAATAATATCATGACTTATTCAGTATGTACAGTACAGTATGTTATCTCTAATCCCACTCTGCGCTGCCAAGTGCCTGGAAGCTTTACTGCAGATTACATACAGTAGGCCTCCAATATATACATACTCCATTCACAGAGAAAAAAAATTCTGCCAGACTTCATTCAACAATAGGCCAATTTTAAGTTCTCTACTATAACACTATTGTTGATTCTTAAGCAATTAATGTAAACAGTTTGTTAAATTAGCACCATATAACACTCATGAATGAGAAATATCATTTATGACCACATAATCATTAGAATAATACGGATTAAATGCTACTGTCTATGCTTGTGAAAAGTTCAAAAATATGGCACATTGTTTTTTTAGCTAGTATTTCAGCTGGTGATCAAGTGCCCACATGTTTTTTTTTCTTTTTTTTTTTTAAAGCAAACACAGCAAAACCACCTCTGTTGTGCCCTCTGTACAGTGGCCCAATGTGCAAGTATGTGATAAAGTGCCCTCTGCTGCCCTTCCAGCGGAGAACGTGATATGATGCAGTGCCATATAGGCCCATTTGAGAAAATTAGCTGGCCTCTTCATATTACAGAGGTGTAGTATACTTTAGATCTGAGTTACATAATAAAAATATTTTAATCTTAACCAGGGTTTGAAACTGTTTCACCACAAATGCGTCACAACTGTCTGTGCATCAGTGCCTTCTTCATTTCTTTGGCCCCTCAGACAACCTGAGTCCTCCACTGCTGATAACACCCTCCCTCCTCACACTTGTTGTCTTTGTGTAAAGTAAGATCTGTGCAGGTCCGCTGGATGTACCTGTATTGTGTTTTCACATCATAAAAAGTGTAACAATACAATGACGAAACAGCTAAGCTGCTTAATGCAAAGAACAACATGCGGCCCAGTAAACTCAGTGCAGAGTAGGACACCTATATTTATCTGCTCTGAATGGGATTAAAAGTGTGACACTTTTGGCCTCAGCCAGGAACACTTACGTAAACACTGGCAGACAGGAGATCAGCGGACACAGTGACACAGCTGCACACCTGTGCTGGAAAACCCCATTTCAATCACTCACACGTGAAGTATGAAATGTTTGTTAAAGTCAAGCTTTTGCGCACAGTAGTGTACACAGAGTGTTTGTTGGAATATTTAAAGGGTGAGTTTATTTCTCTTCAAAGTATCACGTAGGGCTAATCCGGCCAGATTTGTGAATGAACATAGAGATGCAGTTGATTTCTCTTCCTCTGTGCGCCGCAGTAATCTTTGTCTCCGTCAGTAGCTGCGCGGCGGGCGTCACACTCCTCCTCCGGGATCTTCCTTGCAGTAAAACCAACGCATCCATTGAGCGCCAATGGGAAGGTGGAACAACAGGTAGGCGTCCTCCAACTGCGTCCCTCGACTCAGTCGGTGCCTTTCGGGGTAGCAAGTGGACCGACCAGACCGGGAGCTCTGTTGGACATGAGGCTAGAGATAGATCTGCGCCCGGCGGTGCCTTAATGGTCTGAGACGGTTTCTTTTGAGAGCAGAGGTGCTGTTTTCCTGCGACTTTCGGGCTCTTTCGGCTGCTAAACACTCCGGACACGCACTGAAAGGCTTTCTGATTAATTAACTGGAGGAGACATCAATGTGGACGCAACCGTGAAGGTGAGCGTCGCTTCTTCTTTGCGCGCACCAGCGGAAATGATCAATAAATCTGAATTCTAGGACATATTTTAAACATTATTCTGACGATTCATGCATTTTAAAATCAAGATGTTGCTGCCCCAGCACCAAAAATATTGCCCTTGTCATCTTGTGGTATCAGCTTGGTGTTGCATAATCTAAGAAGTGTAGCAATATCTTGACTATCCCGCCATGTGACTCACAACGATAACGCCTCCATCATGTCCTTATGTAAGTTTCTGGTGACTTTTACATTTTGGGTGTCTGTATATACCCACAGTTCCTCAAAAAGTATGAGGCAACAGCAGGAATGTTGACAATTGAGTCACTTGAAGCGGCTTTCTTGTGCTGATTAAAGGCGTCTTTGTCTCCCTGTCTTGACAGAAACATTTCTAGCGCAATTCATACCTTTAAAGCTCAGCAATGATATCAAACTGCCTCTAAATAAGGGCTTCCTTTCCCCACAGCTGCCATATTGTCTTCACTGTTAAAGTCTGTTCCTCTGGGATAAAGAGAGGACAGACTGAGACACAGCTGATCCGAGGAGGTCAGGCGCTCTCTGACCCAGATCCCCTGCAGGAGGACATGGAGGTCCTGCGGCGGTCCTCCGTGTTTGCTGCAGAGGTCCTGGATGTGTTTGACCGGTCGTTGACCGAGAAGGAGCTGGTGTCCCAGTCTAAAGCCTTGTGCAGAGACTACATACTGTCCAGGCTCAACCAGAATGGACTGGGATGGTCCAAATCTGAACTCAACCTGTCTCCCTCAAACGCAGCGCTCGCTGAGGTGTCTTTAGTGCTCCTCTGTCTTGGTAAGAGAAACCTGCACAAACATTTGTTGAATAAGGGGCCAAATGACACCTTATGGCAACATGTGTGCACATTCAGTGTCGTCATTATTCCCTTGTGTGCTCTGAGCCCCATGTGTTCAGGAGAGGAGAGCTCAACTAAGCTGAAGTGGATTTTTTCTTCAATTTGTTCCTGTTTGTCATTTAACGCTGTCGTTTCTGACAGTTCCCACAGGTGCACCGTGAAGCCTTCACGAAGGCATTATCATTTCAGTCTTAATATTAACCATGAATGCTTAAACATAGTTTAACCTGAATTCCTTTAACAGTGTAAGGCTCAGAGAGTGCAAGCACCAGCAAAGGCTGCACAGTCCTCACCGTTATTATTTATACCTTGTATAGACAGTAGAGAGATGACAGGATATGAGGGAGAGAGATGCAACAAGGGTCTCTGTTGTAGGACATCGTGGTTGCCTTGGTATTAACCCACAACTTTATTTTTAATACAAAGATGAAGATGTGCAGATGTTTTAATCTGCTTTGTGTTTTTCTTGTGGGTCCGGCTCTCAGAAGACACTGAGAGATGGACAGCGATGGAAGATATGAGTCAGATGTTTGTAAATGCAGTAGTTCATGAGAATTTTTTTTTTTTCATATCGTCACCATCTCATAATGTTAGGAAATCTTAAAAAAAAAAAAAAAAATCCTGGATCCTCAGCTGGGTCTACATCTCTGCCAAAAACTAATCACAGCTTAACTTTCCATCAGATTCCACTGAAATAGGCTACACATGCATTTGAGATCTCCTACTAGAAATGAAGTGATGGAAATGAAAACACAGCCTCCCTCATGGGGGTAATAACTGGTGCAACATTTCAAGAATTCACAAAGTGTGAATCTCTGGACACAAACAAAACTCTACAGTCTGACACACACTGATCGATTGAACAGTAAATTCTCGTACTGTGAGTTAAGCTGGAAATCCGCTGAGAGCTGATTGGTGTGACCGTGATATGATCGCTGTTCTGAGGTGTAAAAAGCAGAGTTTCTGTGTTCTAATCTACTTTTAGATAATAGTAGGCTGAGAACGGAGATGACTCAACAGAGCTGGAGGAGATAAGTGATACCTATAAGAAACTAGACTGAATAACTCCTCAGCCTTTAGTCTGAAAATGATTTCCTCATACGACACTGCAGACTGTATATTTCAAGCTATGATGAGCTGGCTCACTGAAGACAGCAGCTTAAGTGCCCAGCGTGCCAGACGGACATGATTTACTTTAACATCCTGACGTCTCTCCAACAGAGGAACAGAATAAATAGTTTGACTGGGCTGAATGTTTGAGTTATATGATAGTTTATACAACCCAGAGTGCTTAAAGTTCCTCTCCTGGCACCGATTTAAACTCATGTCTCTTCCTCAAAATTACAGATTTCGTTTTTTCCATGAAAGTCCTGTCATGCCTTATAATGGCTTAGATGTAACTCTGCACCTTTGCCTTCATTTCGTACGCACGGCTCTAAATTGCCTTTGACTTGACTACGTTATCATGATATGGAAAGTCTCACCTGCGCTGGTGGGATTGGTTCGTCATTGATCCACTGCACTTGGTGTTGACTGCTTATTTGGCCCCTCATATATCCCATAGCTTATCAAAAAGCATCCCATGGACGCATTAACCAGGTTAAAACATTCTCTTCATGGGAGTGAGTTTCTAAACTGACTGCTTTAAACTGAATCTGTTTTTGGTTTCTGCCTCTTTCATTCAGATTAACGTCCATCTTCCTCACAGACTTTTGATGCTTCTCTCTCTCTTTTTTTGGTCTCTTCTCTTCCTCTGTTACCTAGGCGACGAGCTGGAGTGTATACAGCCCAGCTTGTACAGGAACGTGGCGCGGCAGCTCAACATTTCTGTTGCCATGGAGACGATGGTCTCAGATGCCTTTATCGGTGTTTCAACAGAGATCTTCTCAACAGGTACGCAGCTGTTATTGTTGCTTCTGCTGATGATGATGATGCTGATGATGATGTAGCACGCTGTCCACGGTGGGCACTCAACATGTCGTCTTCAGCCAAAGGAGATGTGCCAGCGCAGGAAGTGATTTACACTTCCTCAGTGTCTCAGACTGCTGATGGAGGCAGTTACTGTGACTAAATAGGTGTGCCTCTGCACTTTCCATCCGGCTCTTTTGGCTGAGAGGTGCTTTCAGGGAGATTGAGTGAGTGTGAATCATACGTAGGTGGAGTGAGACTTCATCTAAAACACTTAATTGCTCTTACAGCTATCCAGAGTCACTAAGTTTAGACACGCTGGTGTTTCCTAAACAAATAGCACTCATTAGTTTACAGTATACTTAGAGGGTGTGGTGTGTTTTCTACAGCTCAAATATCTCCCTTGATTTCCAATTTGATAAATCCGAACATAACTGTGGACTACTCTCTTCAGCTCAGGCTGCCTGATCTGTCTTCTGCCCACTCTTGGTCATGAATCAGGTCTCAGTGTCCTCTTGTAGGTTTCGTGTACCTGGACTTCATCTTCGTCATAGCCCGTCGTGGTCCTGTGTTGTGTTCTAAAACTGTTGGCGTGCACTGAGAATGAAATATCTTGGAGCCAGTCATCATCAACCTGACGTTGATGATTGACAGGCTTTTCCTCCAGCGCCACCATGAGGTCGACATTTGTGGTTTTTGAGCGAAACGTCTCTTCACCTGGATGGATTGAACTGGATGAAATGTGGAGCAGTCATGAATTGTAATCACGTCAGTGATGCTGTAGGTTTTCATCTAGCGCCTTCATCACATCGTGCAGTCTTTTGCAACATTGTACTTTGTGTACTTTGAGTGCTCATCAGCGAACATTATCATGCCAAGATGGTGGACGTGGTTAACACCACGCCTGCAAAACATCAGCATGTTTTCTCTTTTAAACGTTGTCATATTAGCATCGTGAGCATGTTATCATGCTGATGTTAGCATTTAGCTGTGCTTAAGTACAGCCGCACAGAGCTGCTGGCGTGGCTGCAGGACACAGTTTTGTTTTGATGGATGATAAAAGATAAACTTACCCAATGTGCTGCAGTCTATGAAGGATGAAGGAAAGTGAGGCTATATTAAGATGTGTGTGTTTATGGCTTGCTGTAATTTCCAGTGGTATTCTGATATCAGGCATGATACGCTGAGCTGGAACAGGACGACCAGTAAAGTGCACCCCCTTAGAATAAGCCATCTTAGTTCCTGTTCTTGTGTTGTTTAAATCTGATGTGAGTGTGCTGTGAATGAATGACAGAGCAGAATAAACAGGCTGTACTGTTAATGGTTTCTGGTATCCAAGTTAAAAAAAAAAAAAGTGTCCCTATGTCTTCTGTTGAGCCTTTTGGGTAGATGCGATGGTCCGACCGCAGTGTGATGCACATCTCAAAACTGGCACCTTTCCAGGAAAGATCAAGAACAGGCTCACTTAATATAATTTTCATGCTTATGTTCTGGCAAATCTTGTGCTTGTTTTGACGTCACTGGCGTGCAATTTTTGGAAGCGGCGTGGGATTCCTCCTGAAGAATAACAAATGAGTGAACCCAGGCTGCCCTAGCCTTCTGGGATGGGTTGAAACCTGGATATAAATAGAACAGTGCATCTAGGTTTGTTTTTCCTGCTGTCCGGAATTTGTTTTATAACTACCGACTGAAGCTTTTTGTCACTCCTTATTATGACTGCAAGGGCTTAACATGGATCTAGGGACCAAAGAAATGATCTGTCCAGTGACTCTACGTGTCATAACCACATACTTTTTTGGAAGCGGTTTCACATCCATCTGTAGCGTGGTCTCCCTCGGTACGACCAGCATGCCTTGTCTCCTCGATCTATCTTTGACTGCCTCCCACTTCTGTTCTTTCTCTTTCCACCCTCCTCTCCTCCAGCATTATCCTTGACAATCTTGTCTCTATTCTTGGCCTGCTTCTCAGTTGGGAGTGAGACATGACGTACTCTGACAGCTTCCGTGGACGGTTATCTCATTTAAGCTTGCCAAGAGCTCTATCCCCTTATAGCCGCAGTCAGACGCTGTAGGTCAGCTCTGAGAAACAGTCATGACAACACAAGCCGGCCTTAGGAGGCTAATGCCATTAGGCCCAGCACCCCATCACTGACAGTCATTATAACAATCCCTGCTGCCCTGGAAACTCTACCTAGAAATGACCGGATGCCCTCAATTACCTGACTGGATTGTTTAGGTAGATGACGAAGAATTGGCCTTTTGCAGCTTTGTGACTCTTGATTGCTTCTTCGTGGTGAATGCAGAATCATTTCCTGAACCTGCTGACCCCCCCCCCGCAGTAGAAACTGCATCAGTGTTCACCCACCTCTCCGCAAAGGCAGCACAGTTTCACCCTCTTTAATTCACAGCTGCTGCGGTAAGACACGCTATCAGCTACATTAACACAAATGCACTGGTTTGTTGACTTTAAGCTGGTATTTAGAGTTTATTTCAGTACAAGGTCCACCGACTGGCCCATATGCTTCGTGTCAGGTCACAGAATGTGTAACAGGCTTCGCGTAAAGAGAAACGATGGAGGAGATGAGTGTTAAGTCTTGAGAACGTAAAAGGAGAGTTTATGCAGGGATAAATATGGCAGTTTATTGATTCCGGTTAGGAAATTTGGCCGACGTGGAGGCTTAAAGATCAAATGTCCTGAATAAAAAGTGTGATTTTTGTTTTTTCGTCTCACTTATCAAACCACTGCTCTGTGACTGCAAGAAATAAATCAATATCAGCTTGAATAGCTGAAGCTTAAAGGTCCCCTCCAGACAGGTTTTAAAGCCTAGAAAAATACTCCGCTGTGACTAATAATTTGTGTCTCATTACCACCTTAAATGAATCATAACCCAGTGATGTCTGTTTCTCTGGCTGTAGGTATAACATGGGGTAAGGTGGTCTCCATGTATGCAGTAGCTGGAGCCCTGGCAGTGGACTGCGTCAGACAAGGCCACCCCAGCACCATTCACATCCTGGTGGACAGTCTAGGCCAGTTCGTCCGCAAGTTTCTGGTGCAGTGGTTGAAGAGACGGGGAGGATGGGTAAGTGACCGCTGCTGGAGCCGATGTGCCGAAACTCACGGTGTGTTAGCAGCATTGTGAGGAAATGGGACAATAACATAAGAAATAATGTTTCTCACGTCTTTTCTTTCTCTGATTCCTACATCATGCTGCTATGTGATTAGTGTTGGTGAGACATCATGGGGAAACATGACATTTAAACAAACTAATGTTTTAGAGTGAAGCTAGATGACAGATCTTCCTTGTTATCTTGTTTATGGATCAGAGCTCAGTTTGCTTTCATAAGCGCTGATAGAGATTGAGTAGTTACATAAAATCTGATAAACGCTCTTCCTAATGTGTACACTGCAGCTCCCTGTTGGCTGATCTGATGCAAAGATTTGCAGTGGGTAATACTTATTTCCTGCCCCCCCCAGTTAAGAAACTGACTAAAATAAGAGGTTTTATCTGTCGGACATACTTGAAATGTGTTTGCTCAAAGCAAATTCAGAAAATAAAATTTGTTTTATCGAGGCTGAGCTCCCAACTGAAACTCTTTGTTAGAGAATTGCACCTGCTTCCTCTCATGATATTTGTATTTGGCTAAAAATAAGTTAGTAAAATATCAATTTCAATTTCCTTCTTTCAGGCGGAGATCACGAAATGTGTGGTGAAGAAGGATCTCACCCCTGAACACCACTGGCTGTCCTCCACCATTGAGTCCTTGAAGTACTTCCTCACTACAATGTACGTCTACATCATGAAGGAACCGTGAACAGCTGAGACGTCATCATCATCATCATCATCATCATCATTGTTGCATATACGGGATTGAAATCTCAGACTTGTCAATAAACGATGGGAGTGGAGATGGCCGCTGTGCCTGATGGGGACTGAGCCTGCCAGCAGATCAGTCTGTCGCCGCGTGGCATCAACAAATGTTTCATCAGCATCATGTCTGCGTTATCTCGGTGTCAGATGAGTCTGTGAGTGATTACCCTTCATCCAAAGAGTAGTCACGATGATATTTAAGAGCTTAAATGGAACGAGTTTGTGTCACTCCACCTCTTCTCCGTCTTCTCGCACTGCTCACGTCAGTGCAGTGAACCAGGCTTCTCCAGTGCTGTAACTGTAATGTATGATGGTGTTCAGTTTGAATGTGAGCAACAGGCGGCTGTTTGCACTCCTCGGATAAAGTTTGATGCTTTCCTGTGATGTCTGTCTCAGAAAATATGCCTGAAGGAGCGACAAAGGCGAAAGCCACGTTTGAATTGCTGCTCAGCAGGCCGGGTTTAGTCAGAGTGATACCAGGCGGCATCAACTGCTTGCACTTCTTGGGTTGCATTTACACTATTGTTCTTTTCCAAAGCACAAAGTGTCTCTTTCCAAATATGATCCAAAACTTTGTAACCTATTAAACTTTCTGCTGCAACTTTAGACATCGCTGATTATGAAATGTTGGGTCTCGTTTTGCCCATTTTTGGCCAAAGACCTTAAGGACAGAGGAATGGTACATACTGCATCCACATATTTTGGTGGTGCTGATTCCCCTTTTTAAACTGTAAATAGTTTATTTATGATTTTATTTTTTTATTTTCACTGAGACTTTAACAATTGACGCCACAGCAGTACAAAGGCCGGCGCTATGACGGCTCTTCAGGATGATTGTGTGGTATGCTTGATGGCTTCACAGTGTTCACAGTGTTAATTTATAAATGTCAGTCTGAGCGTTTTTTTAAAAATACATAATAAACTTAAAATCTTCACCCTTGTACTTATTATGCTGATGAATTTATGATCCTGCTACATTAAACCCATAATGACAGAACAACAAGCTTAGAAAACAAATAGCTGAAATAACTAATTTCTATTTTTATGAGTGTACCTGAACGTGACTGAAAAGCATGAAGGAAACTTTTGATCTCAAAGGTTTGACAATCACAATAACAACCAGTGTAAGAACAACTCTCTTTACTTCATGCTCTTGATCGAATAATGCAATTAAAGATAAGAGGACAGCATACTTAACATTAATACAGCTACAAGATTAAATATTTGAACAATAAATACTGAGATAATTTGGATTGAAGGTTCCTTGTGGAGTTTTTGAAGCACTATAAGATGTTTTTCAATGAATGGCTCCCAAGTGATGTGGTACACGATGGTTTCACACCATTCCACCGATCTACGTAGGGTGGTAATGTGCCTGCGAAGGCAGGAGATAACAAGACTGCAAGCTAGTAAACATGGATGTAAACAAAGCACGATTTAAAATACTTTGCAAAGAGGACGAATATGCACTTGAAGACAGACATAATGCGTTGTGGTGAGTAAGACTGAATGTAAACATAACTTTGTTTACATGAGAACTCTACAGGGTCCCTTTAATTCTCTTAAGTATTATTATTATTTTTAATTCTTTTAATTTGACAGTAACATTAACTCTTAGTACATCTGTCTGTTTATATCATCTGACTCAACAGTGATTATTGATCAAGCCTTTTTTTTTTTTTTTTAGCAGCATTCATCTCTCCAGACCAAAGCATTTCTATGTACAATAAGTCTGCAAGTCTGTTGGGTCAAGATGACCGACGGTAGATGATGTGCAAGTGCTGCATCAGTGCCTGGTTGTCTGTTGCCATGGAAACTGTCTGCTCCAGCCTCCCATCTGGTCGCAGCTGAAACACTCTAGAAATCTGAAAGATGGAAAAGAGCAGGCAAGGTCAATGGTACAAAAACAGCAAGGGAAACAGTAGCAAAGTAATTAACACTCAATCACTGTTGAGGATGAGAGCATGACATGCCAACAGAGAATCAGCTCTACCTGCTGTACATGCGGCTCCCTGGCAAAAGATATTCTAGCCAGCGCCTGGCTCTGCAGGTTCAGCTGCTGTGCTGTCAGCTCTCCCTCCTCAATCTCCACCAGACCTGCACGAAAAGACACAGTGGACGTGAAGTGTGCGTGTGTGCCATTATTAAATTTATACTGGTAAACAAACTAAAGATATTTTTTTGAAGCAAGAAGGTCTTAAAATGTACATTTCAACTTGTTTTATAAGAGAAAGACAAGCAAAACAGCAAAAGAGGTATGTGTAGTTGCCAAATATTCATGTTTCTACATCAAATTTCTCTGTGATACGCTTGCACGATGTCATATCTAATAAGATCAATGCACAATGCATTGTGAAAAACATTTGATATATTCACATTAAGAACTGATTCCCTCCTTAAATCCTTTGCATACCCAGCCCTGCACATGCGGAATGACCCTTTCAACATATTCAAGAAATACAAGTGTGAGCCTGGTGACAAAAAACAAAACTACCTCCAGCGACATGAAGGTAACTACCTGAGTTCTGTGCGATGATGAATGCCACTCTGTTGGTTCCCGGCTGCATTCGAATGAAGCCACACTCCCTGTGCAGAGGCTTCTTAGTCTCTGCATGGAAGGCGCTGAACCTGTTAAACACCATAACAGCGAGGAATCAGCTGAAGAATGTCCACAGGGTCTCTAAACAACAGGAATCAGGACCAGTTTTTACTTAAGTACTGACACAAACACACACTAGTTTACCATTTTTGGGCTCAGGTTGAATATAAAATACTAGACACTGGCAGTGTTTCCTTCACTACAACTGAGCATCATTCACTAAAATCTTTTGACTGGCGAGCTGTTCTCGCTGGTATTTTTCTGCTTGCACTATTTCCACTGTGTCGATTTATCATAGAGTTGAATTAAAACCTCTTTTACGAGCAAATTCAGTGTTAATTTAATCTGTAGAGTCTGATTGCTCATGGAATAACCTACATAAAGTTGATGACGGGTTGTCCCACATGGCTGAAGGTCAGTGTCTCTGTGTAGCGGAAAGGTTTTATGGTCGGAAAACAGCCCTCCCCAGGTTCATCTGACTCCCAGGTACCCAGAAGCCAGTCTAGAGGGAGGAGGACTGGGTTCAACTCCACTGATGGTAGAACACACAAACAGTTTATGCTGCATTATCATGAATCTTGCAAATGTAATCCATATGCATACACAAATACCCTAATATTACTTTACATAAAAAAGGAAAAACAAACCTAACCAAACAAACCAAAAGTACATACAAAGCACATAGCCATACAAAAAAAATGACTGCTTCTACCAAGGTAACAAATCAAATGACACAAAAAACATGTTAAGACACATCTTTCAACTTTCTCCCACTTTTTCTTGCCCTTTCTTTTCCTTTCCTTTTTATTCAAATGTATATATTTATTTATTCTGAAGTGTACTGCACTTCACTATTATTATTAGTAGTAGTTGTAGTATTATTATTAATATTACTAATATTATCTAATTAAGTATCTTGCTATTACCTGAAAACCAAACAAAAAACTGAGGGTTAGTGCTTCATACATCTCACTTTGGTTATAAAAGCAGAGTGTGGAGCTACCACAGCTTCACCTCTAGGTGGCAGTAACGCTGCAGTGTGCTCGAAATTTGGAAGAAACCCGATGAAGACGATTCTGCATAGACCGCAGAGGAAGGTGCCCACTTTATATTGCATTCATGTGATTATTAGAAAACTTTTGAAACAAGATGCAGTTATCACAGCATAATTTCTGAATCCGATCACAAAAGTACGACTCATATCATACAAACAGCTGAATATGTCCGGTGGTGGCTGCGAGTTGTTTATTATCACACAAGCTAATGTTTGCTAACTTACTGGTGTTGTCTCGGCTGTCGGTGGCTAGCCAAATCAAATATAAATTAGTTGTACCATATTTCTTCGAAAAACTCAGTCAACACTAGACTTGAGTTGGATGTAAAAAGGGATATGGACATACTTGAGGACACATTTTACGGTTACACTTTGATGATATACAGCACATTATTTAGCTAAAAGCTACTAGATACTGATACGTGACGTTAGCTAACCTAGGAATCCAGAGTTGGTCGTTAGCTTCTGAGCGTGACATTGTAACGTTAGCGAGCTAGCTCCTACAGATGACATTGGTTCATTAATTTTTCTCGTTAATGTAAAATTAACAATCGTCTTACCTGTATTATTTACTGGACACGTCATTATTAAATGGAGCTTCAGTCAAACGAGTATAAATGCATAAATTCGGACGAAAGCACAAGATTAAATATCACTAAATTAATCGTTGAACTGCGACAGTGTTGATCCAGTATGACAGTCAGTGCAGGGAATCATGGGAAATGTAGTTTGGACAGTTTGGCATTACAGCTATTAAAAAAAAAAAACCTTGAATAAATGTGAGGGATGCTAACGTTTATATAATTTTGCAACAGTTTCTAAAACAATTACCATGCACAGAGACAGAACAAGTGTTTGACAAAATAAAGTACACTTTATTGACATCTTTCACTGCAGTTAGCATGGACCATGCGACAGTACTTGCTCCTTCATTTGAAAACTCACCTACTTACACAAGAGAGGCACGTGGCCAGTGTTTTCTAAAATCTCTGCAGTCAAAAGCACAGTCCTGAAATTTATGCACTGGTCTCTTAAGCCTTGCTCTTTTTGCAGTTCTTGAGAGCATCTGCCAAGGCATGCAGTGCCATGTCAGCATTAGCCTTCTCACAGTTGTATCCCATCAATCCGATCCTCATCACCTAATGAAAAGAGAAGTACAGTACATCAGAGCCTGCAGTGACTCAGCAGCATGATTCAGAGAGCTGTAAAGACACCAAACTGATGACTTGTTTTAACTGTTGAAATTGGTTTGGTCTGGAAGTCTGGTTTATTTAATGTTCTAGTGGGACTGAAGGTGGCTGTTATTTCTCATAGAACATTATTATATCCAGGACTGTTCCCTTTGTGTTTATAAGTGTTTATTTTAGGGAAAATTAAAACACCACCCTCTGCTGCTGGCATGCTGAGATTCCTGGTCACATCTAGAACAGCTATCACACAGGTCAGCTGATGACCACGACCGACGACACTAAAAGCATACATTTGTCCACTGTCCAGGGATGAGATACCAGCAGCATCTTACCATGCCGATGGAAGGGCCCAGGCCTCCAGTCATCTCCATCTGGTGGTGTTTCATCATGTAGGCCAGCAACTCCCGCCAGTCGTAGCCATCAGGGATGGCAATGGTGGTGACGGAGGGAAGCCTCAAGTCCTGCAGGACATGTCATAAAATGTCTGTGGTCATAACGGGGCAACACCTATGAGGAATGCTGGTCAGTTGTAGAGCTACATAAACAGACTTGTGTCTAAGAGATATGATATGCAGGCCTACAGAGAGTGATACTGATTATTTGTGTGTATTATATATGTATATTCTTGTTCAGTGTTGTTTATCCTTTTTGTTTTGTGTCTTGCAGGAAAGCTCTTTGGGATCCTTCTGCACAAAACACCCAGCATGTTGTTTTGCTGTATGTCAGCCTCACCCGTTCAGGGATGAAGAGCTTGAGACCCAAGTCTTCCAATCCTCTGTACAGGTATGCTGCCACCTCCTTGTGTTTCCTCCAGGACTCCTCCAGCCCCTAGAGGGAGACAAAGATCATCAGAATGATGTGACAATCAGACAAGAACTAAGAGAGGGACTGTACAAACACAAAGCTTCTGCATTAAAACAAGCAAATTCAGAGAGCAGTGTCCTTTTTCTCCCACTATGAAATTACTGCTTCCTCCTCATTTGAGATGTAAAGGTTGACATATTGCTGGCAATAAAAGTGATTGGCTAATTACATCCAAGAAATCTAAATTAATATGAATGTGGTGGCATAAAGAGGGTGTACTGTGAATGCAAATAATTGTAAAGACAACATAAGGATAATAATTCTAGATGTTGTGAATGTTTTTCAGTCAAGTATCTACAAAACGTGGTGAAATGTCTCTTTACCCTCTCAGCAAGAATGGCCAGACTCTCTCTCAGGGCGAAGAATCCAGAGACTGGACCAGTGTGGTGGTATCTAGAACCCAGAGCACGTGTGATGGCGTGTTATCCTTAACACTTAACACTGTCGTTATAGACTGATATCAACTTTTCCAGCACAATGAAGCTTAAGCTTAAATAAAAAAAATTGAATGCAAACCTCTAATATTTTTTAGATCATCTACACAGGTCACAGTCCCGGTTAAAGTAAGGTTTAGGTGGTATGAAGAAAATAATAATGCACTTACACTCTGGCTGGTTTGCCATCACAACCCCAGTAGTTGGACAAATGTGTCATGTCGAAGAGGTAGGATACTGGTTTTGTTTTTCTGTTAAACATCTTGTGGCTGTGAGGGAAACAGAGAGACAAGGAGATGCTTGCTTCAATGACTTCCTGGTCTCATTTTTTATGCAGATGCAACAATTCAGGACTCACATGGAAACACCCTGCACAGTCCCTTCTTACCATGCTCTCTCATTAAAGGAGATGGGTGCTGTGCCAGGAGGTGCATTCAGAGCCTTTTGAGAACCAGTGTACAGGATGTCAATATCTGGGAGTGCAATAAGAGGGAGGTTATATCACACACAAGGACATAGTAGCAGGTGATAGAATTGAATCCTTCATCACTGTCTTACTTTGTTTGTCCATAAAAATTGGTGCTGCACCAAGAGATGCAACTGTGTCGACCAGGAAGAGGCAGTTGTGCCTGAAGGAGAGATGACAGTAAGAGTGAGAAATATGACATTGTAGTCGGTAATTACATGAAACTGTGCGTCTCATGGTGTGTTTAAGGCTCACTTTCTGCAGATGTCTCCAATACCGTCTACTGGGTGACAGAGACCAGCAGAGGACTCTCCGTGTGTGAGGAAAAACAGGACAGGCTTGTGTTTCTCTATGGCCTACAGAAAGACATACAAAGGAGTTTAATGGCAGATGTGCACTCTTTACTCATGGTGTAAGGGATTATGTGTCAGACATAGTTATGGATTACTGAGTGCTTCTATAATTGTAGTATCGTCAGTAAGTTTTGGGTTGTCTCAGAGACATTGTGCCTACCTGTTCAATTTCCTTATTGCTGAAATACCCTCCAGGTGTTTTTACCATTCTATGTACATTGGCACCTAAAGATTAAAAATATTTATTATCATTTGAGATAAATAGATGGCATGAAGATAAAATGCACAGTTAGGGATGAATGTAGTTTATCTTCTCTGGAGACCCAGCGGGTGCGTGCGTAAAACCGTGCGTAAAGACGTACCCATTCTTTCTGCGATTTCTGCAACGCGCTCTCCCCAGATTCCGTTGATGGCGACGAGCACGCTCTCTCCGGGCTCCACCGTATTGAACACAGCACACTCCATGGCCGCGTGCCCGGAGCCGCTCATAGACAAAGTCATGTTGTTCTCTGTCTGAAAGGCGTACTGGATCCCTTGTTTGATGTCATTCATGATCTAAGAAGCACAATAAAACATTACGTTGTAGTCTATTTTATCAAGTGTTGTCACCAAGTATTTTCAGTGATTTCAGTGGATGGGTGCAAGGTAGCCAGTGCGCAATCACGCACAAACTATCGATCTGATAATTTTGAATTGTCGACACGAACAGTTTGTATACCACAACAACATTTTAAGTTGAATTCGATCTGATAAATAATTTCAAAATAATTTCAGTGCTCAAATATTTTACCAATCTTGCTCAAGCAACAAAAAATTACTACAAAGTTATAATGTAATATTAGTACTCTAAAGTACTAAAAGTAATAATGAAGTATTCCACGTTTAACTTAAGAGTATAGCCACAAGACACGAAATTCATATGCGCCCCTAAATTCTACTCAAGTTCGGTATTTGAGTAAAAATGATAATTTCCACCTTAGAATTAAATATAAATCTTCAAAACGTTTACCATATACATTTCTGGATGCAGGTGACCAATGATCGGCCTGGACCCTGCAGCTAAGATACGTGGAGGAACGTTTGAGGGTCCCGGTCCAAACAGGTAACGCAGTGGAGCCTCAAGCGGCCGGAGCATGCATGCAGGCGGCGGGATGGTGACGGAGGACATGGATCGGTCCAGCCGCTGCAGCAGGGGCGCGCTCCTGGCGGCCAGCGGATTGTCGAGGGCCGCTGCCTGCTGGGCGAACAGCACACTCCGGCTGAACAAAGCCCGCTGCATCATGGCAGGTGTCCTGGTTCCCGAGAAGCCTGCACCGAGTGAGACAGAGGGACTGAACCTGTCTGCGAGGTCTGGGTGAAGATTTAAACAGGTCTTTGACCTGTTGGCCACGGGGCGGGGTGCGTCCCCTTGTTGCCAACTCTGCCCTTGACTTCAGGTCAATAAATGACACAATAACCTATCAATTTGTAATAAATGGAAAAAAAGATGTGTGTTATATTGTAGATTACACATATAGCATTTCAAGGTTTAAAACTTCTGAAACGTCTGAGCAGTTGGTTATCAAGGCATTTTCCCCATTTATGAGATGGTCGTGTCTGGAAATATACATCACTAGATACTAGAATAATAGATTTAAAAAATATATTTTCCAGGCCAGTTACAAAAAGCCCCTCCAGTGCACAGACTCATCAGTGTATGGTGGTACTTTATATCTTATAGTTTGGGATAGTCAGGACTGGTTTTTACAACTGATTCCTGTTCAACACTTGACTCAAACTGTTGTGGAAGAGTGAGGACTTGCGCTTGGCAGCTTGGAACCAGTTCAGGTTAGTTTGCAGGTGGTTTTGTTGGTTTTGTCCTTCCCTCCAGTCACACAGCAGCATTGGGATTGTAGAGAGGAGTCTCCTCATAGAGAGCCAATCTGATCACTCAGAGGAGGAAGAGGGCGGTCACATATACAAACACACCTACACACACACACAAGGGCGCTTGTTTCAGGTCACTTTTTTTTTTCCATACAAAGTGTCGCACAATAGGCTCAAAGGTTTTTACCCACATACAATAAGTAAGTAGAGTTGGAACTTATTCAGCTTACATTGTCTACAAGGACAACTGGAGTCTAGATCCAGTTGAGACAGGCGGCAGTCCACGCTGGACATCAGAACAGATCCCAAACTTGATTGTCTGTGCAAAGTGTTGTGCATCTAACCCCCCCCAAAACTAACATTTTTCTCAAGTGAAATCAGAGATTGAGGATTGGAGTGGTGCTTTCACGCGATGTATGATGGAAACAATTTAAAGCCACGTCAGCTGGCACAGGGTCATTTTTGTTTTGGGTGACTCACATCAGCTGCTCTACTGAGACTGTTGAACTCCATATTCATTTTGGTGCCAAGCGTGTACAGAGCTGTCCAACCCCAGTGGGGAGGCCAAAATTTTAAAGGTGGAAGAGTTGTTATGAATACTTATTGCACTGGAGTTGAGGATTATTATGCGTCACTAAATATGCAAATCATTGATATTTTATACATTTTATGCTCAGAGTCCAACTGATGCTGCACAGCTGTTCATGTAGCACATCAATGTGAACCAGTTGAAAGAGGACAGTTAAACTCCAAACAGATCATATGTGAACATTTTACCATGATGTTAAACATTTATTCTGATCAAGTTGTATTTTTATTTTATTTTATAGTCACCCTTATAAACCGACCAGGACACAAAAATCAATTTCCCCTCCATTACTTAATGAAATGATGTTTTTGTCAGTCAAACCTCATACTGCTGACTCGCCTTTTTTGAACTGCTTTGACCGGATTGCAAAGAACGTGCTCCTCTCTGACTCTGGCTGGGTAAATAATTACACCACTGGTAAATAAATGGGACGTCAGTGGCCTTTGAACTGGACTGAATGCTCAAAATCTACCCTAACAGAGTGAGAGGAGGAGCTGGAGAGGCATGTCTGTGCAAGTTCATTGGTATAAAACTGTCTGTCTATAGTGAGGAGTTCGAGACAAGCCTCAAACCACACACACACACACACACACACACACACACACACACACACACACACACACACACACACACACACACACACACACACACTAAAATTCAAATCTTGATTTTAGAATTTGTTAAATGTCAATAAGAATAAAAGTAGACAGATTAGGAGTTGATAATAATATCCAGTTTTTCACATTGGTTTGCTAAACACACAGTACCATATCTGAAATTCTTCATATGAGTGACCAGTTAACCAGTTTCCACATGTTTCACCATAGATGCTTTTATAAACAGGAATACAATGCTGGATTATGATGACACTTTATTTGCCAGCAGTCTGTTCCCATGTAGACATCCACATTCGTGGGATGAACTCTGAAAGTGCATCTTTATTTTCTAATGTTATCACAGCGCTACTGTGCTGCAGTGAAGCAGAGCCAGTTAATACCATGTGTCATTAAATCCTGATAGTCTGAGTGAGAACAACTGAAGTTTATCTGGCTCACAGCTCTGGACAAAACAATCTTAAGGTCCGCTTACTCTTTTGTTCCAGCGCTTTCAATTGTGTCACACTTGGAAGATGAAAATTCAAATTTTAAGTCCTAAAAGTGCCCATAATAAAACAGAAAACTTGGACAGCCACAGTCAGCTGAGCAGCTGTGGCTAAAAACCTGCTTTTTCTGGGGTGAACAGTGAAGTAGCCTCGCAGCTCATTCGTTGTTTGACAAAAATCTCTCTGCAGTTTGCAGCTGATGTGTCTGTTTTGAGTCTGGGGTCATTTCCCCACTCTCCTCTTGTCATTTCGAGTCTCCCTCTGAACATCTATCCCCCTGCTTCCACCCATTTTCGTCTCCCTTAAGCCTGTTATGTCCATCCCGGGGCCTCTCCCTCCCTCCCTCTGATGTGACTGTGCTGCATCGCTCTGCCTCATGGCTGCTGATGATGCTGATGCTGATGTCATCACCGCCTCCCAGCATCCCTGGCACAGCAGCACCGCCATTTTCCCCTCAGTTCAGACCGACTGACGGACGGACAGACAAACGGCAGGCCGCTGGAGCATCCCGCACCCATCCTCCTGTTTATCCACCCGGCCCTCGCTCCTCCCTCCTCCAGTCTCCCACTCTCGTTAGTCTGTGACGCACCGCTGCTGAAGCTGAGGCTGAATCCCTCGCTCTCCCTCTCCCCCGGCGGATTCTCCATGTATGGATGCGCCAAGGAACGAGATGCTGTAGGCTGACCGACGAGAGAGAAGGGCCAAAAAAAAAAAAATAACAGAGCTGAGGAGATTCAAGAAGGAGGCACCGGAGCATCCTGGCGCTGTTGTGAATGGGCAGAGGATTCACCCTCTGCGGTCGTCGAGTCTGAGTCGCTGAGGTAAGACAAGGCTCCTGTGAGATGTTTTTCACGGCAGCGTCGCTTCTGATGGGTGTCACGCCTGGGTGAGGACAGTAGGTGTGTGCGTGTCGGTGCTTTCGAGGCCTTTTGGGCATCTGAGGCGATAAACGAGGACGCTGCGTCAGGATGTTTTGATTCCGTCGCTGTCAACAATTGTCTTTTAAAGAAATCGAAAAATACTCAAATCCACCTTTAAAAATGGCACCCCGAGTGAATCGGCTAGAAACATGAGCTGGTGGAAGCTGTTAATGTCATTTCAGCTCTTAAAATGTGCGCTGACCTCCTTTCTGACGCAGTGTTGGACGATTTGGAGTCTGTGTCGTTTATGTTTACGCGGCCTGTTTTTGAGGTGCGGCAGGCAGAGCAAGATGGAGGAGACAATATTTACATGGCTCAGAAATATTCGCTGTCTTTGCCGCAAATGTCTTCTCACGTATCCTGAGACGGCGTGCCACAGAAATGGCTCGTTATAAAGACGCTCAGGAGGAGTTGTGTTGTTCATCGATTGAGGTTGAGGAGACGGGCGTGCGCCGCGCTGTCTTGAAGCAAATAAAGCGTGAAAATCACCCTAAATAATCTGATCGTCAACAGGGAAAACAGATGAAAGCCGCATTTGAGGGTTTTAATGAAAAACAGCAGAAGTCAGAAGCAAATTGTTGGTGAGGATGCTCTGAAAAGCTCATTCCATGCGGTTATGAATGCTCTTTTCTCTGGTGAGTCTCAGTGAGGGGATACAGTTTCATCACATCACCTTCAGCCGGCGATGGATGAGACCAGAGGATGATGCCGAGAGAATAAGCAGCCATTTTATTGTACAAAAGCAGGGATGCTGATAATCTTCCTGCCAAATAATGACCCAGCCATTTAGTCAGCGTGTTTAAGGAGCTGTGTGCGCACAGCTGAAGCCAAACTGACTGATTCAGGGCCTGAAAATGGAGAATGTGTCATAGTCTTTGCTGTGAAGGGAGGCTACAAGGCCCTGTCCTCAATATTTAATTATGATAACAACAATAGACAGCAGATGGTTGATTTAAATGATCTAAAATCAACACAAAGGCCGTTTCTATCCGACAGGTTGGCCCGTGTCCCGCAGTCCCTGCTTGCACTGGCATTAAATCCCTCTCTTCGTTCACCTGTGCAGGTTCCCAGTGTGTGTCCGTGTCGCCACACAGATCTTCAGCTCTTCTGCTCACTGACAAACCAACCTGCGACATGGCGGGGGCTTCGGTGAAGGTGGCGGTGAGGGTCCGACCCTTCAACTCCAGAGAGATGAGCAAGGAGAGCAAGTGCATCATTCAGATGTCAGGAAACACCACAAGTGAGTAAATCCAGTCATTTTTTCAAAGCGTACTTGGAGTTGAGCTGCAGAACTATACGAGGCGGTGTGGCCATAAAAGTTAACTGATGGATAAAGCCACCAGTGTTTTTTTTTTTAAAGCACCCCCTCCACTCGAATTCAGTTGCATGTTTGAGCTTCACTCTGCAGAATCATGTCTGCGCAGAGTTTGACACTTAAAAACTGTTTTCACACCAGAAACTGAGAATGGACTTCACTTCACGTGCCCAGCATTCAAACGTTTATAATGTTTCCGTATTTATAGATTTTGTTTTTTTATCAATGAGGGAGAAGGAGTGGATTTGATTCAAGACTTTCTAAGTCATTGAACGTTTTCTGTGGTAAAGCTTTGTCAAGCTTAAATAATTATTCAAAGGAAATTCAAAGGGCTGCAAGGCACACATAAGCACCAGGTTTGGATTGTCTGTTTTTTATGGGAACAAGAACTTAATAAAAGTATATTTGGATGAATGCATCAGGAAATATAATATCATGTACATGCAGTACACTATGCATACAGTGTGTAATCTGAAAAATACTGCAGTGATGTGTTCCTTCCTTTTTTTTAGAAATATTATAGTAACTTTTCCTTTGATTTGCATTGACAGAGAGCTGACAAAGAAATCCTGCACAGTTGATTATCCTTTGCCCACGTGTTGTAAATAGGCCACTGGGAACAGGCTGCATCTGTCTGTCTCAAACCAACAGTAAATAGATCTTAAATAGATCTCAAACTGATCAGTATTGACAAATTCTTGAAAGGCTCTTAGATAATTTTCCAGGTGCTGACCTGTATCACAACACGTTCATATGAATAATTAAGACAGTCTGATATGGCAGTTCTAAGGTCAAGTATGCTTTAAAGTCTGACTCATGGCTTTAGAGTGTGAAACCCAGAAACGCAGCGACAGTCACTCGGATTTGATTTTATTCCTGTGACCTACATGCAGCCAAGTTTAGCATTTCACCTCAAGTTATTTGTTTTGTGAGCAGCTTTGCCCTCCAGTAACAAGAGAGTGGGCAGGGAGGCATCCTGGCAGCTAGAGGAGGAGACAAAAGCTTCAGTCAGGCCTGAAGCCTGTCTGTGTGTGTCTGTGTGTGTGTGTGTGTGTGTGTGTGTGGGATGTAGTGACCGCTGCAGCGCTCCTCTCTCATCATACGAGCTGCGGGAACCAAAAAGACCTCCTTGTTCTGGTTGAGCCCAGACGCGGTCAGCTGATGCGAGTGTGTGTGTGAAAGAGAGAGAGGCGGTATGTCAGCCTGTTGTGCCTGTCTGTGTTTTTAATGACCTCGTTAGAGCCAAACTTGCACTTTTTCAACTCATTATCTTCTCCAGCTCTGAATGTGAGTGCTCACATTTTCCAACAGTTATCTTTTTGTATTGTTCTGCTGATATTGTCATCACACTGCTCCCCATGACCAGCTAAAGAATAAGCTGGTGTAGGTAATGGACGGATGCTCGTACTGTGTTGTTTGTGCCTGTCGCTGCCGCTGCTGCTGCTGTACTGAAGTTGTCCACAGGGGGCGATGTAGTGGATTTACAGCCAGGAGAGCATCTGCTCCTGCTCAGCTCTGGTTTCATTTTCTACCTGCGCTATACCCCTCCCCTCATAAAAAAGAATGAGTGGTGCATTTAAAGCAGCTACTTTTTGATCGCAGGATAGTTTCCCTGGTGAAATTATTTCAAAGCGTGGCCCACATCTCTCTGTTAATAAGGTTTTGACACTTGACATGCTTGTAAATTTGCTTTAATCCTGGTACCAATAATTCAAAATCATAATGTAGAGGATGGTACTGCATTACAATGGTTATCAATGGCATTGCAGCACTGATTATATATATATATAAATATTGAACCAGGGACGTTGTGATCACAGTATAGCCAGATTATATGCATTTTAACCACTAATCCACCAGAGCGGTCCCTCTGTTTGGTGGATAAATTCAATTATTTCCTTAAGAACTGGCAGTAAAGTTTTTCTTCTTTGACCACATGCAGTCACTGATCGCTCAGTGATTTCTGCTTCTTTTCACACAACAATCACACAGAAAACAGGGCGTGCAAAACATTTAAAACAATTACAGGCGGTTCAAATGAGAATGTAAATCCCGTCACAGTTTGCTCCCTGCAGCTTCTGTAAAACTGACAGTAAATAGACTGAAATGAAAGAATATGCAGATTGTTAGAGTGACTCAGTTTCTGATGCCTCTGGCTGATCTGTTTTGCTCTGTTTTAGCGATCCTGAACCCCAAACAACCGAAAGAAAACAAGAGTTTCAACTTTGACTATTCTTACTGGTCACACACCACGGTGAGTTTCACAGCATCACTAATCAGGCAAGAAAATGAATGATTTGCTTATAATTGCTAAAAAATGTTAGTATTTAACTTCGTGGTGGGAGAAACGTGTTTGCCTTTAACAGTTTTTGATGTCTCATTCATGCTGTGAAATATGCTGACTTGCCTTCTCTCTCGCCTTTTCCCCTTTATCCTCTCTGTCTGCAGCCTGAGGACATCAACTATGCGTCTCAGATGCAAGTCTACAAGGACATCGGAGAGGAAATGCTGCTTCATGCCTTTGAAGGCTACAATGTGTGCATTTTTGCATACGGCCAGACAGGAGCAGGCAAAAGCTACACCATGATGGGACGACAGGAGAAGGACCAGCAAGGAATCATACCTCTGGTAATCCAGCGAACATCTCTGACCTTTAATTACAATCCAACAGAAGGTAAATATTCCTACCGACAAAGCAAATCAGTGACCACAACAGTGACAATGTGTTTGTTTTTTTTGTTTTTAGCTGTGTGAGGACCTTTTCACCAAGATCAATGACAGCAATAATGACAACAGCATGTCTTACTCAGTGGAGGTGAGTGATGTCAAACTCAATGTTACATGTATGCTGTTTTTTCACATTTGGGGGCTTTCTATGTCTATGCAGCCCTGAGCATTTAGTATGAGTATCAGCTGGCATGAATGAGTATTTGAAATAAATAAATATTTCAGAGGGGCAGCTGGTGTTGTGTTATTGTATCACATAGTCGGAAGCTAATTTGTTTGATTTATAATCTTTTATTGCCCCGGGAGCCACCAAGTAGTAATGATAACGACTTAACTCATAAAAAGCATTTTACAACATAACCAGCTCTTTGCCTCTTGCAGGTGAGCTACATGGAGATCTACTGCGAGCGCGTGCGCGACCTGCTGAATCCCAAGAACAAAGGCAACCTGCGCGTCAGGGAGCACCCTCTGATGGGACCCTACGTCGAAGATCTGTCCAAGCTGGCCGTCACTTCATACAACGACATCCAGGACCTGATGGACTCCGGAAACAAGGCCAGGTAACAGCAGGACTGAATGGACTCCTTAGAGTACGGCGTGTGATGACCGATGGAAAAGACGAGCGTGCGAGGCAGTGATGTGCACCTGATGCAGCGTTTTTCCTTTTTTTTTCAGGACCGTGGCTGCGACTAACATGAACGAGACCAGCAGCCGCTCCCACGCCGTCTTCAACATCATCTTCACGCAGAAGAAACACGACATGGAGACGGACAACACGTCAGAAAAGGTGCTGACAACAAGCTCAGTTTGCGGTCCTGCCTCAGAAATCAACTCTGTATGACTGAAAGATGTTTTTCTCTCAGACAAACAAATCAATAAGAGGAATAGTTTTCTTACTCAGAACCTTGTTTCACCACAGCTGCCTTCAAAGATCAATAGTTTTATTACCTTTTATGACCTGAGCGGAGGCCATCTCTGCCGTTGTTATCTGATGAGTGTGTTGTTGTATTGATTGATAACCACATATATGACGCTTTACTGCCAGCTCTCCCGGTGCAGTTTCAGGTGAAATATGTTCACCGTGGTCGATGCTTCATCTTCTTCGTCTTATTTTGAGAATATTTTGTATCATCATAGGTCAGCAAGATCAGTCTAGTGGACTTGGCTGGCAGCGAGAGAGCCGACTCAACCGGAGCTAAAGGAACCAGACTGAAGGTGAGAGGAAGCTGCTGAGTTAAGGCAGTTTTTGTGGTGTTTCTGCACACACGCAGGAGATAGAAAAATGTTGAATAAAGACAGTTTGAAAGCAAAAAATCAAGTGTAAAATGCACTCATGAATAGATGGATAAATACTTTGTAAGACTGACTTTTACTTCCTTGTATTTGCAGGAAGGAGCAAACATCAACAAATCTTTAACTACACTGGGGAAAGTTATTTCCGCTCTTGCTGAAGTGGTATGTTATATTTCCACTCGTCATCAAAAATAAACTGTGACAAATTCTGATTTTATGTTGTTCAAAATAACAAACGTCGGCATTTCTCCCACCAGGACTCAGCACCGAACAAGGTCAGTGATGCCAAACACCGTAAAGTTTGAAACAGCAAATAGAATATGTTGTTAAAATATTATTCCGACGTGCTGCTTGGAGATGAAATCGTGTTTATTTTGTGCACAGAACAAGAAAAAGAAGAAGGTGGAGAGTTTCATCCCCTACAGAGATTCAGTTCTGACCTGGCTTCTGAGGGAGAACTTGGGTATGCACGCATTATGATGAACCTTTGCTTTCACCACAGTAAATTTATTCTCTGCCTCATTTTCCAAACTGTTTCACTTTCTTTGTCTTTTAGGAGGAAACTCTCGTACAGCCATGGTGGCCGCCCTCAGCCCTGCTGATATTAACTACGATGAGACCCTCAGCACTCTCCGGTGAGGAAAATATCACTGAGGGCTCCTTTTAAAGATCATATTTTTTCTCTTGGATTAGCATTCTGAGGATAATGTCATACTTACACCACAGGTTCAACCTGTAGAATAGAGGCACTGGTTAGATTTGGAGCATTTTGCTGCGTACATGTGCATACAACTGAGGAAAATGGACTTTGTGTAGCCCAACAGTGATGCAGTATTTGTGGTTTGCTTGAAGAAATGCCTGCAGCATAAGTTGTGGGTGTTATTCTTAGGCTAACTTTCAGCAGCGTCCTTCTCAGGACTGAGGATTCATCCTCAGCTTATAATGGCTTCTTGAACTCGATGACCTCCTTCCCTCCAGGTACGCTGATCGTGCTAAGCAGATCCGCTGTAACGCTGTGATCAACGAGGACCCCAACAACCGTCTGGTGCGCGAGCTGAAGGAGGAGGTGGCTCGCCTCAAAGACCTGCTGTATGCACAGGGCCTGGGAGACATCATAGAGAGTGAGTGTCGCACAGGGGAGCACCGCTCGCACTGTGGAAAATGCACATGTGTCGGCCTGCACACACAAACCTGACTGTAGACTGTGCAGATTCTTTTCTGACTGTACATTTAAAACAGAGGATGGCAGTTTAAGTTGGAGTGTGGGTGTCTCTCACACTCATTCTCTTCTCTCCTCTGTCTTATCAGCGTATCGCTGCACCGGCCCCGTCATCACTGGTTTGAAATGTGTGTATAACTCTAGCAAGCCTGCGCTTTGCACCTTAACAAATGAATCCCGAGCCAGCCGCCCCCCTCTTCCTGACCACACCAGAGACCGAACTAACCATCCCCAAGAGACTGTATGTGAAGTCAGACAAGATATACATTCAGTCAAAGATAATTAAATCCCACATGATTATTTAGAGCAACACAAAGGTTAAACCTTGTTGCTGTACAGTCTTAAGTTCCTCTTTTCCCAGGAATTCTGCAAAATGGCCTCCTTTTTTCTTTCCATTAGTTCTGCTTTCCATGGTAAGATTTGTTTGTCTCTCTTGTTTGATCTGGGCAGCCCAGCCTCTTAATACTTCCATCCTCATAACACAGTTTTAAATTGGCAGGGGTTTTCTTCCTCTGAAGCAGACAGTCATAGCCAGCTTTGGCAAAAATATGCTGTTTTAACAAGATCAGTGATCATGGAAGAAAGGACTGACTGGGAGGACGCCATTTTAGATTGCTGAGGAACATCCTGGGTCTCTGTGTGTGGAGCTAATTGAAGCTGTGAGTCAGGTTCGTAGAGGCCTGCATCGCTACCAAAGGCTGTGCTGAACAGCTGGAAGACATTAGGACAATGCAACACATGAAAAAAAGAAAAAAACGTCAGGCTGTATTTGGTCTTCATGCATTGTAGTGACGTATATCTTTTTGGTTTTCTTTCTCATAACATTCTCATGCTTGTGAGCTTGTCGAGTGTGTCCACGTGTAGTTCAGTGTCAGAGAGGAATTTGGCATTTTGTGCTCTGGCAGTTTGAGTTGCTCTTTTCTCTCCGTCTGCGATGGCTTTGGTAAGCAAATGACCTCTGCTTCTTTGATCCATTATTTGAGCTTTGTCTTCTTTTTTTGTGCTCCTCCCTGTTATTCCCCCGTTTTTTTCCCTTTCTATCTGTTTCTCCGCGTGTACCTCTCAAACCCCGATGTCTCTCCTTAATTACCCGGCGTCTGCGCCTACCTTCCGTCCGTCTGTCCTTCCTTGCTCACTTCCATGCAACGCCTCTCTCTCTGGCAGACCTGTGCGATTACAAGAACTTTGTGAATAATCGCCAGGCTGTCAATCAAAGGGGTGATCTCTCCACAGTGTCCAATGCCATGACAGGAATGAGTCCCTCCCCCTCGCTCTCGGCCCTGTCCAGTCGCGCCGGGTCCATCAGCAACCTCCACGACCGCATCTTCAGCCCGGCCAGTGAGGAGGCCATCGAGAGGCTCAAGGTAGGAGGGATGAGGGTGAAACTGTTAGAGAGGTTAGAGATAGATGTGCTTGTGGGCAGAAATAAAGTGGGTAATGTAAGGAAAAGTAATTGAGTGCATAGAATTTTTAGATATTTTTTTGTGATTTTGTCAAAAGGAAACAGAGAAAATCATCGCAGAGCTCAACGAGACATGGGAGGAGAAGCTGCGACGCACTGAGGCCATACGCATGGACAGGTTCGTCCACGCACGACTCATGGCTTCACAGCATTCAATCAGATTATTCTGATTTAAGAAATTTTCAGCTTATTTCACCTTTTAACACCCACCTGCCTCTGGGGCGGTCCACCTAAATGAAAACAAATGGACTATTTTTGATGGTTTGACCCTGATCAGGCCTGTCAAACTATTCCACAAAGGGCCGAGTGGCTGAGGGTTTTCTTTCCAGTCAAGCAGCAGCGCACCAGACTTGACTCATTTCATCAGCTGATCTCAGTCTTCAGACAGCTGATTGGTCAGACTGCATCCTCTTGATTGGTTGGAGGAAAAACCTGCAGCCACACGGCCCTTTGTGGAATAGTTCGGACATGCCTGCTTTACCCTACGTTTACACGTAGCAGGGTATTTTGGAAAACGGATATTTTGGCCCCTCCGTTTTCAAAAATAACATCATGCACACAACATCATTTTTAAAAATGTTGCCGTTTATATGAACCCGGATAAATCCGCTGTCGAGCGCATCAAAACTATGCCAAACCTATGGGCGCAAGTGTAAACATAGGTCGCTCACGTGACGTTAAGTATTCAGTCGGATGTTGTGACATTTCGGAACCTAAAATGGCGTTTAACCCTGTTTACACGCCGACAAATAACTGGCGTTTTCAGAAATCTCCCCTTTGGCCGGAGTTTTTAAAAATGATCGTTTTCCGTGAAAAAAACTCTGTTTGTGTGTAAACGAGAGGCCAAGTGTAAACGGGTGTATTAGATGAATTTGATCGAGTTTCAAAGGTTTTGTTAAGCTGCTGGATTTTTCTAGGGATGGAAATGTCGGGCTGTTTATCTGCAACTATTGGATGGATCGCCTTAAAATTTAGTGCAAACTCTCATGAAACTTTCCAACTTCAACCCTCTTGTTGTCATAAAGTGGTAAGCTCTGACTCTGTGTGATTGCAGAGAGGCCCTGCTGGCTGAGATGGGTGTTGCCATGAGAGAAGATGGAGGCACTGTAGGCGTCTTCTCCCCCAAAAAGGTGAGCTGCTTCGCTGTTGCACGCTAGTTTGATATATTTACAACATCTGTCCCAACTCACACAAACACCACGGTGGCCCTTTTAGACCCCTCATCTGGTGAACCTGAACGAAGACCCGCTGATGTCGGAGTGTCTGCTGTACTACATCAAAGATGGCATCACCAAGTAAGGTTCTTAAATCTAAGCTCTAATCTGGATATACCGTGCTGTTTCTGGGAATTTGTCTCCAGTGGATTCTCCTCTCTTCCCTCAGGGTCGGCCGTGAAAATGCCAAGACTCGCCAAGACATTGTTCTCAGCGGCCATTTTATCAAAGACGAACACTGCACCTTCAGCAGCACCACAGGCTCTCAGGGAGAAGGTAGCAGCTGCTCTCTGCCTGCCTTAAGAAAACATCATACAATGTGGTGATACATAAATATGTGTTTGAATGATGACATGTGTAAGATGCTTTGATATTGTAGTTACATGATCTTGTCTTGAACAGGATGTGTCATCCTGGAGCCATGTGAGGGAGCAGAGACGTATGTCAATGGGAAGAGAGTGACATCTCCTATTATTCTGCGGTCTGGTATGTGTGAAGCTTCTCATTATTTGGTTAAAAAAAGGTGTGAAACAAAGCTACTATAGAGTAATCAGAGAAATACATTGGGTGGAAGAGATGCAAAATCATGGGATAAAATATGAGCCTACATATCAGGTTGAATCTGTAATTAATGTACTTTTTTCACGCCAAAGTGTTTGAACTTTTATGCTTTCACGTGCGCTTTTTAGGGAATCGCATCATCATGGGAAAGAGCCACGTGTTTCGCTTCAATGACCCGGAGCAGGCTCGTATGGAGCGAGAGAGGACGCCGTGCGCTGAGACGCCGGTGGAGCCCGTCGACTGGGCCTTCGCTCAGAGGGAGCTGCTGGAGAAACAAGGCATCGACATGAAGCAGGAGATGGAGCAGAGGTGTGTGCAGAGGGCGTTAAGTTCATGTCTTAGTTACTATGGCCTTTAAAGAGCTAGTGTGTAAGATTTAGGGGAATCCATTTGTAGAAATGGAATATAATATTCATCAGTTTTCATTACTGTAGACTCACATTATTACATTATTACTCACTTATATTTAATTATCTGACTGTTTGAGCATATGGTGTTGAATCCCTTTCAGGCTTCAGGAGCTTGAAGACCAGTACCGCAAAGAAAGAGAAGAAGCCAGTAACCTGCTGGAACAGCAGCGGCTGGTGGGTGCACTTTGTACCCTCTGACACGGTAGTTTACCATTAAAAATACAAACTCAAACACAGTCATTTTGATCTTTGGATCTTATGTTTTCTTTCAGGACTATGAGAGTAAACTGGAAGCACTTCAGAAACAAGTGGACTCTCGTTACCTGGAGTCTCCCGAAGAAGAGGAAGAGCCTGAAGAAGAAGGTGATCCTGTTACTTTTAAACCGTCAAACAGTCGTCTCTGAATCGGGCTTTTATTGAATCAAAATGTACTCACATATCGTGTGTCTTTCCCTCCAGTGCCATGGACAGCGCGTGAGACGGAGCTCGCTCTGTGGGCTTTCAGAAAGTGGCGTTTCTACCAGTTCACGTCTCTCAGGGATCTGCTCTGGGGCAACGCCATCTTCCTCAAAGAGGCCAATGCTATCAGTGTGGAGCTGAAGAAAAAGGTGTTTGTTATTGTAGCACATCGTCCTTATTCAGCACCGTGAGATGTGATGTGTTCGTGTGTCACATGTCAGTATGTATGTTTGTATGTCTGTCAGTGGCCAGTGACAAAAGTGAGTTTAATTGGATTTGCATCAGTGTGAGTCTCTCGAAAACCACTATTTTGTCTTCCAGTGACTCAGTCCCTCATGCTTTATGTCTTGCGTCACCCACAGGTGCAGTTCCAGTTTGTCCTGTTGACAGACACTCTCTACTCTCCCCTTCCCCCCGATCTGCTGCCCCCCAGTGTGGCCAAAGAGAGGGAGAGACGACCTTTCCCCCGAACCATTGTAGCCGTTGAAGTGCAAGATCAAAAGAATGGAGCCACACATTACTGGACTCTGGAGAAGCTCAGGTGCAGTGAACACATGGCTTAAAGCTGATTTCATAGTCAAGAAGTATTTATTTACCTGTAAGATTATGGAAATTGTGGAGTTCATGTCCTGTGTAGTATATACAGTGCCTTTAATGAATCAGCTCACACACTTTAGGCCTTTAGTAAGTTTTTTATTATTTCTATACTGCCCCCTACAGGCAGAGGCTGGACCTGATGAGAGAAATGTACGACCGTGCTGCAGAGCTCCCCAGCAGTGCTGTGGAGGACTGCGACCACGCTCTGACCGGCGGCGACCCCTTCTACGACCGCTTCCCCTGGTTCCGTCTGGTCGGCAGGTCCGTCAACGACTAAACAGCAAAGGGGACGCGGTCCCCCTCCTCCTCCTGGAGGAGGAATTGAGTTAAATCCTGTTCTTTTATTGCACAATAGATGCTAAAGTCACATCCTTCTTCTCCTCAGGGCTTTTGTGTACCTGAGTAACCTGCTGTACCCTGTGCCCCTGGTACATCGCGTGGCCATCGTCAGCGAGAAAGGAGAAGTGAAAGGCTTCCTCAGGGTGGCTGTGCAGGCCATCTCAGGTACAAACTGTGGTTCGATATTAGTCTTATCATGACTTTGGAGCTGTTCTTTTCAGTTATTTTGTATGTATTAATGATTGTGACGCTGGATTAACAACAGTTCCTCTTGTTTTGTCTCACGTCAGCTGATGAAGAGGCCCCAGATTATGGCTCTGGTGTGAGGCAGTCAGGCACTGCCAAGATCTCCTTTGAAGACAAACAGTTTGAGAAGGTACGAGCGTTGAGACTGAAACAAGAGGGCTGATATTTGATTTTCTGCTCTTGCTCGAATGTTACAGTCCAACCTGATTGTTTACTGTCTTGCTCCAGTTCCAGACTGAGTCATGTCCCGGTGGTCTCTCCCACTCCAACACCTCCCAGGAGGAGCTGCGAATCGTGGAGGGAGAGGGACAGAACTCTGAGATTGGAATCTCCGCCGATGAGGTCAACAACAACACCTGTCCAGGTGAGCCGACGCCTGTGTAGCCCGGTAGTGTGCGGATCATGACACAGTGAAAAACCCTCTTCACGAATTTGAATGAGGAGGATGGAGGGGGATGAAATGCTGGACCTTGTGCTCACAAGTCATAAAGATTTAAGACAAAAGACAGACACAAGAACTCAATGCCAAATCTAGTTGTCAAATATTTATTTTTTGGAACAAAGTGTAAGTGTCCACTGATTATATATGCTATTTGTTGAAAAGCAAACAAAATCAGTGTCCTTCTTTGCAAGCAACATATTAATATATTTCAAAGTTGACCCAGCTTGCGTTAATGGTACATCAGTGCTGAAATAAATTCTTAAATCACGAGGATAATAATTATCTAACATACCATTCCTGTGTTCCATGTAGCCTCCATGGAGCCTCCCCACAGCCCAGTGAAGACTTCCAGTCTGGGTCTGGATCTCCCTCTGGACCTCTCCCCGGAGAAGGCTCTGTCCCACCTGAAGATCGGCAGCACCTTCACCTTCAGAGTCACCGTCCTACAGGCCTCCAGCATCTCAGCCGAGTACGCCGACATCTTCTGCCAGTTCAAGTGAGTTCAAGCACCAACGTCCTGTCAATAGTGCTCTCTGTCTAATGTTGACATCTAACGTTAACTCTAGATGCCTCTGGTTTCATCCTCGTCTTTGTCAGCAATCTCTCTCTTCACCTTTCACCTTCACCTTTTCCAGCTTCATCCACCGCCATGACGAAGCTTTCTCCACTGAGCCGCTGAAGAACACGGGCAGAGGGCCCCCGCTCGGCTTCTACCACGTTCAAAATGTAAAGCAGCACATTCAGACCCATTATTAACAAATATTACCACTGCTGCACTTGCCTTTCAAATTACTTTCTTATTCAAGAGTTATGTCTTTGAGCTGTGGTTCCTCTCTCTGTTAGATCACAGTGGAGGTGACAAAGTCCTTCGTGGAGTACATCAAGACTCAGCCCATCGTCTTCGAGGTGTTTGGTCACTATCAGAAGCAGCCCTTCCCTCCGCTCTGCAAAGACCTGATCAGGTCAGGAGGAAATCTGCCTTTAATTTCCACCAGCTGATGACTCACTGTGAGGTGATATTCTTAGCTGGAGAAAAAGCTCCCTCATGTTTGATTTCTTTGTCTTTTAGTCCACTGAGACCTTCCAGGAGGCAGTTCCCCAGAGTGATGCCTTTATCCAAACCAGGTTAGCAGTTGCGTTCAATGTGCCTGACAGATCATCAGTAGCTGTTATTCATTCATGATGTGTGGCATATTTTCTTGCATTTAAAAACCACAGAACCTGCTGTTTTCACCAAGAACCATTTTGTCTGCCAGATCAGCTCAATTTAGCCCACTCTGGTTTACTCTGTCGCACATTAATCCGTCCTCTTTCCTCCAGTGCCGGCCACAAAGCTCAGCACTCTGACTCGCTCCACCGCAGGACCCTGTCACGCCAAATACGACCTCATGGTCTTCTTTGAGATCTGCGAGCTGGAGGCTAATGGAGAGTGAGTGTGGTTTCACTCTGATGCCACAAAGAAAGCCGCGCAGTACAGTAGATCATAAATCACAAAGGAGACTTATTTTCTGTGTCTGCAGGGAATGTAAGGGTAAACATTTGAGTATTAACTTTTAATGTAATGATCGTTTCCCTGTTTATAGCTACATCCCAGCTGTTGTTGACCACAGAGGCGGAATGCCCTGCCACGGGACGTTCCTCTTACATCAGGTCTGTCCATGTTACGCAAAACTGCCATCATGTTTCCACATTGTTCTTATTTCTACACCATCATTTAAACATCTGGGAGAGTCAGAACTACAATACGTCAACCAAATTCAGCCAACTCAACCCTATCAGCTCTTTCACCCTCGCCCGGAGTATATTTTTGTCTTCAGTGGAGCTCCAGTAACAAACTGGTTTGCCTCCCATCTTCTCTCTTGACTCCACAGGGCATTCAGAGGAGGATCACAGTCACCATCGCTCATGAAACAGGGAATGATATTGAGTGGAAAGAGGTGAAGGAGCTGGTTATTGGTGAGTAATAAACATAATTCAAACACACCTTTTAGTGGGAAGAAATCTTCAAAAATACTGTTTTTGTCTCATCGTGACTTGTTGGACTTCAGGTCGTATTCGAAACACGCCAGAGGCCGATGAGACCATCATAGACCCAAACATCCTCTCCCTCAACATCCTGTCTTCTGGATACTTCTGGCCGAAACACAACGACAAGTATGTCTCTTAGCCTGATTTCTAATTTACTGATTTTAGTCTGTGTATTTACTCCTTGGTATTCAGCTACAGTTTCCTCTTTAATTCGTTGCTGGACCTGTGTCATATGGGCAGATCAGTTGTTTTTCTTTAGTAATTTTGTAACATTGCTTCTGTGTGCTTCTTATAGTCAAATATGATTTGCCTTCAATGCCTTTTTCAGTTTGCATGGGTCAGTATTGTTTGCAGAGTTCAAACTTTTAACGGCTGCAGTTAAAAGTTTCTAACTCGTGTCCTGTTTCTCTTTATTCTTTGTTCATGGCAGCGTCTCCTTGGGAGTTGATCATAGGTATAAACTGACAATCACTTTCATCTTTTCAGCATTTGTTTCCGATAACAAAATGTCCATTTGCTCTCAGGCTTTTCATCTGCTTGACTCTTTTCGTTCTTTAGAACTCACGCAGATAGATGATAACCTTTTTGTTTGTCGCGATGCAGAACTTTCTACCGATTTGAGGCAGCATGGGACAGCTCCATGCACAACTCTCTGCTTCTGAACAGAGTCACTCCCTATGGGGAGAAGATCTACATCACCCTCTCTGCTTATCTAGAGGTACTGGAGAGGACATCCTGTCTTTGATTTTACTTCATTTGTTCTTTGTGGAACTTCTACTAAAACATTCTGATGATGCTGAGACTCAATTCAGAGCAATTCAGCCACATTATAACCAGATACTTTGCAGGCTGATTTGTTGCTGTCTCATATAATTTAATTAGATGGAGAACTGCACTCAGCCGACAGTGATCACCAAAGATTTCTGCATGGTGTTTTATTCACGTGACGCAAAGCTTCCAGCCTCTCGCTCCATCAGAAACCTCTTCAGCACCGGATGCCTCCGGCCTTCTGAGAGGTACAGATTTATGGATTAAAACAGTCTGAGTCTTCCACTGATTCTGGACTATACAACCTCTTGATCCACAAAACGTATTGTTTTTTTTTAATTAAGTACTTGTCTCCTCCTCAGTAACCGTGTCACTGGAGTCTATGAAGTCACCCTCTGCCATGTGGCCGACAATGGAAGTCCAGGTGAGATTGAAATCGGAAAAAGTCTATAAAAATAAGACGAGCATGTCCTCCTCAACTGTGTTATGGCTTTGATAACATTTTATTCCACTTCTTCAGGCATGCAGCGTCGTCGCAGGCGCGTGCTGGACACCTCGGTGGCATACGTGCGAGGAGAGGAGAACCTGGCTGGGTGGAGGCCTCGCAGTGACAGCCTGATCCTGGACCACCAGTGGGAGCTGGAGAAACTCAGTTTACTGCAGGAGGTCAGTTTGCAGGCTGAAGAAGTTTATCAGAAAGGTGGCACCTGGAGAGGATGATTAGGGAAGTGTTTTCCACTGGAATAGGTGCAGTTCATTATATTTTGATTGACTCTGAGCCTTAGTTTCACTACAGGTGCCAGACTAGTCCCCAATTTGTTGCTCTCCTGTAAAAACCAGAATTTTCTCAACTCATGAAGGAACACTTAATCAGGTTAGCTCAAAATTTAAGATCAGCTAATTTGGAGATACAGGATTTTCACTAGACAGGGTTGAAACAATGATGAGCGACCTCTCCAATCTGCCCAACCTCTGTTCAAACCAAGTGTAAATGTATAATTAAGGGTGACTCTGCAGCTGCACAGCCTTGTGCATAACCTTCTGTACAACCTACTTGAGATGGCACCAGTCCCGGTAAAAACACCCTTTGAGCCTCTCCGGAGCGCAACCGTTGCAGTTAAATTTGTAACGGTTGGTGTTTTTTAGGTGGAGAAGACCAGGCACTACCTGCTGCTGAGGGAGAAGCTGGAGGCGACTCTGCAGGCGGGACAGGATGCGCTCTACAAGAGCAGCGACATCAGCGATTTTGCAAAGAGCCCCGTCCTCAGCCACAGTCCCAGCAGCAGCCCTGCCCCCGACAGCCCCAACCAGAGGCAGAGGGAGCTGGCTGCCAAGGTGACTGCCGTTCTCTGAGCCCATTTCTATCTCAGTTTAGCTCTTTTTTTTTTTTTGATCAGATGCAGATTTTTTTCAGCATCATCTTAAAAAAAATCTTTCCCTTTCCTCTTTTCCAGTGTCTGCGTCTGCTGATGCACACCTTCAACAGGGAGTACAGCCAGGTGAGCAGCAGTGCCAGTGAGAGCAAGGTGAGCCCCAGCCTAGGCCCTCTAACCCGGCCCATTAATCCTTCTGAACCTTTAGCCTTTACCGCAGAATATTTAAGCCCCACACGTCAGCCACTCTCTGCCATTGCAGTCATTCATTATTCTATCGTTCGTCCAGCACAGACTCCTTCAGGTCTTTTTAACATTTCTTTCTTCCTTCTCCATCTTATGTCTTATTAACCAGTCAGCAGACCTGGGTTCAGTATTATTCACAAATAATTCATGGACTTTCTTTGACCCAGCTGGATTAGATATGATATTGACTCATATCTGCTGCTTAACTCAAAACCCTCATATCCGTATTTCATACCTTAAAATAATTTAGCTTCCCCTTCCTCCTTTACTCATCCTCATCCCTCCCTGTCCCTCCTCTTCAGACTCTGCGAGGCTTCCACTAACCCAGTGTTACTCCTGCATGTCCTCTTTAACATGCTAATCAGCGAGGGGCTCTTAGATAATGAGGATTTGTGTTACAGTGGTACAGAAATGGTTCTACAGTGCATGGCCAGAAAATGACAAATTGTCTGATTGAGTTGTTCTCTGAATGCATGTCTGTGTTGTTTGTGCTTAATTGTTTGCCGGTATGTTTTGTCTGTGTCTGTATTTGTCCCTCTTGTCTTGTGTGTGTGCTTCTCCACGCGCGAATGTGTTTCTGTGTGTGATTGTGTGTGTTTTAGCTTTCTGAGATGTCTGCGTCGCTAATGAGAGACTCCTCCTCGTCTGGACTGAGCACGCTCACTCCATCCTCCACCTGCCCCTCACTGGTCGAGGGGCATTATGACATTAGGTATGTGTGCTGCTGCTCATCACTTTGGCTGAATCCCATTTCACCCCTTGGCCCTCCCCCTTAGCCCTACCCCTCCCTTTTGTGCGTTCACGTGGAGGGGTAGGGGTGTCCCAATTCCCATTATGACGGAGGGGTAGGGGGAAGTGGTAGGGCTATGTACCCCTCCAAACGGAGATTTTTACGAGGCACACTCCAAACGGAGGGGTACAACAGATTTCTCAGAATGCCTTGCAAGACCGGTATTTTCTCCATGAATGAAGTTTTAAAATGTACAAAAACCACTTTATTGTCTATTTTAACATTGTTTCAATGTGTAGTGGTCATTTTCCTCGTAAAAAAAACCCGAAAAAAATTGATAGTAGTCGAGGCTTCAGTTACGTGGTTACTGTTGCCAGGCTGAATGCCACTAGCGGTGCTCTGTGGGCAGCCCTGATGATAATCTGCAGTGATAACGTTATCAATAATAACTTCGGCAACCTCGCTGCTGGTATTCAGTTACATTGACAGCGTTGTGGGATACAACATGCAGGAATGTCATACACAAATCGAATGTGACGGTAGCATTAGCTTGTCGCATCTGCCTACGTAAGAGGCAGCGGCGACTACTGATGACGTACGCGATTGTCGAAGGGGTGTCCCAATTCGGAGGGGTTGACTTTCGGCCCTACCCCTTGGCACTCCGTTTCAAGGGGCAAGGGACAAGGGGTAGGGGTAGAAAAGAGAAATGGGATTCACTCTTAGTCAGTTTAATACACCGTATTGATGTCAGGTTATAGACTCTTGTGTAAGAAGTAGTCAAGTCATTTGCTTAAGTAAAAGTAGCAATAAAGCAATGTAAAAATACTCTATATGAAAAAGTCTTGCATGTTAAAAGTACAGAAAATATATTTAGCAAAATATTCCTGAACTATCAAAAGTGGAAGCACTCATTACGCAAATTATCTCCTTTTAGAGGGTCTTATTATTTTGTATAACAGGATTATTATGCTGATGCAGTAATATGTAAACAGTATTTTCACTTTGCAGCAGGTCAGTGTGGAGCCGAATGTGCTTTTCATGTTACTGGGTAGTTTAATCTGTTACAGTATATCATATTTTACGAGGTGGTTATGTTTTGTACGAAAATTCTTAATCTGTAACCAGTCACAGTAACCAGTAACTATGGCTGTCGGATTAATGCAGCAGAGTGAAACAGTATTTCCCTTTGGAATGTAGTCAGGCAGAAGTGTAAATTAGCATAAAATAAAAATTCTAAACTGACCTCGACTAAAGCACAAGTCAGTCACTCGTTAGGAAGAGACTGTCTCATGAAAAATTAAAAAGTCAAAGAGGAGGGTCAGATGAACAGGTGCACTGTAGGCACAGTGCTTTTCTAGTAGGTAAACCATTTTCCTTTTGTCACACTATTGTTTATGTTGTGTAGACACACTGAACCCAGTTCAGGAGCTTCCACACCAGATCTGGACCCGTACAGCCCAGTGGACAGAAAGAAAGCTCTCAGAGGATGCACCTTCGTTCCTGACATACAGGAGATTCGTGTCAGGTCCGACCACACACGCACAGTACATGATCCTGAGTCACTGCAGTTTAATCAACATTCAGTTTCTAAACTGTCTTCATGTTGGGAACAAGCATCATTTAAGAAAGCTTGGGGTCGAGCTGTTTTTTTTTTTGTCTTAACATCAGCTTGTCTTCCACTGTGTGCAGCCCCATTGTGTCAAAGAAAGGCTACCTGCACTTCCTGGAGCCCCACACCAGCGGCTGGGTGAAGCGTTACGTGGTGGTGCGCCGGCCCTACGTTTACCTGTACCGCAGCGAGAGGGACAGCGTGGAGAGAGCCGTCATCAACCTGTCGTCTGCGAAGGTGGAATACAGCGAAGACAAACAGACCTTACTGCGGGTATGAAACAGCTTTAGTTCAATAGTGGAACAGATCTTTAGTAACTAAATAAATAGTGACCCACTGATCCTGAATTCACCTTTTTTTTTCGTTATTTCCTGTCTCCAGACTCCCAACACGTTTGCTGTTTGCACTGAGCATCGTGGGATTCTGCTGCAGGCCACCAATGACAAAGAGATGCACGACTGGCTGTATGCTTTTAACCCTCTTTTAGCCGGCACCATCAGGTGAGTAGTGCGCTAAATCCACCTAAAGCATCTTGGACAGCTGTTAAAAAGAGATATTAGCAACACAGATGAGCCTGTTTATGTTTACACATTGTAAATATAACTGTATACGCTGTCGCACCTAGAGAGAAACCAAGATGCAACTGGAAATAATCCCAGATGTTCCTGGAAAAGATGATGTAATTTGGTGCTAATCAGCAGGAAATGAATGCAGACTTCCAATCTGATTGATTTTAGATGGCCTGGAGAGATGAAACTTTTGAGTAATTTAGAGAAAATGAGGAAAAAAATCTTCATTATAATGTAAGGATCTGGTGACCCTCACCATTTTTCTTCACTTCTTCCTTTGAGGCATCCCGACACTCAGGCTGTGAATCACTGACAGATAATATTTAGTGAAAGTAACATTTCTCCACAGACAAACATGCAATTCATGCACTAGGTAGACAAAAATAATGTAGTACATCTAAGTATATCTAAGAAGTATATTCAAATGAATCTGAATCAAGTTCTTGTCAGGAAACTTATCTGACAGATATTTCCTTGTTTCTTCAGTCTTACCTCCACTTTCTTTTATCTCTCCTCAGGTCAAAGCTCTCCCGGAGAAAGTCGGTCCAGTCGGCTCCATCTGCTCAGAGGATGTGAGAGGTCCACTGGCCCGGTGGAAAACAAACAAAACAATACAATCTAAAAGCTCCACTCACCATCCCGCTCTAATGAACATAGACCATATAAACATACTTACACATACAACCATTTAAATAACCCTCTGTATGACGACCATCCCAGTCCCAAACATCACTCGATCGCTCATCCCCAAACCCACCTTTATCTGTTTTTTGCCACCTCAAAACCCTGCATGGTGTGCTCCCCCTTGACCTTTAGAAGAGACGTAAGACAAACTAACCACCCTGTTAACCAGACCTGTTAATTAACATACCTGTGCTGGGCATTGGGACTAGTTTTGAATAGTTTTCATGTAGAAGTCTGTCATCTGTGAGGCTACCAGTTCCCTGTAGAAAGTTAGTATGTGGTCAGCCCCTCCTTCATTCATCATAACTGCAAATAAGTCCTCAGTTTTAAATCAGCCAGTCATGTATTTCTAAATAACGCCATCAGGTGAGGGGGAAATGAAAACATCAAAGGGGATGTTTCTCTGTGCAAGTGCAGGGCTGATAGCTCCACATGCATCCGTCATATACTGGACATTACCTCAGTTTGGATTGGCTTGGTGCTCTACAGCGTAGTGTGTCCGATTCACTGCAGAGGATTGAGATCGCGAACAGGTCAGCCGTTTTGACCCTGAAGTAGCATGAGGGATTTGTTAGGACTAAAGTGTAAGTTGTTGTTCCTTTTTTTAACTGGTTCCATGAGTTTGTTGGCTAGACGAAGGCAAAATCATCCATTATCAGGAGAGATAACTCACGTCCTTGTTCTCGATGTGTGCTTTTTTTTTAACACGACCCCTTGTGCGTAGAACCATAAAGGATAATCTTATTTATTGTTGCTATTGTAGCTTCTCTGCACTGTTATTTATTTGTGACAGGACCACTGACCAGTTTTGTTGCATGGCACTTTATCGTCTGTATTGAATTAATGTATGAGTTGTTTTAACCAAAGCATTGATTTCTTGTTTTAATGCTTCATGTCAGTGTCCACTTGTGTTATCAGACGTTTAAGATGGTCAAGGAATAGTTCAACATTTTGGGACGTGCCCTTATTCGTTTTCTTGCCAAGCGTTAGATGAGTAAATTGATACCAGTCTATATGGTACATATGAAGCTACAGCAAGCAGCCAGTTAGCTTAGCTTAGCCTGCAAAAGGAAAGAGAATAAGCGTATATCCCAAAATGTTGAAATATGTCTTTAAACTAATCAATTCTACCTAAACTGACCTAAGATGTTTTACATGATAATGCACCAGGAGGACAACTGTACTGTAGATGAGTAGTTATACTTAAATCAAATGAGCACTTATTCTGTCTGTTACGGCTCAGCCGAGTTGCTACATTAAATACTTTTACTATTGAAGTCTCATCTAGTAGCTAAGTGGGAAGTTGTGATTGACCATGGACCTGTAATCTGTTGAAGGCAGTTGCTTTGAGTGGGCAAGAGCGTTGTCCATGCACCAGATAGTGCCTCCCTCTCTTCACCTCTTTTTCTTCTCTCCCTCCTTCATCATTGTCTTAGACATAAAGTTAGTTACATGTGTCCGAGGTTAAGCTTTTATGTTGAGTACAATTAGATGCTATGGATCTTTTGTTTTATATTGACGATCTATGTTAATGTTTTGGAGAGTGAATATTATCAATGATGCTATTATAGTATGTTGGTATGGCCTGTAACAGTACAGTACAGCGTGTATCTCATTATCATTGACCGTAAATGGCCCCCCCCTTAGCTTTTGTACTGTGGCTGCTAGATATTTGACAGCCTGATGCTCGTGTCAGAAACCAGTACAGTATGAGTCGCGTTTTTATGACTTTCATGTCCAGGGATGTTTTCTAGTTGCTTCTACCTGCTGTCTGTTATTTTGCACTATACCAGGATGATCCAAGCGTTGGTTTTAAATCAGTATTATGAAAAAGTGTGACTTAAAAACATCATGCCTTTGCTAGAAAGAATGTGGATATTATTTTGAATTTGTGTTGTATTATGTGCATTTAAAGAGATATTATGCATATCCCTTTTCACTGTGGAGAAGAACAGCTTCTTCTTTGGTGAATCTCTATCAAAGACGTGGTCAGCCAGCCATTTTGTCTTTCTCATTTTCCTCCTTTCACCAGTTGTGATCAGTTTTTTGTCAAAGCTGACTCACAATCAGAAAGTATTTGGGACTCTGCACGCCGCAGGCCAACCAACCTGCTGAGCAATGCAGCCCAATGCTTTAAAAATCTGGACAAAATCTCCACATTACAAAAATGATTTTTCACTTTTCACTTCAGATTTGTTGCGATTTTTAAAAGGATATTCTGTCTGTCAGCAAAGAATTCAGAGGGAGTCCAGCATTTATTCCTGAATGTTGTGGGTCATCTTGGTATAATCAACTTTATTTGTTTTTGTAAAAAGTTAAAAGATATATTCTGTATGCTGTCTGTTGGAAGAGAAGACAAATGGAAAGTTTTATTTATAAAGTTTTAAAGGACGGATTATGTTCTTATAATATATTGCACTCATGCACAAACCATCTTTATTTACTATGATTTTGTAAGATGTTTGAAGAATGTATGGAAAAGATTGGTTTAAAAAATATTACAGCCCTGTCCTGAAGGGAGGAGAAGGTTGGATTTTGAAACTGTGCCATTTTTGCTTCAGCAATCAAAACACCAACAATGCTGCACCAAATTGCATTGATTTTTTTTTTTTTTTTTTTTGGAAACTGGCAGATGACTTGCAATGCTTCCAGCCCTAATAGATCAAGGGTATCATAATTAAAAAAAAAATTGTGAGACAGTCTTAGTGCACCGGCCAGTAATTGTTGAAAGGCAAATGAGTTGATTATTTTATATTTGGCCGCTTTTTACTGTCATAGCTCTGGATCGAAGCATGCTGGTCCACTTACCTTCTACTGTACTCTGTCCCTCTCTCCTGACTTACCGCTTGCTAATGAGAACAGCTTTCCCCCCCTGAAGTGCTGCTTGTAAAGTATTGTCATTCATGATCCTTGTAATGACTAATTGGAAACCTTCCTCTTGGCTCTGTCTTGTATATAAATGGAGATTTTCTGTGTTGGGTCTCATCACACAGATGATATTAACTCTCTCTTCCTCTCTATACCATGATGATTAAGAAGAACTGGCCTGCTGCTTCGTCAAGCGTCACGCCAGAGTGAAGAGTGCTGATCTGGGATCAGGTTTTGCACATTTCAGCTCAGTGTGGGTGGGGTGGTCATCGTGGACCGGGTAGATCATCCCAGATCTGCTCTCTTGCTCTGAGCTGCTTGACAGAAGCAGAAACAGGTCCAAGCCTGTGATGACGTCTTAATCTCAGTGCTCACGTTTATCTTTTGAGTGTTCTGGAGTTCTTTCTCATGTCTGTGGACACGTAACAAAAGTTGTCAAGAAAAAAACAAGGCAAATAAATAAATGAGTGTTGAAACTTATGAAGCATCTTTGTGTGATATGTTTTATTGTTGCATTTATTAGTTTTTGTCATTGCACACCACGTGCAGTTGGTTCTCATGTTATGGCACGTTGCACATGGACCTGTAGATGTTTGCATTGGGCTAAATATAAGTTTGCAGCAACGTTGTGCACAGTTTAAATCATCTTTTCGGACTGCTGTTTCATTATATTGTTCCAGTGACTAACCGGACTGCAGATATACCTTGACATCCAAGAAAAAATTCTGTATTACACAAATATGAAACAGATATAAATATAATTATATTCTTATTCTAGAAATATAATAAGAATACAAGTATAATACATACACATTTCTCAAAGATGAATAATACATGAATTATATCATATTCGTTTGACTGATCTGCACAATATGAAGAGTGGACTGACTTCTTCCATAGCAGAATTGTGACAGTGATGACTGTGATCAGACGATGAATTCCTAAATCCATCCCTTTCAGCAGGAATGGATGCACCTGCAGTAGCTCTGTACCCTCCTGATTTCCATCCTACCTTAAAGGAATGTATTGACGTTTTAGGAAATATGCTCATTTGCATTGTTGCCAAGAATTACAGTTGTAGCTGATGGTGTATCTGTCAGTATTAAGATGTGGCAAGCGGCTGTTAAGCCTAGCTTAGCATGAAGACTGGAAATAAGGACAGATTGTCTCTGTCAAAATGTAACAAAATCCACCTGCCAGCACCTCTAAAGCTCACAAACTAATGTGACATCTCTTTTGTTTAATCTTTGGAAAACCTAAGCTTTACTTCTTAATTTTTCTTCTTAAAATGTGTTCTGCTGGTTGTTACTTCACAAAGGTGTTTTCACTGCTCAGCTAACTAGCTAACAAAAGCTTCTATGTCTTCAGGTGTTAGGATCTGCTCACATGTCTTATTCTAGTGTTTTCCTTTCCCCTTTCCCTTCATATTATCATCTGTCTGTCTGTTCCCTTGTCTGTCTGAGTCTGGGCGTGGTCTCCTACAATCTCTGCTGGCTCCTGCCTAATCACCTGCGCACCTGCTGCGCATCAGGCTCATCAGACCAGCAGTATATAAGTCTGGATTTCTTCACCACTGGTTGCCTGATCCCTTCCATGTCAAATACTGTTTTCTCTGACCTTTACTTTATTCATATTTTTTAAAGTGACTAAAGGTTGTTCTAGTCATGCTGTGGATATGTCCAGTGAGAACAGAATCTAGACTTAAAGATCTGCTTGGAACATATTTTAAAGTTCTAGAACTAAACTTCTAAATGTGTAATTTTGATAAAGACATATTTTGGAGTTAAATCAATCCCAGGACATAAACTTTGAAACATGTCTGGAGTTGGTGTGACTACTTGCGTAAACTGTTCTGCCCAATCTCATCTGGTTTGACATGTAAACATAGAGAAAAAAACAACAAACATGACCCCAACAAGACAGTGGTCTTGCTGACAGAGCAGACTAATAAATGGATAACACAGCTGATTGCTCTGCTCATGTCTGTTGCGTAACCGTTTGTACTTTTGCTCAGGGTGCATGTGCCTGTGTGAGACTGTTCCTCTGTGTTTGTGCAGCCTTCCATTATTGATCATGTACTCACCATGTGCTCAGCTGCAACACGGCCAGTCTGGCTAATCCCCTAATAACAGAGGCAGAAATACTGGGCTCAACACAAAGGCCCTGACTGAGTGAGGGGCAGCTGCCTCCCATCAGGCACTGAGGTTACAGCAGTTAGTGTTGATGAACAATAAGTTTGGTATGATAATTGGGGGTCTTTTCTGCGTAATGAATGTTGAATATTTAAGTGTGTGTTGTGTCTGTGTCCATATCTCTGTCTATCTGTCATCCTTCCCTCATTAGGTATGTACTGTAGCTTTGCAGCGAATCAAACGCACCTCAAATGAAGACAGCGGGTGGCTTTTGATGAAAACGGTGGGCTGTTAGACAACAAACTAAATGATAGTAATTATAAACCAAAAAAGCTTTGTAAAAAGGAATTGGTATAATAATGAGGAAAATGGATTTGCAAAAATTTGGACAGTCCAAATATTTGGATTCTGTCATGCTAGAAAAAAACGTACGAAGAAATAAGTATCACCAGTGAAAGATCAACATTAAATCCACATAAGAGAAAAAACACAGTAATTAATCTACTAAACATACACGCAGTTCACATCCATGAAAGTTTAAAGAGGCAAGTGCAATGAAAGTAAATAGAAGAACAGTTAGCATGAATGCATTAGCAGCACATTAGCCTAAGGGAGCAGGGCTAGCTTGATTAGCAGTGATTTGATAGCAAGAAAACTCAACAAATAACAAATAAACTATTACAAAACAGCCATAAATGAGTATCATAAGATAATGCTCCAAAAGGGGTTTTTGGGGAGTAGATAAAAGATGTGTGTCAACATTTGCTTGGTCATATAGCTAACTAAATAGTCGATGTAACACCATTAGCTTAAGTGTTATGGAGCTGTGCCAGTAGGGGTTTCTATAGCAACAGAATGTTCACCTGAAACCAACTGCTGGTGGCAGAATATTTAAAAGTCATGAAACTACAAAACTGGATGTTCCTCTGAAGCCAAATATCTGAAGAAGTCAGTAACTGATACTACAGGAGGCCCTGGTCAAGCAGCTGAGGATGAGTGTGATGATCATCTTAAAAGTGAACACACTGACCCACACGTCTGAGCACGTGAGGAGGTGTTCAAGCACAAGCACACACACCTGCCCCAGCAGCGTACAGTATGTTATGTCCTACATACATTCACAGAGCTATTGTTGTATACTTCCAGGTGCAGGTCACTCTATCCCATGTCTTTAATTATGCACAGGAAGAAGGCCCCCTCATCGTAGGTTTGGGTCCAGGTGATGCTGCTCCTTGGTCTTGCTGTGTGTTGGCTGTTCCAGAGTAGTGAGGCAACAGCTTATGGACTTTCTCCCTTATTATTTGTCTTTTTTCTATTATTACTATCATTTTTTTTAAACCTTGCACTGATCCACTGTGTGATTGCACGGTTTCTGGACCATATTGTAAGTACTGCATACATTCTGTATGCATTTGGATTTTGGTGACTGGTGGAAATATGTGAATTAATGAGTTTGAATCAAAAAGGAGGACCAGGTACGTAAGGGAAAAAATGTGATATATTGGCCTATGACGAAAACATTTTGAATTTATGTTGAGCTATTTGTAGGGTGGAACTTGTCTTTTTTTTTTTTTTTAAGTAAAACCACACATAATTATTTCATGTGTATTTTGGACAGGCAACATTGTACGTTAAACTTTAACCAGCCAAGCCTAATGAGTTAAAAAAATTCTCCTTTTCAAGAGTGTCCTCACTAAGATAGGCAGCAAGAACAACGAGTTTCAGATGAACAACATAAGACAAACAAAGTAATATTACAATAGCAAGTATAATACAAAGCACTGCCAGTAATAGGTGGAATTATGGTTGTGTATGTTGTGCATGAAGTCTTTACAAAGCTACCGCTAACCTCTTACGCTGTGTTATGTGTCTAATTGGAAGAAATGTTGTAATTGTCCGTGTAGTAATAAATCTATTGTGAATCAGCCAGGTTACCTGAAGCAGGGTATCATGTCTCTCCAAACTCGAACACACTCTCTCCTGCACTCTGTGTGGGCTACGCTACTTTCACTGACTGGGGTCCTGTTTCACCACGTCTTGTATTTGTTCCAAGTACTACAAGCTGTGGCCTGTGTTCTTTTCATTGCGTGTGTGTGTGTGTGTGTGTGTGTGTGTGTGTGTGTGTGTGTGTGTGTGTGTGTGTGTGTGTACTTATGTGTATGTATCATTTGTGCTAACTGCTGTGTGATGCTCCGTGTCACATTACGCGCCTGGATGGTTGCTCTTTTGCTCACTTTATCTGGTTGTAGTTACTGTATATTGTTTTATCATTTTCAGAATGAAGAGCTCCTGCTGCTGCGAAACTCCGGTGAATGAGCAGAGCCAACATGGAGAACAGCAAGGTGACCAATCACCAGTGCAGCAACTGAAATATCTGCACAGACTTGTCACACACTGGTGTAGCTGATAACATCGCTAATTGCTGGAAAGGAGCCATCATTAATATTATCAGCTACACCTGTGCTTTTCCTGCTATGACAGGTCAAAATGTACTATGCAGAGTTGAAAAGGAGGGCATGATAAAAGATTGGGAACCAACGCCTTAAAATAGGGCAAGATTATATGTTGAACTGAAGAAGTACAGCTCCCTATGGTAAACAAGGATGAACAATATAACAGAATAAATTATGTTAGAGGATGTATTTATTATTTCTTCTTTATAGAAACTGTCCCCTTAAGCCTGGCTCATCCCTGCTGTGTGTGTGTGTGTGTGTGTGTGTGTGTGTGTGTGTGTGTGTGTGTGTGTGTGTGTGTGTGTGTGTGTGTGTGTGTGTGTGTGTGTGTGTGTGTCCAGCAGCCAGTGAAGGAGGTGCTCCCCCTGCCTCGTCACCCTTCTCCACTTCCTGTGACCTCTTCCCCTCTGACGCCTGCTGCCACTTCAAAGAAACACTCCCCAGGCTCCATCCAGCACGTACAGGTGGCCTCCTCAGGTGATGAACAGAGACCACGTGTTTGCACTTCATGATGTACTTTAACATATTATTTATGAACATAAATACAGTTGTTACATACTGAAGGTAAATAGTCTTTACTGTTGTCTGCCATGTTATTTAGTTACAGCTAAGAATACCAGACTTTCATTTGACTGTTCATTTGCTTACATGTCATATGATTGTATACTTGAAACACATTTTAAATGCTTTTTTCCATATTCCAAGTGAAAGTGAACCGACATTAAGCACAATATTTAGAAAAATATAAAATGCATTTTACACATAACTGGTACTTTTGTCTATCTTTAAAAAAATGTTGACAAATTTGAAATCTGAATTATTGACCTTATTTGTCTGTTGACAGTGGTCACATCGTTCAGCCATCTGAAGCCTCCAGAGAGGGATCTCACCCTGATGTCCCACATGAAGTCCATTAAGTCTCTGAGGCAGGCCGGACTCACTGCGGTCTTCACTGGACAAACGGTGAGCTAGCCGGTCTTCATAAACCCTCTAGTGCACAAAATGAGGTGGCTGATATAGCCTTTGGGATAAATTAGGAATAATGTGTAAGGTGTAGTGCAAAAGCAAAGTGTGCTGTAGTATGAAGATCTACTCTAAAAAATGTATCATAATGAGCATCTTCACATGTTTTAAAGGCCCTACGTACCCATATGCAGGCTGTGCTATGGTATCTGCTATGGTAAGCAAGGCCTCCCCTTAGCAAGCCAGCTAATTACCTCTGTGAGTTTGTTGAAAGCTCTATCTCCAGCTGACTTTTTAATGTTTCCAGCTGACTTATTTTGAAAAGAGAATCCAGTTAAAGCTTCTTAAATATACACTTGACGGCTACATACATGCACAGCACCCCTCCATGCCCAACACTTCGCATGCTGAGAAATCCAAAGCTTGACAGAGCTGCCTTGCCTTATTAGGATTGCTAAACTATGACTGGAATATCAGTGTTCCAGGGAGGGGTTTAGTATATTTGGCATGCCTTTTAGAATAAGGACATTGTAAACAGCCTCAGAAAGTAAGGTTTTTATGAAAGGATGATCGTGATGTTAAATCCGGTTCCAGACTCAGAGTTTAGCAGTGATGATTTGTGTCCTACACTGTTGAACGCTGACAGAAGCTTGATGGTGAGGAGTTGTTGGAGGAGGAACCAATCGTCGACGTGATCCTGGCTGACATAGACTCCCTGGTGCCCACTCACGATGAAGCCGGCCGCCCCATAGCAGAGTGGAAGCGACAAGTGATGGTGCGGCAGCTGCAGGTCAGGCTGCAGGACGAGGAGGAACAGAGGAGACAGGTACACATATGGGCTGGATGTGCAGTGTGTCAGCCTGTAGTGCTGCATGTAAGTGTATGTATATGCATGAGCACAAATGGGTGGAGTGGATATAATCTTAGACAGTCAGACGACCTGATTCTTTAAGGAATAATATCCAAACAGAAATGCTCTGATGCTACAAAAATATCAAGACTCATATAAGCAAGATTTATTCACTCAAAGATTACATGTAAAAGATGCACAGACTTTCCACAAAGAAAGAAAGAAAACTGAAATAGATGAAAAGATTTCTACCACTCTGTACAGTCTGTGGGGTAATTATAAAGCTCCTTTAAACAGCTGGTTAGCTTAGCTTAGTGCAAAGACTGTAAACAGGGGGAAATAGACAGCCTGTCTATGTCTGAACATAACTAAATCTGCCTACCAACACCTTTAAAGACGGCTTATTAAGTTACTTCTTGTTTCTTTAATGCCTTCAAAAACTAAGTGTAAAAGCGACATGTTATGGTGTTATAGGTGGTTACGTTATGAAATATTAGGAGCGGTAACTTCCAACCCCCTGATGAAAACATAACCTCAGCATGATAACACAACCTCAAGATGTCAGTTTTCCTGGTCAAGAAATAATCCAGCACATAACACCCCCAAAGCAACATGCCTCCTCGTCTAACTCTTATCTTATTTCCCACAATGTTAGATTATGCCTTTATCACAATCATCTCTCTGAATCCTAAAATCTCTGCATCCCTCTAACAGGGCATGACTAATGGCTATACTCCAGTAGATGGCTGGAAGTACTCCCAAACCCACAACGCAGTCTTGGGGCCCTTTGGTGAGCTCCTAACAGAGGAAGACCTGGTGTACCTGCAACAGCAGATCGAGACTGTTTCACTGCAGAAGCGTTGCCAGGCTTATGAGCTGGAGCTGACCAGGCTGACCGAGGAGCTGAGGTCGATTTTACCTGATCCGATTGTGAACATCTCCCTCAACAAAGAGGTGCTACAACAGATAGATGCAGAGGGGAAAATGCAGCTGACTTTGCCAGTGTGGTGCAGTCGCGTCTCAGAGATTGTTAAGAGTATGTCACTGCTGGTGACTAATCTGACCCAAACCACAGAAGAAGGAGGTGAGAGGAGGATAGCGGAAGGCGTGATGGAGGAGATGAAAGGCTTGCAGGGGGTGAGAGATAGTTTAGAGATTGATTTAGGCCAGGGATTGATGCAACACGGCCAAGAGACAGTGCCAGCACATGGTGAGGCCCTCAGTGGATGCAGGATTCCTCATATAGGAATGGCATCAGCTTTTAGCTATCGTCTGGAGACTAACAGCTACAGCAGAGCACGGAGGGAGAGGGTGGAGAGGGAGATCCAGCAGTCCGGGGTGTCAGTCAGAAACCTCAGATCTAACTTTGAAGGTCAGATTGGTGGGATTTATCCCTTCGCTGGGGTTGTTAATGGAGGCCAGGTAGCGTTTGGAGCTTCAAGAGTGAACAACCAGAATGCCAGCACAGGCCTCAGCTGTGAAGTGAACCACGGTGATCCCCCTAAAAAACTTGTACCTGTGATAGAGACCACGAGCTTAAGGAAAGAGCGTATAGTGGTGCTTTTCTTGAGCCACTGGAAGAAATCTGCATATGCAATTTCAGTGAGAGCAGCGAGGCAGAGACCGGGACAGCAAACACTGTCAGGGAGCGTAACGGGAACATGGCCCTCGCAGAAAATCCCCTCCATGTTTCAATTCTGCCAACAACGAGGTGCTGTGGACAGGATGCTAAACTCCTGGAGGAATAAACTAGAACTTAAAGATGTGCAGAAGTCCTGTTTGTCATCCTCTAACTCCTCACAAAATCCACCACCTCGAGAAACCTACTCCCCAGAGCAGTTCCTGCCAGACGTGGATGGTGTCGCAGTGAGTCACGACAGCTTGACACTCGATCTCTTCATGCTGGGATACTTCCACATCTTGGAGCAGGAGCTGTCACCTGAGGAGAGGAAGATGAGGCACCTCCTCTGCTTCGAAGTCTTTGACCATGTCGGCAGTTTCCCCTGGGAGATGGTGAGGGACTTCCACAAGGCTGTTCTGCAGGAGATCCAGGCTGGGAGGCGCCAGTGGAGCGACGGCTTCGAGGACATCAAAGTTCACTTCTTTGGGGACTCGAAACCATGCCGCTGTCCCTCACCATCACCGTCATCGTTGTTGTTGTCGGATTCCAGACTCGTACCCAAAGTGGTGGTTCAAACTGCTACTCCGGATGAGTGTGGCAGTGACACAGACTTCTCTTGTTTCAACAATGAAGACATTTGTAAATACATTGACCGCAGCTTTGCTTTCTGGAAAGAGAAGGAGGCAGAGCTGTTTGATTTTGAACATTAGTATTAAGGTTAAATTTGACATTTTTGCACAAAACGATGATATGTGGGTGTGTTTATTTTGGCTTACTGAGCTGAATAAAATTCTGCTGAGGATGCGTTATTGATGCATTTTTATGGCAAACTTAATTGATGATAACTGTTTCTGTTTACATCTCAGTCCATCTTAATCACTGATATGCTAAAGCTTCCAGCGCATCCAATCTTTCTTTATACCCATTTTCTGCAAACACAAAATAATAATCATGATTTCCTTTTTAAAAAGTTATCAGTTTTAACCTTTATCATTTTTGTTTTCTGACCAAGACCACAGAACTCATGTCATACACATTCTTAATTTTTTCTTTATAAAATTCAGTGCCACTTAAAGCATCACTGTTGTGGTTTTACATGCATGTGAAAGCATGGCAGACAGAGAGGATCGAAGACAAGACATCATCCAGTTTTTTCTCTGCATCTGCTGCATCATTTTTGACCGTTCTTCTTTTAATCATCCCTCAAGACCCTCAAACTTCATGCCCAGTATCAAACAGCTGGAATACCCTTCAAATCCTCACATTCACAAGGTGAATTCTGGTGATTTGGAAATCTAATCAAAGTTAGAGTGACCTCAGTTTAAAAGCTGAAGTGATTTAATTCTTCTCACAGGTAGCACCACGGTAGAATAAACTGTGCAGTAGTGGAAGAAGTATATCCTTTACTAAAAATAAGAACACAATATAAAATACTCCATAAAAATACAACTCTCAGAAGCAAAAGTATTCATGCAGAATGTCTCTTTCAGAGGTTTATATCAGGCTTACTATATTACACTAATCAATGAAACCACTAATAAGCTCAAATTTTAAATAAGTGCTTATAGTGTTGGACATTTTCCTCTATAACAATACATCATGTTTCATAAGATGTTGATGTGTTTTATTGGAACAATTCAAATCTTTAAAGTCACTGTAGCTGTCAGACAAATATACCGGAGTGAAAAGTTTAATATTTATCAGAGAAACGCAGTGATGTAGAGGAAAAAGATAGGATATGATAGGATTACTCATTTAAAGTACAATTTATTTAACAAAGTAAAGGACCTGAGTAAATGTACTCTTACCTTATAACGTCTCCTGCACTGCAATCGACCAAACCTTTACTTACCTTCGTGTAACAGCCATGCGTATGTTCATTAGCTCATATCTGAGACGTTAAAGAGTTTTGCTACAGTTCCTACAGAAAGGTGACGGATGGAAGTAGGTGAGGTCGCGCATGCGCACAAGCCTCCTAAATTGACAGGAGGATGCTGAGCTGCATTCCCATCATTCTGTGAGGAGAGGAGGATCCCCCTGCGCACCCACAACGGAGGAGACGCCGAGCGATAAGAACATATAAAATAATCCAAGTTGAGCTCTTTATCTGCCACCATGTCAGCTGGAGGAGATTTGGGGAACCCCCTGAGGAAATTTAAACTCGTCTTTTTGGGAGAGCAGAGCGGTGAGTCAGTTCTTTGGGAGGTTTTGGCTACCCTTCCCTAACGCCAAACATGCGTATATGTTGAAGGCCATGTATGTAATCCTTGTTGATTTTGAAAGTTGTAGCTGAATCTAGAGGATGTGCCGGCTGGCTTTGGCTGAATTCACGCCCATGTACCTCCAATCTGAGACTGTAGGAAATTTGATTAACCGAGGAAGAAAAAAGAGAAAGGAGGAAAAAAAAAAAAAAAAAAAAAATCGCTTGCATGTAAATTGCACCCTTGGATTGAATATAAGCATTGTGATCACTGAAAAATGACTCCTGATTGTGCTGAATATCCTTGAGGATCGTTTAGTTGCAGCAAATTGCCATAATTCGCATCATAGCAGGCGGATATGAATTCGGATATTTTGATGTGCTGCAGTGACCGACAAATCTGCTCAGCCTTAAGATAACGAGCTTATTTCACCCCCATCGCTTCATTCTAACATTACCAAACCTTTAGTCCACTGTATGGCACTGTCTTATATTTTCTCCATCACTCGTGAGTGTGTTTTTGTTTTTTGTTTTTTTAATAGAGGAGATAATAAACAGTCCCCCATGTGTCAGTTCGGGACACACCCTTGGCTGGCGATGTCTGAAGCATCTCGCAGTCTCCGGTTCGGTCCCATAAATAATCAAATAAAAACGGGCTTGACAGCGACACAATGTTAGACTCTTTATTCAATCGTCCATCTATTCGGGGTGGGGATGACGGTGTGTGTGATTTTATGTGATGTGCACAAATCCGGGAGGTGCTGATCGATAATGGTTTAGCGCTGTGAAGCTGCCTGAATACGTGTTCAGACATCAGACATCCAGAGTGGCAGCACAGGGGCACATATCCCGTAAAATACAGCAGCGGGATACACATAATCAGGCCTAATATGACAGCAGCTTCACTGGCGTTTGTGTCTTACATTATGATGCTTCTGTGTGTGTGTGTGTGTGTGTGTGTGTGTGTGTGTGTGTGTGTGTGTGTGTGTGTGCTGCATGTCTATGAGGAGGCTGTGTCGACTACAAGCCTCCCTGTGTGTTTGTGTGGCCTGTGCTGCAATGTTGCTGTCCATGGTGCTGAATCGAGGCCTGGCGTGGCCACTGCCCATCGCTGGCTTCAAAACCACTGCTGTCTGCATAGAGGACTCCGCATGAGAGCCCTGGGCCTGCCGGAAAAGCCCAGTCCTCACTCATGTGTAGATCTGATGTAAAATGGTGCTAAAGATGGAGCTGGGTGGGATGTAAATACAAATCCAGCTCACAGGGCTCACCTTGATCCTCTGAGGAGACACTGTGCAGCTTTTGACCACGGCTAAATATCTAATGTGTTCTGGATGTGTCTGCTTGAGGACGGCCTTGTGCGTTTTTAGTGATGGTGGATCATATTTGGACACAATCTCTGTTTTCAGGAATGTTTGTCAATGGCATTTTCTTCATCACAATAGAGCTGAAACAGTGAATTGATCAGCTGGTTAACAGAAAATTAACCGATAGCTGGTTTTCAATTGTAATAGATGTTTACATTTAGAGGGACAAATGGGTATATAGCATGGATCAACACCACAACACAGCATGTATAGCCTAAAGTAATAGGCTTTCCAAGATGGGCCTTTATACATATATACAAAACTCAGCAAGAAAATCTATACAAAACAGCACAAAACACAAAAATACAACAACAGCAATGACAATAATGAAAGTATTTTGATAATCAATTAAATGTTTGCATCATTAGACGAAGCAGAACTGTCAAATATTCTGAGGGTGCAGCTTCTCCAATGTGACGATGTGTTCTGTATCACCGCAAACTGAATGTCTTTTGGGTTTTTTCACTGTTCATCTGACAAAACAAGACATTCAAAGTAATATCCTCTGACTTTCACAACTTGCAACTGGGATCTTTCATAATGCTTTTGACATTTCATTGACTAAATGATTAATTGACTGATCAAAAAAATGACTGACAGATTCCACAGTGAAAATCGTTTTAGTTTCAGACAGAAAGAAATGTCAGTCTTGTGTGCTTTATCAGTTAGTTTCACATTATTGGCGTTTTTTATTATCATACCTTTCTCTCATATTGGTTTCATAGTGACAGACATGCACGTCTTTCCAGCAGTGTGAAAAATTGAGCTATTTTTGCAGAACTATTCATTAAATTCACTAAATCGGTGTCAGATACTAATGTTACTTTTAGTCCACTTCTACAACTTTTCTTTCTCTTTAGAACAGAAAATGTAGAAAAGTGATATTGATTACTTACATTACAATGAAATGTCTCAGAAAGGGAAAAATATTCCCTGACTAATTATGCCAGATGTTACCATTAGAGAAATGAACTCTAGAGGAGCAAATTTGTGATTTTGAGCCCTTTTCTTTCATATGTGGAAAATGTCCTCTTGTGAGGACAGAGGTGGAGGTTCTGCTGAATGATCAGTCAGATTTGGTTCTCAGATCCATCAAATGACTTAACTGTGGAGTTAATTGTTGGTTTGCTCGTGATGGTTACAGTGGCAATGGTTGGATGTTGTCATTTTGTCACACCTATTTTCATTATGTTGAATCCATTCAGTCAGATGTGTAATCATGTGTTTGGAGATGATTCTTTATGATGTAAACTAACACCTTAAAATCCACCTCTGCTCTCTGTTCTTCCAGTGGGGAAAACATCTCTCATCACTAGATTCATGTATGACAGTTTCGACAACACATATCAGGTGAGGCTCAAAGGTCAAAGCCATATTTTATACACAGTTTCTCTACCAATTATCCCACAATGTTAGATTTTAACAAATTGTTAATGATAGGACTAACCACACTGCATTTCTACAATATATTCAGCCCTCTGTGGTATAATAGTGACTGATTCACAACTGAATAATATTACAGTGAAAGCTTTTTGGCCCAAAATGCCAGCTTGATATACATATTACAATTATGCTCCATGTGAAGTAAGTTTGAATAAATGTCCAAATGTAAATGTTGTCTGTGCTGTTATGAAAAGGAAATGTTAGCATAGAAATATTAGGCTCTTAAAAAGAGAACATGAATTATTCTTTCTATTGTAGAAGTTAGGCACATAACAAGTCTGACTGACTGAGCGCTGAGGGCAATACAAATGAAATTAGTTTTGCTGCTTATTGGCTAATTTTTTTAATGTTTTCCTTCATTTAAACAACAGTCAATCTGCCAGGATTAACAGATGGTGCAGGGAGACATTTAGCCTTTAAAGTCTGCATAACACTGATGATTTTTTCCCCCCTCTTTTGTTCTTTCTCCACCACAGGCGACCATTGGAATAGACTTCCTATCAAAGACAATGTACCTGGAGGACCGAACAGTAGGCAGCCTGTTTGTCATTTCAAATTCACATGTAGATGCACATGTAACGATGAATTCATGCATTTGTGCTCGTGTCATTTTAGCCACTCAGCATCGTCCTGAATAAGAAATGTCCCAATTTCCACCATGTATTCACAAATCCCTGATTTGATTTGCTTAATTACTGCTCTCTTCGCAGACTAACACGATTACCCTAAGGTTATTCCTGGTAGTAATAGCTTTGCTGCTTTGGCTTTTCTAGCCCTAAGAAGTCAAAGCCTTTCCCGTGGATCAACTGCTTTAGCTAGCATTAATACTATTTCTTTGTCAGGATATTATGTTCTGTCAGCCTGCACACACGCTGATACCAGCTTATCCCATTGGATGTGTACATCTGTATAGTCTGCATGCAGTGTGATGGTTACTGTTGAAACAGCTGCTGGAGGTGTGCATGTTTGTGTGTGTAAATGCAGGTAAGGCTGCAGCTGTGGGATACTGCTGGACAGGAGCGTTTCAGGAGCCTCATCCCCAGCTACATACGAGACTCTACAGTAGCTGTGGTCGTCTATGACATTACAAGTGAGCAGCAACCGGCAACAGTACTGCAGTTGTACTGATCTGTCTTTCAGTCTGAACTGTATAGAAGCAGTATTTTTATGTGATATAAGACCGGATATAAAGTGAGAGTCTGGTCTCCACAGATGTGAACTCATTCCAGCAGACCTGCAAATGGATTGACGATGTCAGGACAGAGAGAGGAAGTGATGTCATCATCATGCTAGTCGGCAACAAAACAGATCTGGAAGAGAAGAGGTGAGTGTGTCAGATATCGTCCATTATCACCTGTAATGTTTAGCTGCAGGTAATGTAGTCTTTGACATGAAGCTATTCTGTTTTCTGAGAGAGTCAGTACTGAATAGATTTGCCTTCAACGTCGTGATCCTGAAGTCTGGCCTGATTCTCCTGCAGGCAAATCATGATCGAGGAAGGAGAGCAGAGAGCCAAAGAGCTGAACGTCATGTTCATCGAAACCAGTGCCAAAACAGGCTGCAATGTCAAACAGGTGATCCCTGCAGTTTCACCATATTTCGCAGCATTTTGGGCGGTAGTTGCTCTCAGCTTCTGTGCCATTCCCGTGTCCCTCTGAGGTGATCGAGTCGCCATCGTGGATTAATAAAATTTTTTATGTGTAAATATACGGAGGAGCGTGTTGGATCATGTACAGAAGGTAGATAGTGTGCACATCCAGCCATAATGGGTGCAGCACAAAAGCAGCAAACGCACACTGACGACGCACACATTTACTTACTCAAGTAGTGCACTCAAGTACAAATTTGAGGTACTTGTACTTTACATAGATATTTCTATTTCATATCAGTATACTTCTACTCCGCTACAATTCAGAGGGAGATATTGTTCTTTTTTAAAACTACTCAGCAGTATATAAAATAGTTTGCATTAGCTCAGCCTCGAGCAACAACAACAGTGAAATGCTACTTACATAATGATCATTGACATACAGTATGTAATAGGTAGTATAACACTCATTTCGCTGCATTGGATGCTTTTACTTTGGATATTTTAGGTACTATTTGCAAGAAACATTGTTGCTTTCTCATCATCTTTTCCACTCACACTCCTCTCCTCTCTACCGTCCTCCTCTCTTTATTGTCCTCCTAGCTGTTTCGTCGGGTTGCAGCAGCCCTACCTGGAATGGAAAGCCTGGACGACGCAAATCCTGAAGGCAGTATCCTTTACAGCCACTGTGACTCACTGAGCAGAGAGCCAAACAGCCAAGAAAAAGGCAGCTTATTTTTAATCTCTTAGTGGTTGTTGGCGCTCGTACAAACAGACTGCCCAGCCTACTGTCTACTGAAGCATCAGCCATTAAACCTTTTTTGCTTAATAGAGAGGAAACGCACAGAGCCAGGAAGGTGGTGTGGATGAACGAGTGTAGCACCACATAGTGGGTGTCTGGGAGGTGACATACATAATGATGGAGGGTGGATGTTAGAAGAAGGTGAGGGACTGACTGAAAAGACAGATACGTGACAATAAATGTGAATTAATTCATGAAAAAATATGAAATGAAACTGCTTCTTTTACACTTTCCTCAGTAAATATTTGAATATATGACTTTTACTTCTAACAGATTTCTACATGGTGGCATTGCCACTCTTTTGTCAACCACCTGACTTTTCCTTAACCGGATAATCTCCAGTGATCGACATCAAGCTGGACAAACCAGCAGAGCCTACTGTCCCTGAGGGCGGGTGCTCATGTTAATGCAGAGCTGAAATCGGACAGCTCCCTTCACACCATAGGCTTGTTGTGTTGCTTACTACTGGCTAGCTTCCAGTTGACTTCTCTAATTGGATATAGGATGCGGGCCTTGTATCTGATTGGACAAATCAAATGTTACCTTTCAGTCTTGTTCAGTTGTAAAATATTGTATACTTTGTCAATATGTAAGTGACTGGAGGAGAAAAGAGAAAAAAAAAACCCAAAAACAAATGTTGAAATGAAAACGAACAAAAAACAGTTTTGGAAAAATGAATAAGGAGAAAAACGGGACAACCAACGGAATTCTTTTCGCTGTTATGTTTTGTATTTTTTATATATAAAAAGGGAAAGCACCAAAAATGATGCCTAAACATAGAAGGAGAAATAGTGGGGGGTCGGCCATTTTTCTAGATGGCCGAACACGTCTGAATGTCTGCAGCACGCATGCACGCTGATCTGATCTTTGACCTTTGGCCTGCCCTCCAGGGTCTCTGCACTCTGGAAGTAGGTTGACTATCTTAGAATGTTTTATAGCATCTCTCTATAGCATCTCATGACAAAATGTATCTCATTTGATATTCCCACAAGAGTCAACTTCCAGTAGGTTCACCTAACAGTAGCTGTGAAAATGTGGCATCTATCTCTCTATGGGTTTAACTTTTATAGAACAAACTGTACTGTGGTTAAAAAAAAGAAGTAATAAAAAGACAACTTACTATCACAACTCCCCATCCCTCCACCCACTCCTCTCCTTTTCCTTCTTTCCTCTAACCCTCTCTCCTCCTCTCCTGTCTCCCCACCCCTCCATCCCGGTAATACACATATAACGATCCACTGTAATGCACTGCACTGTATATAATAATGTAATATGTATGTTGTGAACGTCCCTCTGTAGAAGTGGTCCTTGTTCACCAGTATGAATAATGTAATAATGTTTAATGATTAATAAATTACAGATTAAAGGGCTTCACTCTCCTAACCATCAACATTTACCTGGTAGCAAAATGGTCTACTCTATTCATCTTGGATTTTACTTCTTCAGTTTTACTGATTGAATCTAAAAATGTTACCTCTTACACACAGTTTTATATCCATGTAGCATTTGCAGTCAACAAAGTGAAATAGAAGAGATCGTTTTATAATTTTGTACTGGAATTTTAATGTAATAATTTAATATGTCCATCATCAATCATCCTCACATCCACAAAATTTTAAAGGGGCTAGCATTAGTAACAAGAGTTACTAATGACTTACCGGTATGGCTAATGTTGGTTAGCTTTATTCATTAGCTGAGCTACTTCCATGAAAGTGAATATCTTTTATCTTTTAAGTGAGTGAAAGCAAACTTGTAGACCTTTTTCTACGTAACTTATCATTATGCTGCTTTATGACCCACACTTTATTATGTTTAAATTACAGGGAGATGGACATTTTTAGCTGTTTGTTAACATTTGCTGGTAGAATTTTAATTGATTGACTGGCTAACAGTTAGCCTAACATCTGATGAGCTAACTAATGTGCTACAGTTCAATTCATACATATCTTATGTTGAAATGCTTATTAGAAAGAAACAGAGACAGTTTAATGAATATTTAACATTTTGGGAAGTGTACTTTTTGCTTTGTGAAGCAGGAGGCAGTAAAACAGATAGCTTAGCTTAGCATAAACACTAAAAAAAGGGAAATACCCTGCTTCTGTACAAACATGACAAAATCTGGATTCTCCACTGACTGCTGGTAAGTCACTGCTGCCCCAAAACAATCCTGCACAACTACTATGCGGCATTTATACACTTTTGTACAGATTAAACAAACTGCTGTCTCCTGGCCTTATAATGAATGAAGAGATATAAGTGGTAATTCAGCCAGATAGCTCACCACTCACATGGTACAAAAAGCAGTTCATATTATCACATCCTGCCCAAGACATTTTTTTTGCTCCCCAGACTTTATACCAACAAACCAATCCGTCAATCAGTTAAATGTTTACAGTGTTAATTTCCTTCTGCCTGTTGCACAAATCCTGAGAGAGCTCCCTGTGGTGAGTCAGTGTCTGAAAACCTGATAGTTAAGGGGAAGTTGAAGTGGAAAGAACCTTTTAAGAGGAAACTGTCACTGTGACTCGTCAAGTCGCTTACATTCAGCTCACCTGATGTAAGAAGACAGGTATTCCCCTGGATGGACAGCATGTCATTCGATCCCCCTGAGGGGTCAACAGGCAGGCAGACAGTTAGTGCTGTTAGTGGACAGATGAACCCCACAGAGACAAGAGGTCAAGGGTGGCCTTGCTTGACGAGTGAAGCCTTCAATGTGGAGTTTCTGAAAATCCCAGTACATATGAATGGCGGTATATAGTGATATATCTGCATTGATTAAAAGCAGAAACACTGGATAGTTTTAAACACAAGGTTTGCCTCATATCAGCCATCATTAAGCAATGCACCTGTACAATATTTCCTTCTCTGAGAAGGACACACCTCTTCCATCCAAAATACCTCTGGTATGATCTCAGGTCCTCTCGGGTCTGGGTCACTTTGGATCTCATTTGCACACAAGGCGGATCATGTCCAGAGTGGACGCTTTTAAGGACACAAACCTCCGCTCCCTGCTGAGGGAGTTGCGGACGGATATAGCCATGGCTGTGGATGACCCTTTCCCCCTCGTCTATGGTCTGGCAGACAAAAACATCATCACTGACCAACGACTGAAGGTAATGTCAGCAGTTTTCTCTTGTTTTAACATTTTAAATACAAGCATTTGCATTGAGAAGTAGGACTTTTTTTCATTGAATTATTCGTTTATTATTCAACGTTTATTTACAGGAATGTATGGTTTTATTCATCATATCTCTTGTTTTCATAGGACACTCTGGAGAAGGACGGCAGAGAGGGGATCCACAAGGCCATGTACTCACTCCTGTCCTGGGTCCTGGAGCAGAGCAGATCTACCATCCAGGCTTTCTGGAGCAACTTGTCCAAAGACTACAACCTGGACAGCTACCCCAAGCTGCAGACGCTGCTCACTAATCTGCACTCGAGTATGTCCTGTTCAGGTTTCACCAAAATATTTGTCAGTTCAATCATTCCAAATGAGTGAGCTGCATTTTCTACGGTGGTGAGTGAGGTATTGTCCATTATATCATTGTCATACTTCTGAACATAATCTCTTATTTAATTGAATAGCTTTATTAAAACACACCGGTGTACTTGAGCTCAAGAACAGACTGAGATTGTTTTAGATATGATTCATTTTCTGAACCGTCCTGCTTTCAGAACAGAGTGTCGAGTGTCTAAGACATTTACAATGGTTAACATTTTGAGTTCATTCTTTGTTATTCTATCAATGCTGGCATTTTGTTGACAGGACGGGATGGCGAGAAGAGATCCTCCAGTGGCCACAAAACACTCCACATCAAAAAGAGGAGCCACGAGGACAGAGGGACAAAATCACACAATCAACAACCACAATATCATGCCAAGACAAGCGACGGATCAGGTTTTATTTCCTTAATATGTATAATCTGCCTCTGTCTTCTGTGAAAATAATGAACAAAATATATGATTACTAATGAATAAAAAGCGTCTTTTTATGTTTTCTCCAGGGGGTAAAGTGAAGCTTTACAGAGTGAAGAGTGAAGCTGCAGCCCCGCAGCTAACATCTGGAAAGAGTAATTAAAAATCAAACATATTTTAAAATACACACAGACAATGCTTTAATACTACAGACACATTTGACCTTTGCTCTGCCACAGGTGTTCAGATGGTTTCCTCTTCAGTGCAGAGACCAGTCGCTCTGTCTTCACTCTCTGGTGCACCCTCAACTGAGCCATCAGTCAGCCATGAAGCCAGAGAGAAGCTCCACATCAAACAGGTGCTTGGCTCAGATGATCAGCCATTGGGTGAGTATCTGTTCTGTTTTATATGTTCAATATCGATAAAACTGTCCTGCATTACCAGCAGATCAAAAGCATGTGTCATTCAGCAGGAACAGCCAGAAAGTGCAGAAAACTTGATGGGGAATATTACTCTTGTGGTCAATCAGAGGAGATAAAAGTAGCATCCAAAGCTGCTCAGAACACCTTTCACCACAAGGGGGAGACAACCATGGGCATGGTAGAGGATCCACTCTTCCAAAATCACCTGTCTTTGAGCCTGTGTATATCTACTCTGTCTTATATATCCATATCTCTGTGAGTGTAGTTTCACTATAATGATGATGAGTGTGCAGTGTGTAAGGACGGAGGGGAGCTGATTTGTTGTGATGGCTGTCCTCAAGCGTTTCATCTCACTTGCCTGGACCCTCCACTCACATCCATACCAAGGTGAGAAATACAAGTTTTAAATCTCTGTCTGTCTGTCTGTCTGTCTGTCTGTCTGTCTGTCTGTCTGTCTGTCTGTCTGTCTGTCTGTCTGTCTATCTATCTATCTATCTATCTATCTATCTATCTATCTATCTATCTATCTATCTATCTATCTATCTATCTATCTATCTATCTATCTATCTATCTATCTATCTATCTAATCTCTAATGTCACACTACATTTTCAATCCTCAGTGGCCCTTGGCAGTGTGAGTGGTGCTCTGGCAACATAGTGAAAAGAGAGAAAGCCCAAGTACCTTTACAAGTAAGTATATGAAGGATACGACATAAGGAAATTCACATAGACTGTTCATGTGGAATATGTATGTACACATTTCATGTGTTTGATTATGACTTACTGAGTTACAGCAGTGATGAAAATAACTATTAATGGTCTGCTTCGTCAGATGACATATGCAGCAGCTTTCTTTTTATGTGAATGACAGTGGATGATGTTTCCCTACTCTCTAAATCTTCATGGTCTGACACTAAAAGGTAAACAGTGAAGTCTGGAAAGCTTATTTTTTGGCATAATATAGTCACATTTTTTCATATCACAGCCACTCATTGTCCAGCCGCAGCAAACAAACACAAGCTCCAGTAACTCCATCATAGATGTTTCCTTCTTCACCCCGCTGTCATCCTCGTCTGTCACCAGTGTTACTGCTTCTATGAATGGGCCCAGTGGTAGAAACCAGGTAAACACTCCATGATGTCCTGCTCGCCTTTCTGCAGCCTTGACTTGATCTCTTTGTATCTGTTTTTTATCTTTATGATTGCATTGCTTTTACTCCATTTGTACTTTGCCGCAACAGTTCTATTAAAATATATAAAATGTGTACGCAGTGCTCGGGTGGAGAGCTGGTCAGTATGAGGGAGGTGTGTGGTGTTTGTCACCTGGCAGGAGGAGACCTGACTCACTGCCTGCAGTGTCTGGGGCGTTTCCATGCACACTGCCACTTCTCCAAGTAAGACATCCACTCCTCTTCTTCCATCCTTGTATTATCTGCATTATACACTCATGATGAGACAATGTGTATACTTCCCACAAGCCTGACAAGTCCTAATCTCACCCTCAATGTGATCTATGCATCAGGGTGCACATAGGTTCCTTCCCGTCGATCCCTATTTATGTTGTATTGATCAACAATGTGCATCAAGAGTGTGTGTTTACGGTGATCAATATCCTGCTAATGGTGATTAATGGATCGTGAATGGACAACTGCAGCTGGGTATACAGTCTTACTCCATACTATAAATGAAGATCAGTGATATTAGAAAATGCTAGCAGGGACAAAGACTGCAGATGAAACCAACGTAAATCCACGTGACAATCTCTTGCAGCATCACTTATTTGACTGTAAGCACTTCCATGTGAGAAATTAATGAATATTTAAAATTCCCTTTGCTATTTTTAGTAGAATATTACCTCAATTCTTTTTGCTGTTTTAGAAATGTCGCTTAATCTTCAAGAGAAAATCAGTGGATAACAGGCTTCACATAAAGAGCCCATGTCCCATCTAAACTGTTTAGTTTGCCATCTGAATTGGTCTGAACGTCTTCCTCTGTAATCCTCTTGAGTGCTGGAAGTCATGTATTGATTGACAGTAACATTATCCACCACAAAAAAAAACAACAAAAAAACAGTCTGACTCACTCGCAGTATCCGTGTGTTTGCTAGAGGGAGATCCATCTGCTCGTCCTGCTCCAGGCCCTGGGGCAGCTCTGCAGAGAAGGAGGCTGAATCCAGAGGCTTACAGGTGTGTCTGCATGTGTGTACAGTTTGAATTGCCTGTGTGTGTGTACAAAAAATATCTACACCTTCATTATCCGAATATGACAAAGCATAATCTGTGTAATCTCTGCTGCGTGTGTGTCCAGCTCGCCCCAGTGGCTCAAAATACCCTCGGTCATGATCAGAGCTCCTCCGTCCCTGAGTCCGTCCTCCATAACGATGAACTGGACTCTATCCTGGGAGACGTGAGTGAGGCTCATTTAACCGCAGACACGATATGAATATAAGCACGAGCATGTCAGACACAAGATGGCTGCACTTCTTATATCACAAATGGGAATTGAGTTGTCATGATAAAACGCAGCCTTGAAGAGTGATGGAGAGCGGTGAGTCATGCTATTGTTTGTGTTGGAGCTTGAGAGAAACGAGAGAAATCTGGGCACAGAAGCTGAAGTCCAGCAGTGTTGTACAACAGTGCATTTATATTTTCTTTTGTGCGTTTACTATATTACTTTGCATATATATATATATATATATATATATTTACATATACTGTACTCAGATGTACATGAATTTAAAGCACCTGCTCCTGGATGTTAAAAGGGTTTTGCTCTAAAAGACCACTCAGCTTTTCACAAGGTGGCCATTTATGACTTCTTTTTCAAGAATGCTCTTCAAATTGAGGGACCTACGAATGAAAATGTTCCTGAAAACTAAAACACATAACCTGATATAATCTAATGACACCAGTAATAATCTGCTGGACAGTTGTTGCTGCCAGATGATGTCATCCTTTTTCCTGCTTTTTGTTTCTCAGCAGGGCTCCATTGATGGCATCTTACAGTGGGCTTTCCACAACATCTCTCGGCCTCTTCCAGACTCTCAAGGATGCTACCAGTGACAGACATGAGCTCTCAGTTATGCTGTACAATCACAATGATGTACATGCTAATTAAACAGACATCAGTGAATGTAGTGGAGATTATTCTCTCGTTTGTCTTGTTTCCTGCTGTACCTGCAATAAATGTCTAATAGTGGTTGATTTTACATTTTTCTTGGTATTATTTTAACGTTTTAAGTGAAAACACTGCATCTTTTCACACTACAGATTTTAGATTTAAATCGTGACTTCATAGGGACACAGTGAAGTAACTCATTATTCACAAAACTCACACACTGCACAGAGGAGCAATGTGGAATGTCTCAAATTACTTCCAGTTTCTTAGCTGAACTTCTAGCAGAGCAGCAGCACTCCTGGTACAGGAGGAGTGCACATACTTAAAATCATCCACATTTTTGACATAAACAAAGAAATTCAATTCAATTCAATTCAGTTTTATTTGTATAGCGTCAAATCACAAGTTGTCTCAGGACACTTTCCATATACAGTAGAGCTGGTACAGGTCGAGCTCTTTTATCTACAGAGACCCAACAATTCCCTCATGAGCAAGCACTTGGCGACAGCGGTGAGAGAGAGAGAGACAGACAGAGAGAGACAAACAAATACAAATACAGTCACATTGACAGTAGATGTAATAACAGTACTAGCAGTTGCAGTGGATGTCAGGCAGGGCCATGGCAGGAGACGTAGCTGTAATCCACAATCCAGATTCTGCCACCATCCATGGGAACCTGCAAGACAATAAAGCACAGAGACTCCAGGGAAGGAGCTAAGTTAGTAACACGCCGTGGTAGGACATGAAAGCGTGCAGATGGAGAGGGACAGAAGGACAGAGGAGCTTGGTGTATCTTTGGAGGTCCCCTGACAGTCTAATGCTATAGCAGCATAACTAGGGGCTGGTCCAGGACCAGCCTGAGCCAGCCCTAACTATAAGCTTTATCAAAAAGGAAAGTTTTAAGCCAACTCTTAAATGTAGAGACAGTGTCTGCCTCCCGGACAAAGACTGGAAGATGGTTCCACAGGAGAGGAGCTTGATAGCTAAATGCTCTGACTCCTGTTCTGCTTTTTGAGACTTTAGGAACCAGAAGTAGACCTGCATTCTGGGAACGCAGTGTTCGAGTGGGGCAATAAGGTACTATGAGCTCTTTATGATAAGAAGGTGCCTGGCCATTTATGGCTTTGTAAGTAAGGAGGAGAATTCTGTTCTAAACTTCTATTCTAATATTGGAGAAATATGACCTCTCTTCCTGGTTTTTGTCAGAACACGTGCTGCAGCGTTCTGGAGCAACTTGAGAATATTCAGCAACAATTTGGGCAGCCTGATAGTAAGGAATTGCAATAATCCACCCTGGAAGTTCCGAATGCATGGACTAGTTTTTCTGCATCATTTTGAGACAAAATATGCCTGATTTTTGCAATATTATGTAGGTGAAAAAAAGGCAGTCCTTGAAATTTGTTTTACATGGGAGTGAAAGGACATGTCCTGGTCAAAGATAACTCCCGGATTCTTTACAGAGGTGCTGGAGGCCAGCGCAATGCCATCCATAACTGCTATGTCATCAGAAAGTGAGTTTCTAAGATGTTTAGGGCCGAGAACTATAACTTCAGTTGTGTGTGTGTGTGTGTGTGTGTGTGTGTGTGTGTGTGTGTGTAGCATCACAGGATGGCTGAATAGGACTAACCAGGTGAGGTAGGACATGGGGTCAGCACTGATGTGGGAGGGCTGGCAGTGAGCCTTGAACGTCTCTGCTCAGGCCAAACTTTTGCTAACTGGTCTAACAGACTGCATGCTGTGGTGAATATGTGTATGGATGTGTTTATATCATGAGGAAACAGGGTAATAACAATAATGATAATGATAATGATAATGATAATGATAATGATAATAATAAACTTTATTTATGCAGTTACGAAGAGCTTTGAACCAGGATTTCAGGACTGTAATGAGGCAAATAAGATAAAAACCATAATAATAATAAAACAGATATGTTAAGATAAGACATGTTGGAAATAAAGCAGTGTGCTAGCATTAATCAGAAGTTGCTGTCTTTTCTTTCTTTTTTTTTTTTTTTTAAAGATATTCAAGCAGGGAGTTCACAGCTGACGGGCCCTGACTGTTAAACCAGCTCATCTTTAGTCTTGAACCAAGACTTAACAGCCAGCAGGATCTGAAGCTGTGCTCTGGCTCATGGGGGGAGCAGCAATTCAACAATTCAGCAGTGTTACTGGAAGCTAAATCAAGTGCTTTGAGGCTGAAATAGGGCTGATGTTGTAAAATAGGAATGGATTTAGAACCCAAAAAGTTTTCCAGACATCCAGCACTTCATTTTTGACAGACATGCACACTCTTGCACAATCACCTACAGTGGCAATAAATAGACAATGCAAACTTCCACATGTGTGCAGAAAGGCAAAGAAATGTCTCTCGCTGTGTGGACCTGTAGAAGAATTCACATTCACACGTTACACCAGATGGTTTCAATACGATGAGGTATGCAAACTGAGAAATGCCGCTGTTTAACAGGAATTCCTTGAAGACTATCACTTAGATGTGGAATGTTGTTTTTGTCATGGGATTCGAGAGTTTAAGCATGACTGCCAAAGGGATGGAGCTCAGCCAGGCAGCGCACACATTTTTCTCCTTCGGTATTTGGTTGCCATGGCTCCCAGCTCCAGCAGGCCCAAAACAGAGGATGGGAAACTTGCGCCTTCCAGTGTGTGTATCTTTGCATGCGTGTCTCTCTGTTTGTTTATGAATCCCACTTTCTAAATGGTTCATGAAACATCCTGCATACTTGAGGGCTCTGCGTCCTTGTGGAGAAAGCAACATCACCGACAGAGAGACTTTATTATTATATATATAATTATTATATTTACCAAACACATGGGGGAGGAAAATCAAACAAGAATTAATGCAATGAGAATAATAAATCTTACATAAATTGGTGCCATGTGTGTACAAATATCAGGATGTTAGCACTGCTACACTCAGATCTTTAAGTTGTGTCCGAATGATTCTTCTCGTTCTCCAGTCTATTCTGGCTGAGGGGGATGTCTGTGCATGAAAATCTTCTCACATCATTTCCTTTACTGTGCAGGTTTCAAACATGACTCCTGCTTTACTATCAGACAGCTTTCTCCCGGTTCGAGCTACATACCTCTTGAGAGACCACATGGAAAACCTGATATAATATCCCAAGAGCTCCCTCTCTGTTCAAAAGGAAAAGGGCAAACACCTTCTCACCACTAGGTGGCATTCATCTCTGACTGACGTAGTGAAACCCTGTCAGTTATTCTTCAGTGTGTCAGTGAACCATGATTCTTGAGTAGCCATCACAGTGTGATAAGAAGAAGTATTTCCCTTCACCAAACAATGGTTGTGTGTGTGTGGAGAAGTGGGCGTCGCCCAGATTTCATCAGAGCTAAAGGAATCTGTCACAACTATTTCCAACACAAATAAGTTACATAAAACTATATAGAGCATGAACAAAATATGTTTGGATGTAGGTCTCATGTAGTTCACTTAAGTACAATTTTGAGAAACTTGGACTTGACTAGTTTATGCGACTTTATGGTTCTCCTTCATTACATTGTACTTTTGACTCCACTACACTTGTCTGACATCTGTAGTTACCCAGAAGAGCAAATACAAAGCACATGGTATAAACAGATTTAAATGAACATCAGCTCAACCAGATGCAACATTAAAATGCTGCATTACACATACCGATGCAACAGTAATAACATAACAATCTGAGAAAGGCCATTGTACTGTTTTAATAGAGACACTTTTATTTTTCATACTCATACTCAACATTTTGCCCCTAATACTTCTATTTAAGTGAAATTATGAATGCAGGACTGTTATTTGTAAAAGACCTTGATACCAAACCTGCCATATGGCTCTCCTAACTGGTTTTCTTTGCACTGCTTCAAAATCATTTGGTGAGTATTTCAAAGTCATGTACTAACTTCACTGTGTTCAGGGCCTGATTCTTGTTTATCACCTCTGCTGCAGCATATCTCCTCTCTTATCTTACATATCTTATTTCCTGACACACTGCATTCCTGTGATGTCTAATGAGGCCAAAATGTCACAAAGGTTATCTAAAGCATGACTTGAGTGCTGTGTAAGGTCTCTGTCATCATGTGTCATCACTTTCACCAAATGGCATAAAGAAGTAGCTCGACATTTTGGAAAATACAGCTACACTGGCTTTCATGCCAAGAGTTGGATAAGAGGACTGATACCACACTCACATGTATGGCTAGCTTAGCTTAGCACAAAGGCTGGAAACAGGGGGAAACAGCTAGCTTGCTTCTGTGCAATGATATAAAAATCCAGCTACAGCACCTCTACAGCTTCGTGTTTAACCCATACAAAAACCTTAAATTCAAAATGAACAATTTGGCGTTTCAAAGGGTTGAGTAACTTCCAGTAACTTCCTGGAGCACTTTTCTGCTTGGCTAATATGAAACACATTCAACATGTTTCATCCAAATCTGTTGACCTGTTAGAATTAAAAGGCTAATGAATAAATATTTTTGAATTTATTTCGAGTGTTTCTCAGATGTGTGGGAAATGATTGAGCAAGAGTTAAAAAAATAAGTGTCAGTGTGAAAAGGTTAAATTCCTCATGCGCGCGCGCACACACAGACACACACACACAGGCACACACACACAGGCACACACACACACACACACACACACACACACACACACACACACACACACACACACACACACACACACACATCCTGTTACGCCTCTGTTGGTCACAGGCCGGGAATTCTTTGGAAAAATGTGATAGGTGAAATTCCCACACTTTGGGCATCCTCTCTTCACATTTTTTGGCGCTGTGTAAATGAGGGCAGCTGTCCAGGTTGTGTTCCTGCCGGGCCACCGATGGTCTGAGGGTTTCTGGAGAGGTGAGGACTGTGAGACTTCCAGTCAGGACCCTTCGCTCTTTGTCCAAACTATTGTTGTGGACAGGAAACTGCGAGAGGCCCTCTATTATCTTGGCACAAGGTTTCAGAGCAGAAAGTGTCACTTCTTTGAACCACTGAGTAATAACAGCTCATGAACTGTAAATTATCAGGCAGTGGTGGCTTTGACTGCAGAAAGTGTTAGATTTAAAGAAGGTGTGTATTTACTCAAGAAACAAGAGACATCCATCCCACTTTTGTTGCAGTAAGATGATGTTAAGTTGCTTTATTGATTATTTTGATTCTCCAAGAGGTGATAAAGCGATGTAGAGGGATCTTTTGTACTGTACAGGCTTATCATGTTGTTTTGTGTCAGTGTTTGTTTTTAGTATTATTGAGTCTTAATATGAGTCTGGATGTCAGCTCTTATGTGTACCAGTACATTTAGTCAAGTGCTATACTTAAGTACAATTTTCAGCGTTGCACTTCTGTACATTTGTTGGATTCACAACAGACAGTTTTTTTTTTTAAATAAAGTAAAATTTGATGCAGCAGAACCAGAGATATCATCTGCTTTTATTGCTCACATTCTTCTTTGTTCCTTTGTGCCTTCATTACCCACAATGCAACTAAACCACTGACAGTTCATTTGGATAAAGTGGCGAATGTAGAAGCTAGCCTCACGCAGAGATGCTTCAGCCCTGAACTTCACTGACTCAAGTGACATCACATGAGGCAACTGATCAGATTTGATCATTTGACCTTCTGAAGACACAAAAGGGCTTCATACAACTTTTTTTCAGTGACACAGTGGTGCTCCCCAAGACCTGTAAACAGACGCTGATGTGTAAAGTATTTAAATCTTAAGCTATTTTATATTTATTTTACATTACATTAGTCATAGTTGCTACAGTCACTTTGTAGATACTATAATCATATATATAATATTGCACATAATATAAATTCATAAGTATATAACAGTTTGTAATGAAGTCAAATACCTTTATCTTCACCAGCTGAAACATTAAAATGCTGTTTACACATTCATTCATCAACACACAGAAGGACCAGTGTTCAAGGACAGTACTTTTACTTTTGATACAAGTAAATTTTGCTGATAATTTTTTTGCACTTTTACTTAAAGTGTGTACGGGATTTGGTGGCATCTAGTGGTGAGGTTGCAGATTGCGACCAACTGATCACCCCTTGCCTCACCCTTTCCCGTGGTGGCCTTGACAAATGTGAAAGGGGCCCCCTGGAGCCAGTGTTTGGTTTGTCCATTCTGGGCTACTGTAAAAACATGGTGGTGCAACATGGGGGACTTGAACGGGAATATTCTTATTTTCAAGTGTATACCAATAAAACATAATTAAATCCCTCTAAATCCTACACAGCGGACCTTTCAGAATCATTTTGAACACAGTTTTTCACTTGTGACGGAGTATTTTCACATTGTGGTATAATTTTTTTATTTTATTTTCACTGCTGCCTGCTGGGCTCTAAATCCAAAGAAGCTACAGAGGAAGATAAGATGTAGGTTTAGCGAAATGGTCCGGTTCCAACATTCTTGTGTTACATAAGAGCGGACAGAAGTCAATAAAGTCTGACTTCTTATTTGTGTTCCTGATCTCACTGAAGTAGATCAGAACACGCTGTTAGCTGGGGGTGAACACAGTGCCAACACACACACTCACACCACCAACACAGCTGTGTCACATGCTTTTCCCGTTCTGCCAAGAAACATTTGCTCTCTTCTCTCTCCTGATGTGAAGAAAATGTCAAGGTCAGTTTTCCTTCCTGGCTTGAGTGATGCTCAATCTGTAACCCGACACCGAAGTCAAAAACAATGATCACCCCGCTCGGCTTCACAATGAACAGGTGCCTTTACTTTTTCACCGTGCAGCCAAGAACCACCACAGTGAGTTACCACAACACATCAAGATTAATCTGACAAGACAGCGGCTCCCCAGCATCGAGCTACTTGTTGAGAGATCCCCCTAATTTGAAGCGATTCAGAGCAATTTATTAATACTCATGAGGTCACTGTCTGTGGTCGCCTCTCGTCCCTGCCTCCCCCCAGCTGTTTAGAGTAACATGGTCAGCTCTGAAGACAAACATCTAAACCTTTGGTTAGAAAGCTCCTGTAACTCTCCGTTTCTGTGTGTGTCCCTTGAGGAGGCCAGATAATGATACGCTGGCAGGGTAGATTGCAGGGTTGCCATCGGTCTGGAACTGTAAACACAGCGGAGAAGGCTCGTTAGGACATTCCAGAAAGGTCCTCAACTGGGAATTCTTGGAAGAGCTTCTTGTGTGTTTGCATTCTTCCTCTGGGACAGCAGTGCTAACAGCGTCTCCTGTGATCACCCGAGTGAGAATTATATGAGGAGAAATGAAGGCCGGCAGATGTTCAGTATTTCTCTGTCAACTGTGAACTGGACAGTGGTGTCGCAGGTACAGCCAGTAATTTCAGTGCAGTGCAGAGTTTCCAGGATAATAAAGCTGTTTGATCTACACTGAGAGCACAAAACTGCTTTGTCAGAGTCCGAATTTCTTCGTATCCAAACAAATGCGCTTGTTTTTAGTCTGGCTGAACTAAACTAAAGGTAACTGTGGCCTCTTTGAGACTACTTTTACTTGTTTTAAAAATCTTGGTAAATTAAAATGTTCTAGTGGCACTTCATTTAACATATTTTAAGCTGAGTTTTTGTAGTGTAACTTTTGGACAGCTCCCTCAAGTGCAGTTATGACATAATGCTGAAATCAAGACCACTGTTTAGCATTTAGCTAACACGCTCAGCTATCTGACAATGCAAAATCAAATCAAAATGTCCTTAAAGTCAGAATTTGGGTGACTGTGAAACATTTAAAATCTGCTTGAATTCTATATTATTATTCCACATATTAAATGTCACGTCCCTGCATCAGGCTGACCCAAACTGCACAGCAAGGCCTTCATCTTATTTGTTTAGCTGAAATGAGGTCGTGTTAGCACAGAGCTGACCTCAGTGTCATATGGTGTGTTTGGAAACTCTAATGTCAGGATAATTTCTTCACATTCAATCTGAAGAACTTCAAGCAAATGAACTACAGTATAATATAAAGCTGTGTCTCTTCTCAAGTGTCTTTCAGAATTAATCAGTTGTTTCACTTGTTAGTCATTCTAGCAGCTAAGTGGGTCGTAGATTTGGCTGAAACACTGAGTTTTTATCTTTATCTCAATGAGGCTCTGAAAGGGATCTGAACTAAGTTACAGATGTAATTTGTGTGACGACTACAGATATGTGTTTGGTCAAGTGATAATGTCAGATCAGTGTGATGCATTATGAAACAAGCAGATAACAGAAAGAGAGAGAGAGACAGACAACGACGTTCTGTCATCAAATCAAAAACATGTTACTGATTTTGTCTGTTTTCCACGAACATGAGCTCCACAGCTGATCCACTGACAGCTTTATCTATCTGGGTCAATGCACAATGTGACTGTTCATTAACTTTAAAGTGATTCAAATGATTTTCTTTTTCCATTTTGCATTATTGGCTCTTTGAGTCCCCCCCCCCCCCCCCCCCCCCCCCCCCCAGCAAAGTCGAATCCCCCAGCCTTAAAAATAGACAGTCTGTGTAAAATAAGACAATGAGTTTCTTTTACTCGCCACAATAGAGTCTTTATGTGTCAGCAGACACATCCAGCCCTTGAGTTGCACGATTAACATATCTCACAGTTGAATCATCATCAGTTACTGGTAGTAACACCAAAAGCTGGAAGACATCCCAAGAATAATGGGTTTTTCCAGCTGGCACTTTAAGAAATTGTTTGATTTGCACAATAGGCTTTCAGCAAACCAAGCAAAAATAAATAAATAAATAAAAAATCATTAATTTCTTCCCAGTGCCAAACAATCAAGCTGAGGTAATGTGACTCCGGCTATAGCAAGAACATAATAGTTAAATGGCAACAACAAAAGTTAGAGTTTAATAACAAAACAATATAAGATTTCTAACAAAAGAAAAAAGAAAGATTTGATCAAAATGAAAATTGTTCTTCTTCTTGCTCTGACATGAAGTCATGTAAATCACATGTTAGGAGGTACAACAGAGGAGCCTGACCAACACTGGATCGTCTGGGTCGATACGAGTGTTGATATTTTTTAACGTAAACTTCCGCGATGAGGATCCCTCCCACTTAAGACAACAACAGCCTGTATTATTGGCCAGGCCAATGTATTGTTTGTGCTGTACTGAACAAAAGTCAGTGACAACATGATGCAAATAATTAAGTAACATACCCAAGTATGAATTAAAAATGAAATAAGGGTACTTAAAAAACAACATAGAGTGTCTTAGTAAGACCAGCAAAACACCTTTTGTACATCTTGACGTGATTTTGTTGATTGTTATGATTCTCCACTTTTCCTTAAATTTCTCACCACCTGTACACTATAAATGTAGTGCAATAAAGTAAAATGTTAATAAGGATGTAATTTTGTAAAATCAAGTCAAGGATGTGGAGTGCATCCAGTTAGTGCACCAAGTTTGATAGCTTAGTGTTTAATGTTGCACAATACAACCATGGGGTGTTGCACAATGCCATTTAATAAACACTATTATTGCACAATGTCAGCATGGCAGATGTGGGAGTGCAAATAGTTCAGTAGTGACTAAGTAAAAAGACATACTACAGAATAGATCAGATTCTGTAGATCATGTTTCACCTGCAGAATGCATGTAAACACCCTCCTCCTGAAACCTTTGACATGTCATACATTGAGAATCTGCCCTGCTGCTCTGCATGCCAGACTGGGGTAAAACTGTCAACTGTAACATCAGAATCACATTACTGTAGAGCTGAGGGCTCAAATCTACCTCCATCAAATTTCCATCTTTCTATCACGTCCGACCCCCTCCAGTCTGTTCATCCATCAGCTACCTGCTCCCCCTCTCCTCTCACCCTGGACTGAACCCTCACACCCCCCCCCGACAATGCCTCCCCACTCACCATCCCATCCCACATTCCCCTCATTGCTTCTGGACCATGGAAAGCCCCTGGTACATTTTCAGAGCTGCTGAGCACCGTATACAGACACAGAGCCCCCTCTCTCTCTCTCTCGCTCTCTTTCCACCGTGCCGCCGGCCAAAGCCAGCCATCAGATCACATGCTATGTGCAGCCTCAGCAGCAGAGGAGCACAGCTATTTGCTGGGGGCACACATGCTGGGCCCTGAATGAATGACTGGCATTCTGGTGACCTCCCAGGATGGCAGCCGACCGCCGGGATGGAAGGCTGTTTTAGGACAGGGTGTCATGGCTTATTGCTGTGTCATTCGTCTGCGGTATAGGCATGTTGTCTCCGGGGCAGAAGTCTGCAAAATGTTTTCACACCTCTAAAGGGCAGCTTGGGCTGGTATTTATAAAGGGCCTCAGAGCTATGCCTCAGAGGTGCTCAGTGTGGTTTCACCCTGAAGATGGGAAATGACTGAGACTTTAAGAGGATCTCTTTTGTGATTCAAGACCAGTTTCTCTGTTCCGAGAGACAGATAAATGTGGGCTATTAGCGACGGCTCAATCTTGGTCGCTTAAACAGAAAACTGAAATGTTTATTGTCTGGCTGCAAGCCCCTGGCAGTCTTCTCTTGTTATACAACTTTATGACCTGTTTTCCATCTTGACACTGACCTGTCAAGATTCCTGTCACATACCAGAAATACAGTTAACTTAGGAAAAGCATATGTGTGTAGTTCTGCTTTAGCTCAGAGAGCAGTGAGAGAAAAGAGTCAGGAGAAATAAGCGGATGGGAAGAAAATGGAAAAGGGAACATCATTACAGTGACACTCAGCTATTTGCCCTCAGCGCTGTATGAGTAATACGTCTGAGAGCAGAGGCCAAATATTCAGTGTTTTGAAACAGAAAGAAACAGTGAAGTTGCCATGGCGATGTCAACATGTAAATCTCATGTGTTAAAGGTGCGACATGTAAGCGTTTCATTACCCAACAGCACAAAATTCCCATAAAATCTATGCAGAATAGGGTTGTTTTTGAATACCTCGACCATTTGTTCACCAGGTCAGGGAGATTTCTGGCTTTCCAAACTCACATACCATCTGTATTCTTAGTTTTGGCAACCATTTCGGTTGAATATCTGCTCTAATTAGCTTGTTTGCTCCTCTCTGTTGTACAGCTGACTTGTGACTACTATTTGCTAAAATTACAGACCGCAGTGTGCTGTGTTGGTTAATGCTACAGTTGTTCACTTGCCAGCAGAGGTCAATAAAAGTTTCTAAAAGCAGTGTACTTTGAAAGCTTCCAGTCAAATAGAGCACATCTTAATTTAGCCCTCTGTTCGCTTTTTGATACTGGCAACGCTGCAGCAAAGCACAATACAACAGAAGACTTCTCAGATATCATGACTGAGGAGAAAAATGTGGATTTTCCAGTTCGGCAGACAGACGGGGTTGAGACATGTGGTCGCTTTGAAAACACACCTGAACAATGCACTCTGTTGGGGTCAACATACACAATTTAAAAAACTGAAATTTAAATAATGATGTTCATTTTGTACAACATCCACTACTATTGTAAGATGTTCTCAGCGGTACACTGTACAATTAATGGGTAAATGGTCAAGATTTTGGAAAATGGGCTTATTCAGTTGATTGTTGAGACTCTCATACAGCCAGGCACGCTTAGCTTAGCATAAAGACTGGAAACAGGGGCAAACCGCTAGCCTAGCTCATTCCAAATGTGACTAAAGTTTGTTTAGTACAAAAACTGAAGTGCTAAATAATAACTGTTTTATCAGGGCCTTAAGAGCTGTTATGTTCTATTTCTAGTCTTTATGCTAAGCTAAGCTAACTGGCTGCTGGCTGCAGCTTCGTACCTATCATACACACTTGAGAGTTGCATTGATTTTCTCATCTGACTTTGAGCAAATAAGTGTTATCACCCAAAATGATGAACGTTTGCTTTAAGGTTTTAGGCGACAGGCACAGAATCTGATTCATTACCTTCAGCCCCTTTCAATCATCTGTGGAAGTCAATACAACAAAACCTGCCCAGGCTATGACTGCGCCACACATCTGTTTTGTCATCTTTGCACACTTCACAGATTCATCTCTTCTGACTCACGTCTGAAGTCTGTTTGCTGTGAACGTCTGGAAATTCCCTTGAACCTCTACGACTTGCTGCAACACGCAACGGTTTCTCCACTCTTCGCTTTATATAAATAGGCAACCAATAGGCTATTTATTTTCTTTTCTTTTGCTCTTAAGGTGTCAGAAAGGAGTTAGGTTAGATCATGCTCGCCTGCTTGCCTCGACATAATTTCATCTGGCATCGCAATCCAAGCTGATTGCGAAATACGAATACATGGGAAGCTGGTTGTCAGTGGTTTCCTGAGAACAGGATACCGCTTTGACTGCAGCGCACCTTGTCCTTGTCTATTGTGTCCTGTGTGAATGAGGAAGCCGGCCATGGATGTGAGAGCCAAGGAGAGGAATCCATCCCGCTCTCTCCAACACTATCAGTTACATTCCTCTCCAATCCTGCCATATCAGATAACCTTGTCTGCTATTCTGTGTCATTCTTTCCCACACAGTCCAGCACTATAACATGCATCCTGTGCTTCTCAGTCCCTTTAACTCCAGCCAGATACAGACATCGTAGTCTCTAATCATCCATGAGTCCGAAGTTATCTACAGACTTTGAGATAAAGAGAGATTAAAAGAGAGACAGAGAGTGAAACATCTTCTTGTTTCGTCTTCATATAAATCAAAAGTCTCTGACAGGTCAAACAGCCTTCAGCCCATATAATGTGTCCTGATATGTAAGTCTTAAGCTAATTTTAAACCACCCCAGAGTAAAATACATAAGAAATAGATTTTAAGAGTGTGATGTAGGCTCTATTTATTACAAGCCTGTTGAGTTGCCTCCACTGTTTGGAGGATGGATTGTCTTCAGTCTCTTAATGTGGTGAAACAACTGCTGCTCTCCAATGACAGAAAAGTAACAGCTGTCTTCATCATGTCCTGTACATATTTTAACATGACGCCTCAGCTGCAGCAAACTGTCTTTGGATGGGGGAAAAAAATCATTAAGATGTTATGGTTGGTTCATGTACAGTTGAAAGTAGTGAAGTGAAGAAAAAATCATATATATCCTGTTGATTAACTCTCAACCTTCCAGATTTATATATAGTCTGGGAAACACTGGTCTAAAACTTCACTCAGACACTCAGGGTGAACACGTTCCAGCAGCTTTCTCAAGCATTTTTGTGATATTTGCTGATGTTTCATTACAGAGTATGTCTTTGGCTTCAGGCTTATTTGCCTGAAGGTAAATTAACCTACCATTGATTAAAGACTTTACAGGTGTACTGTGCAAACACGCTGTGAATCTATGTCTGAAACTAAATCCAGACACCCGACTGATGCTGCCTTCAACTGATACTTTAATGCTGCTGTTAGCAAGTGTTTTTGAAATACTGTATCCATAATTGTGGTGCAGATGTGAAATCTCTGTTGCCAACATACAGCATACAAAATGATTTGTTTTCCATCCATTAATTAATCATTAAATAAGAATCAGTTTATTCATTAAGTCATTTAACAATATGTGGTGTTTATATTCTGGGCTGTGTGTGTGTGTGTGTGTGTGTGTGTGTGTGTGTGTGTGTGTGTGTTAAGCCCTGTTTAGTGGGTCTGAAAAAGGTACTTTTACAGCGGGACAAACTGCTCATCTTTGTCCTCTTTTCCTTTTATTTGCTGAAAATTCACATAATAACAGAATCAAGGGGATAGGACACACAGATGGCTACAAAGCTGTTTTGTACACTGAGTCTCCTAACAGACAAATAATAGATGTGATTATGAAAGTTTTGACTGTTGCCAACTGAATGTTACAGATCCCTTCTGGTGGTAAACTGATGCACATGTTTCGTGGTGCGTCTGGCTTTGTGTTAGTCACTGTGAAGAAACGCTTCCCCTGAAATAAACTGTGAGAACTCATCTTTCACATTGTTAGTCTCAAGACTCACTGTGTAGTAATCAAAAAAATTATAAAGGAAATGAGTACGGTCAACATTCAGCTGTGTCAAGCTTTGCTAATGCAGTTCAGTTTGACATTATTATATTTTAGAGCTGTGTAGTTGGATCTTTGGAATACATGCACATATTCTTTGAGTCGTTGGCAGTGAGTCCTTGGTGTTTTTAGAATTAAGAATTAATGTGTACTCCGGTTCAAATCCTAAATTCTGTCCTTTTAATTTGAAATTCACGCTCACCTACACAGTCCACTGGTAGCTTTGTCTTCACCTGCAGTCAACAAATAACATCAAAATCATCTTTTTTGAGTTCTTTCCTTTAAATTAAACACTAGGTAATAAGCAGTTGAACAACCTAATGATTTTATGCACATTCAGCCTCTTCCTTTTGTTTTCCTGTTGGTTGCGAAATGTGAGATTGTAATGTAATGTAAGATTATATTGTAATGTCCCAACAACAACCGACCAACAATGAATTTGATCTCAATAAAGTTGCAGAAAGTTGATCAAAGAACTTGTTTACAATAAGGGAAATAGTAGTTTGTAGCTTTAAGGGCTCCCACTCTGTTAACACACACACACACGCACGCACGCACGCACACACACACACACACACACACACACACACACACACACACACACACACACACACACACACACACACACACACACACACACACACACACACTCTGTCTTCCTGTCTCCCTCCCTTTGACAAAGGCATTTTTATACTGACTTAAATGCACGGCTCAGATGAGTAAATTTAGAGTCAGACTGTTTCCAATTGTGTAACTGGTAGTTTGACTACTCTCACTGTTGCCTCATTTGTGCTTGTGTTTCCACCAAAACCTCAAGAGCAAAATGATTTTACTGTTTAGAGCAACAACACAATTGTGCTTCATTCTGCAGGGTGTCCTCAGATATTCTTCAGTGCCACTCTTCTTTGCACAAACAAGGAATAACTCATGAAATTTGGAGTTTTGTCTGCTTTGGGGGCCGCAGACAGTCAGAATTTTTGTGGCACACCATTTAAGATGTCCATCTCCTGTAATGACTTTTTGAAAGCGTCCATAATTTTCAAAGGGTCAGCCCTGCATTCCTTTGGAAGTTCAGAGGAAGTGTGGTACAATGGAGGACAAAATGGCCAGAGGCGTTGTCCACCAACAGAGACACACACACACACACATTCACAGGGAGGGAGCAGAGGAAGTCGTGAGGTGGTGTTAAATGACATGACCAGAGTTTTAAAAAGGTGGAGACTGTGCTGCCTCACAGTGTGGATCTGAAATGCAAACATGTTCCACTTTGCTGACCAGTCGCCTCCTTGTGAGTGCCGCCCACAGAGACGCAGTGTCTGCGTGTTTTTTTTTTTTTTAAAAAGAGCCCATTTAAGAATACACAGCATCTGAGACATGACGGGAATGTGTGTGTGTGTGTGTGTGTGTGTGTGTGTGTGTGTGTATGTGTTTAATTAAGGAGAGTGAAAGAGCCAGAGAGATGATTGTGGACACATACCATCAGCAGTTCAATACAGACCCATTGGGCCTATAGATTTTTAGGTCTGATGAGATAATCAGCCTGAGGCCAGTGGCCACATACTGTACAACAATCAATTACTGTGGCCTGTTGTGCTTTGATTGCACCCATTTTTTTTTTTTTTTTTGTATAGATTCAAAGTTGTGTTTTCTCTGCTATATTTGTTTGGAGGGATTATGTAGAAGCAGGATAACATCTGCAACCCTCCCTTTTCCTTTCTTTCTCTCCCTCCAAAGACATGATTGGTGTGTTATGATTGAAATCTCTGCTATTTAAAGGGCCCACAGTAAAAGTCAGAGTCGCTGACTAAAGTCCTCAACATGGTGGCAGTTAGATCCAAGATGGTAATAAATAGCTCTGTCTTGTCTTTTGGCTTGGACAGAAATAAAGCCTGCCATAAAGATTTGCTTTCTCCTGCAAGGCTGAAAGTTTATCTCATCAAGGAAACAAAAATAGACACGTGTCAAAAACTGTTGTGGTGTAGCATCTGGAGAAGATGCAGGAAGAAATTGAGCTGTATGACCAATTAAATGAGCCAATCCGTAGGTGGGGGTTAAATATCTTCCTGACTGTCTGTCCATCCATCCATCTTGTGATTCTGTGCGTGACCTCGTCTCAGTGGGACGACAACCGCAGCATGTTTGAGACTTGAACCTGTAAATCAGCAGGACGAGCGGTGCCCATGTGTGGCAGTCGTCAGGCTCTGCTCTGCACCGTGGAGTGTGATGTTGGGTACAAAGAGCCACTGTGTTTGTAGTAATGGGGCATACACGGACCTCAGATTCCAGGGGACAGCTGCCACACACACCACACAGTGACACACACACACACACACACACACACACACACACACACACACACACACACACACACACACACACACACACACACACACACACACACACACACACACACACACAATTAAGGCATGCACAGCTTTAACACACTTGCACAGACAAGAATTTTCACTCACCCATAGTGTCGTGCGTATATGCTCAGAACTTGAATTCCTCTCCAGAATTACGCATTTGATACATATAGAAGAGACACATATAAGTAATTAAAGTACATACTTGTACTCCACAACAACCCTGATACCAAAAGAGTTGGCATGCTGTGTAAAGTGTAAATAAAAGCAATTTATATTCAGCTGAATACAGTACAAAGACAAGATATTTAATGTGGCTTGGCATTATCTTTCAAGGATAAAAATCCAAAAACCTGTATGCGCCTTTTAATGACGTGTATGATTTCCAAAAACAGTTTGAAATGTGGACTCATCAGACCACAGGACAGTTTTCCACTTTGTGTCAGTCAGATTCAGATGAGCTCAGGCCGGTGCGTGTGGATGTTCGGTTTGTATCACTTTCACTTGGCATGGTAGAGTCTGAACTTGCATTTGCAGATGGAGCGATGAACTGTATTCACTGACAAGGGTTTTCCGTAGTGTTCCTGAGCCCATGGAGTAATATCCTTTATACAGTCGTGTTGCTTTTTAATGCAGCCAGCGCACCTGAGGGATCGAAGGTCATGTGCATTCAATGAAGTGCAGAGATTTGTCGGGATTTTGATGACATTATGGATTGTAGATGGTGAAATCTCTAAACTCCTTGCAATTGTGTGTTGAGAAAGGTTGTTCTTACACTGTCAGACTGCTTGCCCACGCAGTTTTTCACAAAGCGTTGAAGCTCACCCCATCCTTGCTTGTGATTGACTGAGCCTTTCGCAGCCAATCATGATCACGACACTATCACCTGTTACCAATTAACCTGTTTACCTGTGGAATGTTCCAAACGGGTGTTTTCGGAGCATTCCACAACTTTTCCAAGCTTTAGTTGCTGCTGTACCAACTTGTTTGAAGCGTATATTCACAAAAATCAATGATGTTGATGAGGTCAAACATTAAATATTCTGTCTTTGTGCTGTTTTCCATTGAGTATATGTCAAAAAGGATGAGCAGATTATCACATTCTGTTTTACACAGCGTTGCAACTTTTTTGTAATCAGGGTTGTATTTTTTTACTCCATTTATTAACAACTATAATTGCTACTTGTCAGATTGAGGTTAATAAAGTTTTTAAACATGAAACAGTTATAGATAAAGATGCCCAACAGTTTATACTGTACACCAAATTAATTCCACTTTGACCAACTACAGTATTAAAGTGCTGCTTACGTCAATGTATCACAATACAAAGATCAGAGCTACGACTTTATTTTAGGTTTGGTCTGTAATTTTTATCATTTCTGACAAAGTTTCACAAAAAGAGCCCTAAAATGTACTAATGATGGGTAAAATACTCAATTCAAATTCATGCTAGTGTAACATTAAGAGTCAGTGGAAACTATATAACTAAATCCTCGCAAAAAGAACTTGTTTGCAGTTGTGAATATCTAAAATGTGATTAATACAAAATAAATATGATCCAAAGATATCATCATGTATAAATTTGAGTACTTTCACTTTTGATACTTTAGGTACATGTTGTTACTGATACTTTTGTACTTTTACTTTTCAAAATCTGATTGCAGTATTCCATCTTTTACTTCATGCAATGATCTGAATACTTCTTCCACCTCTGAATGAGCTCATCAGAGACACAGAAACAGTGCAGGCACCAATGCTGCCCCTGAAAACTCTGAATTTGCATTTATTCCCAACCCTTCGACTCAAAGCTCAAATTCTCGATCCTGTGCTTCTTTTGAAGTCCTCATTGGTGGCGATAAAGCGCATTGCAGCCTCCCCCCTCCCGTGTGGTTTTACGCTTTTGATCCCAGAGGGACCTCGCGTTTTACATTCCTGGCATTCCGACCTCAGTCCCTCCTCGGTTACTTATTATCGCCGCCCGCTCTCTCCACAATCATTTCACAGCGAGAGAGGAGCCCGTCCGGGGGGAGGAAGATGAGACACGTTTGACTCGAAGAAACTCATGGAAATAGTGGATTTACTTTTCTGACGAGGTCGAGAACAGCGTTTGGAAACGATGCGAGCGTGAGCTGGTAAGACGAGCGTCTTTTTTCTGCCTTTGCTACAACAGTAAAAACGAGCACAGAAATGAATAAAGTAGCGACAACGCGACTTCTGGTTGAAACGTTTGATAGTGCGGTGTGTTGTGAGGGAATTAAAGGCGATTTGAAGAGTTTTTAAGACGACAAATGTGCTAAAAGACCAAGGATAAAGTTATTTTACGATGCGGTTTTGTGCGCTTTTGCTCCCCCGTGAGATTGGAATTTTTGGCGCATGTATTTGGTGCCTGCTGTGGAAAATGTCTCCACATCTCTGTGTTGTCGCTGTTGGGAAAGTGGCATAAAGCTGCACTGTTTGCATATAATTCTCCATCTAAAACCTTATTCAAAAACCTTTATTGAATTAATTTATATATAAATGAAAACATGTTTACATGATATTAACGTTTGTGTTACAAGTGTTTGTGCAAAGGCCTACATGCCTCAAACACAGCCTCTCTTCTGCCTAAAATGATGTTGATGTATCAACCAACAGCTGTTTGGAGTTTTATATTTATATACATTTGACCTCACACTGGACCTCATTCTCCCATTCTGCTCTGTTCCAGGTTCACAGCTGATTTATTTAGATACTCTAAAAGGAAGAAAGAGCTCAACTGATCTTTAGAGAACATAACAACGTACAAGAAGCGGTATGTCGTCCACTGAAGAGCCGTCTGGCACGGTCCTGCACCGGCTCATCCAGGAGCAGCTCCGCTATGGAAACCCCACAGACACCCGCACCTTGTTAGCCATCCAGCAGCAGGCCCTGCGTGGAGGCAATGGAAGCAACAGTGGACCCAGCAGTGGAGGCGACATGGGCAGGAGCCCACGATCCTCTTTGGAGAGTCTCACTCAGGAGGAACCTCCGTTCCCTCAGCTCTCTGCGAGGCAGGAGCCTCAGGGCCAGGAGCACCAGGGGGACTATCACCACTCAGAAAGTGGCTACCAGCTCTACCAGCTGCACGGGGAAGAGCTGCCGACGTATGAGCAAGCTAAGGCGCACTCTCAGTATCTGGCTTCTCACTGGGCCCCTACAGGCCCCATCAGGCAGCCCCATGAGGGCACGCTCCTGCATGAGGGGGCCTTCCACGAAGAGACAGACCTGATGGAGCTGAAGTGCAGCCACGTGCGGTCACTCAGTGAGCATCGCATGCAGATATCCCTGGAGAGGAATGATGCAGCTGCTAAAGCAGAGGCCATCAAAACCACCTCTCACAGCTACCCCGAGCTTCCATACTACACACCGCAGGCCCTCCAGAGCTTGGACAAACGCAGCCCACCTCCAGAGTACTCGGCCCCCGTCCAGGGCCAAGGATTTATCCCTCACCAGGTCCAGGAGCCGATGCAGGCGCAGCAGCACAGGTACAAAGACAGTTTAAGGGGACGTGATCATGTGTGCATATTTTAAAAAACGACTTTGACATTACATCATGTTCTGTGGTGTAGTTCTTGTATGAGAGCCAGCTGCGTAATCATCTTCCAGTACTTGCCACTGTGTTTCACATTCGTAAACACATACTTATCAGCATGAGTCACACCGTAGGCTGCGTACCGCTTCATATTTCCCTCTTGAAATACTCAGAGGCAAACAAGTCCAGCCCTGTAAGCGTTTGTAATGCCTGGCATACTAGAACAGGATGGTTTCACATGCTTGCATTGCTTGGGATGCTTTTTTACTAAAGTATGTTCCTCATATAGGTTTTAGGTTTTTACATTCTTTACACTGACTGGAGTCAGCCTGTCTGCTTATTGATAGACGCGACCAGAGTTAGATTTCAGATGCCTCACACTTTTAACTCTGGCTGACTCTTCAAAAATGTTTCAATTCAGCTGAAACAGCCACACATTCAAATACAGAAATAAGGTATGACTTTGTTTTACTCAGCAATGTGTCTGTCATAGGTATGTCCAGCCTAGTCAGCCAGCAGAAGTCCCCTGTTACAGCACATTCACCAGCCTGCCACCTGCTGGTTTGGAGGAGCCCAACCAGGTGGAGCTGCTGCTGATGGAGAATGAGAGGCTGAGGCAAGAGCTGGAGGCGCACAGGGAGAAGAGCGGCCGTATTCAGAAGGTACGTGGAGGACATCCATGAGAGAATATCGTATTTTTGTGCAGCTGACACCTCTTGCAGGTCTTGTTGAAGGAGCAAGAATACACAAACTCGAGCTAGATTGCCAAATTTAAGATTTCACCAGTGGCTGTCACGACATCCCTCACTCAGTTCTCAAAATTCTCAATCAAAAAGTGGTCTTTAAATCTGCGATTAAAATTGACTGAATTCAGAGTGAAAGCGAGACAACATCCACCATCCCAGCCACCTGTCCATGAAACACAACCCCAGTCAACAGTTGTCTCTCTGACATCCCACTCCCTCATCTGGATGGGACAGATGAGATCAGCAGCTGCTACCTTCCATACCACAGAGGCACGAACAGAGGTCACAGCCTGCTACTGTGTTTACACACTCCTTTCATTGTGGAGCTGACCTGGTGGAGGCCAGAGAGAGAGTGTGTGTGTGTGTGTGTGTGTGTGTGTGTGTGTGTGTGTGTGTGTGTGTGTGTGTGTGTGTGTGTGTGTGTGCGCGCTTTAACTCCAGAGTGGTCATAGATTTTCAGTGTAATCTAGGGCTTGTCAGGCAGCAGTCGATTGGGTTGTGACCCACGCACACAGCTGATGGGGGGTGGGGGTCCATGGCAGGTGGTGGGCTGCTGTGTAAAAAGTGAAAGGTCTCTTTTGTTTTTCCACCAACCGGCATGTTTTCCACCTTTGACCAGCCCTTTTTTTTGCCCTTTGCGATTGACTCGCCAACCAAACAGGCCTTAAAATAAGATATTTTCTCATTCAACATGGTGGAAACAGCTTTAGAGACATTTGACACCTCAGCCAATCTTTGTAAAATCCACCCCGCTCTCTGCTGGAGTTATGTCACATGGCTCTTGCCTTGTCTCAGCCTTAAAGAATGATAATTGGCGGGGTTGGAAAGTTTTCTCCGTCAGGCCGCAGCCCTGGGTAAACATGCCTGTGTGACTGCTATAATGGTGGGTTTCTCTTTGCCGTTTCCACAAGCCAGGCACAGGCATGCACACCTTCCCTGGGCTGGCAGCCTTCCCAGACCTCTGTGTGTGTGTGTGTGTGTGTGTGTGTGTGCGCGCGCGCATGTTAGCTTGTGCTTTGTGGTGTGTTGTGTAAATGTGCGCTCTTGTGCACTCATACACCTGGAACTAGAGCTATCAGCCCTCAGGAATGTAGATATAAATCAGTCACACAGGGAGTGGTGCGGGCTTGAATTCCTTCTCCGAATTATACCACACACACGTACACACACAAAATCACACACACACAGAGTGTACTGTATACACACAGTCACATATGTGCTCATATTTATGTAGTACATATGTAAATCTATGTACTGTAACAACATGAATCAACATTCCAGCTCCTCCCTGGCATTTGAAGTAGGTTAACCAAAAATTCCTCTCCTCTGCTTTCTCCCTTTTCTGTGTGCCTTTCTTCCTCTCCTCCATTCCTCTCTCCATCTCCTCTCCTTTTCACCCTTTCCTTCCCTTTTCAGTTGGAGCAGGAGATCCAGCGTATTTCAGAGGCCTATGAGACACTGATGCAGGGCAGCAGTAAGAGGGAAAACCTGGAGCAGACGCTGAGGAAGAGGCTTGTAGCTGAGATCAGGAGGCTGCAGGATTTCAACAGAGACCTCAGAGGTATGGATGACTGCCAGAAGACACATAATACCACAAACAAGCATTCAACCATAATATCAGATCCACAGTTGTCGTCTTATTTCAAAACGTTTGCATTGCAGAAAACTTGGAAAACGCCAGAACGCATGTCGCAAAAGAAGTAGAAGCAGCCGACCACAACCAGCACATCATGGCGAAACTGCTGGAGCAAAGTAAGTATGTCATTTTGTTTGGCTGGACTCCTCCGCTCGGCTCTCTGTTACATCCTCCTTTGTGATCAACATGCTTGATTGGATTGGATCGTAGCATAGCATGGGGCCCTTTCTGTAGCTAAGGGCATCCTGCACGCAGGAATTTCACTTGCATAACCTCAGCTTATTTGGTAAGAAGGCTTAATAATAGGGAATTCGGTCCACGCACCTCTTTGTGAAGGGAAATGGCTCTAAATCACAGAGCGGTAGTGGAAGTGGTAGAAATGAGGTTACCCCACCTGTTGTTAGTGTGATTTATGTTGTCTGTTTAAGGGACTGGACTCAAGCAGAGTGCTGGTGTTTGTATGGCCTTGATGAGGAATGCTCTGTGCTATGTGGGTCAAAGGGATAGGGCAGCTTTCACCCCCTTCCTCCTCCTTCCTCCTCTCAGCATTCCATGAGTGCTTCGCTAAATGAGGAACACTGGCCACCATGTAGCAGCTCTGGTACTTATTACTGGGGTTGGACTCAGGAGGAGAAAGTGGGGATTGGGAGAAGGAACCTCATGCAGATTTGTAATGACTTGTAATGACTCTCATGGCACTTGCATCCTGTCTTGTTTTCAACCCAAACTACGATTAAGATCACGCCATTAACCCGGCCTCCTTTACTTTTTCTTCAGACGAGGAGCAGAACTTTGAGCGGGAGCGCGTGGAGCGCGAGTTGCAGCGGTTGCGAGCCACAGCAGAGGAGCAGAGCACCAGGGCAAAGCGGCTCGAGGAGGCCCTGGAGGCGGCTCGGGGACGGGGTCGCCAGCTTGAGGAGGAGCTGAGGAGGAAGAGGGCGTACGTGGAGAAGGTGGAGAGGCTCCAGAGCGCGCTGGCTCAGCTACAGTCCACTTGCGAGAAGAGGGAGAGCCTGGAGATGAAGCTGAGGACGCGACTAGAGCAGGAGCTGAGGAGTCTGAGGGCGCAGCAGGTAAATATCCTCAAAACGCCTCACGCTACTAAAATGGATGATCTTTAATAAGCAGTTTTAGCATTTCCTACCATCTGTTTCAAACCCTCTCTTCCTCCACCATAGAGGCAGTCCCAGCCTCCCGGAGTAACCATGAGCTCCCTCCAAGAGCGCCTGCGGGAGCGCGAGGAGCGAATCCTGGCCCTTGAGGCCGACATGGTGCGCTGGGAGCAGAAGTACCTGGAGGAGAGCACCATGAGGCAGTTTGCAATGGAGGTGGCCGCCACTGCCGCTGCTCAGAGGTAAAGATCGCTTGACTTTTGCTCAACATGTGCTCGGACATTTCGAGCTCATTTGAATTCGAGTTAAGCTCTTTTCCTTTGCAGGGACACCACCATCATTAACCACTCGCCCTGCCACTCCTCCAACAACAGCTTCAACGACGAGCTGCCCGTTGCTGACTACAGGAATCAGGAGATGGAGAACAGGTGTGTGCCTACTAAAAAATCTTGTTTTCAGGGAACTCCTTTACAAACCAACTGCGTCCTAACATGTTTTCTTTTCATGTTTTGTATCAGGATCCGTGCTCTGTACGCTCAGATCTTAGAAAAAGATGCTGTGATAAAGATCCTAAACCAGCGGCTGCACCAGGACCAGGGGAGGAAGGATGAGCAAAGCTGCCGCGCAAACCTCCTGAATACAGCAGGGGCATCTCTCCGACCCGCCACCTCCACTCCCTCCATCAGCACCACCAACAGCACCACAAGGAGTCGAGGTGGGGAGCATAATGTTGCCTTTTTTAATAATTCATTTGGGTGGTGCTCAGGCTGAGCAGCTACTGCACGTCTTACATTACACGCTCTGTATATTCCATTCAAACGCACTTCTCGACCTAATGAGCTAGCTGCTAAAGCGTGCCAAGTATTAGATCTTCTGTGAATAAAATCCGCGCTGGAGTCCACGCTGACATTTTTTCTGCAATCGTCTTTTAGGTAAGAGTCTTTCAGATGATCAGACTTTGCCAAACCGTCAGTTCTCTGCCCAGTCTGAACCTGGAACGCTAGAACGGCAGGTGGAGGGACCCAAAGCCAAAGAGGCTGCCAGCACAACTAAGCTCAACAGTGGTGAGTAATCTATCAAATATGCATGAGTGCGTTTGTTTTACGAGGGGCCAATAATCCAATAATGCCCCCAGTTTAAAACTTGAATGATAAATGATTCTGCTGCACTAAATGCACACATGCAGCAGGTAAGTACACTCCTCCTGCTTTGGCTGCATGGATGTTCACATTGATTAACCATGCTGCCGCTGAACTGGCCAATCGGGAGCCATCTGTCCAGGTCATGGTTCATAATGTGGGCCTAGTGGAATGTGCATGGTTAGGAAATAATGTGGATCTGTTGACTGAGCACATTAGAGTGGTCTGTGTGACTGTGGAAAATCTTTGTTAACCTTTGGTCATTGATAGTTCAGCTATATCGGGGATGTTTTTCCACTGTTTTAGCCTTAAAGCATTTATATAATTATTTATCCTCTTATTTCTTTTTTCTTTTTTTCCAGACAAGACAGCGCCTAAGAAGTTGCTATTAAACCCCTTCAGAGGCCTGGACGAGCTGGAGTCAGAGGCAGTGGAAATCTTCATTTAAAGAACTGGGAGGTGGATTTTGAATGAGGAGAAAGAATCTGTGAAGACTTTGAGTTCCATGTCGGATGCAAGAATGTCGTGGAAAGAGGCCAACGCACGAAAAAAAAAGAACTGTTTTCACATTTTAGAGACAGAGCTGTGCTCCGACTCACTTACTCTCACTAAAGCTTGGACAGCTGCAGGCAGTTTGCCCGGCTGGGAGAGAAAAGATGAATCTTCTGAGGTACTTGGACAGTATTGTGGATTGTAATAAGGCAACATGTTGTCAGAGAGTGTATGCCAAAATATTTATATAAATATATATATATATATAATTGCTGCTTTCCCCCTTTTATTTCCCCTTTATCTCTTTTCCCAATCCAGTGAATTAAGAAGCTGCATATTTATCTTATCTGGGTTCCACATTCCCCAAATATTAACTTAAGCCTCGTGCTCTTCTAGATAAATATTCAATAAAAGGTTGTTTATGTGACCTGCATTCCCCTCCTCTCCCCCCTCAAAAAAAAAAAAGAAAAATGTGGCGTTAATCTGAATAACCTCATCCCTGTCACGTAGATCGTATCTGTTTGGAAGACTTCCCTCTGTTCAATAATTTAAGCTTAACACATGAAACACTGCTGATTTAAATGCTCTTGCTGTCCATGTTTCTGAAGCCCGAGCAGCTGGTTCTGCAGGAGCTTAGAGGAGTGTGAACACTGAGATGCATCGTATAGAAAAGACTTTTTTTTTTCTCATGGTGTTGATTTCATCATCTGTTGCTTTTTCAGATAACTTCTCAAAGTATGTTTGCATGTGTGATTACAGTATGTGAGTGTGTTTCCTGATGTGGTGATCCTGCTGGTTTGGTCACCGCTGTGGGATAAAAGTTGAAAACTACACCGTGTTTTGTTTTTTTTTGTTTACTGTGAGCTTTGAACTAACAAACAGGTTAATTATTAATTATTATTATTATTATATATTTTATACAGATGTTTGTTATTTTAGATATAATAGTGCTTTGAGCAGGATGCCAAAGAGTTTATGTATGTTTGTTGTAAGTTATGTGCCGACAATCACGGTCATGTCAAGCTGTACACAACCAACCAAGTGTTGACTTCAAACAGACATTTCTGTGAACTTCAAACAATATGAAGGTTTTTACAGTTGAATTCATGCCACATTTCATAAAGCAATAAAATCTTCTAATATACTTTTCCTGGCCCCTTGTCTTGTGAATTGTGTCATTTCAACAGGTTTTTGCTCTCTGCAGAAAACATTTGGCTGTTTGCTGACAAAGATGATGTCAGCTCTGCTCAAGTTATTCTGGAAAGTGTTGTGAAGCTCCTGCCTCTCTCCCTCTCCTCTCACTCGCTGTCAGTCTGTCTCCTCATTCCCGTCCTCTCGTTCCACCGCAGAGCAGAGTGCTCTTCATTAATGTGTCCCAGAGCTGCATTCTTCTGGGTTCAGCTTTCTCGGGTGGCCTGATCTCTTGTTCTCTTCTGCCATGAAGAGCATGCTTGACATAGATCACATTCTCTGAGGGACACGTAACCCTCTAAGTGACAAAGACAGGTTTCTCCCAGATTAGCCGCTGCTGCCATTTGAAATTCCTGCATGCCGCCATCCACCTTTGCTGCCATGTGCTGCCTTCTTCAATAATTTTATTGCTTTAGATTTGACTCACACCCAGAGATGTTTATCTACTATTTCAGGACATGCCATTCGATAGGAAGATGAGCGAATGAAGAGCTCTGTGATGTGGTATCTGTTTCAGGATAGAGCTTTCTCTCTCTCTCACACACACACACACACACACACACACACACACACACACACACACACACACACACACACACACACACACACACACACACACATAACAGGGCACAGATATCGACTCGTACCAGTTTGGGGCGGTTGAGAAGCACTGACAATGAGACATCACAATGCAGAAGGACAATGAACGTTATGGTGTCATCAGTGGACACTCACATGATTCACCAGTCATCCTGCAGTGCAACATGTGTGGAATGTAAAACAAAGAGACGGGAGCTGGGTTAAATATTAGCTTTGATTTGTTGAAATAAAACCATGTCACAATAAACTTCATTTACTTGCTTCATTCACCAAATGTTTCCAACCATCGTGGTTGTTTTAGTTTACTGACGACATAATATATAGTTATGCAAATAATACTTTCTAATAAGGGACCCTTTGTAAAGGGGCTGTAATTTACAATGACTGGCTTTAGGTTAAACAATTTACTAATTCTTTATAGACTTATAAACTATGAACTACAACAACAAAATTTGGGTTGCCAGGTAGTGAAAATCAACTGACCCCTTATTTCTAGAGAAGAGACCCAAATGATCTGCACCAAAATCCATTTATTTACCATCTCTTTAGACAAACAAGTGAATTCTTGATATTAAACTCCTCTATTAATAACTTTTTAACATCATGAACATGAACATGAACAACAGCATCACTACTAAATAGAAAACATGGTGTTTTTCACAATGTGTTAACCACGAATTTGGTCTTCTCAACGCTAATAATTGATAAAAGATTAGTGCATGGTTTATTAATCACTTAGTAAGTAATTAAATACAAACTATAAACCCATCACAAAGGTTACCTTCTTGGAAAGAGGTGCAATACAACATATCACTCTAAGTCAGTGGTAGAACAATAATATCCTGGACATACTTCCAACACTTTGCTGAGCAAAGTTAATGCTGAAACTTAATGCTGAAGTGTCCTTGAGCAAGACACTGAATCTCACCTGCTCCAGGGATGCTGGTTTGATTCGGCTCTGAACTCTCTGTGGAGTGAGGAAACCAAACAGCGAGCATCTCTGCAGACACTACTTCACAATTTTGTTAGTATTACTGTTGAGACATAATTAAAGATGGGCTAGAACCACGTAACCACCAGAAGAGCACCTGCACACTGTAACCTGAGCTCTTTAGACTTTTATTAGAGATGTGTCAAACCAACTCACCCTCAGACAAAAGGACCTGCGTTGGGTTGAAGTGTCACTGGTCCAAGTATGAGGGTGCTTTTCTACTGTATTCACAACATATCAAATATATCAGAGTAGAGAGAAGAAAAGGAGAAAATCGTGCACACTTCTGCACATTCATATTCACTTTATTAGCAGCGTTATGGTCTGTAGATGTGGGGCACGCAATGTCTGACAGTATACTTTTATGAGGTGTTTTCTGGTCCCTGTCAAGTGAAGGTTTCTTTTTCTTTTCTTTTCTTTTTTTTTTTTTTTACATTTCTAACATGTTCTAAAGGCTCCTGATTTAATGTCATTAAGAGGCTTTGTGGGGTCAATACACAATCTTTGAAAGTTATCCATCAACCTTTACCCTCAACAAATTATTTACGGTCGATTATGTCTGCCAGCTTTGAAAGATTTTCCCATTATTATTCACATCTGAGCAGGCAAAGGTACCACAGAACATATCCTGCTGTAGCGTGGTTTGATAACTGGATGGGGAATATGTTAAAACACCTCAGCATGCCTGGACTTGGGCAGGGAGGATATGAGCTGGTGACATAGTGCGGATGCTTTTGACAGAGAAGCACGTATGGGAAAACACAGAGCAGGAACTGGTGGTATGCGATGCCATCAATCTTATTTATGAACTGAGAGCTCTTATCTGGCGCACTGACTGACAACATTGTGAGGACTCGCCAACATTCCTGTGCGAATGTGAAAGGCAGCTGACATGTTTCGACTGCGACTCTCTCTCCTTCCCAGAATTAACATGATGAAGGAAAACGTAAATGGGAGTCAGGGGTCGAATTCCATTGTGCTGAAACATCCAAGAAAATGACATTTTCTACACTTTTTGGAGCAATTTTCTCTCTTCTCTCGGGCCCAGTCACATGGGAACTTCATATCGACCGCAATCACCATGAAAGGAATGGGTTTGTTGCTGTGTAAACCGTGGAAATTATCTTCTCACACTGTCTGTTTGTGTGCGCTGCCAGGTTTATTGGCCCATTCGAATGTTTACTGTTTAACAGCACATTCCTACAAAGCATCAGCCTTTGAAGTTTCAGCACATTCAGCAAATATGCTGATGGTGGATGATGATTATCAAAGCCAGAGAGTAAAGAGGTTGTTGGAATGTGGATTGCCTTCAACCCACGATGATATGATAATATGGCCTTTATGCTGCTAAAGTGCTCATTAAGAAAGAAAAACTATAATTTAGATTTCTGTCAAAACAGCGTGCACAAGTAATAGCTGCTGTGTACTTATCACAAGCATCTGCACACATACAAACAAACACAAATGAATGTTGAGTGTGGTGAGAGACTGACTGACTGACCTCCTTGGGGGAAGATATATGCAGCACTGGTGAATGGACACATGGAATAACTTGTCAGATAACCGGCAAAACATCCAGCGGGAAAGAAAGTAAATCCACAAAGCTCTCCATCATGTCTTTCTCTTGTCATCGAAGCCTAGCATGTTTCTGGACATTGGTAATGCTTGTCATGGCCAGAGGGACACGGGAGAAGAACTTCTCACCACCTGCTGCACAAGCCTGCTGCAAAGGCTGCCGCTGTGAATGGCATTCCTGTTTGCTCAGGGGCCGTATGTTAAAAGCCAGGGGGATGATCCCGGGCCCATATTTCTGCCACACGTCCCTGCTGCGGACTTAAGTGAAAAGTCTGTATTGTAAGATGTTATACAGGCTTCCATATGGCCTGGATGTCTAGTGATTTTCCAAACAAAGGAGGGGTGAGACAGATTCCTGGGGGTGTACACAAAAATTAAAGTTAAAAATCATTTCACAGAGGAGTTTGAAACGAGGCCATGTGATTTTTCTGCTCTTAGCACTCTCATATGTAGGCTAATTATGCATTTTGGGATTCTTAACAAGTTGTTCATCTGTTGAAAATCATCTGCACTGAAATATTTAAACATGTTATCACTGGACAGATGCATCATGTGTCAGTATACGGGCATGTTTTTCATTCCTGACAAATGGCCTCACAGGCATTAAACAGTTAACAGACAGATTTCAGTGAGGATTATTTACACTTACAGATCCTCTGAGACGCAAAACATGAGGCATGCACTGTAGCTACAGTATGTGCTCCACCCCCTGGAAAACATGTGTTCTTTGACTTGGGGATTAGATCTGTTAACACACACACACGCACGCACGCACACACACACACACACACACACACACACACACACACACACACACACACACACACACACACACACACACACACACACACAGGTCATGTTTTGAGAATGTATGACTGGGGAACTTGACAACAGAGCAGGAAAATGTAGGCTACAACCGCTTCTGGTGTTAGGTGGTAAGTCGAAGCCAATGCCGTGTGAAGACTGGGAAACTTTACCCCTACACTATCCTGATATGGTACTTTATTAGCTACAATATAGAACAACTTATTTTCCATTATTTGACAGGTGCTCAGGCCTCAAATCAGACCTCAATGGGAATTTCCTGATTGAGGCCTTTCATATATGTATATGCTTCCGGACTCTACAGTGTGGAGCTAATAAGAATATTAACAAAAACAGACAAAGACAAATCCTACCCATCAATGTTTAACATCCAGACTGTAATGTGGGTTTCAATTAGCACTGTCAACTCACTCAGTCATGGTAGAAAACTTCTGAAATGGAACAGTGCCACCTGCTGGAAACTTTCCATACCTGCACACATCTGCATGGTCATTATCAGTCTATTTTGAAACTTTGATGGAAATAAATGCCGGTTTGTTTCTCATATTTTCTTGTCAGTAGCAGCCACAGAATCTATGTGTGTTCAAGTGTGTCGATGGAGTCAACAAACTGGAAGTAGACCCGATGACATTAGAGCAACTAGAGACTTTGAACCCACAGAGCTAACGGAAAAAAAAGAAAGAAAAGAAAACAGTGCTGACTCACACTGCATCTGGTCAAACACGCATCCCAAAACACACAAGTGTGTGTTTCTGAATAAAGCAGTATGAAAGACCACCCTTAAGATGCTATAGAGGTCAGGGATTCAGACACATAGCAGAAGTAAGTAAGGGTAAAGCGTTGATGTAGGAAATGTGGTGAAGATCATGCTATTAAAAAGTGTAATGGGTATTTAAATGCTGCAATTGTAGGGGAAACCATGTGGCAGCATTTCTAGGATGCCATACTGGCTGAAGTACCACAGAAGGTCAGGAATGAGAGGTCGCTTTCATATGCAGATGAACTGAGAAGAATTGAAGAAGTAAGTAACAATGGCCAGGTAGGAGGGCCTGAGAGACAGTAATCCTTGCGTTCAGCAGCACCAGATGACTTAATCCTGATCAAAAGAGGACATTTCCTGGATTTTTTCTGAGGCCATTCAGAGAATTACTGGAATTGACGCAGAGTCAATTCAGATGTTATACAGGCGGTAATTGCAGAAGCACTGTATATGCATCCAAGAATAGCTGGAAGTCAAGAGCAGCCAGAGCAAGAACGAATCAGATGAGGAGTACGTTTTGTGTCCTGCTAGGAGTCTAATAACCACAACTGAAAAGGTCTGTTGATGCATTTGTTGAGAAACCGGATTTGATATGTGTACAGGAGACTTGGCTTAAGCCACGGTTAGACTGTAATTCCATGGTATGAATGCTTAAGGGCAGACAGAGCAAACAGAGTTGGGGGAGGGCGTGCCACATTTCTTAACAAAGGTTTGCAATATAGAAAAAGAAGAGATTAACACAGAGTTTGAATGTGTGGTTGTTTAAGTATAGTCAGAGCAGGGAAATATCTGTGCAGTTAACCAACTCAAGACTACAGCTGGAGGAAGAGAAGCTGGAAGGTGTAATGGAGAAAGTTGAGTTGGTAACATGTGCTGAGGATTTTAATGCACATAGAGCAGTTTGGGGAAGTAGACCACAGGATAGAGATGGAGCTGTGAGGGAGGATTTTCAAGACAAACAGACTGTGGTATTAAATGCTGGCAGGCCAACATGGTCACAAGTCAGCTGGTCAGGAAAATCATGCACAGACAATGTGGCAGTATGTGTGAAATTTTGCTGTATGTGCTTTAAATAAAGCGTACAGGCAGTGGAGGAACAGTGCAAACAGACCACAAACGAATGAGGAAGTTTTAGGGTTTGGTGCATGGAATGACAGGGGTGTAGTGGATATCTACAGCACCTGTTTGCAGTCTGAGTTGTTGCACCTGTCCAGCCAACACTGAAACACATGTGAAGTCCAAGGGGTGTGCATTGAAACATGGGATGGCACTAAGCAGAAAACCACACAGAGAGAGGCCTCATGCAAGCAGAGCTGTCAGAAGTTAGAGATAATTCATTTAAATCAATACTGATGGCGGAACAACGTGAACCAGTAAGAGCTGTAATTTTCTCCATCGCACTGCGCTCTGTAAGTACAGGATCCCCAACTCATTCTATGGAGTTCAACGAATAACCTGTGGGGGGCAGCAACACGCCTTGGTTGCGTCTAGTCAGCCGCAATAACAGGAATAGAAGAAGAGCCGCAGCAACATCTGGCAGTATTCTTGTCGTATTAGCTTAACGCTGTTGTTGAGGTTGAAATGAGTTAACCCCGTCCGTTTTCTATAATTTATGAGCACCAGAAACGCGCTCCCACCAGTTAAGGAGGTGGAGGAACTGATGTTAAGTTCAGGATGTGCTCAGTCGTCGGATGTTATTCGTGGCGTCGCACTGCGCAACGGTTCAAGTTACCGGAGGACCCGGAGAGGAGGCTGGAGTGGGTCCAGTTTCTCGCTGCAGCCAATAAGCAGCGTTTTAAAGAGTCGTCCTGGACGGACATCACCATCTGCAGCGAACACTTTAAAGATGGCTGTTTTGAAAACCTGACGCCGAGCCGTTCAGGCGTGACTGGCAACGTCCAGCTAACGTTAAAGCCCAGCGCCGTCCCATCACTGTGCGTCCAGTCAGAGTCAGACGAGCCTGAGCCACATCTGGAGAGGCCACAGTGTGTGGTGAGTGTGCGCGGACACGAACCAGAGACAAACGTGTTACCCTGCTTTCTTCCGATTGCAGTACTGTAGTTAGTAAAAGTACAGTATGATGCCCTGGAGCAAGCATGGTGTCAACACAGTGAGCACGAGGCAGCGGAAACATGTACTCAGATGTTGCATTTACTGACACCTGTGTATATCAATTTATTGATTTATTGACAGTAGTCCTGCAGTAATACTGCGATACCCCACTGTCCACATTTACATGCTAATGAGACCAAGTGTAAAGCGTACACATTAACCAGTCAGTGCACCCACACAAAGCTTTTCTCCGTTTTCATATAAAATCTAAACATAATGGGTACTATCATTGTCCAAACAGTTTTTTTTAATGTATGTTATGTTGCTTTTGGTTAACTACAAGCTTTCACTTCATTGTTACTTTGTGTAGGAGCTGATGGAAACCACAGAAGATACTTGTCAGCGTGATCTCTCTCCCTCTGAAGAATCAAGACTTTCTTCCACAGGTACAGAAGTTTATGCGTTATTACAAATGATGTAAAGAGAAGAATTTTCTCTCATATACCTTAAACCTAATTCATCGCAGCCTGTGGAAGCCCAGTCCCAAGAGAAGCCTCGACTGATGCTCCAGATGTGTTCATGTCAGTATACGGCCAGATGCATCCAAGAAATGTGAACATTGATCTGATCAGAGAAAAGTACGTTTTCCTCTTAACTTTCCGCTTCACATTTGTGCTTCCTTTTCTACTTTTTACATCAGGTTGGTGTTTTCATGTCGAAATTGTTTTTTAGAGCTGCACTTCTACAGATGAAGGGGAAGTATGTTGTGAACGAAAAACGCCTCCTCCAGTTGTTTAGCTGCAAGTGTCCGTTGTGTGGTTCTAAGGTAACGGTGGAGAAGGTCACCGATGGGTTGCTGGTTATCTTGAACCAGCAGTGCCTTCAGTGTGGGTACAGAAACCAGTGGAAAAGCCAAGTCAATGCCTCTGTCCCATCAGATGAAGATCAACACCTGACAGGAGGCTCAGATGTAATTCCAGAGATCCAACAGGTGGGAGTTTTGCATTCCCTGCTATACTTTTTTAATACTTGCAATGAATACTTTTACATTCATTTTAATTTTGAGGGTTTTATCACCTGCTTATTCAGAATCATAAATTATGTGTCCTCTGCTTGCACCTTCTTGTTTTTTTTTTTTTTAGTTGTACAATTTAAAAGTCTGCTGTACAGTATTTAAACATTTTTTGATTTTACCCATATCTTTTCAATGTGTTACAGGCATGGACAACAGATGACACCCATGGCAGTATCACAGGAGTCCCTGAAATAGTCGCTGTTATTGGTGATGAAAGCGATACTGTGGATGAAACAGAGGAATCGTGTGATCAGGGTGACATGGACTCAGATGAGGACTGGAAGCCAGCGAAGCATTTTTTGCTGGCCAGAGGGCTTGAAAAGGAAACAGATGACAAAACCAAAAATCAGGAGGAAGAAAGATACGATTGTCCTTCGCTTGCCCCCAAACACAGTCAGCTCTGCACAGAGTGTGGGATGTTTTTCAGTAAACAGAGGTCTCACACGTGTGAGCACAAAGTTAAACCCTATTCATGCAACATCTGTGGTAAGCGATGTGTCAGCGAGGTCGCGCTAAATTGTCACAGCAGAGTTCACAATGAAAACTACGAGCATCGGTGCAAATACTGCCACGTTACGTTCAAAACAAAGGTGGACAAACGCAGCCATGAGCAGACCCACCTCACTGAAGGAAAGCCCTACAAATGTCCCGACTGCTCAGAGACGTTTGCCACAAATAAGGACCGCAGCGTCCACCTGGAGGACCACAGAGGCCCTCGGAAGTTAAAGTGCGACATCTGTGGGATTCAGTTCGTCACGCCGCTTTCTCTCCAGAGACACTTGGCTGTGCACACAGGAGTGAGGCCATTTAAGTGTTCAGTGTGCGACCGTGGCTTCAACCAGGCGAGCCACCTGAAGTCCCACATGCGTCTGCACACAGGGGAGAGGCCTTACAAGTGCCAGCACTGTGACAAATGCTTCAATCACAACGTGAGCTTGAAGAGTCACGTCCAGCGTTACCACACATCGGTTTCTGGCTGCGAACAGAAAAAAGAAAAGATATGCAAAAGGGAAAGTGACACTGGTGATGGTGAGGGTAATGGGAGCAAGAAATGCACAAATTCTGACGGTGACAATGTGGACGAAGAACAAGACACGGAAGAGGAGGTGCAGAAGGAGACAGCAGACCTGCCAAAAAATAAAAAGAGGAGCACAGGTCGACCGATTGGAAGGCCGAAGAGAAATGAACCCGGGAATTTGGTTCTGGCAGTTCAAGTGGAAGGCCAGTGTTCAAAGGCCAAGACTGGAAAAAAACTGTTAAGCCAGAAGCTGAAGAGAGCACAATGCAGCGAGCTGAGTGACAGCGACACGTCCTTCGATTCAGCGGGGGAGGAGGAGGAGAGGAGCGAGGAGGTGACGTCGAGCGCAAGCAGATCAAGAGGAAGGGGAAAGGTTTCGGACAGTGACTCTGATTTTGACCCAGAAGAAAGAAAGAAAAAGAGGTGCAGCAGCCAGAGCAGCGGCAAGAGTTTCGGGAAGGGCAGAGGAAAACCGAGGAAAAATCTAGTGGTGTGAAGATTCTTAAAATAAGAGCTAAAGAAGTTGTTTGGTTTGAATGATTGTGAAAAGAAAGGAGCCATATACAGTGGACGTTCATACAGAAGTGGAAAAAAATGACAGATAAAACATCTGCACCTCGGCCAGGGCCACGGTCAAATGTTATCGCCTTTTACCGTCAAGAAAAGCTGTTGCTTTTTTTTCATACTTTTGGATCTTGTTACCTGATGTGTATACCATAGGATAAAAGCATATTAAACACGGCTGATATTAAGTATTGTCCAATACTTTATTGCTAATAATACTGCAGTGTGTAATGATGATTTGTCTGTAAACCGCTTGAATGTTAATCACACATTCTGCTGAGAAAGGAGGTTCATTTACTTGTAGGTCAGGTCATCTTTTGGGATGGTGTACGTGTGTAATTTAACATTTTTGTGGCAACAGGGTTGAAAAACGTTTTATTTGCTCCTGGAGTTCAATGAAAACCAGGTAATGTTGAACAATGAAGCTGTGGGGTAGACAGGTAGCTTTACATTGTAAAAGCTTAAAACGGTTAGTTTGCTTTTTAAAGCACATTATCTCACTCTGTACCCAACGAACAAATAAACAAACAAACAAAAAACAAAACTACCAGTGGTGGAAGGAGTGCAAAGATCCTTTACTTCAGGAAAAGAGCAAATATGACAATAGTGAATTGAATTTGGTTTGCAGCATTCACAGCATTGCATGTAGCTAGACTGCATTTTAGGATAAAACGGTAATATATTTTTCCTCTTCACAGACCTCATTATGAACAGTTGCCATATTATCTGAGGAGTTGTAATGAGACTGTCCCACATAGAAGTCGTTTAGCAGCTGACTCACTGGTCTTTAATTAGATAAATCACATTCTATGGGCCTTTATAGTCGTCGTGTTTACAGCCGGGACACGCCTGGTAACAAACCACGCGGACCTTACCACGAAACCACGCCCATTCGGCTGCCCGCCACTGCCGTTCTAGAATTAGCTAGTCGTTAGCTGTTACCTCCTGTGTTTGGGACACTGAAACTCCTGTGGACAGCGAGGTCTGTCCTCCTGTGTCTGTACACATTAACTACAAGGCTGTCCTCCCACTTGCAAAGTTGGACCCCACTTAATCCAGGATGTGCTCCGTCGTCGGATGTGATTCGTGGCGTCGCACTGCGCAGCGGTTCAAGTTACCGGAGGATCCGGAGAGGAGGCTGGAGTGGGTCCAGTTCCTGCTCGAAGTCAACGTTCAAAGACTGAAAGAGTCGTCCTGGACTGATATCACCATTTGCAGCGAGCACTTCACTCGTAGTTGCTTTGTAGACGTGACCGACACGGTCCAGCTGAAGTCCAGCGCTGTCCCATCACTGTGTCTCAAGTCAGAGCCAGACGACCCTGAGCCAGACGAACATGAGCCAGAGCAGGTGAGGCCAGAATATGTGGTTATTTTGCTTCGACAGCTTAATTATCCGGCTCTAGAAAGACAGAACCCTGTCCCACCAGCACTGCATATGAGGCGAATGCTACACGATACTGTGGATACCATGTTTTCTTAAGGGTTTGTTTGTTTTGACACACAAACCGGGTTGAGTGGACGGAGGTCTATCACGGTTTTTATTGAATGTACATTTATTAACCTAATCATTCAGTACACAGTACAGTACAAATAGAACTGTCAAGTGCAGCAAATGTGTCCAAATGTAGTTATTTATTTATAGGGAGACACATTTTTGGGTTAATAGGTCAGGTGTTCATTGTTTGATTGATCAAATGTCAGACTAACAAATCAGAGTTAAATCATCATGATCATCATTTTTCAAGAGTTTTTTTTTTTTCCCTCCTCCACAGCATTAATTTCTTAAATAAGAAATGAATATGATCTATATTAACACCTCTAGCAATTAGAAAATCATTTATCTCATCAGAAACACACATTAAGAGTCATAACAGGAGTGATATGTGCAACATGACGAGTACAATACATAAAAGTTCATTGTGCTGACAGGTGTCCGGTATGTCTTTATTGGTCCAGTGCTGTGGTTCTGTTGATACTGTACAATGAGCATTTTCCACATCTTTGGTGAAGCGATAATATCACAACTTGAGGAATGTGATAACCCACTGCTCACATTTACAGGCCTATTGAGCCATTCGAGCTTTTATTTTTGTATGTTTCTTTGTGTAGGAGACCTTTGAAGAAGTTTCTTCTCAGTGTGATCAATTTGGACCAAATGATAGTTCATCTTCCTGTTCTGAAGAATCACAACTAACTTCATTGGGTAAGAAACATCACATCGTTACGGGTTCATTAAAATGGAGTGGGTGTTCATGCAAATGTTTTCTCTTCGTGTGAACTTAAAATTTCTTTTGCAGCTGCCGAAGAAAGCCCAGAGCCAAGCGACGCTTCAGATGCTTTCGTGTGTGATTATGCTGAGATGCTTCAAAAGATCGCGAACATCGATGTGATCAGGGAAAAGTAAGATCATCTTCGGTGTCTGCGCTTTGACCACACAAGGCCAGCTTTTTAAACCTGTGTCTCACAATTTTCTGTTTAAATATTTTGTTTTTAGAGCTGCACTTCTACAGATGAAAGGGAAGTATGTCGTGAATGAAAATCAACTCCTCCAGTTGTTTAGCAGCAAGTGTCCGCTGTGTGGTTCTAAGGTGAAGGTGGAGAAGTTCACTTATGGGGTGCTGATCCACTTGAACCAACGGTGCCTTCAGTGTGAGTACAGGCACAAGTGGAAAAGCCAAGTCAATGCCAGCGTCCCATCAGATGAACACTCAGATGTACCTCCAGAGAGCAAACAGGTAGGACTTCAATAGTCAGGCACACCACGACAGATCCACTGCTAGCTTCATAGTTTAACCTCCTTTTTAATGGTTTCACAGACCGTGTCAACACCTGCTCTTATCAATGAGGAGAGTGAACCCATGGATGAAACGGAGGAATCAGGCAATGAAGGCGGCATGGATTCAGACGAGGACTGGAATCCAAAGAGCGACGTTTCGCTGGAGCACGAGCTTCTGAACGATGAATCTGATGAGGAAAGCGAAAGCGAAAGCGAGAATGAAAGCTACGATTACCCTCCGCTTGCCTTCAAACACAGTCAGCTCTGCACAGAGTGTGGAAAGTTCTTCAACGGACTGAGGTCTCACACGTGTGAGCACAAAGTTAAACCCTATTCTTGCAACATTTGTGGTAAGCGATGTGTCAGCGAGGTCGCGCTAAATTGTCACAGCAGAGTCCACGATGAAAACTACGAGCATCGGTGCAAATACTGCCACGTTACGTTCAAAACAAAGGTGGACAAACGCAGACACGAGCAGACCCACCTCACTGAAGGAAAGCCCTACAAATGTCCCGACTGTTCAGAGACGTTTGCCACAAATAAGGACCGCAGCGTCCACCTGGAGGACCACAGAGGCCCCCGACAGCTAAAGTGTGACATCTGTGGGATTGAATTTTACCGTCCCCTGTCTCTTCAGAGACACTTGGCTGTGCACACAGGGGCGAAGCCATTTAAGTGTTCAGTGTGCGACCGTGGCTTCAACCAGGCGAGCCACCTGAAGTCCCACATGCGTCTGCACACAGGGGAGAGGCCTTATAAGTGCCAGCACTGTGACCAATGCTTCAATCACAACGTGAGCTTGAAGAGTCACATCCAGCGTTACCACACATCGGTTTCTGGCTGCGAACAGAAGCAGGGTAAAAAAAACAAAACTGCAAGCGACAGCGTTGATCCTGTGGAAAATGGGAACGAGAAAGGCTCAAGGCTTGGCAGCGTGGAGGAACATTATAAAGGAGAGAAGGCGCAGAATGAGAGAACAAATATGCCAAAAAGGAAAAGGAGGAGCACAGGTAGACCCATAGGAAGGCCGAAGAGAAATGCAGCAGACAGCTTGGCTGAGGGAGGGGGAGTGCAGGGCCAGCATTCAAACACTAAGACAGCCAGAGCAAAGGGGCGGAAGTTAAAGAGGACACGTCGCAGCGATGGACAGAGCGAGGACGAGCCGCCAGAAAGTGACATATCCTTTGACTCTGCAGAGGGTGAAGAGGAAGGGAGTGAGGAAGTGACATCAAGTGCAAGCAGATCAAGTAGAAGGCCAAAGAAGTCTGAGCGTGACTCCCCAGAAAACTCTAAGAAAAAGAGGTGCAGCAGCCAGAGCGGTGGGAAGGGCTCAGGGAAGCGCCTGGGAAGACCAGGAAAGAATCAAGTCGTGGAAGACACTTAAAAATCCATTTATTAAGAGAAATACAGTTAAAAGCATCATACACTGATTTCCAGGCTGGAGTGTTTTCTGATTTCTTAGCTTTTTGCTGTTAAGACATAATGTCCCTTTGATTTTAAGACTCTTTTGAATCCTGCTGTGACCACCATGGGATCAAACTGGGTAGAATTAAACTGTGCAGTCCCTGTTTCCCTTTGTGTTGGAAATGTTCAATAATTCCATAATTCTGTTATCTAGTGTGTATAAACATTAGATGTGGTACGTGGTGAAAGGAGCTACATCTCTTAGTGCCGTTAATTCAGTTTTACTGTGTGTCTACAGTCAGGTCATCTCATTAACTAATTGCTTTTGTATGGGCACACTTAGTTCAGACCCCACAGCGTGAAACCTAAGATAGCTAAAAAGCTGTTAGTGGGTGGATCAATACGAAAGAATGTAACATTTCAAAGACTCGACTGAAGGATGTTGCAGTCGGAAAAGCACAGGTGTTACATTAATAATGGCTCTGTTCAAGTGTCCCAGTAAGACGTGACAGTGTGATGGCTGGCCAGCATGGGTAAATAGAACTGTTTATTTTCTATACATATATAATTCGTGCTTTAGTGTACTTACTTGCTAGGCTCAACAGCGCCATCTACCGGTGAGCTCTTGGACCTGCATTGTCATTGATCATCAGTATTATGCACAGATTTATTATTATTAAATTCTATTATTAAACCTTCGCAGGACTACACATCAGTATTAGAACGCGTCTGACTGCATATTAGTGAGGTACTTCCACCATGTACACATTGCTGCTAGGTAACGTTATTGTTCCGGGTTTTTGTTACCTGACAAGTTTTGAGTTTGTTTCAGCTGAAAGTACTTCAGATTGCCGGCACAGACTATGGGAAAATGGCGCCCCTGGATCTCTGCTACCTTTGTATTCAATTTCTTAGAAGTCTATGTGAGCAATGACCTTAGAAGACCGTGATTTCATAGACTGGACCTAAAGCCGGGACACGCCTGATTGCAAACCACGCGAACACGGCCGTAGAGCCACGCCCAGTCCGTTATCACAACAGCCACTAGCAAACATGGCTAACCGTTAGCTGCTCACAGCTGGCACTGGAAATCAGTCGGCCCAGGAGGTTTCCCGAACATTAAACTTTAACACCGTGCGGCCGCTGTTAAAGCTGGTGGGACTCGACTTAAATCCAGAATGTGCTCCGTCCTCACATGCGATTCGTGGCGTCGCAGTGCGCACCGGTTCAAGTTACCAGAGGATCCGGAGAGGAGGCTGGAGTGGGTCCAGTTTCTGTTCGAAGTCAACGGCCAACGGCTCAAAGAATCGTCCTGGACCGATATCACCATCTGCAGCGAACACTTCACCGACGACTGCTTTTCAGACGTGACAGGCGTGGTCCAGCTGAAGCCCACTGTGGTCCCTTCAGTGTGCCTCCAGTCAGAGCCGGAGCAGCCTGTGGACAGCCCACAGTGTATGGTGAGTCCACTTTGACAGCTGTGACACATTAACAGCTGTCACTGTGTCCTTCCGGACAGTCCATCCTTCATGTCAAACAAATCACAGTTAATTCCAAGCAGCACACTTTATTTACAAAAGTTACTCTCAGTGGCTGTTAATCTTCGTAGATAAGTATATCAATGATCGATCATAAAGACAACAGGTCAGGGTCAGAGTCCCCTTTTTCATTCATTGTTTATCAAATTAAAGCATTACACTGATTTAGTCATGCACATAGTTACAGGAGTTGTGAGTTTTTGCTTTCCAGCATAAAAACCTTGCTAAACAAGTGTTTAATGTGTTAAAGCTGCAGATATGTAATTGTTCCATATAGTTCATTTCATCAGAGGCACAGAGTTAAGACCCCTTAGGAGTCGTAACTGTGCTTATGTAGCTTTTGTTTAACTACAAGCGTGTGTCATTTGTGCAGGAGCCAGTGCAGATCACACATATTGCTTATCAGTGTGATGACCTAGACCCTCGTAATAGTCCAGCATCCTCCTCTGAAACATCAACAGGTAAGAAACTTTGCATTAAAAATGAAGGGGGCATTATCTATTTAACTGTTTCCTTGCATGTGAATACTGAGCTTTATTTTGTAGGTTCCCAAGCAAGTCCTGAGTCAAGCGGGGTCTCAGTGTCATATTCACCTGACCGGGCGCCACAAAACGTCATGACTGGTTTGAACAAGGAAAAGTGAGTGAGATGTCCGCTCCATGTTTGTGTGCTTTCTTTACATTTAACATAAAGTTTAAATCTTCTCTTTAATCGATTTGTAGAGCTGCACTTCTACAGATGAGAGGAAAGTTTGTTGTGAATGAAAGCTGCCTCCTCCAGTTGTTCCGCCGCAAGTGCCCGTCTTGTGGCTGTAAACTTCAGATGGAGAAGGTCACCTATGGGGCGCTCATCTTCTTCAACCAGCGGTGCCTTCAGTGCGAGTACAGGTACGAGTGGAAAAGCCAGGTCAATGCCAGTGTCCCATCAGATGAGTTCCAACACTCAGGAGGAACTTCAGAGACCCAGCAGGTAGGACTTGAACCGTCTGCCCCACATATAACTACTATGGAACATACTTTATACTGCAGTGCTCATAATTCAGTTTGATTAGAACATTAAATCATAATGTTTCCTCTGCGTGCTCCTCCTTTTTGGTTATTTGGCTAAAATATTTTGTGCTGCGTTAAGATGGAAAAGCTCCATTCATGCTATTGTCATTGTGTTGTTAACAGGAAGTGCCCTCAGGTGACGACCCCAGCAACAGAGTTTTCTCTGAGATTGTTACGTTCAGTGATGAAGACAGTGATCCTTCAGATGAAGGCGAGGAAGGTGATGACGGTGGCGTGAGTTCAGATGGAGAATGGAATCCGACTGAGGACTGTTTGCTATCTGAAGAGCTCACAAAGGAGTCTGAAGAGGAGACGGAAGATGAAGACGAAGAGGAGGGAGATTTTGACTCGCCGGGTGGCCTCAAAATTTATGAGCTCTGCACAGAGTGTGGACGATTTTTCGATATTCTGAAGCCTCACACGTGTGAGCACATAATCAAGCCCTTTTCCTGCAACATTTGCGGAAAAAGATGTGTCACCGAGATGTCTCTAAAAATCCACAGCAAAATCCACGATGAAACCTATGAGCACCCTTGCAAATACTGCCACGTTACCTTCAAAACAAGGGTGGACAAACGCAAACACGAGCAGACCCATCAAGATGGCAGAGACCCCTATAAATGCCCCGACTGCCCGGAGACATTTGCAACCAGTAAAGAACGCAGCATTCACCTGGCAAATCACAGAGCGCCGAAGGAGTTCAAATGTGGAGTCTGTGGGATTGAATTTAAGGACGTGCATCATCTTCGGAGACACTCTGTCGTGCACACGGGATTGAAACCGTACAAGTGCTCAGTGTGCCAGCGTGGCTTCAACCAGGGGAGCCACCTGAAGTCCCACATGCGTCTGCACACAGGGGAGAGGCCTTATAAGTGCCAGCACTGTTACCGCAGCTTCAATCACAACGTGAGCTTGAAGAGTCACGTCCAGCGTTACCACACATCGAGCGCTGGACGTGAGTGGAAGAAAGGGAAGAGAAAGGAGAGAGCGAGGGGCGATGCTGCTGCCAAGAGCAATGTGAATAAGAAGAACACAGACTTTGAGTTTGACAATGTAGAGGGCACAGAGAGAACAGATATGCCAAAAAGTAAAAAGAGGAGCACAGGTAGACCCAAAGGAAGGCCGAAGAGGAAGGCAGCAGACGGCTTGGTTGTGGCAAGGGGGGCAAAAGGCCAGCGATCAAACACTAAGACAGCGAAATCAAAGGCACAGAAGTTAAAGAGAACAGGTTTCAGCAATGAGCAAAGTGAGGACGAGCAATCAGGAAGTGATGCATCCTTTTCCTCGGAGGAAGAGGAAGAGCAAGAGGAGAAGGAGGCGGCGAGGAACAGCACAGGGAGAGCAAGAGGAAGACCAAAACACGACAGCGACACTGATTTTGTCCCAGAAGAAGGCACAAAGAAAAAGAGGTACAGCAGTCAGAGCAGTGGTGAGAGCTCAGGGAAACGCAGGGGGAGACCAAAGAAAAATCCCGAGGTCTGAGAAAGTCTTCAAACGCACCGAGCTGAAGGATTCATTTGTGTGTGAGCGACTGTGAAAAGAAAGAAGCCATTAAGACTGGAAGGCCATAGAGGATTGGACTGATACCTCTCATTAAAAACAATTTGAAATATGAGAAACGTCCACGTAGGTCAGCGTCTTTCTGAATTAAATCGTCTTTCACTCTTGAGACATCATCTTGCTTTGGTTTTCAGATACCTTTAAACCTGCTGACTGATGTGTAGCCCTTATAATTAAATTTGGAAAAGTGGATTAGCCAGGGCCAATGTCAAGTCTCAGTTCCTTTACAAGAAATACAAGTGTGTTGGTTCAAAATCAAGGAGCTCTTAAGCTTGATAAATGGTCTTTCCAGCTTTCACCAATGAGACCAAGACTCTGATTATTTGATATCATTAATAATGGATAGACAGGCAGTAAAGGAGGGTCAGTCTATTTATATAAATCTCCCTTTATACTCTGAAGTTCAGTCAGGACACTGGTTGAATCAGTTTCTGTCTCTTCTTATTGACTGTAAAGCTGCGTAATTTTGTAACTTCAGCATCAGTCTGTAAGGAAATCTGAGTATTCAGATTTAATATTACACATTTTTTCCAGAAATCAGACTTAATCAGTGTCAATTAATGGTCTTTAACGCCTTTAAATCTATAGAAACAAACAGCAGTTTGGCATTTCCACCTGATTTTAATCTTTGGACTTTTAATAGAAACTGTCCGCTCTGTTAAACCTGAGCTTCAGTGACAATCAGTGTCAACATTTTGAAGGACTGTACCAGTGGTTTTATATTGTTTACTCAGTTTGTAGAAAATGATATTAACATGCAAAATACGCAGCGTGGGCCTTTAAGGGATCGCAGGTTTTTACATAACAAATGTAAAAAATAAATGTGCCCAACTGCCGTCTTACCTTGTTTAATAGAGTATTAACAGTTATTCACATTTCTGCTTGACAAACACACAAACCAGACAAACCAGTCCTTGGCCAGCTCCAGTGGAGCTGCTGTGGGTTTATTATCTTTGCAAAGGAACCGACTGTTTCCCCCACCTTTCAGTCCTTGAATGTAAATGTACGAGTGTGTCTCGGTCCAGAGTTCCCACTTTGATCAGAAACCCTGAATGAATCCCCCTGCTCACATGTTTATCCTCTTTCCCTCTCATGTGTGTGCCAGTCATTGAGCTTGCTTCAAGGCCTGTCAAGTTTTTTTGAGTGTTGGAGAAACTTATTCAGCTTCGCTCTCTGGGAAAGACTCAGCTGGTTGCCTGTTTAAGCTCAAGGCTGCTGAGTAGATTAGGCATGCGGATGGTTTGCAGATCTAAATGTGGACTAATGTTTGGAGAACTGAAATAAAAGGAATTTCTCTTGACTTTTAATGAGCTGCAAACCTCAGTGCTTTGAGGTGGTACTGATACATTTCAGAGCAGCAAATGAGGAAGTTGTCTTTTGCACAAGAGGTTGAAGAGTCTTCTTCAAGCCTCTTATTTAACTAGCTGCCTTCAGAATGGAGCTTAAGTAAATGTGTGTAAGTATAATCAGGAAAATGTACTTAAAGTATGTTAAGTAATGCTGAAAATGTTTATACTTCTATGTTTTATATTAGATTTAAGATATGAATGATTATTTTCTCCATGGATCGATTGTGTGGTTTGTAAATAGCGAGAAATGTCTTCACAATTACAAAGAGCCCAAAATGACATTTTCACAAAGCTTGTTTTTCTCCAACCAACGCTTCATCCTCAAAATTATATTTAAAAACAATCTGAATAATTAAAAAGAAAAGCAGCAGGTCATGACATTTGAGAAGCCATGAAATTTTTTTAAAGAACAATTGTCAAAAACAATTGATAATGAATATTCTGTCAATCAACTAATGTTTCAGCTGTACTTGTATATACTGTTGGGTCGTTTATAACAAAGCATATATTTTAAGGTCTTTGTGTGTGCAAAAGTCTTGATTTGTGAAGTAACTCAAGCTGTCAGATAAACGGATGTGAAGTAAAAAAACACTAGTACCTCAAATTTGTACCCAAGTACAGTACTTGAGTAAATACCCTCCACCTCTGGTCCAGACTCCCATCAACAGGGTGATAAGAGAGTCCTGCAACTTTCAGGATGACCACTAGATGTCCTCCGTGTGCCACAAATGCTGACTCATTCTGCAGAACACTGAGCGAGACCACAGCCATCTCTCCAACACAATTACTATGGTAACTGTTATCTTTGCTGCAGTACCTGAGCCGGCCTGTTGAGCGAGTCGGTGTGCTTCCTCCTTCCACTTGTCTCTCTTTCTCACTTCCTGTCCTCTTCAGCAGGGGCCTCATTTCTAAAAATGTTCTTAGATTTATGCTTGAACTCAGTCTTGAGATCATTTCCGACGGTGTGCTTATGTTTGATTTATGAGAGATGCTAAACATAAAACATGTACAGGTGCTAAGAATCCCATTTGTAACTCACACACCTGTGATCTATAAATTTCAAGTCAGCTTAAATTGACAGCACCTGACTTGTGATTTCTCATCACATAGCGCAAACACAAATGAGGACTAGCCATGGCATCATTCAGTGGACTAAACAGTGGTTTGTAGTGGTCGAGGTGGGGCAGAAAGACAGAACTGTGGCTGATACTGAAAAGAAATGGTCTGACCTTAAAGTACAAAAGGAAAAAAGAATATTCACACATAACTGCAGCATTAAGGCAACAGGACTGCTGTACTGCCTTACGACCAGCAGAGAAATCACCCTAAACAAGTCTGGCCTTTGCTTTCAGGTAAGATCGTTTCCACATCATACTTTTAGAAATAACCTCTTCCACGTGGTTTTCTGCTTAAGTCATACAAAATTGGCCGCTTTATAAATGAGGGTTTTTAGTGCAGTATCTCTCCCACTCCATTCATACAGGCTCTATAGGTGACCTCCAGGACTGACATATTCTAAAGCCACCTCCTCAGTGAACAGGCATTAAATAGGAGGTGACAGAGCCAGCCGCTGAGGCTTGGAAACAAAATTCTGTCATTTATTCATGCCGCAAGGACATCATCGTACAGCTATTTTCTCTCCATTTTCCTGTTTTCAATCATTTTTTCCCACAACGCTTTACATATTATTTCCCTCCCTTGTTTTCTCTCCTTCCATCCTGAGGCTGTCTTTCTGCTGGTGTAACGCTCTGCCTCCCTCTCTCGGGTCTGATGATTTGAAGGCGGTCTTTTTGAGATGTCAGTTAAATAATCGGAGATGCTCTCAGTTGGCAGAGGACTAGATTGATGCTTTGAGACTTGAGATGAAGAGTGCAGCTTGGAGATAATAAGTGCTTTGGCATGAGCTAGCTCCATCAGTGTGAGGATGATTGTCTACATTCACTCAATGAGCTACAGTGTAGTATTTCTGTTCATTTCCTCCACAGATTGTATTGTAATACCTGTTCTGAACTTAATCAATCTCGACTCTGACAAATACATTTTGAACAATTAAAAAAAATGAACTAAATGAATCTAAAATTAATAGAAAATGAAAAATTAAATGCAATAAAAATAAAAACTAATGAAAAATCCAGAACTATAATAACTCTCTTTTGTATTTGCTTCAGAAATAAGATTTGAAAATGGTTTCCCCACACGGGAACTCAAATGCCTACCAAAATGTCAGAAGCCAAACAGGAATCCACCAGGGCCAAATGACATTTTCTCGCTTACCATTCCCAGGAAACGCTACTCAGATGTTTATTGAAATGCACTTGGCCTTTGGACGGTTCTCCTTTTCTGTCTTCTGCTCTGTGTTTTAATGCCCATGATTTGTTTTCAGGAGCCATAAACTGTTTGACCCCTTCAATCCATATTTAAAGCTATAACACCTTCTGAGAGGGAATGATTACACTTAGTGTTGCCCTCTAAAGGAATAGTCTGACATTTATTCACTTCCTTGTTAAGACTTAGATGAGAAGATTGATACCAGCAGGTGGTTAGCTTAGCTTAGCTTAGCATAAGCTAAGCATCGACTGCAAACAGAGGGAAACAGCTAGCCTGGCTTTGTTCACACAATAAAAGCTGCCTACCAGAACCTAAAAGCTCACTAATTTACAAGTGGTGTTAGTTTAAGATGCAGAAAAAGGAAGTAGAAAGATGACATTTTACAGGTTTTTAAGTCTGGTGGATTTTGTGTCCTTCTAGAAGTATCTTTGCAAAGTCTACAGACAGCAGAGCATTATTTTATGTACCATGGGTGTATGAAATTCCCATTAAAGGGGTTATTTTGAAAAATATTTGCTTTCTTGTCAAAAGTGAAATGAGAAGTTTGGTATCTGTCTTTTCAATATTTAGCTGGCAGAATAAAGGCTGGAATGAGAGGTGATTGTAGGCAGGTTTTGTTGCCTTTGGACAGAGCCAGGCTAGCTGTGTCCACCTGTTTACAGTCTTTGTGCTAAGCTAAGCTAAATAGCTGTTGGCTGAGGTACCGATCTTCTCATTGAACTCTCAACAAAAAAAAACAAACAGGTGTATTTCCTAAAATGTTAGACTGTTCCTTTAATGGGAAGATTATCCACCTGAACTGTTTGAAGATCCCATAATATGAAAACAATCTATCTTTAAAGGTTTTTGCAGAGATTTTCCTGTATATCTCTTCCTCTGTGAAGTTTCACTGCAGTTGTTTTCATTGTCATTGACTGATTTAAAGTGGCCTCCTCTTCCGCTGCCTTTCACAGGGAAAATAGAGCACTGCCATACAGTATTTATCAATCTCAAAGTGTTTGTGTTCTGTCATTTACCATAACCCCCCTCCCTCCACCCCCTGTCTGTGCAAAATTACCTCCATCAACCATGCAATCACCTGTCACCTGCTATCCAGCCTGGTTGACTGGCAAGTATTAGTTTGCACCCTCTGTCACAGTGCGCCATCGTCAATCCAAAACAGCAGCGACTGCGTACTATGTCAGGGTTGTCAGCAAGTTTTCTCCGTGAGCTGGGAGATGTGTTAGATCTTAGCCAGAGATGAGCATAAATTTGATGGGAGAGGGGCCAGAAAATCCATACTGTTGTCAGTTTCAAATTTAAATTCACATGTAAAAGCCACACTCTGAAACCTTTCATAGCATCTGTGTGAGTATCAACCTGTCAGCTGTATTATTTACAGCGGAGATACACATACGCTATTGGATATGCATGCATTCAGCTCTGTTGTTAATTGAACGAGCCCCTTTGATAAACTAAGAGTTAGAGATTTTATTTGCAGCGATGGCAACCATGAAACATGCATTAAAGTATTTTTAGAACTGAGCACATCGTCCAAACACGAACAACATAGCAACACGAATCGATTGGCAGCAGTCTGCAGTGTTTGTTGCTGCTGACTGCAGATTTCATGCCGTATCTAATCTATTCATGCAACTGAAATTTTAGGGCTTGTAACTAAAAATTGAGAGATTTAATCAGACAGGTGCTGTTATAAGTTTTATGTTTCAAGGCAATGAGCTGCTTATTTGGAGTTCACATGGGTTTCCCCTGTTGAAGGAATAATACCTGACAGATAATATCAACATACAGGATCTCCAGTATATTGAATTCATTCAGCATCCCTCTGCCTGTTGCTCTCCCTGGCAGGAATAAAACCCTCAGACTCCAGCAGATAAGGAAATCCACCGAAAGAGAAAGCATGCTGCGTTAAAATCATTTTGTGACATATTCATAATATAAAAACATTTAGCTCTCAGTGGCTTGCATACTAATGCACTCTGACTACGAGGGAAACGGGGAAAGACAGCAAAAAAGACCTTGTTTGAGTTATGACTCATGTATAATACACTGTACTGAGGTGAATAATGATGGCAGAACTGCAGAGGAGCATATTTTCATTGTCATATTATTTCAAATGTGGCTTTTCTTAAAAGCGTGTTGACCTGCTCATGTTCATTCATAATTTTACAGTTTCCTCACTCAATTAAATGTGAAACAAATGCCCCTTCTCCTTTTTTTTGCACAGCGTTATTGCCACAAAATGTGGGAAATTGGGATCAAAACAGCTAAAATTCAAGTAATAAAATGTCCTTGATCGTCTCTGACGCTCTTTCTCACTTTAGCTTCACCCTCACTTGTCGAGAGAGAGAGAGAGAGAGAGAGAGAGAGAGAGAGAGAGAGAGAGAGAGAGAGAGAGAGAGAGAGAGAGAGAGAGAGAGAGAGAGAGAGAGAGAGAGAGAGAGAGAGAGAGAGAGAGAGAGAGAGAGAGAGAGAGAGAGAGAGAGAGAGAGAGAGAGAGAGAGAGAGAGAGAGAGAGAGAGAGAGAGAGAGAGAGAGAGAGAGAGTCTGACATCTGCTTCCTGTTCCCCTCCCATTGCTGAGATACAGTCATTTGAATCAAAAATTTTAATCAACCCCTTAAATGTTAATCACTCTGTTGCTCACAAGTACATGCATACAGAATGGTGGTCTGTGGAAAATCGGAGGTGACAGAAACCCCCCAGTGGCGGTGACACTGCCAGCCCGAGACAGAGACAGTTATCTGTACAAGACTGCCGTGTTCCTCCAAATCGACACAGGCATATTACATTTCCACTCACTGCCTCACAGCAGATTAATATGTCCCTCCAGGATCCATATACACACAGACACTGTGGTTTGTCTGGTTGCAACTTTGTTTTAAAATATTAATAAACTGGAGACAATTCAGGTACCAATATGCATATGTCACACTGCAAATACTGTGCATCAGTCACACAGATTAAACAGCATACCGTCGCTTTTGTGTTTGTGTTTTTAGCTGTGCTAGCAGGATGTCGGTCTGATAGCAGGTCAGTCCACCAGTTTAGTGTAGACTGAAATATCTCAACAGCTGTTGGATGGATTGTTATTTATATAGACATTCATGTTCCCCACAGGATGAATCCTGCTGACTTTGATGATCCCCTGATTGTCCATCGAGCAGCAACATGAAGGTGTTTTAGCGCAGTTTTTGTGTATAGTACAAATTAGCAAGGGGCGGCACGGTGGAGCAAGCGGGTAGTGCGTGTGCCTCACAGCAAGAAGGTGGCCGGTTTGATCCCTGGGCGGGGGCCTTTCTGTGTGAAGTTTGCATGTTCTTCCCGTACATGCATGGGTTCTCCCCGGGTAAATTGCCCCTAGGAGTGAGTGTGAGCGTGAATGGTTGTCTGTCTTTGCATGTGGCCCTGCAATCAGCTACTGACCGGCTCAGGGTGTACCCTGCCTCTCGCCCGTTGAAGCTGGGATAGACTCCAGCCCCCCCGCAACCCCGAAAGGGATAGGCGGTATAGAAAATGGATGGATGGACAAATTAGCTAATGTTAGCATGCTAACATGCTAAGCTAAGATGGTAAACATTGTATTAGATAAACATCAGCATTTTATTGTCATTGTGAGCATGTAAGCATGCAGACTTTAGCATTTAGTTCAAGGCACCATTGTGCCTAAATGCAGTCTCACAGAGCTGCAGGCGTGGCTGGATTCTTGAGTTCCATTCAGTGGGGTGACTTCAAAATAACCTGCTGGTCAGTGATTTTAATCCCATCCAGAGCGTGCATGTGGGTAATGTTTCCCCACCACCCCAGTAATAATTACAGCCACAGTTACCTCCGGTGATTTGAATCCAGCCCAAAGTGACATCCTTGCAATTTTAAGAGGATGTCAGACTTTAAAGCTGCATTTTATCAGCTCGGTATGAAATCTGACTTTTGTGTGTAAATGGAGGAATATGTTTCTGCTAATCTGATGGAAATAAGTCTGCATGTTGTAACTGTGCAATGGTAAAAACATTGTACAGGAAGACAAGTTAAATTACAGAAGTGCACAGTGAATCTATAATTATTCTTGTTTCTCTACAGTGAACTGAAGTGCTTCTACTCTAAAATACATGAATACTATACTGTCTTTATAGATTCAATCCTTTTTATGGTGAGCAGCTCCCTGCTTGAGTCGCCCATTCCCTCTTATTGTGTGGAAGTATAAGATATTCAGTCACAGCAGCTTTCTTGGCTCTCCGCACCGCATGACTGGTGCGCCCGCAATCCCTGGTTTTCCCTGACCTCAGATGATCAAAAACAGGCAGCCACCACAACAATCTACAATCCACAGAAGTGCTGTCATCTCTTTTACAGCCTTGGCTATAATCTATATTTCTGCCAACCCCAATTCCCTCCCTAATATCTTCATCAATTCCCTGCTCCTGCCATCTATTTTATGCTACATTACAAAATGCAGTTTGAGTGGTGCTTTGATCCAGCTTTACAGCACTGAAACTGTATACACTTTTATTGTTCATCACCTCACCTCCATCTCTCTGCGTGCTACCTCGGTCCTCTCACCTAGGAGTTCCTCACAGTCTTTCTAGATTTATTCCTTTCCTACACCGGTCCTTGTTGTCTTTGTTCTTTCCTTTACCCATTTTTTATGCACGTCTGCTTTTCCACATCCGTTCTGTAATTTTCCCTCTCTGGATATACTTCTACCTTTTATCTATCCATCATTCCCCATCTCACGCATCTCTGCTCCCCGTCCTTCTTTCCATACCACTGCTTTACAGGCCACGCAAGAAGTAATTGGATTTGATTGAAAAAATAGACATTGGTGGCTCCAGTGCTCTGAGGCAGCACGTTATTTAGATCAAGGCTTTATGTATGTGTGTGTGTGTGTGTGTGTGTGTGTGTGTCGCTGCAGATGAGTTAGTGATGCCAAGGTCATGAGTGGGATACACCACAGGAATCATGAATATGTATAAAATATCATTCGATTTCAAAGAAGGGGTTGTCAGGCTAAATACCACCGCTGAGCACAGATAACAGTGAAGAAAGTGGTGGGGTTATCTTTCCATCTCAATACAGTTGCTTCAAATACACGCTGTGCATGCTAACCTAATAAAAATTCTTCTGCTGCTGCTTCCGTTCTGCTACCAGTATTACTATCTCAGTCTTATTCTCATAATGGAGGTCAACAGTATTTGGACATGAGAGGATGTGACTGCTCCAAACAAACAACTTTCAGATGTATTGCCTGTTGGAGAATGAGGACTCTCCTGGCCAATATCACTGTGAATCATATTATTGGTCGTACAGAACAGACACGTATGGTGAAAATCCTGTCGGTTATAACTTGCTTCCAAATGTTGCCTGTAAATCATGTCCTGAAGGTTTGTAGAAGTCATGAGTGATACAAAGAGCTTAAATTTTATTTACTCTCAAATGACACCTCGTCAAGGTCCATGGGTCGTTTCTCCGCAGCGAACCCCCGTGTGAAGTCTCGGTGATGGCCTTACAGCATACGTACTGCTGCTTGACTGCAGGGAGGATGAGACAGAGGGATATGATACATCAGGCACATTATGGTGTCTGTAGCAGTGACTCTATCAGCTTACGCTGCCATGAAACCAAGGACAAAATGGACATCCTCGTCAGTGAAGTCCATTCACAGATCATATTAAAGGATATATGGTGTGTGTAATGGTGTTTGATAAGCACTCTAAAATGATTATCATTGGCCCTGCCTGACCTTGTTGGCACAACACTGGTTTGCCAATGCACTGCACTCAGATGAACTTGTACTGTAAGCCTGCATTTTAGTTTGATAGTAAGAATAAACTTGGAAAGTTGAGTTAAAAATTATTTATGATCCACTGCTGCCCAAGTGACAACAAGTTCGGAGGTCATCAAGTAAACACATCTTATGCTATACATACTGTATGAACTGTGTGGGTTTCATATCGCAATAATCCCTGTTTCATTCTCCCAGTTCTCCTCACTGTTGGAGGCGATATTTTGCTTGAGTGTGTTGCATAAACAGCACACAGCTCCCAGTGGAGTAAAATGTGCTGAAAACCACATCTGCTCAAGTGTAAAAGAACTAGTTAAGTCAAGATGTGAACGATAAAGTTCCAGCCACTCACTCGCTTTTAAGACTCAGATATGTGTTTGAAAGGCAGCAAGTGGACCTGAAGCTCCGATTTTCAAGGACAACAATAAACTTTAAGGCTCAATTAAATGTATTTATTTATTTTTTAATCACTATAGACACTTGGTGTGTTGGTGTGGAAGCTAATTAGTCATTGCACACATGCGACATTTAGCAGCATGTGATATTATACTTGCATTTTTGGGTGATGTCCACAGAACACCTTTATGTCCGGTTCAGACTACACAATATCAGCCTAATAACAGCTCGGCCAACAAACGTAGAGCTTCAGGAACAAAATCCTGTGTAGCTTATTATAGTGGACGACAACCGATCCCGTATCTGGGGCGCCTCATGACGGCCTTCCACAACAAATTCCACGTCGTTGCGTTCAGTGACATTGCACAATAGGAGCACAGTCTGACGTGTCTTGGCTAAGCCACAGCAAGAATTAGTACAGCCCAATCTGACACAATGACCATCGTAACGGACAAAGATACCCTGTAGTCTGAACCTGGCATAAGACAGTGTCATGTCCAGGCTTTTTAGCCACGCTAGCAGTCTTTGCTTATGACAATTTCTACCAAAGGGATGAAAGTTTTGTTTCGGCAGCGCTCCGAGTCTTTCCCTCTAGTTCCACCAGACTCTTATTCTTGTTCGCTGTGAAAAGGTGAGCAAGGTGGGCCTGACTGTTGCATGTCAGAGCACAAATCCTCCACACCTCCAATACCAAAGATCATAGTCATTATTAATGTGCTTGAATTTTAATTAACAACAACTAACGTGTATATAATTTAACAGTATGCCGGCTTAAAGCATTAATGATCGATGGCTAGGATAGACTGATGAGTGATGTAACGCACTGCAACACCCGGAGTCTTTGAAATGAACTTACATATTCAATCACTCACAATGTGATTTTAAAAAGAGCAGTTTGTTATGCAAGTGCGGATCTAATGGACATTACACATCTGGCACTACAGCTTTAAGGGACAATATGCAAAATATTTCACATCTAATTTTCGGTTGTGTCACTTTTTTAAGTGGAGATACATCACAAACTGAAGAGACAAAACCAAGTTGTTACACGCGCAGTTACAGTCCTGTCATAAGCATTGCGTCAAAATGGATGTCCCATTTGGCATGTGAGTGTTACGTCAAATCCTCCAGCCTCAACCTTTGCAGCACGCAGACTCAGAAGTATGAATTTGACTTCGGGCTGGAGAGGTGAGAGTAGAAGAGGGGAGGGATGATGTTTGAGAACAACTCAGAGGGAGGAGGTAGGAGGGCGGATAAATGGAAGCAATGTTTGAAATTATAATTTAGTTCTCTCCACACATCGCTTCTCGCCTGGAGCTCAGAGCTGCTCACAGTTTGCTATTTGTTACTCTCTTTCTGTCTGTCTTATTACAGGGCTCTTATGGTAAATCCTAAATGTAAATCCCTGTCTGTTAAACCAGCCTCTGAAGCTCACCATGAAACCCTGCGTATGTTTGTGTGTGTGTGGAGCTGCTTGTGTGCGTACGTTGCATTTATACATGCGCATGTTTATGATGCATCTGTGTGGCTATGAATTGTAAATTATCTGAGCCTTTTCTCATAGTTTATTTTCTCCACACTCTCACTAGAGGGGAGACATTTTTGATGAGAGGCATGTTTTTTTTTTTTTTATTTTATTTTAGATTCTGCATGTTGTTGGGAGTGGAGTGAATGATCCCTGACAAGTTGAAAACTAGTGGGGATTTTTAACTGACAAAAAAAATGAAAAAGAAAAACTCTAAGTGGATTAAGAGCTTGTTATCGTCAAGGAGGAGAGAGCAGACAGGCATGATATATTTTCAAATTCTGCTTGGATTCAGTTTTCCCATAAAGTCAGGTTGGAAAATAAAGTCTGCTCCTGCTCTCTCACTTTTAAGCCCTGTCTTTGGCTGCAGCGCATCCTGCAGGAATATCTAAGATTTACCTTCCCTTGCTGCCCAGGGCGAAGTATTAACTGAATAGCATGTTATCCGTCAGTCAGAGAGTGAAACGTTACAGGTTCGTCTGTGGGAGAGACTGAAGGGAGCGAAAGAGTGGAGGGATGAAGATAGAAAAAGGGAGGAAAGGAGTGTAAGCCTCATCTCCATTACATCCCATTATCTTCCCTTTAGCAGACGGTCCCTTCAGGACACACACACACATTCAATTATGCCCACAAATACAGATATCGTACTGTTGCGTCATTGCTGGACAGGCAGCTGGACGCTAAGATTGATGAGCTCCTTTCTAAATTCAGACGAGGCGCCAGGGCCGTTTAGGGCATACAGCACATACTCTCTCTGTATCTCTGTCACATGCACACTCAGACTTTGCTCCATTACCTTAATGGTGATACAGCTCTACGGAGAGAGGAGAATGGGGGGCGGTGACAAGTGAGACAAAGAGCAGTGGTTCTTTGCACAGTACAAAGAGGAGAAGCAAGGTCAGTCCTTACCATGTTATTTCATGATCACTCGGTTTCCTTTAGAGAGTGCGATGGAGCTTATCAGCAGTTCAGGTCATCCTTGTAAGGGCCTGACAAGTTGTTTGTGGAGCAAACGTGACACTCACAGGGGGCTTTATCCTCATATAAGGAGAGTCTGTGTGCTCAGAGTGCTCCAGCTTATAGATTTTGCCCACTTTGTGTCACTCTAATAATGAAAGACAGTGAGTTGGTTCTTTAGATGGCGTTAATTTCAGTTACTCCACATTGTTTCCACAAACCTCCTGCTACACAGTATAGCACTTAATTGTCACTTATAGCTTCAAAACACTGCTGTACTGGTATGTGCTGCAGAAACACAAGCACTCAAAAAGTGAAAAAGTCACTGCAGACTAAAAAAAAACTCTGAAAACTTTGATGTGCCGGGGACACTTGGAGTAGATTTCTTTCTACAGGCTGCCGTTTGTTCTACAGGAAGTTCATTACTGTCCTATCAGCTACATAACAGATCAATAGCTGTCTGGAAATGCTTTCACCCTCTCTGTCTGAGCATGTGTGCATGACAGAGTGTATGTAGGCGAAAGTGCTTGTGTATGTGTGTGTGTGTGTGTGAGTGTGTGTGTGTATAAAAGTGAGAGAGACGGAAAGAGAGGCTATCAGTTTGAATGACACAGCGTTAACTGTCACACCACTCAAAGCTGTCCTCGTGGCTCGGGATGGGTGGGAAAAAGGGACGGATGCAAGGAGAGACGGACGGATGAATGACAGGAGGGAGGAGGGGCGTTTGCTTTCGTGATCAGAGCTTTGACATCTGTAAATTTAATTAAAGCCTAGTGTGTGAGGGAGAATGAGAGACAGTGTGTATTTTTGTGCCAGTGTGTGTTCCCCTTTCTGGCTGCCTGCAGGCACAGCGCTGCCTCTGTCAATGGTTTGTCCTTCATCAGACAGCCCAAGGTTGACTAATTAGGACTGTGACACATGCACATTTCCCCTTTTCCTTTCGCTTCCTTTCTGCTTTAAATTTCCTCATTTATCTTCATTTTTACATCTCTCCTCTGTCCCCGCTTTTCTCCCTTTTTACACATTTGCTGCAGATATTCTATTTTTTCATGATATACTGTTTAATGACAGCGCTCACTCTTGATTAGCTTGTCATGGTCCCCTCTGAACCATTAGGGGGCACTCTGAATATCTATAATAAAGCCAGACTTGTTATCTGCTTTTTGGTACTTTAAGGGTAGATTTTGAATTCATAGAACATTATTTTACGTCAGCGTGAGTCGTGCTAATGTCCCTCTGCGGTAAGTGGACAAGTCTAATGGATTGAATGCGCACTCACATTTTCCTCATTGCACTCATTTTTAGTTATTTCAAGCGACGGCAAAAAGGCTGATGGTTTAAATATCCTTTAGTAGTTACATTACGAAACATGTAAACATGCATTTAGAGGCATCCTTTCAAGCTGGGACTAAGTGAGTTGTCTCTGAGTCATCATTCAAACAGAAAAATGTCCACCTCTTCCTCCATTGGAGTCAAGGTTACAGTGGGAAAAAACACAGGTATCTCCCTTCAACAACTTCTCCTCTTCCAAATGTTCCCAAACCAACGAGAACAATATTGGATAATTCTGCAAAACTTGATTTCTGCAACATCTGTGCTATAAGATATTAGGGTGTACGTATTGAATTATGTCGGCATTTAAGAGGCGGAGCGGTCTTATGAAACGATTGAATTGAACTGCATTATGGGAAATGTAGGATTCAGTGTTCAGGGACTAATAGTCAGGAAATCTCACTATAACCTCCAGACTTTGACATCCCACCACGCTACATTTAAGGCACATTATATCCTAGATTGGCACTAAACTTTAGCACTGGTGTTAGTCATGAATCATCCAATATGGATGAACAGGAATTCTTAGGGATACTGGGCTGCCCAAATGGAGTCTGCATATCTCAGTCAGCCATACTTAGTGGCTTGACTTTGGGTCTTTTACGCTGCCAAGAATGAGCCCAGGCACACTGAGGAATTGCCTTGTTTTGCTTAATTTGCCAGTGTTTGAACGCCATTTATTACCCAAAATATGTGACCACAGATGACAGAAAAAGACCAGGAAATTGAAAATGAGGATGCACAATACAATGTCTGTATTTATCCAGAGGCTGAACTCATTTGGTGGTCAATCCCACAATCCTTTTAACTGTATCCCCATGAATTAAATCCAGACAAACCTGAACTCTTGCCCACCTCACTGTGACAGGCCAATTTGTCATTGGAGAGACTCTCTGAACCACAGCAGATGGGCAAATACTACACAACTACATCAAAACAAATGCTCTGCAGCAAACACACATACAGTAACATTTCCTGTTCCGCAGTGTGTAGTCCCTCACACTCATATTAACAATTAGCAACAGAAATCGTATTTCTATTTCACGATAAGAGCTGTATTTCTTCACTTTGGATATATCTGACGCAGTATCTGATCATCATACAGTAGCTACAGTAAAAAAATGCTCTGGACCAGCTTTAAATTTTCTTTGTTGTTCATATGTGACACATGGAAGAAAGTTCCCAGCAGCACAGCTTAGACATTTCCCAGTGGAGCTCCAGATTGCCACAGTGGACACCTGGTGGCAGCCTCTGACACCAGTGTGTGGAAATCATCAATGGCACTTGCGTAATACTTATTCAACATCATACTTTTGCTGGCTGTATTCCCCAGAGGGGCAGAGGTGAGACGTTCCGCATGACTTTCCTGCTCTTTGATGGCCTGCATGAAAGTAACTTCAGACTCCAACTAACTGAGTGCAAAAAGTGTGAAATTCTTATTTGCAGTTGCAGGGCTGCTGGCGAGTGTATCGTCGCCGCTGAAACATCCATCTCAGTCACCAACAGTTGGAAACGGTCAGTGGAAAGAAGCAAGTGTTTCCCTGGATAAATGAAAGTTTGAGAAAATCCATACAAAGGTTTTGCATTTGCTCCAAGGATATTTCTTCTGCTAAACTTTCGTGTTTGTCAGCAATGTTGCACTTCATATTCAGCCAAGTATTAGAGAGACATTGAGCTCAGGTTTATATGACAGCTTGCTATATTGTAATTATGTCTAAAGTGCGAGGACGCCGTTGGCTAACACTGCTGCAACACTTGCCTGCACTCATTGCCTTTTTATATTGTTTATATCCATGTACTGATGGTCATTAAAAATTATATGACATTTCATATGCATTCATGAGCTGTTTGAGATACTTCCCTCAGGGGACTTGGTGGAGACCAAAGCAGAACTAAAAGGAGTGTGAATACTGGAACATCCGTCAGCAAAGCAGCTTTTTGCTAACATATTTGCCATAATGACTTTATATGGTCATAACGTGTCAGTATTGTGTTAACAGTTTGTCGCCAAGTGTCCAAAAAAAATTCTAAATTATTCTTTGATGACTATCTGCTACATGGTTGTTGCACCTGCTATAGAATCAGGTGGATCTTGAAATGCTCTCTCTGTAATATTTTATACCTGTTTGAGGTTTGAGGTGTGCAGTAAGGAAAAACCTATGAAAAGAAAGACCCAGGATACTCTTCCATGGAGGATTCTGAGGTTTTCCATGCTTGCTCTTTCTTTTCTCTGGAGGCAGGTCAGGTGAACCTCTTGTCCAATTCATTCATAGTTAAGAGTGTGAGTGATTGTCTATTTATGTGAGCTCTGTGATACACTGGTGACCTATACAGGATGTTTCTTTGCTTTCTCCTCACTGTATCCTGCTGCAGCCCTACAGCCACCTATGGCCCTGAACAGAAGACATGAATGAATTTTTAATAACCACATTTTAAATTCAAACTGCAGAGGTAGAAGATCAATAACAGCTTCCGCAGACTTAAAAACAAATTGCGAAAACATCCTTATTCAGAACTATTCCTACTGAGTAATATCTTGTTTATGCCGAGATACCATATTTGAAATTGTCTTAAATGAATAAAACTTACTGTATGCTGCCTACTTCAAATTCTACTGTGTGTGTGTGTTTCTGTGTGTATGCGGGTGTGTGGGTGTATGCGTGCATGTGTGTATGACTGAATGTGTGAGCCTGCGTGTCAGCTAGCTTATGTGCCCTGCTCTGACACTAATGCAAATAGCCACCTCAAGGGCAACATACAGTAGGAGGGCGGGGATATGTCATCACTGATAAAAGGCCTGTGCGCGCGCGCACACACACACACACACACACACACACACACACACACTCTATTGCTGATGCCACCCAGCAGCCAAGTGTCCAAATTAATTACAGCCATCCCACGTGAGAACAGAGGGTCTGGCACAGGCCTTGACTGCTGCTCCTCCCCTCCACTCAACTCTTCCTCTCCTCGGTTTCTCTCCTGGCTAACACTTCTCTTCCAGACTAAGAGTGTTGAACACAGTTTTAATCACCACTTCTCCTCGGCTCCTGACAAAAAACAGTTCTTAAGAGTTTGAATCTTCCACGTATCAGCCTGCGACCATCCGTAAAGAAAGTAGAGACACCTTTTGAAGTTCATAATATGGATTGCCACTCATTTGTATGGCGCATGCACAGGAAGACGCTAATGGTGTTTCTTAATTTACCTTAATTTACTTGAGTCCATTTAAGAGCTGCATGTGTGTTTTTTACAGTAGTATGTTGCCAAGAGTGCACTCTCTCGATCTGATAATTTCGTGGAAGTGAAGAAAAAGTCTGATTTCTCGATCATTACCTCCTCTCTACTCGCCTTTTCTCTTCTTCTCACAGTGACAGATTCTGTAGGCAGCAGCTATAAAAAGACTTATTCTTACTGTTATCATAACCAGCTTCTATTTTCTTGCGAATAAGCTGCAGGTCTTGAACTTGAACTTAAAGCTGGCTTTATGCAAGCATAATGGATGTCACTGTCGCAGGAAATTCAAGCTAATTTAAGCATTGAAAATAATAGAGGGAGACTTTGGAAAAAAAGTTATTTGTCTTACAAATGAAAAGTTGACTTTGTTTGCAGTAAAATGCAGCCTGTCTTCAATACACTCAAATGTTTTTGCTGCTACTGGTGACCACTCACTTGTAGTGGCTAACTTTAAGCTAGCTGTGGACCTGGCAATACTGAGATCATTTGCTGGAAAGCTGACTCTTGTTTTACTGTTTGACATTTTAGTCACAAACAAACAAGAAGTAAATACACCACAGCATGCCAGTAATGAATGGAAATTCAAAGGGCCACTGTCCTGTAATTTCCCCTTGTGGCCACAGATGGCACTGTTCAGCAGAAGTTGCACAGTCTTGCTTTAAGTTACCAAATGCACTTAAAAATAGAAAATAAAAAATGTATGTGAAGGACATGATTAATTTTTTTTAATTAGACAAAATTCAAAATATGCATGGTCCATTTTCTGAAGATATGCAATGAATTTTTATGCTTTTCACCTCAGGCTGCATAGCATTGAGGCTGTCATTATCCATTGTGGTTTGTATTCAAAGGAATATTTGACATTTCGGCCAGTTAGCAGGAAGCCAGCGGAGACTCCAAGATGTTCTGGTGGAAATTAAGTCCAGTACACAACCTACTCCTTTAAGGTTCACTGTACTTATTTAAGTACGTCTGGAAATTGTTTTCCATGTTGTTAAAAAAATTAACAGCTGAAAATAAAATAAAAGCATTGTGAGCAGGGCAAAGCTTTTATGTGTTTAAGACCCTTCACTCTCTCAAATGTGGCTCTTGTTAGAATTTCAGACTTGTGAAAGATAATCCAGTTGACCTTGTCCAGTCGGGAGTGTTTGTCCTGTAAATTCTGTTGCTTTGAGAAGGGTACATGAGGCCAAACACATCCGCACGGTCAGCCACCACTGAGTGGAAAAAGCCCTCCGGCGATACACGATGGCAGCAGAAATCCCTGCTGTTCACTTCAACACTAAGAGGCAACACAACACCACTGGAATCTGAGTGGCTGTTAGATCTCAGTTTCAGTTCAGGGCACTCTGAGCATAATAACTACTGACTAACAACAGTATTCACAACCAATATTTGCATAAATGTTCGCCGAACACCTCTCGCAACACCTTTCAGAACGCTATAATTTTAAATATGGAGTTATCAATTTTTACAAAATTATTATATTTCGGAAATTAAGAAACACTTGTAATTTCAAATATTTTCGTATAAATGCTTTTGTTCATGATATGCACCCCAGCATACTGCAGCCAGGTTAGACGCTCATTTACATGTGCAAAGGTTTATGTTACCTCTCACCATCTGCTTCATTAAAATACAGACCCCCCCCCCCCCCCGCTTTGATTCCTGCTTACTTATCTGATTTCCGTAACAAGCAATAAAACCAGGTTTCCTATCAGATATGCGCATCCTTCTGTGTTTCTTTACTAATTACAGATGCAGACAAATTGCTGCATTCTCAGGAGATGAATCTTCAGTCAGCACTTCAGCAGAAATGCAAATCATGTCAAGTTGGCTCAATTCTGCTGTGAGGAGTATACTGATTTCTCCATTATTTGCACACTATGAACAGAGTGTTGTGATTTTGCAGTGATCAAAGGGGTGCCACTCAGAAATGGATACCTCTTACAAAATATTTCTCCTCCATCAAAAGCTCATTACTGATAATTGGACATGATGATTAAAGATGCTGCTTTTGATTTCCTCTGTGTAAGGCTGAAATGGATAGAATACCATTTTGGGAAATACATTTATTTGCTTTCCTGTCAAGAGTTTGATCAGAAATTCAATCTGTCCATGATAACGTTAACGTTACTTGCCTACCAATGAGTGTCAGTTGCCTTGTGTGCTTATGTTACAGTCATACGAGGTAACTTCCAAAGTAGTCCACAGTTGAGCATTTTTATAGAGGGTGCAACATGACTGTAAATCATGTAGCTGAGTATTCTCCTGCTGCAGCCCATCCCCGCACTGGAGCTCCACCATCCTCTATTTAAAAAAAAAACAGTAAGTTGTGGCACACATACAAACATGACATTGCTCCAAAACTGACTGTCAGCTGTCTGAGATTAAATTAATCAGTAACTGTGAATAACTGTGAATAATCATCCATCCATCCATCGTCTATACCCGACTATCCCTTTCCAGGGTTGCGGGGGGGCTGGAGCCTATCCCAGCTGTCAACGGGCGAGAGGTGGGGTACACCCTGAACTGGTCACCAGCTGGCTAACATATACAGACAGACAAACATTCACGCTCACACTCACACCTAAGGACAATTTTAGAGGAGGATAATTTTACATGTCCACTGTAGGAGGAAGCCAGAGTGCCTGGAGAGAACCCACGCATGCACGGGAAGAACATGCAAACTTCACACAGAAAGGCCCTGCCCGACCTGGGGATCAAACCGGCGACCTTCTTGCTGTGAGGCACGCGCACTACCTGCTTGTTCCACCGTGCCACCCAAATAATCATTCAGTGATTGCTAATTCCACTGTTCCAAAATGTAACGTCATATGTGCGTGTATATGTAAATCTGCCTGTCTAATGTATGTGTTGGTTGATTGTATAATTGAGAGACTCTCTTGAGAGACAGCTGACAGCTCCAGAATGAGCCGGTCCTTTTTGTTGCCAAATAGTCTTACATGAGTGTGGTTGTGGCTTAGGATGATGAGGGAACAGGCAGAACTTGCTATGTGCTTGGAGCGTAAGTAAAAGCACTGTCCAAACAATAGAAGGAGAGCAGCACTCTGGAATATGATAATGCAGATCTTTTAATAAAAGCAGGAAGGTGACAGGTAGAAATGGTTGTGTTTAAACACAAAGACATAAGCATTTGTCACACCTCTCTCTACAGTCCATTAGCACATCAGCTTTGTCTGTATTTATAGGCTAGGGTATGTGGTGAACTATATTAATGTTACTCTTAATTGATTTGGAGGCATGTCATCATATTTCTGCTGGTCTCTTTGTGTGTATATACATAAAAGCACCACCTGACTGTAGGTGGTTCACTGTTAGCCCAGAGCTAGTTTATTATTAGTGGAACATAAACTGTTTTGCCTATTTATTAAAAGCAAATGATATTGATTTCTGTACTCACTGATCCTCAAGATACTGTAATGAAAATAATATAATTTATTTTAAAACAGATTTATGTATATATTAATCAACATCACTAATAGTGTTTATGTGTTCAGAGAATTTTGCAGGGAGCGGGGGTTCAGACAGACAGACAGGCTCAAGGCCTGGATGAAAAGCCATGCAGCGTGGCTCTTCAGGAAACTCTCCACACCTGTTCTGAACCTGTTGGAGTATGTGTTATAAGGTGTTTTAGTGCTAGAGATCTAGTACTTCAGTGGTTGTTTATCTATCCTTTTCATTATCAATGTGGAAGACACTTGTTTTTCTTTACATGCATTAAGCTCTTTCATTCTCGTCGTCTGTGGGCATTGTCTTGCATTCTCCACAGGCACACAAGTTCAGTGTGTGACTGAAGACACTGTCACCATTTGAGTTGTCATTTCTATGTTATGGGCATTCATACAGTAAAGTTATCAGAACAATTTAGAGCACATTCTGTTTCTCAGTCTGTTTATGCTGCTCACAAGGCAAAAATCTAAAAATGGATGAGTCAGTAATAAATCATAAAAATAAACTTCATAGTGGAGTGCCGAAGATTGCTGCTAGTTTGATCTGTGACTATACAGACAAGTCTGTCTGTGAATGTCTGCAGTCTCCCCTCCTTTTTCCCCCCTGTGCTCCAGTGTTTCCCCCTCCTGGTGTCTCCTGTCTCCCCCCGTCTGTCTAGTCTGTGTTCCTGCAGGGCGTGAGCGGCAGGTCGGGACCGGCCTCCTGAACTCACCTGGACGCAATCACAAATCAAGACCACCTGCTCACTCTGTATATAAGCACCTGGATTGCTACCAAGATTCATCATATCTGCCTTGCTGCTTGGTAGCATTTGCTCAAACTCTGTCATTACCCCTTTTATTCATTAAAATACCTAAACTTTCCTGCCTCATTTGTCCTGCCACTTTGGGTCCTGTAAATTCAGTCTCTTTTCTGGTGTGACTGGATTTGTGCATCCAGACGCTCTGGCTCTGCCCGCAGCTCTCCTCCAGAGCTCCCTGGTGCAGAAACCTTCTGTCCGTGAACAGCAGCTCTGTCCCTCTGCTCCCCTCGGCCCTCCCTAAACAACACTGCAATACGCACAAACGTTTCACTCAAGTTTAATATTTTCAACTTGTGTGAATATGAATGACCCAAATTGACTTCGTAAATGTAAAGATGACATTCAAAACATATTGCTTTGCTTTTGGTATGAACACACCTTAAGACATCGGGTAAAACAAGAAACCATCTTGTGGATCCCACCAGCTGTGAAGCCAAACTGGTGTGCACAGAGCTTTATTATAACCATCTTTCATTCAACAAACTATGCATGTACATTTTACAATGTGAGCATGATGATGATAGAGGGAGCAGCGGAGAGTCGTCTTCAGTGTGACAGATATTAGCAAAATGATTGATAACAAAACACATTAAGAAAAGCATTGATTGTACAGACAGGGGACATCCCCATTAGACCTGCCGCTTCAGAAAACACCAGTGTGATCAACCTGATGATTTCCATGTAGCCATTATAAAGTCCACAGAAAGCGCAGCATTTTCCATATATGCCACACAGACATTTATGAGCTTTTATAAATGAACGAATGAATGTTTTCTTTTATTAAGACATCACTAAAACACATTCAGGCCTGCCTATGCCACATGAGGATAATGTGGGCTATGCTTCAGCCTCTCACTGTAATTTCACACTTTAAAATGTCCAAGAACTCTTTTGTGCCTTTTGCCATGAATGTCTGTCTGTCTGTCTGTCTGTCTGTCTGTCTGTCTGTCTGTCTGTCTGTCTGTCTGTCTGTCTGTCTGTCTGCCTGCCTGCCTGCCTGCCTGCCTGCCTGCCTGCCTGCCTGCCTGCCTGCCTGCCTGTGGACAGATTTTGTCGATGCAATAGCACCAAAACCATGCATGAGACCTTACAGGTGTGTAGTAGAGATCAAAATGAATGAATGGGTGGCTGTGGTGTAATCCAATCCTAAAACGGTCTCTAATTAATACTGAAGAAGTGCACTAACAGGGTAATGTGATTAAGTGGTTTCAGAGAAAATAGATTTCCCTGCGCTCAGCTTGTAGACATGACATACACCATATTACAGCAAGCTTTCCATGACACCCGCTACACTGTTAGTCTGCAGATAAAACAAATGACTTGATGTTTTGATGGAGGTTTTCTTCAGTTGTCTACAGACGGCAATTAAAAATGTGTGAAGTTGTGTATTTGAGCAGGGAAATGCCCTTTTCTCCTCCACATTTGGGGCTTTTGTTTTTCTCCCCATGCGCTTACACAGTTTACTTTAACATAATTGAATAGCTGCTGTTTTGTCAAGAGTATCAAGAATAACAGTGATGATGGTGATTTATTATGTGTGCGAGATTCAGCATGGCTGCGGTGGGAATCTTTTGAAGTACTTTATTAAATCTCAGGTTGGAGTAACACTGCTGGCTGGCTGCAGTCAGCCGTTACTACATTTGTTATCGAGAAGATCAGAAGTTATTACTGAGAGCAAAACAAGTCCTGAGGTCAACAGATAACAGCTTCAAGCTCAGCTGTGAAAAGACAAAATTCAATTACAGTGTTGTATTTACATAGTGACCTGCAGGAAACCCGTTTTTATTTGCATTCTTTAAGAAGAACCTTTCATTTCTCTGATGATCACCTGAGATTCATTCCCAATCAGTCCAGTATCTAAGCTGCTCTCCCACACTCACTAATTGCCAGGTTGTTCCTCACATTAAGCGAGACTCTCCAGTGTTCACTATTGGACTGATCTCTCGTCACCAGACATTCCTGCCTCTGACGTCGCCTGATCTTCTGCTCTCTGCCTTCCGGATCTGACAAAGTGTTTTGCCATGCACTTCATGGATCCCTGCCTGTTTGTGACTCTTCCACCTTTGTTGTTTCATTAATGCATATGATAATACTCTGCAAAATTGAGGCACGTCTGATTCTGATGTCTGAGTCTGGTGTTGTAGGAATGATCACGATTTTTTTTTTTTTTTAAATGTTATATGAGGCAGCAAATCATCTAAAAACACCACCACACTCATTTGTCACCATGACTAATGTTACAGTAAACTAACCTTAGCTATGCAGTCAACTTAACCTCAGTTGTAGCTGTTGGTTAACCAGGAACAATATTAGTAGCTAGCTAGCGGGTTTACAGCCAATGGCAGATTAGCATCAATTAAAATGCAGATGACAGCAATATATGCATGTTATATAACATGCTAACACGCAATACATGTACCTTGTGTTTAGAATCTATGGAGATTTTAAAACTCACCTGGAAGAAAATATGAATGCTTTGTCCTGTTTAGAACATGGGGTGAAGGCACACTATAGCCTCTCGTGGCTGAAATGAGTATTACAAGAAACATTCAAAAATGAACCTGTCAAAACTTTGCTTGCGCCTGTTTTCACAGGTGAAAAGGAGTTCCTTGAAAATTATAAGCGACTTAGAGCATTCTGCCATTGTGAAGTCATAACCAGGAGGAAAAAATTATTTAGATTAGAGTTTTTTTTTTCTCACTTGCCTCTCACGATTTCCATAACAAATGAAGAAGTTCCCAGAAAAACGAAGCTCCTGTCTGGAAAATAAATCAAAGAGTGTGTCTGTGTGCTTTTGCTGTTGGCGCTCTTATGAATTCATTGTTGGGTGCCGGTCTGACCTCGGTGCTCCTGGATATCCTTCTCTGCTCGGCCAACCATTATTGCAATGCACAAAATGGGTTGCTGGGATTTTGGAGGTGTGAACATTAGCTCCCCTGTGAGCTACACTTTCCCAAACAGCCTGTCTCTCTCTCCGCAGCCAGCCCACATAAGCCTGTTCCAGCCTGTGCACATCTCTTGGTGGAACCATAATCGGCAAACTTCATCTGTAAGATCAAACTCTCGCCTTCACAGTTTGTAAAACACCAGTCTCGCTTACCGCAAGTGTTGATCTTTTCATATATTTTTATTAAAAAGACACCTTAACAAACTGTAACATCTGAATTCATTACAGCCAAATTATCTGCTCTATATGAGATGTCAAGTATTCACGCACATGCGTCTAATCGCTGGAAACCTGCTGCTTCGTCCTCCCTGTCTGTTCCTGCACAGAAGCTCCATTTTGCTCTGTGAAATGATATGCTAATCCTGTTGGAACTGAGGTATGTGCTTGTGCGCGTGTGTGTGCCTCCATGCTGACACCACTTCATGCATACTTGTCATTAGAGAGAGTGTGTGTAGTTGTAGGCATGTGTGTGGGAGACAGAGAGCCTGTGTGCGTTTATATGGAAGATTGTCTGCTGAACCCAGTGTGTGATAAATGAAAGGAACTAATTGCCTGATAATGCCAAAAAAAACGAAACAGTCTCTGCACAAACTTTGTGACACTGTTTCCCTCCACATTTTTCCTGAATACATTTCTGGAATGGTTCCAGTTGTTGCTCTTTGTGACTGAGAGGTCTTGAGAGGCAGTTGACGCTTTTGTGTTTAAGTGATTAAAAGAAGACTCGTTTAACTGCTGTCTGTTACCGAAGGATGATAAAAATGAATGTCTGCCATGGTGACAGTCACACTGAAATATCATTCTTAATAAAATGACAGTAATAAAAAGAAGTGCAAACGTCTGTACAGTGGCTATAGAGGACTTTTTATCCTTTCCTCTCTTTGATAGTGTTATAAAATAACTTTGAGTTTCTCATTATTTCTCTCTTCAACTGTTTGAAAACTCATTCTAATTAGCACTGCTGTGTCACAGTTTCATTTTATTCCCTTTGCATTTGACTTGCATTTAAAATCCTTGTCTGGAGAAACAAAGATTCCTGGAACTTTCTTGGCGTGGAAGAAGAATTTCATTCTTTTCACCATTAATGAGCTACAGAGTTAACTTTTCTTGTTTGTTGTTTTCGCTATTCTCTGGTACACAAGAACTTCCAGAATGTCTGTTCAGCTTTTTGTTTACATTGGCTTTATTTCCTCGCAGACCGCCTCCCCTGCACAGTAAAAAATAACAATCATTGCAAGATTTTACAAATTAATCTATCAAATACATTTTTTTTCTTTTGATCTTATTAAAAGAGCTTGGTCTGTACCAGCTCTATATGGAAAGTGTCCTGAGACAACTTCTGTTGTGATATGGCGCTATACAAATAAAATTGAATTGAATTGAACTGAATTAAAACCCATATTTATAAAGGTTTTGAGGAGGCAACCCTTGTGGTGGATTTCTGATTCGTGTCATCAGGTCAAAATCATGTTTAGAAGCAATCATCATAAAACCAATGAAGTACCCAGGTGATAAACCAGTGATAAGCATGTTTTTTGAGCTGTTAAATAGAGCCGGGGATCTCCAGGACCAGAGAGTTAAACTACGTAAGTTTTGTTCTGCTTGGCAGTCTGAACATCTTCACCCTTTATGTCAATACTGATCATGTTTTTAGAGAGCTGGAAAACAAAAACCGGCCCTCTACAAACCTTTCTCGCTGACATTTTAACTTACTCTTCAATCCAACAGCAGTAGTAATGTCCCTGTTCCATTTATGTGTGCCAGTAGTGGGCTCCGGCATTGTTCATGCTGGCTCGCTGCTGTTGGCACTCGCAAATGGAAACCAGCCATCTCTAATGTTATTAGTTGCACCTGTTGTTGTTCCTGCTTTGATAATTCAAAATATCAGCTGTGAACAAGGTCTCTACTTGTTTTTTTCTGGTTTATTGTTTTATCCCCTAATTGCTTCTTACATTTTTGTCTTGTATTTATCTCTGCAAAATATGTTGAATACCAAAATCCCTGACATCTCATCTCTCCTGCATTTTTTTTTTTAACAGTGTAATTGCACATTAAATGTGCAAAAGATACTCTTTTACTGCAGTATGCACCTTAAGGCCTGTATCACTTCTGAGTTTTCAGGCATCAGGACAGTAATTCTGTTAATAATCCAGATTTAGCTCAGCCATCTGTCCCCTTAACGTTAGTCTTCTGAAGCCTCCCCTATCAATGCATATCCATCCATTTCATCCATTTTCTATGCCGCTTATCCCTTTCGGGGTCGCGGGGGGGCCGGAGCCTATCTTGGCTGTCAACGGGCGAGAGGCGGGGTACACCCTGGACCGGTCGCCAGCCGATCGCAGGGAACATCAATGCATATATCATTTTCTATTATGACAGTGATATATGTTGTGATATAATCCACAGGCTGATGGCTAATCCATAGACACACCTGAAAAATCATCGCAGTTCTTCACAGTGATGCAAAGTTTCTGCAAATTTCTCCTTAAAAATGGATATATGACGCTACGGAGGACATTGTCATATCATCCAATCCCACTTTGTGGATTGGGCTCATATCTTGGACTGAATCTAGGATTATTCTAAACCATGTCTGAGAGAGCCCTACTTCATTCAATCTGCTTTAAAAAGCCACTTGAGTTTAACAATGAAAACCAGCACAGTGAATCCAAAGCGGAGATCAGTTCTCACTCACAGCCATGCTGCCAAACCTGAGGTGTAACGTCTGACTCCGACATTTTGTTGGAACACCAAATGATTAGAATCACGTAATGTTTCTCAACCAAAGTGAAGGTTTTTTTTTTTTTTTTTGGTCTTTGCAATCACCAATCTTCTCATTTAAACTTTTACAGTCCTTTTTCATTGCAGCTTTATCCACAAGTCAATCACCCGCCTCCAGCTGCTGCTCCGCTTTTTATCTAATTACAGGAGACAAGACACTCACTGCACCCGCAGCCTTCATTCTTCACCGTCTCCTTTTTTGAGATTTTACACATTTTGCTTCTATTATTAAGATGCTGAATGTTCAGGCTACTTTCAAGTGACAGTTTACCCCAAAATCATAAATTTTTTCCTCTTACCTGTCATGCTATCCATCCCTTTAGATCATCTTGGTGTGAGTCGCTGAGTTCTTTAGAGATTGGCTGCAGAGATGTCTGCTTTCTCTAGAATATAATGAAACTAGTTGGCACTCGGATTGAGCTGTTTTGAAAAACTCATTGTCTCCTTCCAGAAATCTTGACCTCAAAATAATCCTCAGACCTTGTTGAGAGCAGGTTCATGTAGGAACTACTTCCTTTCTACCAAATGACGCCTATCACTGCGTAGAAGGAAGCGTCTACCTACTCATGGACGAGATGCTCATGCTCGTGATGCATAAACCTTAATGGCGTCTTCCTCGGCTGAGCTGTAATGTTAGCTCGCAGTGTCAGTTTGCTATAAACTAAACTCCACAAGCTACCAATGTGAGACCAGAGTTAGGCCTGAGCATCTTTCAGTCACTTCTCATTCTTTTCATTTCATCAGGTCAGTTTTGCTTTGTTTTTTTCCACACTGCCTTATTATTTTGCTGCTTTGTTATTAAAGTAATTTGTTTTTGTTTTCACCAACATAATCATTATCACAATCGTTACCACCCCTATGTCAGTGTCCATAACCCATATTTGAAGCAGCAGATTCAAATGTAAGTCAGGTTGACAGTGGAGGAGGTTCTCTATATCAAACAACAGAATACCCATTAATGTGGATGAAATACACCATGTTTTTATTTGTGAGACACTTTACGCTGGCAGCAGCTTGGCTCTGAATCCATCTCGGTTCGCCTGGCCTTTGATGAGATTGGAAACTATTTGTTTTTATCATCTGCACGCAGCAGCACTTGTTTACTGTCACCAGCGCTGCGAGTGAGCATTTGAAATCTCAAAGCAAGCAAAGCAGCAATAACAGCTGTTGTTTGGACGTCTCTTCACTGCTCACAAAACTGAACAAAAAAAAAAATCTGTGTCTTCATTCCTGCAACATTATGGTCGTTGCAGAATAATGACAAATGATTTTAATGCTCGCCTGTGCAACGTGATGAAAAATCTCTTCGGCAGTAAATGGAACTGAAAGGGAAAGTGATCTCTTGTCGCTTAAGAATGAAAATAACAAGTCAGAAGAATTTGGATGCTCGCTTCCAATTAAACAGCACCAATATCAGGAGTTTAACAGCTGCTTTTTGACCTATTTTGTTCTGCCTGTAAAATGTAGTGCTGGTGTGCATTTTTTGTCCTCAAAACCTGAAAATAGAGACTGCAGTGTGCCTTATACCGCTAAACAAGTTGCTGTATTGAAAGACAAAGTGCTGTAATCTCCTCTGGGGTTACTGAGAGCCTTTAATTATTCATAGATTAATAGACTGTAAAAATGTGTGTGTCCCTAGATGGCTACTTTATGTCCTATAACTCTAACAAGCTATTTTTCTTCTGCTGTGCACTGGAAAAATAGTCTCTTGAAGAGACCAAGTATTTTCATCTGTGGGATTTATTCACTCACCCATTAATGTTTATTGGACATTTCCATTAAAATTTATGATATGCCATTTATAGCTACGGTAGACGTGGACTTGTCTGAAGATGGAGATGTGAAACAAATTCAAATACCACAGGACTCTGAGGGAGAAGCAAAGGACAAGTTCAATCGGAAATCTCTTTTGGTCATATATAATTTTATGAATGCTCAGAGCAACAAGTGATGTTTCATGTATGGTGTGTGGAGCTCTGCTAGGATGACAATTCCTTCAAATCAAACAACAAAACAGGCAGTTTGTCTTTGATTTGAGCTTTTTCTGTTACAGTGTTTCTATCCACAGAATAGATGGATCATACTAGTTGTGCCACGTCTGAACCTCGCAAATGACCTTGTTGTCCCTGTTGAGTGCTGACTGGAGGGGAAACAGAAACGTCAGCGACATCAGAGTTGTTCTGACCAATGAAACTAGGCTGCAGGTGCAAGAAACATCGCAAAAATCCAACCAGGGCAAACACTTTTTCAAACAAGCGACAATCGCTGACAATGTGATGTTTGCTTGTGTGTATTCATATGCCTGTTTCTCAAAATTTTGACCCATTCCTTTGAGGCAAAATACTACTCAGATAAGGTCTGGGAAAGATCATTTTACACATCAAAGTCTGTTTACAGGTCTTGAGGAATACTACTAAATATGTGAAAAACGTTATGGCTTCAGAGGGAGCTGCACCAAGTCTGATGAACTGCCTAAAGTGATGTAACTTGAGTCAGCTTTTGAAGTTTGAAAATGTGGAGGTGCGCAGTCAGAGGAGGTGAGCTCTGTAGCTCCCTCCTCACCTCTGCTCAAGGCTAGCAGCTCGAGGCTGCATTAGCATCTACTGGCATAACAAACTGTTGCCACTCCAAGTGCATTATGGGCAATGCAAGAGGCATAAGGAGTAAAAAAAAAACCATCTCTGGTCGCATCCATTTTTGTCTTTTGACAATTGTCTATGCATAGCGGTGGAAACCACTGTTACAGGAGTGCAATGATAAATGTGTGGTGTACTCTTCGAAAAGAAAGCAAAGATGGGAAGGGATGCAAAAAGTGGCATAAAACTTTGTAAGAGCTTCATTCTGCTGCCATATTTTGCTTCTGCAGCAGCTATAAATTGCTGGCCCAATGTAGACACTGACCAACATAAACATAGCTTCTTTCAGCCATTTGAATAAACACCACTTGTTTTTCAAGCGAGGAAAATCTCTCTGCTGGGAGGTTTAATTGAACATAATGTTCACTTACATCTCCCTTAGTTTTCCATCTTCTCACAAACCAATCTCAACAACAGATTGCAAAAATAAAGCGTATGAGTGGTGAGTTGGATGAAATAAATCACCAGTCAAGATGGATACAGACTAGAAAAGCACTGTTACCTGATGCAGATGTTGCAGTTCTGTCTCTTCATCATACAGGCATTGTTACGGCGTGTCGGTTAATGCAGAAATCGTCATTGCATACTAATCCACAGCATCGCCACACGGCCCGGCTCTCTAAGTAAACAACAGGTGTTGATGAGCAAATATCGGCTTATTGGATGAATTTATTTACCAGAACTGAGGATCTGCAGATCTAACCTGAAAGAAACCTTAAAGATGAACCACGTAGGATCATTGTATCATCCCCAAAAACATCTGTATAATTGTTTATGTGTAGAGAGCAAAAAGGCATTTTTAATGAAGCTCTGAGGGTTTTCCTCTCTTATCAAAAGAGAGAATTTTCTATTCCTTTTGCTCGGCTTGTTGTACCATATGAATTCTTCGAGGGTCTTAGACATTTCTCGGCCTTTATGATACCTGTAGCAGGAGCTCCGAGGAGACAGCATGCATCTGTTTTTTAGGATTTTTTTTTTTTTTTTTTCCTGCGGACCAAAATGAAATCCAATTACTTTCTGTGAGCTCTCTCCTCTGGCACATCACTAAGCTGCTCAGAAAGGCATTCATGTTGCTCTCGAGTCTTTTCCTCTCCAATATGTTTTCTGATATTCTCTCTCTCCCTCTCACTCACTCACACACACAGACACACACACACACACACACACACACACACACACACACACACACACACATCTGCAGACACTGGGGATGTGTCCAACAGCTCTGCTTGTCCAATAAACTTGACCGATTAAATCAAGAAGAACGTGATCGGTTTCAGTGGTTGACTGTTGGAAATTCTGATGTGATGTCCTTGCATTTGAACGTCCTAACCTGCACCTGAGCATGCATACATGTTCTCACCCTGTTAGACAGTCTTTGCCTCTCCTTTTCTTACTCCACTCATTGTTATTATCCCTCATCGTAATCATCTCCTCCTTTAAACTCTCATCTTCTCTGTCTTATCTCCTCCTTCCCCAGCCTGCTCCTGTATAATCCTCCTCTCCTCTCATATTTTCTCCTCTCACTCCCTTTCTGCCACCTCTTGTCGTCGTCTCCTCCTTGCTCCCTCCCCATTATTTCCCTTTCTGCTCTTCTTGCTTCCTCTCCCCTCTCTCCTTTTATTGAGTTGCACTTCAGAATTTAGAGGGATGTATTTGAAGCTTCATTGGTGGTGAGTGAATGAAACAAAATGGCTGTGCTTTTTTGGATGAACACAGATGAAATGCATACCATTATGGGCAGATTAATAGCAGATGCATGCAAATCATTTTTATAAATCACCACTTTTAGCTCCTGACTAGTTCAGGGGAAATTAATGAATTTGTCTCTTGTGTTTTCTGTAGCTGCAACAAAGGCCAAGACAACAAACCTCTGCATAAACTGAAAGAGGACTTTCATACATGCATTTAGAGATAATATCTCCCTTTCATTAAATAGCTGCACACAGCCTCCCCCTACACACAATAACTACTCACTCGTCACTGTTTAAATACAGTTTAGTCACACATGGGAGATTATCTTTCAGTCAACCAAAACATTGTTGCATTTCCACTCACTGACTCATATCTTTGTATTGAGAGCTGAAAGGAACCAACGGAGCTAACCACACTGCCTACACAGGACAGTTTACATAACATACTCTGCATAATCTAACATAACTACATTACAGCTGCAACCCAGTGTTTTTCCTCTCTGTTTTTTTTTTCATAATGCACTGCCATTTTGTCAGGAGAAACACTGAGACGTTTCTCATATTTTATAGCAACATGCACTAACAGGCCCATCTAAAATCCACATTTTCAACAATTCCACCTCCTCTGCATGTCAGCCTCAGCTTGGAGCGAACAGCTGCATGTCAGCGGGTCACCGGATTCTCACTGCACACCTGCCCTGCTGCTGTAATGTAAAGGCTGGTATTGATCTGGAGAGATTCTACAGGGAATTAAATGTTTTTTTGTTTTTTTTTTTTGGTCTCATCATGATATTCATGATTTGGGTTGCCAACTGGGCAAAGCCTGCACTGAAGGCCCTCTATCCACTGTGTATCAGTTGTGAATATGTGCTATAAAAGCACAATATTAACTGAAATGATAAGGGCCTCAAGGCAGAATTTGCATTATTGCCTGTTACCTTTTGTGTTGTAAAGGGGCCCTGTGTCAAAATTTACATGGTGCATATTTTTATGTTTGTTACCCAAATCCAGTATTTTAACAGGGGCTCAATTTTGCCCTGGGCTTGCTAGCAGGTTAACATTGCATTAGCATAGCCTGATATTGGTTAAGGAATAAATCTCACCATGAAGAAGTCACTGTTATTCAAGAAGTTTTGTTTGAGCAAACTAGTTGGCTGTTATTTTGTTGTTAGAATATATGAAAAATATATGCAGCCCAGGGACAGGCGAGGCACTGAAATCTTATACATAAACAATCAAAACTACCAAGCTGAATGTAGAAATCTCTATTTCTTCATCTGTAACAGTATAAAATGATCAACAGCACAGTGTGTATATTATCAACACATGAAATTATGCATGCATTCACTTGTGAGAAGTTCAGCATTTTAATGTTGCAGGTGGTCAAATTAGTGTTTGCTGTGTAGTGTTGTGAAAAACATGTATCTCCAAATTTTGTGATTTTATATTATTTGGACAAACTGAAAGATTGAGTGCCCTTTAGGAGCTTCATGATCATTCCATATAAAAACAGTGGCAAACACCAGGTAAATGCAGTTGGTTGGGCATCCCTGCGGCATAGAGGGCTCAGGTGCGTACTGCACCGTGTCATTGCAAAGTCCCTGTTTTATTTTCAGCTGGGAACTTTTGCTGCATCTCATCCCCCTTGCTCTCCCTCCACATTTCTTGTCTGTCTCTACTGTTATCAACTGAATAAAGGTAAAAAAAAAAAAAAAAAAAAAAAAACAAAAAAAACAAACACTTCTGTCTGTGTGGTTTATGAGGCAATGTCAAGTGTAGCTGTACTTTAATTAGCTAAAAATAAATAAATAATTTGTCACACATGCGTTTTCCCTGTTATATAGGCTACCTGAGAGACGTGAGGCATAACCTTTGTCCTACTTCTCACTTTCCATAACAGGCTAATCTCATACATGCTGTTCCAACATGGCTACAAAAGGAGCACAATTAAACATATGAGGCAGTTTTTAAGATTCTATGAACTCAAACTCAACATGACAAGATGCATGCATTTGCATAATTTAACAGATCACTCTTGTTTTCAGACTTCTCCTGTGTGAAGGAAACGTGTAACTTCAAGATATGAAGAAGCAACATGTGATTTATGCAGCAGATCTCATGTTATTGCTGTCATGATTTTTAGCCCTGGGGTCAGAGTTCACTGATTTCATCTCTTTCCCTCTGAGCTGCCTGCTGACTGTTTGCCATCAGCACTCCAGTCATGCTCAGCGCAGTTCACTGCTCGTCACACAGCCGCCTGGTGAAACCGAATCCTGTGTGGCCTCAGACTGAGTGACGACCGGGAAGAGGAGACAGCACCTCTGTAATTTCACCCTCCTTCCTCGCTTCCACGCCAGTTTGTCTTACTCCCACTTTTTCTCCATTCGTGTCGAGCTCTTTCTTTTCCTTGCTACACTGAAATATAACCCGTAAAAAAAGTCTGTGAGCATGTATCTATTTGTGTTTTGTGTGTTTGCTCGAATAATTGCGTGAGTGTATCTGTGGTTACCGTATGGCTGTGCTGAGAAGTTGCCAAGTCGACAAAAGAGGAAACTTCAAAAGTGCCTTCCTGAAAAGTCAACAACTGTGAAAGTCATTGTGTGAGAAACACTCCGTCTCTGCTGCTGCTGCTGTCAACATTGTGGACTTCAAGGGAAACACAGCAGGAGCGCAGAGAAGAAGCACTTTAATTGGACACAGTCTGAGGTTTTCAATTTGCATAGAAACCTGTGCAGGCAGGTACACATATACACACAATTACACACAAGCATTGAGGCAAACACACCCAGACATACAGGCTGGATGTTGTCACTTCATTTGAGCTGATTAATCCTCGTGTTTTCTGATTATAGCAGAGCTAAGGATCAAAATATTCCCTTCAGCGCTTTTTTACTGATACAAACTTTTGCAAAGGTTTCTATTGTCTGAGACTTGAAGCAGCGCATTTGATTTTCTCTTGTCAGACAGCGAGTACGCACAGTAAATAACAAATTTAACAATGTTGAGCCAATGCAATGAGATCTTCTAGTTGCATAAACTCAAAGGGGTGTCAAAAACATATTTTTGTTCAAACTCTATTACAAATAGAGTCAGAGATGCACAGTGTGAGAATTTTATTTTTTTTTACATGACGTGTATATAACCCTGGTTTAATTGCAAACTCCAACATGATGGATGGGGGAAAAATGGAAGAGTTAAGGGTATACTCTGAGGGCAGAGAAGACAGAGGGAGCCAATCTCTGCGCAAGAGGGGGATTAAATCTGCAGGCCACAAAAAGAAATGACGTACCTCCGGATATAACAGTAAGCCACAAGCAGGCAGATAAAACATTCAGGAGTGGGCTGTGCTGTCTGACAGTCAGTGACAGTCGCGCTGCCAGCTCAGAAGAGCAAGAGCTGAAAACGTGTACTGTCCTTCACTCCAAGTAAGAGCTGAGCAGTTCGATCCAATTTTGTTCCCTCTTCGCCTTCTCAACAATTGAGTATATTTATCTTATTTCTCTTCTGTTATGAAGTACTTTACTGAGGAGGGAATGAATACAGTAAATAATAAAAGTAATAAGAACAAACAGCTATGTTAGCAATGATCATCAAAGGAAAACCATATAAGAGAGAAAGAAAATGAACAAAAGCCTATTATGTAAGAGCAACTCTGTGAAAGAGAGTTTGAACAATATATATTCAATCAATTATGGTGATTTAGCAGCTCAAACTCCTCAGATCGATCTACAGTCAGTGTGTTTGCTTCTTAACCTCACAGCTCTAACACACTGCTACCAGTGACACATTGTAGTGTGTCATGTCATTTTCTCCTTTATGGATATAAATGGTAAAAAAGTAATTTTCTTTGGAAAATAACAAGGCAGCTTCTAATTTCTGTGAAAGCAGGCGCAGTAAGATGATCAAAAACAGACATGAGTGTGTATCTCAGTGTGTGTATTCAGACTGACTAGACATGAGAATAATGTCAAGGACTCGCACTTGCTTTGAATAATGGAGATGACGGATTTTATTGGTAGTGCTGACTGAGAAGAGATGATCAAAAGGATGTCAGCAAAAAAGGAGGCAAACACAAAACAAGAGAAATCTTCGATCCACTGAACTTTAGACCCGACTGAAGATCATTTCACAATTACACATTTAAAAATCCTGCTGATCATTCTGTGTATTGACATCCACAGTCGTGGTGGCATTATGAGAAACTCAGACTTGCTTAACATTTGAGCTTCACTCTTGATCTTAATTCAGTGTTTATAGGCAGACAAGAAAGTAAATGTTGCATACTTGTCTGATAATATTGGAACATAACCAAGCGGCAACCTCCAGAGCTGCAAAGCTGCAGTTCCTCAAATGGCCACTTGAGGCTGGCTCCAAAAGCAAGTCAAAACCCATAGACCCCCATATTAAAGTGTTTAACTCTATCCATCCATCCATTTTCTATACCGCCTATGCTTTTCCGGGTTGCACGGGGGCTGGAGCCTATCCCAGCTGTCAACGGGCGAGAGGCGGGGTACACCCTGGACCAGTCGATCGCAGGGCAACACACAAGACAGACAATCATTCACGCTCACACTCACACCTAAGGGTAATTTAGAGTCACCAGTTAACCTAATGAGCATGTTTTTGGTCTGTGGGAGGAAGCCGGAGTGCCCGGAGAGAACCCACGCATGCACGGGAAGAACATGCAAACTTTACAAAGTTACAAAAAAAACAAAAGGCCCGACCTGGGAATCAAACCAGCGACCTTCTTGCTGTGAAGCACGCACACTACCTACTGCACCACTGTGCAGCCATGTTTAACTCTATAGCAGAAATAAACATGTTTACAGCTTGGTACAAAAAACAGTTTGGGTATGTGATCATATTATGTTAATCTGTATACTGTGATATTTCATAACTGGATGCATCAGCTTACCAGCTGGTCGATGCAGGTTTGACTTCCATCATTCTCCCTGATTTACAAAAGGAAACTCTACATGCACGGCTCTGACAGTCTTAACAGCGCAAACTAATTCACAGCAGAAAAAAGCATTGTAAGCACATGTAAACACCCACACAAAGCCCATCTCCTGGAGATGTTTCTCCTGAGCTTTTAATATTGTTAATCATTGTTTTTCCTGACACACACACTTTTCTTTGCTCTTGAGTGCTTGTGAGAACCTTTCCTTAATGATTTTGTTGCTGATATTGCTGATGTTGAGATTAACTTAGCCTAACTTTAAAGCTCATATGAGACTGAAAGGTTATAGCCTTGACGACACCTAATGGTTATATTAAAAATAGACAAATCCCCAACAAATCTGAACAAATGACGCTGACTAATGCTGAACAATGAGACTTCTCAACAGAAGAGGAGCTTTGCCACAAGAACAGACTCAAAGATGCTACAATCTCATAATATTTCTACACAAAGGGGCCATAACCCGAGGATAATTTCAAATCCAAGTCATAACCCTCGACTCTCCCCTGTACACTGACTGATGCACTTGTACTTTTAGCTGCACTAACAAGGTTTTGTTCAATAGAAATTTGTTTAATTAAACAGAAATGAGTCTGCTGAGAAAAAGACCTTGAATGTATTGTTTTGGTCCCCTAATCTGTGTTTTGTTCTTCTTGCAGAGGGTGAACGTGGAAAAAAATAAAAGTGATGAAACAGAGCTAAGTGTGGAGGCACAATTAATAGTAATACTTTTTTCTCTTTGTGAACATGAACCCTTTGGCCTATTGTCAAAGAAGATTTACATTAACACAGAAAAGCTAAAAACAGCACCTCTGTGAAGACTTATAAAAGCAGGTGACCTTTGGTAGAGAAGCAGTTGCATGGCAGAGAAAGCAATTTAGCTACATGCTGATTGGTACAATACAAGCGTGTTCTCCAGTCCCTAATGCTGCCTGCCTCACCAGCTCAAACACACTATTAATTAGTCTCCGTTCGTGAGAGTGCTACATCATGAATCTCTACAGTTATTAGATATATTATCATATAACATAGTCTATATAGTGTAGTTTCTTTTTAGCATTTCATATTCATGTTATTGTGGACAGAACTTGGGCAGCACGACTCCCTCTCTGCAATGAAGACCTGGAAGAACAATAGACACATGCACACAAGAGTTCAAAGGTCACATACACCATTCACACATGAATCATTTCCAATCTGAAAATATGAAAGCAGAGTAAAATATGTCTATTAAGTTTTCATTCTAACTTTAAACAACCATCAGGTGGCAGGCAGAGGCTTTGAATGAAAGCTAATATATTTCTCGGTTGCATAAATTGCTCAAATTGTTTGTAACACTGAACTCAACTATATCTCAGACATTTTAGCATGCATGTTATGAAGATGTTTTTTTGTATTGTTTTAGTAAATATACTTATTTTTGCATGTTTCCTGAGAGAACGTACAACAAAAAACATTGTAACTAATAACAGCGTTAACAACTGGTGCAACGTCTGTGTCAACCTATGCTAAGTACACCAAGGTAAGAACAGCTTATTCATTCACTGTTTTAATTACCTGGTGAGAAATGCAGTGGATGTTATCAGGGAAATGCTACTGGTACAGAGTCAGAGATGCTTTTTCAAATATCTGACAGCAAAAACAGCCATAAGCTCATTGAACAACTTGGCTTTTTTGCTTGATTTTGAGTGTTTATTTGTAGACTTTTGGTATGGACACAATATCTGTCTTAGCTTAGCCATTAATGTCAGTGAAATTCCATTGTCCACCCTACAGTATAAATAGCAGTTTGACACAATAATCTGAACACCAGGTCCGCTTACAAGCTTCAAAACAGAATTTTAAACTGCGTTAGGTACAGCTCTTTATCTGCATTGTCTGTTGTTATGAATGCATGGTTTCATTCTGTAGTATATTGTGATTGGAAGATGTGTGATTGAACATTTCTTAATTTAGAATGATGTTCCAGGTATTCTTCAATTGAGGGACTTGGGACAAATACAGTATACTTTTAACTGAACCGCATATTGGAATGTTTGTGTATTGTAATATGATTGATCCTTTCAACTATAATGATGTATGAGTAAAAGCTGCCTGCAGCCCATTGGCTGCCTCTTCGTGTTGTCCCTGTGGGAAATTCAGTTATTTCCTTGTGTACTGTGGAGAGGTGTGGGACTTTGGTTCCTGTGTGTCCTTTTTTTTTGGCAGAGGCTGGGCGTGGTTCTCCAGGTGGATTGGGAGTTGGCTCCAACACAGCTGGGGCTCATCACATTCAAGCACAGCATAAAGACTGTGGACTCGTTGGCAGCTTCTTTCCAATGCTTAGTGGTGGTTAGTGGTTGTCTCTCTTGTGTGAATTACCAACGCTTGATCTCCTGTGTCTTTTTCCTTTTTGCTCACTGATTTCTCCTGCACTGATCTACGCTTACCTCGAGCCTCAAGTGCAGAACCATCACCACTTAGTTTCACCTGTGCCTCCACCACCACATGCCCTCTACGCAAGTACTCACACCACCTGAGCTCTGTGCGATCCAACGTTTCTCTGAACTGCTCTCCACCTCAGCACCTCGTGCCTCGCCTGCTATTCCCAGGACTTCCCAGCTACGGGTTTCCTGCATACCTGGAGTCTCCTTTCATTATCCATTCAGATAAATTCTTATTTTACCCTTGCTCCCTGTCTGCGTGTCCGCTATTGAGTCCAAATCCTGCCAAAAACATAACAGTCCCTTCAAAATCAACACCCTCCACACCTCAACCCACCCTCCCACCTCCGCAAAAGCCTTGGAACTTGTTTTTATCCTTTTGATGATTTCTCTATTGGAAGCATCTCTGAGTAGAGTCATGGTCTTCATTGGTGGATGGAGTTTTCTCAGCACTGATCAAAGAAACTGTCAGAAGGAATATCATGTCAGTGGATATCACTTTAAAGAGTGAACTGCACTGCTTCAATGAGTTTGTGTATTTTGTCTTTATTGTAGGATTTGTTGGAGTATTGTTCTTTTCTTTTTTGTTTGCACCTTATATGTAAAGCCAGGCATATAGTTATTTGTTATTTTAGGATAATATAATCATTTAAGTCCACCAGAAATCACTTGCTGTCATGTTGGTGCAGAGAACAGAACAGTCTAGTTCTTAGTTAAAAATAGATATGTGCAATTGCCATGAAGGTCTTCTCTTGAAGAGCTGACGAGAAGGGTGTTTTGAGCCAAGACTACTAACAAGCACTGAGATGCCAGCTCTCACTCATCGGGCATAACATTCATACTTTCAGTGTCAATCTGAGGCTCTCATTCCTCTTCAATAAATGTGACTCCATGGAACAGATTTTAGGTTTCATTTTGATAAAACATATATGTTTTCTTAAAGCCATCTTCATGGGAAAAATGAGTATCAATTCATTTTTCACTCTGTCTCTTGTCTGACGTGTCAATCCGATGCTTTCATTTGCACGAGGAATTATATATGTTTAGACATAACCAAAACACTTTTAACTCTACTGATGCAGCTATCACACTGAGGTTTGCTTGACAACCAAATACGTACACAATAAATCAAACAAGCTTAAAAATAGAGCATATATAGAGTTATGGTTTACTATGACATGCAGCAAATTACTCTCTAAAGAGTGCTTCCCATCCAGGTTCCGCCTGCTGATTCCACGTTTTAAATTATTTCTCATTTTTTATAGTTATGGATCATGTGTGTGAGTGTGGACGTGTGTGAGAGAGTCGTGATGCAAGACAGTCAGCAGCAGAGGCAGGATGTGTTTTTAATGTAGCATTACTGTTCCTGAGGTTGCATTCACTTCATTCATTTCACATGCAAATTAGTTTCATCATCATGCCACTGTGGTATTTGAATTACATTCACATGATTAGTCTCACTACATTTAAATCTTTATCTCCCATGATCTGCTCCATCTATAGTATTCACTCCTATTGAACACACTGAGTAGCTTAGGTCCCTGACATTAAGAAAATTTGTGCTTTTTCTCTGTTTATCACTTTAAGCCCCATATATTGCACGTATAAGCAGAATGGACACTTAATTAAATGTTTGCAGCATGTCATAATGTAGTTGTAAGCAGATGGAAGGACATTTATGAGAGTTTATTCCTTTCTTTTTTTTACCATTTATTGACACGTCATAATTGTAGTATTATACTTAGACCTATTATACTAATATTATACATAATATTTACTTTATTTGTCATTTGGCCTTGCTCCATCTTGCTTGCTCCAGTTAGCATTTGTGCAACATTTGTTGTTCTCTCTCCATCCTTGGCAATCTGCAAACCGTTTTTGCACCATTCTGTGTTCATTTTCTTAACTAAAAATATACAGGCTGAACATCAAAGTGTCCCCCCCCACACACACACCTTTGTTTTGTGCTGACAAATAGTCAGTGACAGACCCCTCTCCTGGTGCTGGTGTGGCACTAAAAAGAAGTGAAATGAAGTGTAGAGACACCTGAGATTACTTCAGTGCCCAGCTCAGTAGATCTTTAATTAGAAGAAAGAAAGAACGTTTTCATGTTTAATTAAGTAAAGAAATGAATGCTTCCGCTTTCATTTAGAGGCTGGATGTTTTCCCTTGGAAATTAAACTCCTGTGACAGATGTTCAGACCCTGTTCCCATTTCTAGAAATTTCTCCTGAACGTGTTCAAATCCTCAGCACAAATCTTCTGTCTTAAAGTGACGCCCACCCATCTGCCTCTCCTGACTATTTGTCTGTCCTGCACCTGGAGGTTGTACTAACTTTGTGGATCAGTCCTGACTCCCCTGCTTAAGCCAATTCATCACCTCAGTGGCTCTGCTTTCACCCAGTCCAGACAATATATTACATCTTTGATTAGATTAAATAAGCTATTGAAGTGTACAACACCATGACTTCTGCTCTCGCACCACTATGATGTGACATTTTTGTTTTTTACTAAAATGTCTTGACAACTATTGGATGGATTGAAATTTGGCATTTAAATGTTGGAAATGTCGCACTGTCATTGAAAGCAGGTTAATTTGCTCATGTTGGAGACTGTGCCTAAATCCATCCTCACAGTGCAGCTAGCTTAGCTGTAGACTGTTATCTTAGAACCGTGTCCTTCAGTTCAAATGATAACATCTTGTTTGTATTATTTGTTACTTTCTTTTCATTTGTTTCATTGTTCATTCATTTTGTGCTTTTGCATGTCCATGTCCCACGCAGGTTTTATTGGTTTGACTTTATGTCTTTTGTTTTGTTTATTTCTCTCCTCTATAGATATTTGGACATGAGTGCTATGTGTAAATTGTTTACATGTAATGGTGATAAAACCAAACCAAACCAACCAGCCATGTAATTTATTTTATACCAGCCAAACTCCCTATGTGTTCACTCACTTTTGGATTCCCCTTTTTCACCATTAGGATCTGTGCAAACCAGACACATGTACTTTAATTGCACTATTGGCAGAATGAAGTACTAATGTTAAACAATGGGAAAGCCTCATTGATTAAAGTGTGGGAGGTTTTATCACCAGTCAGCACTCCTGATCCTCCTGAAGACACACACCTACACAGTAAGTAAGTAGGCCAAACTCAGGACGGTACTGAGCACCATTTCTTTTGTGATGCCCTGGTCTCTGCTTTATGATAAAGCAGGGTCTTTATTCAGTCCAGGCTTACTGCTTTTGCTGTGTGTTCCAGGAAGAATGACTTGAACATCTTGAATCCTATTGTGGCTCTGAAATGGAATTGGCCTCCCAGACTATAGCTTTGTGTTATTATTCATTGACCACATAGGCTGCATGGTGACTTTTTACTCAACAGCTTCTTTTCCACGGCAAAGCAAAACAGGGCTTACAGTGCTAAGGATAACCAAGTTGTTGATAAGAAGAGATTAAAAGCCTTCTTTAGTTCAGCATCACATCCAATCTCAAGTAAATACAGACCGCCTTGCCTGGGGCTTTGCTCGAGAAGATATGCAGTGTCATAAAAATTGAATAAGACCTGTTTAGCCTTGTTAGACGACATAGCAGGAAGAAGAATATTGGGAGCAGCTGAGGTCACAGCAGAAGCAGGCTGAGGTTATCTACATGTGACTGAAATCATTTTTTACCATCAAATTTTCATGAAATAGTCCACTTTCTCAGGACCGTAAATGACAATGATGCAATGAATGGCCGTACAATATGGGAAAACGCCATTGGCATTGCATTTATTTGTCCATGAATGTTTCTTGCAAGCGGTAAATAAATCGGAAACGCACTGGAGCAGCAGTGAGTGCTGAGTTCTGCACAGTACAGCTTGTGTTATTGCATTTTGCATGGAAATGGCTGTTTAAAATAATCAACATTGCTTTGCTGTTTGGACATCATGGCCGTCATTTGCGGCCCAGCGAGAAGAAACAATATATTACCATGTCAGTTTATTTTACAGCACGACAGCAAACCTCAGCTTCTGATCAGGTTTCTCAGACTGGGTGAATCTTTTTGTTTATGAGTGTCTGTCTGCGTACATGCACCCAAAGACAAAGACCAAAAGCTTCAAAAATTTAATTGGGATAAGATATACAACATTAACGTGATCTGTAATTGGGGGCTGATTTTGAATGCCACACCGAATAACCCCCCAGAAAACAAGGTTTTTTCTCCCCCATAAGAGGTATATTCACACATATAATTAAACATTTTGTGCAATCAAGACTGAAAATAAAGGCCTACAATGTTTAGCAATGCAAACAAGCCTGAAAAGAATTGAATTTTAATGAGTCGTATTCTTATTAAAAGACAATCAATTTAGTAGTGATAGCAGGGTTCAGTTCTGCTTTTTCTATGATTACTTTCTTGTTAATTCTTTTTCTATCACACATAACATTTTTAGCTGCATTTATTCATTTGAAATGTCTGCCGGATCATCACCTGATTTTCACCCCTTCATCACATTATAATGTGAACAGCGTCATTGCGTCATGTTTGCTGCTGTCTTTGTCTTTTCCATTCACACAATATTCTGAAAAATCTAGTGTACCAGAGTTCTGTTGAGTTGCTTAAATGCAACAAAAGATTGTCAGCAGATCTACAAGTTCAACATCTCTCTAAAAAAATTCTGCATGTGAATTGTATTTTCTAATGTTTATCACAAACTGCAGTTACATTACAAATCTCTAATGGTTTCATCCATGGCTCCTCCTATAAACAGGCTGAAATGTATCAGGACACTTTATATTTAGCATTTAGCATTACACTTCTATTTATGTGTAGCTATTGGGAAAGAGTCTATTTCAGACTGGACAAAGGCGCCTGCAAAATGAACATAATTTCATGTAGATTGGGGCTCCCTATATAAAACAAGCATGTGTACAGATTATTTGATCCCAGGAGAAAAACACGTAGGCATTTATTTGATTACCTTTTTTTGAGGTGTGAGCAATATTTCTACTCACCAGAGACAGAAACATGCAGAGTCCATGTGTAGAGAGCCCGTTGCTGTGAACTTGCATAGGAGGTTTTAAAAGATTCATTGTTACCCTGAACACATTGTAAATATTGCTTTTGTCTCGTGTTTCAGACATGCCCATTCCTTGCATGGATATTTTTGAAATATACACATTAAACTTTGTCATCATGGTTGTTGAGAGAGAGAGTTTGTAATCTTCAGGAGGGCTAAGGGGACTTTTACACATGGCTGCCATTATATTTTCCCAGATTTACTCAAACTGGTGAGTTTATTTTTAAATTGCACATTTATAAAGATTCCCTTCTATAGTTCAAACAATGGAGCAGTGGACATGACAAGTATGCGTGAGTGTTGTAGCAAGAGGTGAAAACACCTTTTTGACTTTTCTCACACTTCTGGAGGTTTTATTTTATAACTGGGTTCATCTTTTCCCGGGGTTTCTTGTCAAGCATTTCTAATTAGCTCACCCTGATGATTCCTGCATAAGCCAGAAAGTGATCTCCTCCAAGTCTGTTTATCAGCTGTGACAGCATCAGGTTCACCTTCCATACCTGGCTAATGGCACCCTATGGATCCCTATCTAGGCCAGCGTCTTGCCACTCTGCCCACACATTACTCTTTCCCACACAAATTCACAATTATTATCTATCCTGTTTGTTGGAAAGCCTGAGGTATTTTTGGTTCATCTCCTGTGGTGTGAATATGCTTTGACTCCTTCCTCGTTTTGATGATTGTAAGCACAAGTTGAGGTGTGTGAATGCGTGCACACGTGTGACTTACTAAGAATAAAACATCAGCAGTTCTCCTGGGTCCTCTCTTTATCATAACCTGACAAACACATCAACAAACAAATCAGCAACATTAAAAAACACATTTTTCTTCACTTCCACTGTTCTGTTTGAGATTATTTCTTCTATAGCTATCATTTCCTGCAGATATTTGCCTTCACTAATGCAAAGCATAGCTCAGGGCTATTTTAGTTTGCAACAAAATAGTTTTTTTTCTGATGTCCAGAAGTTGATCATTAGTTGATGAGATGCTGATACATTCATCCTCTATACCTCCACTGCTGTGTTACTGAAGATGCTGACTCCCTCTTCAAATCCAAACCATCAAAAAACTCATCACTGATGAGGAAATGCACTCCTCAGTCAGGGTTAGCACAAAAGGCTTTATCATTGCAAGGAAGACGAGGAAAGGTAAGGCTCAGAAAAAAGTCTGATCTTTTGGTTGCATGGAAACCTTTTCATGAGGGAAAACTAAAAGGGAAACAAGACCTGTAGTTGTTTAGTGTATTAACATAAGCATGTATTGAAAAAAGCATGTCTTTTTCTCTCTCTCAACCAGGGACTGATGGTTGTGTCTATACATGAAGAGGAAAACATCAGTAAAACAGTACAAAGCAGAATACTGATAGTGAACAAATTAGCAAAGGAAATCAAGTCATCATTATTCTATGCTTACATGAAGTAATACAGCAACAGTCTTGGCAGCTGGTATTTCTTATGTGCTGACTAAACAGAAAATCTGAATACTAAACAAATAATAATACACTCAAACTAATAGATAATAGCATTAATTAAATAGATGATGATTATATAAGTGTAAAGTCCTTATTACCACTTACATTAGAAATCCTCTGTCTAAACCTCTTAAATCTCCAGTGGAAGTTTTTGCCTGGTGTGAAGATAAAAGTAAGTGTGCAGATTTGATTTAACATATGTTTACAGAGCGTGTAGAACAAGCCTAAAGTACAATCTAACTGTTATTATTGCAGCCTACTGATATTTTTTTGTACTTGATGGGTACCACATTATTACATGAGTAACTTCAAACGTTATACTCTTTTGGGCGATCTGATGTACAGAGCATGACCCCCCTATTTGATCCAGGACCCCCCTAAATAACGGTGCCATCCTTTTTGTTGCAGTACAGCTTCCAGCCACCGGTGGCAGCACTAAGCGCAGCTGTTCAGAAAAAAGCGTCACCTTGCGTTCGATGTGATTGATTGATTTTAATGCACATCATTCAAACGTTACTAGAATAAGTTGAGTTTTCCTCACATTTCCCTTAAAAAACCAAAAACAAAAAACCAAAACTACTGAGATGTTTACCTTATCTCTGGTGAGTTTCTTCCAAATTCTCCGTTGAGTGTTAGCACTGAAAACATGAATGTTATTAAAGTACGTTAGCTAACGTTACCTGTTTATAGTAGCACGAGGCTACCGTTAGGTTAGGTTAGGTTAGGTTACGTAACTTCCACCTTTAAACCCGTCATGCCAACCGAGTGTCCTAGAATAACTTGTATGTTTCTAATCTTATCATGGGATTATAGTTTTATGACTGTTGAAATAATAGCATATCAAACTTTGTGAAGTCTCTTTCAGCTAACAGCTTTGACCTAGCTACCATAGCCTAACCATAGCTTTTGTAGCTATGCTAGCTACCTGTTAACATTACCAAAGTACATAGTTAGCAGTAGCTAATAATACCCACACAGATGCTTATTCAAGTCTTCTCAAACTTAGATTCATTAGAACATTTTGAGTGGTAGGTGAGATGCTTAAGTATTGTATTAGATAGCTATATAATTATTCTACAGTTGAAACTGATAAGCCAATAAACCAGTAGAACCTTTATCTGGCAATGACTGACCAGTTTAAATGTCCTACAGTCATGACAGATTCAGGGGTTTTCTGTTTTGTTGCCCACATTGTGCACTTTGCCTTGCACTGATCATTATTTTAGCATATTTTACTCTTTACTGTCCAAGAATTTTGTAGCTTAGTGTCGAAATTTGCTTTAAATTAAATAATTTCATTAATTTTATTTATTAAATTACTTCTCAAGCAGAACTGAAAAAACAATATTGGAAATCTTCACAAACACAGTGCACAGAGTAAAGTTTCATAAACAATTGGTATAAGTGCTTTGGTCAAAACATCCAGACAATTGAAGTCAAAGTCCATTAACTATCCCACATACATGTTCACCATGTGTCACTTACAGGGATGCAATGATGATTATTTTCATTATCGATTAATCTGCACACCATTCCTGATTGATCAGTTAGTCGTTCTGTCTATGAAATGTCAGAAAATGTTGTCTTGTTTGTCTAAACATCAGTCCAAAACTCAAAGATATTGAAATGAGTATGTACAAAGTATGACCAAAAAAGAGCATCAAATCCTCACTGTTGAGAAGCTGCAGCCAGAAAATGTGAAGGATTCTCTCTTGAAAAATGACAAAAATGATTAAATGATTAATCACTTAATTTTATATTGATTGACTAATCATTGCAGCTCTATCTGAAATGTAGTTGAATAATGGATTTTTAATAAACAGCACGTTTGATAATGGAAAAATACCAAACATTTTGAGGCTTCAAGCTTCTGCAGTGGGGGGGACTTTTGTCTATTTTCTGTTTTATTGCAAATTGATTATCTTTTAGTTTTTTTACTGTTGGTGCAACTAAACAAGCTATTTTAAGGTGTCACCTTGAGCATTGGGAAATATAATGAGTTCATATGACAGTGTATAAATTAAACATTAATTAAAACATGGTTGGGAGATCAGTCCATTCTGAAAACAATTATTAGATGCAAGCCTTGTCAGTTGTATTGCTGTATATATTGTGTTTTAATGTTTCTTTTCTTTTCTTTTTTAGCTGATGTTGGTGCTATCACAAATCCTCGAGCAAATTCACAAGACTGCTTTGTGTTCTCTGAGTAAAATCTGATGCTGACTATGAGCAGCATGGAGAGAAGGCAGCCACTAGAGGCTGCACTAGCAAGGACACAGATACATAGATCAATAATGAGAGAGAGAAAGACAGAGGAATCAATGAAGAAACAGCAAAACAGAGATGTGAGATGAGAAGAGAGAGTGACGGAGTGAAAAGATAATAAGAGTGAGCATCACAGCAGCTGACAACCTGAGAGAGAGAGAGAGAGAGAGAGAGAGAGAGAGAGAGCATCTCAGCTCACTACAGAGAGAGAGAGGGAGAGTGGAGCAGCACTCAACCACGTTGCCCGTCCTCATATTTCCCTCTGCAGCTGTGCAAGGCAGAGTGAGCGGCGGAGAAGAGAGAGCACATCTGAGTCCCGTGGAAACAGCAGGACCACGTACCACTTGGCTGAGAGATCGATGCACTTACGCCAAGCCACACTGGAAGGGTGAGCGGCCCGTAGGACGTCCGTGTACTGCCACAGAGAGAGTGAGAGCGAGAGCAAGAGAGTAGCCAAAGGGACAGAGAGAGTGAAGACAGCGAGAGGGAAGAAGATTACCCAAGGCCAATTTGAAAGCTTTCTGCTGGTCACTCAGAGCAGGTGAGTTAACTTGTGCCTGTGTGGAATGGGGATGGATGTTCGGCAGGTGCATTCTGCTTGTGAGGAGAGTGTACATGCCTGTGAGTCCTGCATTTCCACTCATGCACAGTTGTGTATTTTTTTGCCTTGTGCTGTTTTCTTTCCTGTTGTAGTTTGTGCATCACTTGCAAGACAGTGAGCATTTATAATCATAGCCAGGTGATTATCTGGGGAACCTTAGTATCAATCAGCCCGTTATCATGCTGAGCAGAGAGGAACACAACAATAGCTGCTTAACGACCCTCTCTTGTTGGTTTGTGTGCTTATATGTGTGTGTGTGTGTGTGTGTGTGTGTGTGTGTGTGTGTGTGTGTGTGTGTGTGTGTGTGTGTGTGTTTAGTTAAAGTGCATGTGTGTGTTGTAGAAGATTTCTGTTGTAACAAGTGAATTCCAGCCACTTGGGCAATTTAAAAGAGTCATTATAAAAGCTTGCTTTGAGGAAATTAATTGGAGTAGACGATGCCATAATATGGCAGTTTGTCACAACTGTCATGGGAACGATATTGGTCTCAAGCCACTGGTATTTTCTTTAGTAGACAGCTTATTGTGTCAGTTAAAGAATTTTCTTTTTATTGACATGCCACTGCTGAGTTTGGAGGAACATTTAGGGAATTTGTTTCAAATAACAATTCAACTCATTTAACAGGAATAGACTGTGCTTGTTACATGTACAAATAATCTTAAGTGGTGTCATTTTGTACACTTTGAGAAAAATATCTTGTGTTTTCAAATTTGTTAAGTCATCTGTGAACATAGTTATTATAGTTCTCAAAGTTGTCCCCATCTTATGGATTAGTAGTCATCTGCCAGTTGTTAAAAAGCTCTAATGCTTTTTAAGTCCCATCAAATGCCTTTTCTGCACAGATAATTAAGTGTCTTTCAGCCATAGTGACTTATTATTAATTATGGTGACATTTAGAAAGTCTGTCTATATGTGCACCATCTCAGCATGTATTTGCATGCTGTACCTGGTTTGGAAATACCATGCCATGCTTGATATGTCTCATCATCCATCTGCATGTGTCTCCGTCTGTCTTTCAGTCTCTGTTCCTCTCCTTTTCCCATAATTCCACCCTCCTGCTTTCCTGTTTCCCTCCATGTCATGCTGTGAAGGTTATTGCCATATATCGAGTTGGTTTAATTTGTCAAAGTCAGCCACACATATTGTCCACGGTCGCAGCAGAGGAGCAGGTTGAGGAAATCCAGTGTTCAGTATTGACACCATATTGGACGCTGACCGAGTGACAGAAAAAGGCAGAAGTAGTGAAAACAAGAAACACGCAGAGAGAACATTTCTGAGATTTTTCTGACTGTGTGTGTGTGTGTGTGTGTGTGTGTGCGCGCGCGCGTATATGTGTATGTGTGTGTGTCTAGGCAGTGAGCGGGGAGGCTCGAGGTTATCTGTCTCTGGATTCATCATACCTCGCTCAGAGCTTGGCTCTCCCTTTCTCCCATGTGGGTCCTGTGTCATTAAGCTGAGACACCGAATCTGAGAGATCACTTTCTTCCTCCTTCTCTCTTTCTCTTCCTGGATACAACGGACTCTCTCTCTCTCTCTCTCTCTCTCTCTCTCTCTCTCTCTCTCTCTCTCTCTCTCTCTCTCTCCCTCTCCATCTTTGTCTTTACCTCTCTGTGGCTCTTTGTCTCTTCATTCCTCACTGTCCGTCTCTGTCACACACATACATATGCAGAAACACACACAGAAGACATCCGTACAAGTGTAACTACATTTATGGAAACTGCTGCTCATAAAACATGCATCCCTCATTGAATATAGAGTGAGAGTGTGCAGAAATCATGTGATTGAAATTCAAATTAAATACAGGTTACTGCACTGTGGCTCTAATATTACATTTTTACCATCTGTAATGGTAAAGTGAGACACCCTGTCCTTTTTAGACAATTGCATCAGAATTTGTAAGATTTCTCAGGGACATGCATTATAATTTCACTGTATACGACAGATTTATGGAAATATAATAGTGGCAGCATCTTACTGACTCAAAGAAATGCTAAATTTTCCAATCATTTGCTCTTATTATTTGTAGCTTCCTGTTTGCAATTGTTGTGGTTTAGTCCGGGTAAGAGCCTGTGTTTAGTGGTTGAACTGCAAAAGGCAAATTGTTTCTATAAACTGCTTTTGCAGCAGGTGGTATTTGTTGAATTTTTCTCACATTCTCAGTGTGACAGGATTATGTTCACTATTTTCCTGTCCTCTTTTTCCAGATCATTCAGATTTATTTGAGTGCCAATGGGCAGCTGAACAAGCTTGCAATCGTCTGTGTAGTAATTAATAATTTACATAATACTTCTTTCTGTGGGAATTTTATTTTTCTCTGCACCAGTGTTAATTGTGTTAGCTAAGCTACCGTCATTACTTATTGTTAGGGAGACAGTTAAATGCGGACATATTCAGCTCTCATTAGTGACTGCATCGTCCATCAGATACTACACAGATTAAAACACAGTAACTGAAAAGAAACTGCAGTAAGAGGACAGAAATAACGGTTGTTCTTCTTTCAGTTGTAATTCAGACACCCATCACCCACACTTTCGTTCTTTGTTTGCTTATTAGATGCGCGTTCTTATGGTTTAGATACAGGCACATGGAATTACATGGTTCTATTAACTTGAGAGCAATCCTCATAATTGTTTAGTGTGTGCATTATTCATTTGTACTTGTACAATTTCTATATTACACATGTTTAGCCTTAGAGAGATCAGTGAACAGAACATTTTCCTGTCCTTCATCTTTTCAAGAAATACCTCAACGGCCTCCTGTGCTATCATCTCAGTCTGTGTGATGAATCCTGAGTAGACTGCTCTGATTTATGTTTTCAAGGTAGAGGAACCAGACATGGGCATTTGTCTGAATAATTTGTGTAAACCGCTACCTTTCCTTTCTTTCTTTCTTTCTTTCTTTCTTTCTTTCTTTCTTTCTTTCTTTCTTTCTTTCTTTCTTTCTTTCTTTCTTTCTTTCTTTCTTTCATGCAGTCTTCCCTTTTTATTTTTCTGCTGGCCTCTCTCCCTCCCCTACCGTTCTCCCCATGGGATTATTCTTTGGCTAAATGCTATGCAGATGTCCAGCTATATGGTATAGCAATGTGTGGATGTGGACCAAATTATTGTGACCAATAATTTTATGGCATCATCACTGCATCATCACAATATTTATCAATCTTTCCTGAAATACTTACTTTCCTGAAATAATATCATCATGTTTGCCTTGGATGTTATTCAGCACCAGACAATGAACCATATACTGTAACTTTGTTGGACTGCAAAAGTATTGAGTAAGATATACTTAAATATGCTTAAAATAGGCTTGTGCTGATTGGATTGTATATCAACAATTGAAGGACAGCTTGTTCCTTGTTTTTTTTGATATTAAGATGATTCTTAACTACTATCAGAACTAAGACGTTCTAAAATTAATCTAGAATCTGCGCCCTACTTTGCATTTAGAGATGTTTCTGAAGGAGCAGCACATCTGTCCACTGAGCCCCATTTATCAACACTAGTATATTTTAAATCCTTAATTACAAACCATTTTTGTGTCTTTTTTCCATGGCTCAAACACCCTGCATCTCTGTTCTCCATATGCCTACTCACCAAGACTTTTCTCTGTGCTCCATGAGTAGTTGTAGGAGTAGTAGTACAGTAGTCCTGATTCAAGTCTATAAAGTTGATGACCTTAAATTGAAATGGATGAAAGTTTAGCCGGGAGAGTGTGACTCCTGAAAAGGTGACACAATCAGCTAGAGAGTCAATTCATAACTGCTGAAGCTACGTGCTGTTGCCGATGTTTGTCATTTAAACTGGAAAAAGCGATGATTGCTATTCTTTGCTAAAAAGAGACGAAAGATAACAGCTTCATTACGGGTGTAGCTTTGCAAATCAGTGTATTTTGCTAACCAGGGTACACTGCGTTTTGTTCAGTTTTATTTTAGCGGATCCCGATCCATTAGAATATGCCCACATTTGCCCCACTACCAATACTTAGGATCAGTTTGAGACATCCCTAGTAGTTACCATCAATACCATGGTTTAAAAAATGCTGAAAAATGCTGAAAATCAGTTTGCCAGCTCACAGTTTTCCCAACAGCATATTCATCTTCACATGCATTTTTATTTGTTTGTATTTGTATAAATTTGGAGTTAGATTTGTTTAATTCCAGGTTTAGACTACACAATACTTTTGTCTGTTATAATGGTCACAGTTTCAGATTAGAGGAACATAGTTTGTCCCTGACTAATCGTACTTTGCCGTCTTTGATGACCTGTGTGATTGTGTCATTGGGAAGGTGGTGCTAGGGACCAACTTCCATGAATGAGAATATAAACAAATATTGGTGTCCGAAGTGGTGTGTATGATACTGGCTGTGTTGAGTTCAGAAAACGGCAATGACTGTAACCTTTCCCCGATCACAGATCCAACTTGCAGCACCAATATGCTAGTTTTTTGTTGGCACGTCATGACGTGCCCCAGATGTAGGGTTGATTGTTGTTTGCTATGATACCCTACACAGGATTCAATGATCAGCTGTTGTGGCCTGACGCCCATTTTCATTCCTAACACCCAGTGTCTGTCAGTCAGACTAGAATTGGCCTGATATTTTGTAGTCTGCCACTGACATAAGGCTACTGAAGCCTTTTTAGACAAGGCAGTGGCCACTAAGTTTAGGCTCTTTTACTGAACCCAATGCTGGAGACAATACCAACAGTAAGCCTCACAGCTCTTCAATGTTAATCTCTTGACCACAAAGGACTTTATTAACAGAAGACGGATGAATGCGCCAATTATGCTGATCTTATCAAGACACTTGTCTGTCTGACTGCCTTGGGTCTCACACAGCGCACAGTGTGAGCATCTCTCCCCTCTCTAATAGAAAATAATAGATGAAGAAAAGCAGTTGTGCTGTGACAGAAGGGCTGATGGAAGAGCAAGTTTGCAGTATTTGCTGGCTGGGATTGCCTGATCTGACGAGATGGAGTAAATCTCACATACACAGCCCCCAACGGTGTGGAGTGACAGTGCTGAGAGGGGGAAAAAACAGGAATCAATGGCAAGATGTCCAAGAAAGGAAGTCTCTGCTATATTCTGGACCACTGACGAAGGACATTTGGATTTTCAGACCTTTTTGATGCAGTCTGATTTAACCATGCAATTGACCGTGCTGCAAAAGTGGTCGGAAGTGCTGAAAAAAGATGTGTACTGTATATCACAAATGATTTATAGAAGCAGGACGGGAGCTTGGATTGGTTTCTAAGCCTCTTGGGAGCTTTGTTTTACTGTGTTAAACAGCAAGTGGAGAGAGAGGAAATGACAAAGCTCAAAGGATCATAAAATGTGGTGAGAAATTTGAACTGCCCACTTGAAATAATGGAGGATATGTGTGTAAGATCAGAGAGCTTTACAGTCATTTGAGCCATTTTCTTCCCTGTTCCATCTGGTACATCTAAGGCAGATTTCCCACTCGGGATGACCTACTCGAACTGATCTAAGCCTCTGATTTATATCATATAATAGAGCACAGTTGAGACATATTCACCTTGGTCTTTATTTCAGCGCGGGAAATCACAGGCATCTATATTGGATTTTTTTTTTGCTGCTTGCTCCAAACAGAATCCAAAGAGTTCAGAGTTCAACTGAGTGTTCTTGTTGGGTAAGTATCCCTGTTTCCTGGATCCATGGCATGCGGTGTTGCATTAACAAATACCTTCTGCGGTCAGCATGTTCTATATCTTTTATTCAAGCACTCGCCTTACGAATCTTGTGGGGATATGGGTGAGGTTTTATTTTTATCCCACATCGTCCAGTCCTCCCCAGCGTTTAGAGAGCTGGGCGGGCCATGTTAATGATCCTCATTAGCCAAGGAGCTTGAATCCAAACTGGAATTCTTCCACTTGAACTGCTACTGTACTTAACGTTAACGTGTTCTTCTCCCTTCCTTGCCCATCCTTCTCACTCACTCTTGTTCTCTATTTCTCTACCCCCCCCCCCCCAACATTTTTATTTTTGCTCCTCATCTCCCTTTTTCTTTCTCAATCTCTCCTCCTTCCCCCACCTGAGTGTCTGCACTGGAAAATAGTGTGGAAAGGTCTTCAAACTCTTTCAACGTCTTCTTCTTTTTCAAGTTATTTACTGCACAGTGTAGGTCCCTGGGTACTGATGTGTACCTGTATGTTTGAATGGAGGCGTGTGTGTGTGTGTGTGATCATGTATGTGCACATTGCTGTGTGCATGTCCTGCGGGAAAAGGAAGTGTTCCAGATGACCCCTGATACTAGTTGCTTTTTCTTCCCTACTGTGAAGTAAAAAGCTTAAAGTTCAGGCGTGAGGCCCCTCCAGGCAGCCTGTGAAGGATGTTCAGATATACAAACATGTCGGCTCAAGAGACACCTTTCGCTGAAGGGTAAATATGCTCTGGCTCTGTTTATACAACAACTGTGCAGCAGTTAGAGGCAGACGTTGTTTGATACCTCTGACTGGGGATTATCTGAAGCTGTACAGTCCAGGCTGCTACACTGCATTATATTGATACTGAAATGTTCTGTCTTTGTTACCTTTATTTAGGAAGGAAAGTGACACTGTACGCCGAGCCAAAAAAAAAAAAAAAAAGAAGACCTCCAAAATGTGCCCTCAATACATGAATTAGCATGAAGTACAGGCTCACGATGTTCTTTTAAAATGTGTCTAATTTGCATTTTTGGGAAAGTTTGTAATTGCAAAGTCTCATTGATGGGGAAAAGGTTAAAGAATTACATTTTGCAGCAGGTTTAGTAGAGTAGTAATGGATGTTGCCTCAATTGTATAGCTTGTTAAGCTCTTTAAGATTGACATTTGGGCTTTTTGGAACAAATGTAGTTTACGCTTTTACTGAAGATACTCAACTGATAAAGTAGTATCTGCAAAAAAATGATAAAACTAAGAGAATGAAGGATGAGTTTAAGTAAATCACTTTGTAATCAATAACAGCTACATACACTTTTTTTTAAAGTACATTTATTTACTGTAAACTTGTGTCGTCACATTAAACTGCAGTTCACTGTTTGTTGTTAGCTCTATTAGCTATGTTCTCTGTAAGCTTAATGAGCTCCATAAGCTGTTAGCTTCATCAGTGGTTAGCTCAGTTGGCCAAACACATCACATGAGCCTGCTGCCCACTGGCTACTAACAGCTAACTAGCTTCCCTGTCGATTTCACCACGGATTTGTTGCTCACAGTGTAGCATTACCAGCGAAAAAATAGAGTTGTCCCCCATTTTATAGTGAGTTCACTGCAGCCTTTTGGATTTTAAGATGGGACGTGAACCCAGCATCATCATGGCAAACCAAATCATGACAAAATCAGCCACAATATTATGCGATAGTAACTATAGTATCTGCATGAGAAGACCCACTTTGTTTATTTGTCTTGGAGGCGTCCTGGGGAAGATCTCTGTTTGTTCCCAACATGTGCTGTCCCTGGGATGACAAGGCAGTGCAAAACTTTGGCATCTCTGTGTTAATACTTGAGTGTGAGAGCTACCTCTTGAACTTGGAAAAAATAATTTGACAACACATTTCTAACTCAAAGCCTACTGATAAGTTCCAGTAAGTGGGCCTTGAGTCAAGACCTCTTTGTCAAATTGTGCTCATAGTGTTTTTTTCACATAATCAGCAGGTCCTTTCATTGTATGAGTCTCGTAATAAAATATTCAAGGTTGGACAACATGAGCCTTCCTGTTGCCATTTTACTTATTTTCTGCAATTTTGCAACTTGAATATCTTTGCTTTAAAGTCTCACCGCAGTCTAGTCCAAGTTTAGCCTTGCCTCTTCATTTTTTGTCAATTGAGTGGAGGTGATTTCTCAAGTATAAACAGTATAGGAGCTCTTCTTGTAGCTGAGCTTTATGTACCAGGAAAATAACCTTAGCTGGAGTCTGACCACTGCATGTATTTATTGAGACTGAACAAAGTTGAACATTTTGCTTCATCTTTGAGTGTTTACATCTATGCATAGGCAGAATGAGATATGGTTTGAGGAAATGAGATAGCAAGCTGCATTATACATGAATACTTGAATGTGATGAATGGAATGTGCATGCTGAGACATTTTGGCATACTGTGCAGACAGTGTTGCAGGTTCTCTGCTCGAAGCACAAGGAGCAAGGAACATCAAGTCAGGCACATGCTATACAATAAATATTAAAGGCTTCAGTACACAGGCAGCTTTATCCAATAAATCCATTCTGTAGCTTTTCATAATCTTAAATGGTATGCAGTCCTGTTTCCACTTTTGCTCCCTTAAGTGTCACAGTGCATGTTGGTCCATTTCCACCCCTGTATTCACCCCATTCTGTATTCCAGTTTCATTTTGATCATAAAAAAAGAGATACAGTATCTCTCTGCACCTTGCTCTCGCTCCAGGATACACACTAATTTGACTCTCAGAAACACTTTTTAAATGAAATATGGCTACAACAAACCAATCAAACCAGCACCTTCACACGCCACTTAATTGCACATGTGATTAAGAACTAAGACAGCTATTTGTCTCTGTGAACCTTCCATCTGTCTGCCATTTACCAGAATGGTGTCATTAACTTAATTTGTCCTTAGCTCATACAAAAAGCCATTCTCATTCCTAGCACACACTGAGCAATTATAACTGCTCCAGTTGTCCCATTTGCATAGTTTCATAGAATATGCATTCTGATAGATTAGATTTTCCACTTAATATGCAAAACAGAGCTGTTGTGGGTCGGTTTGCACAAGATATACCTAATAATAATCAGCTCAACTGAGCAACACTGATTTTTGCTTAATACCATATGGCATGGATACAGATATATTTTAATCAATATTTCTGCATTGTTGTAATAAAACAATATGAACTCAATACATGTAAATTTCACCTTTTTGAAAAGGTTGTAGCAGTGTCCTCTGGTCACATGCCCACCCCTGTAATTATTAGGTTACGTCCTATCTCAAAGGGACCTGCACTGTTAACATCAGAAATGACCTTAAAAGCAACCAACTTGCTTCATGCAAGTAAAAGGACCTTAAAGTCATGTCATGTAAAGGCCACATGAGAGAAAGAACAGCCAAATGATGCAGGATTGGTTGGAGGTTGACTTGCAAGACATGTGCTGGGTACACATGGAGGATGTCTGTGATGTTTTAGGGCTAACGCAGGTGTTGATACATTTTGCCGCTCATCGAATTCATTTCATTACTTAACTTTAGAATCACTGCCGCAGTAGATTGATTGTGATTTTCACAAGCTTCACAATAGTAGTTTGAACAATAAAGCTCTGATCTGTTTGGTAAGCTCCACTAATATGTGTCTTCCTGGCACTATTATATGGATTTCAGTACAAATGAATGGTCTGGATATTTTAAGTACATTAAATACATTAGCATAGTGCCAGTTTGTGTCTAACTTTATGTTTTATAACTTTTTGTGTTTTTGTGTATGTGAGGTACTGTCATGGCCAGTGTTTTCAATGGATTTTAGACAATAGAAAAATGTTGACTGCTTCTGAACAGCTTTGAATGCTGCAACAGAGACTACTAGCGTACTGTATTTTTGGATCAGAGAGCTTCATATTCTGCAGTGTTAAATCTACAATGCTATGACATTAATCAATGCAGTATCTCAGTTCTTTCACAAAAACATGCTCTGTAGTCTGTTTGTTGTTTTGTTGCAGCCCAAACCTAGATGATCTTAACCATATTCTACAGACTTTTCATTGATCTCTTTCAGTCAATATCTATCCCTTTGGAGAGTGATGAAACATTTTTCAAGCTACTTTCATTGGACAGAGCTAGCATCTGAAATAATAAGGTGCTCTAGGGGCTATGGAAGAGTTACAGCACGAGGCATGATTTGGATGCAGTATTATTTACTTTGCACACTGTTTATGTTTTGTCATCAGATTTGTGACAGTGAAGCTTCATGCAGACATTAAACATGTTTGAAAAACATTCTTACTGGGAAGACTTGCAAAGCTCAACAGATGCTTCTGTTGCATCAGTGCTTACAGTCTATAAATGAATTGTATTTTCCTGTCTCAGTTTAAATGATGACATTTTGAATGAAGGGCTATAAAACGGTAATCATCAAGGATATGATCTGATTTTGTGAGCTGAGAAATCACTATTATGTGCCAAGATGATGATTTATTTGTTAGCATTGAACAAATACACAGGAATTTTAATTTTGTTAAATGCCTAACACTCAAAGAGGCTGTAGTTCATCAAGTCCAACAAAATATGCTTTGTTTTATCGGTATTAAAGTTGTTAGGTGCTTAGTAGAGTAAGTAGAGTATTGGCAACTAGCAAACCACAGTTTCATGTTGAAAGGAATAGTTAGACATTTTTGGCTGCACAGCCATTCTTTAACTCTCTCTTGTTATGACTTTGCAAGCTCTCTTTAAAGCCACAAATTCTTGTTTTGACATGTTTGTGTGTGGTTTAAGTGAAAAAAGAGTAAAATAACTCTCACATTCTTTTTTTGTAGTCTTGTTTGTTTTGAACCATTTTAATGGTTCTACAGATAATATAGATGCAGTGTGCTCATTTGTGAGCATCAGAGGTGCTGGTTTTAACCTGCTTCTATGCTAATTAAGATAGACTCTTCCTAGCTATATATGTTTACTGAATGCACAGACATTTTACATTTTGCATTTTTCAATATAGAACTATTCCTTCAAGCTTTATGACTAATGGTAGAAAGCTTGGCTTGAAGCAGGATAGGTCTTCGACTCTCAGCGAGTTTTTCTTGGGTTGAGGTGTCTCTTCAGGTTCGGCTGAGTGTTCCTTTTTACTTTCGTGTCTAAAAAATAGGAATGAAACCATCATTGAAAACAGAGCCAAGATTCTCAACGCATCCCACTGGAGTAAGCTGAGTGTTTTGGAGGGTGGATGAAGTGTCATGAAGAGACTACTGTAGCTTGGTGAATCAGTTTTTCTCGTTCAGCTTGATCACAAGTAGCTATGTTTCAGTGTATTTCAGCCACAGATATCTGCACGTAGCTTAAATTCATAAACACAGCAGAGATAAATGCAGTGATAGTGTAGACAAATGAAATGCATAAAATTCTGTCCATTTCAAATAAGACATCTAGGGCATCTGATAATATCTGTGGGGTTTCACAATAAGAGCATTTTTTAATGTATCATAAGGACTTACTATTCATCACAGCACAACCCTTCGAACTACATAGATAAAACTCCGAAAAGTTAAGGTAAATAAATTCAAAACTGCAAAAAAGCTGCCAAGAAAAGATAAAATGCATGAAATTAAGCGAGAGCTCACCAATAAACTCAACAGTTTATCTTCATAATATTGCAGTGACTTATTAGAACACAGTTCAGCAGGTTAGACATGTTAATTAACTGTTTTTGACATTAATCCAGACATTATGCACCATTAATCAGCACACTGCTCTCTCGGTCACAGGGATTTTTGGCATTTGTACTGTAACACTGTTTTTCAGAAAAACAATTAATGTGTGCTGTGGCAGGCACATACCTGCAGTCGAATAGCTGAGCACAGAACCACTACAATGCAGAGGTAGTTTTTCTGTTACCTCTACACCTCTGTAACAATTAAATTGTTGTACTCTTAATTATTGCGGTGGTATTCGAACACTAACTGTTGGAAACCAAATGACTTCCTGACAGCTACTGGGTCACAAGGCAGTAAGTACTGCTGTGCTGCTGATTAAATTCACCCAATAATTAAGCAGACATCATTGATTCCCTGCAGAGAAATGGAGAAATGGAGAGAGAGTGTGTGTGAGAGACTCCCCCTCTGTCCCCCTGCTTCCTGTAGCCCCTGCAGCGATGGGCCAGTCAGATATGCGTAATTTGGGAAATGAGCAGAAGTCAATTCCACTTAAACAGACAGTGGTGGTCGGACACATCGATGTTCCATGCATTGTTGACTCCCTTCATTTTCCTTCCTCCCTGATTTCCTCTGTGTAATTGACAGAGCGATCGAAGGGAATGAGAATGTGTGTCCTAGATTATGATTGTGTCTGTGTGAGTGTAATGTGGTGTGTAAGAGTTTCAAACTAAACAATCACATACTTCTTGAACAATTTAGGATACTTGTGTATGTGTCCTTTAAAAGAAGAGCTTATTTGTTTTACAGTATCTGTAAGACTCAATGACCACATGATTAAGAGTGGGTGTGGGTGTCTGTCCGCTTCTGCAGTGTTGTTTGTCTCACATCCATTACAGCCACACACATCAAAAAGCATCATAAGCTGTTCTACTTTTGATGCCAGTGCATGTATTTTAGGTACTGTAGTTATGCTACCATAGCTGGCTACCTGAGCGAGCACAGCCTGCAAATGTGTTACCATAGTAAGTTCCCATATGTGGGGGAGATCCATTGTAATATCAATAGCAGGAAAATTAATATATATGGCAGTTTGCCCCAGTTGAAGCTTAGGGTCTCATGTCATGTTGGTGCTTGAATTGTCCACAGTGTTGTGAAGTGGAAGGGGTAATTCCAGGTGTCCAGGGTGTCAGAGGTAAAAGTCCCTTTCCTTTTTTTGTATAGGCAATGTGTGCTGACTGGCATGTGGATGACACTCCTCTGCTTTAAATCGTCAGAACAACAACAACAAAAAAAAAAGTCTGGTTCTTTGATAAAAGTCAAAGGTGCAGGATTTAAACATGTATGGATACAAGTCATCTAAGGTGTATTTTGGTAAGAAACATCAAATTACTGAGTTTAAGGTTCTGTTACATAAACCACTAGCAGCTAGCTGAAGTTCAACATCACACCAGCAACCTGATAAAATATCCAGCAGTTTCATTCAGTCCACTTACCTGCTAAGTTTTGGATGAATTTGGCAAATGATGCAGTGTTTTGTTCATGATTGCGCTGCTTTTGAATTTGCTGCAGCTCTCATTTGCTCCTCTGACTGGCAATAGCAGCTGAGGGGCACTGAGGTATTTACAGCCATCCACCATACATAACTTCTTAGAAATAAAGTTTGGAATGATGTAAACTGATGGTGATCACATAAAGTTCTAGTTCCCATGCTTCATTGAGGATATCATTATATGAAACCTCTGAAATGGGAATTCATACTTTTTGGCTCCAGTTAAGATGTACACACACACACACACACACACACACACACACACACACACACACACACACACACACACACACACACACACACACACACACACACATATATATAATGATCATTGCATTACTCCGAATACCCTGAAGTAGACTATCTTGGCCTCTGCAAATGCTAATACAAAACTGTAGGTGAAATGTCCCATCAGGCAGCCGGCAGAGGACCACAATCGAAACTTGAGCAAATTAACATGAGTGTTGCTGTGAAAACTGCTATTAGACCTTTACCCACTGTCATGGATGATTGTTCTATTATGAACACTTTCTGTTGACTAAGTTGAACCCTGTAAAGTGCCTCATGTCAGTGTTAAATGATTAATTATCATCAGATATTACAGCTGATGTTAAAGCTTCTGTGGATTAAAAATGGGAAATAATGTCTTTTAAACTGTAGAGTAATTCAAGGTTAAGTAGCTGACAGCAGACGTTCTTATGAAGCAACTGGATGTGACAGGTAGCCATCCTGTTTTCCTCAGAGGTGTTTATATTATTTTTTCAGTTGTATTACGCTTTTATGATAGTGTTCTCATATAACTGCTTTGCAGCTGCAGTTAATTGATCTAATTGACTTGTTGCTAACGTAACTTTTCTTCATTATTGAAGATTAGGATTTAATCATCTTGCTGAGATTCTTCTACTCTCTGCCCCTCCATTGAGTTGAAAGCACTGTCCTGACTGCATTAAAAACAAAACATGGTTTTCATTTTAATGGTCAATGTTGTGTTTGACATAATGGTTTTTGTACTGAAAATATACTGTATCCTTTCTTGTGGATGTTTTTTTGATAATTAGTCTTTGCTTGAAAGGGAATCTAAAGCTGGTTGGAAATGAGCCTTCAGTCATTAAGAGATTGAGGGTTGGAAAACCTTTTTTTCTGACACATGGGGCCTGTGACTGTCAACAGCAACTATCTGGTATCGCACACAGCTCATATTCGATTTTGTGCAATTCTTCGGCTCATTGCAATTCTTCGGCTTTATGATGCTGCTGGAGTGTTAACCTTGAGCGTTACAACTGTCATACTCGTCTTGTCGAATGTCATATCCATCTAGATACTCAAGCCAAACAAGGCTTTCACAATATTGGCAAGACCTGAAATAATTTCACTGACATGCGACTGTCTGAATTGCAACTCTTGTGATAGCAAACAACAAAGATTGAAACAGTAGCTGGCCTTGACCTTTATCAAGCCATTCTCTGCTTTTCAACATTTTTAGGTTTTTACATCCTTTTACTTTCACTGTTCACATTTAAACATTGCAGTCACAATAAATTCATACCCTCACTCATTAGCATGAGAAAGTTTCTACAGCTCCTACACTGTGGTCCTGAAATGTGTCCTGTTTGCTTTTGGGGTGAAAATGTCAGCCTTACTAAAAACAAAACTATTTGTGTGGTTTCTGTTTACCATTCACCAACAGACAACAAATTCCAGTTACAAACCTGCCATGCGGTAGGAGATTGATGAATAATGCAATAATATTTTGATGGCAAGAAAAATCTATACAAACAGTTTGTACATGTGGTGGCATACAGAGAAAAAGAAGTTGTTTTCGGTTCAGGAAATGCTCCAAAGAGACTAAAAACAAATATTACAGGAGGTGCAGAGTCTTGATGTATAAATCCAAACAATGACAGGAGGCATTTCATTGCACTAATTAATGTCAGCAAATAATAATGTTACAAATTTACAAATTTGCAGTGGTGGAAAGTAGATGTATTCTAGTACTGTTCTTACTATTATTATTATTATTAATAATAATAAGTTCTTCAAATTACACTTCAGAGGGAAATATTGCACATTTACTCCACTACATTTATCTGACAGCTAAAATAACATGTTTTTTTTTTTTGTTTTGTTTTTTTTTTAAAGGTTTTATCTGTAAAACATCTGATCAGGTGATAAAATGCAATATATTTCCTAGACTCATCTACCCGATATAAAGCATATAGCATATAAAGCAGTCAGCCTTTGTACCATTCCTTTTCTTGCTATGAAACGACACACCCACCTATTAGGGAATGGTGTTTTGTTCTACTAATGTATGTTTCAGGTAAAATGATTAAATTTGCTTTCAGTAGGATTAACTAAAGTGTACGTAACAAAGTCTCCCTGTGCACTGCTTTCTTGTATTGCCCATTCATTGGTTGGATGGATTTTAGGGGCAGTCTTTTGTGTGAGTGTGATGATTTTTTTTTAACAAGACCAAAAGAGTCTGGCAATGTTAGTATTTCTCATTACACAAGACTGTCCACCCAGAGAGAGCACACACAATGAACTATTCTTTTCTCATTCTCTCTGTCCGTCCGTTTGTCCCTCACATTTCCTCCCATTTTTCCCCTCTTTCTCTTTCTTTGTCACACTTTACAGTCACTTTTCAAGGCTTTCATTCTGCTGGCCAGAATTGGCAAAGAGCGTTGTTCTAATCAAGTTTGTTGGACACAGATCAGAACAGCTCATTGAAAATCTTTCACTGGCTTGTTGGAATCTCAATGAAAAGCAGTGTTTTTTTGTTTTTTTTTTTAATTATAGACTTCATCATAAACCTTATTGTGTCTGGGTATTTTTATTAATCACAGTTCAACAATTTGCTATGTTATTATTTCAACCTGGTCTCATATGCAAAAATGAGCCAAGGCTAGAAACCACAAACCAACATTAAGACCTCTAACATTAGAGGGGAGTTTTTGTCTAAACATTACTTCTGTTTGTTTACACCGGTCTTACCCATCAAAATGCATTGTTTGTATCCATAAGGTCTAAAAAAATGTGTCAAATGTATTTCCATCCTCATAAAATTAAAACATTTACAATGTGGTCTCTAGTAATCTACAGTGCTGCTAGAGGGCAAAGAGGGTAAATTGTCACTGCCTCACAAAAAAAGACCCAGATCTGTGAAAATCCCATTCTATGGTTTGGAGAAGAGCATCATGTTTAAGAGAAACATAACGTTTGGTTGATCGAGTTTTTTATGCGAAAAGCAGCTTCTGGTGTTGAAAGACTAGCTTTTGTGGAGCTCCAACAACATTATGCTGCTTTGCTTCTCAGAGGAAGGATTAATTAATTTCATGGACACCAGAAGTTGTTTTTAAGCATTTTGAGTATTTAAATCTGTTGATGTTCAATGTTGTAATTTTTGTACTTATAACAGTCTGAAAACCAAAGATGTTCTGTCTGCCTGGTCAGTGTACCACCTAACACTGCTCCGCACTGTCATGGTGACTGGCTCTCTGGATGACCTTTTCTATTGAAAACTATGAAAAGTGTTGAGCCTAAATTCTGTTTCTTGATAATAGCAGATTTAAAATCTTAAAATGCCGTATTTCTCTTTTCACTGTAAAATCTTCCGTGGTGCTGTTGCAGCCACTTTCCTCACTTCTTCCAAACTGCCTGTCACTGATTGTGTCAAAGTCTTTTAGAGTTTGAAGTGAGACCAAACTATCCTCAGGCTTAAAAGAAACAGTAATTCAAAGCTGATCTTTCTCAACTGAAAATCAGAGACATTCCTCATTAAAACTATCCTTATTATCACTGCAGGCTTTATCTCTAACCTTAAATGCAGGCAACATACTGTGTTCATTACTTTCCATGAGATAAAACCTTTTTTTCCCCCTCCTGCTTTGCCAGTCTTTCAGTAAAAACATTTGGCCTTGATCTCCAGTAGGTGAAATGAAAAGTAACAAGCTATGCCAAAAAAGAACTTACACAACACAGAACATTTTACAAGTTGAAGTTAGAAGATGGCTATCATTTTTCATAGAGGATATCACTGCTACTTTCTTTTTTTCCTGTCAACCACAAGGTAATTTTGATTTCTGATGTTTTCTGTTGCTCTGAAGTATGACTGTTGATACTTTATAGTGAGGTTAAGACTGCATGATCGTGTAACTTTACTGGCTCACAATGCTGCTGTGCTGACACACCTTGCTGCAGAGAGAAGTGTTTCAATGGCACTGAATGACATGCACTGTTGAGCATCTACTGACACAACACTTGTAAATATACATTAAATCAAATTTTTGTAGCAAGTATTTTACATGAAAAGTCTTAACATTAAGTTTAACCTGTCATCCTAAGGCAGTTTGTGAGGTAATGGCTGGGTGTCACTAAATAATAGTGTATCTTCAACCCTAACCCAAATCCTAAATGCACTCGTCAGTGGAGAACACGGATTTGTCTTGCCTGCACCAGAATATGTTGAATTTCCTCATGCTATAAGTGAAAATGCTGCAGTAACCAGAGATAAGTTGTCACGTCAAAAGAGAGAGCTGTGTTTTGCGATAAGGCAGAGAACCATCGCAGATTACAAGCCATACCATTTCTTTCCTCCTTTCTGCTTCATTTCTGTCCATCCTAACTTTGCATCTCTTTTGAATACAGACTCTTTTGACTGGTAATTCAAATTGGGGTGACGGATGCACACAAAAACAAAAGCAAAAAAACGCTGTTTTTGTAAGTTGACAACAAATGCATTGCATGGTGGGAGAAAGAAATATTCCATATCGAAACAATGAGACAAGGTAGTTAATTACCCAGTTCATTTCTAATTAGCAACATGAGCAGTGCAGGGAATGTAGCGGAATAGGCAGAGTTGCTGTTGTTAGCTGGATGGATTTTGGGTTTTGCCGTGTGTTGCAGCGGAGATAGGCCCTGTGCCTAGAAACAGTGGCGGTTTTACATCCAGCAGCACCAACCGTGGTCACTCAGAGGGAGTAAATGCCAGAAAAAAATGTTGAATAAATAGGTGTTTGGCGCAGTCAGGTGCTATTCTTAGGGAGCGATTAACAGCAGCCCAAAGAGGACTAAGAGCATGAGTGTGGCCATTGCCTGCTTGATACAGTAGGGTTCAATGAACACCTGAAATCTTAAGGTATCACCTGCAGCAAACCTTCTCTGTGTTGCACTGGTGTAAGATACACACACAGGAGTATGACATATTGTTGTAGAACATTGTAGAACATTTAATTTCAAGTCTTTACATTCCACAAATATCACACTTCCAATATTATCCACCCATGTCATGCTGGATTACCCCACAAATGTGTTTCCCAAAGTGGACCAAGAATTCCCTTTCTGCAGAGCCTGGCTTTACTTTTGACAATCCGAACCACTCCAGTTGGCTGCCACAGGCATGTGTGAGACGAGACCATGGAAGCAGGAAGCCATGAAACAAATTGGATAAATGTTATTTCTGGAGGAACGTTTAAATGGGATGCATGAATCTTATTGAGGCAGCCATGCTTGAAATTGAGTGAAATCACACATTAACAGAACATGGGAGATTCTGCTTTCACCTTTTGTTACCTCTGGAGCTCCTGCCATTGTCTCCTATGTACTTCTTTGTATATAAGACCTATTTTTAGTGGATTTAGAGCATGCGTAAAATGTGCAGGTTGTTTACACATGCATGCAAATAAAATAGGCAAGAACGTGTCAGTGCATGCACAGGCATGTGCAGTTTCTACCACCTTCCATTCTACTTCATGCTGAAACTAATTCAGAGGTCAGTGATTTTGCCCAAACTGATTGTAATTTTCAATATAACCCACACAAAGGTGCAATCAGGGAGTATTTGAAACTTACTGGAGTGTAGAGGCCATGGCTTTACGAGGACAATGAAATGAAATCTTGGAGGCAAGAGTGTGTATGTGTACCCTATGTGTTGTCAGGATTGCATAACCTCTCTCTTGCAAATCACCTGTCAGGGGATATTGTGTTTGACTTCCTCTTAAGAGACACTTTAGGTGCATTTGATTTGCTCTGGCTGATGCAACAGAGCCAAGTGGAGCACTTAAAAAGAGATCATCCATTCAAATATTCCTCGTGATCTTGAGAATGACTTGAACCTCTGGTATTCAGATTGACAATTTAGACTTTAATTTCATATTCAGCAAGAGGTCAGAAAGAGGATGGAGAAAAAATGGTTCCACTCACTTGTCATGCATTTCTGTTCATTTGAAAGCAATGGTGCAAGTGTTATGTTTCATGGTTTGTTTTTTGTCACTGTCTCCTTATGTAGAAGTTGGTTCCTCTTCTTCTTTTCTGTAGTTCATCTAAGAGTATCTGGAGGTACAGTAAAACAGCCCAGGGTAAAGAGGTGATTTTCTGTTCCGTATCTTTTTGTAGCTCACATGTTTGTGCTCCCTCCCCATCCTCTCTCTTCAAAGCTATGATTCACACCTCTAGGGCCATCTTTTTATCTTGATATGTTTCACTCCTCACTCCCCACAATCCCAACACATCTCCCTTTTCTTCCCTCCTAGGATCACCTTTGAAATCTGCCAAGGTGACGTTACACATACACATACAGGCACAATGTAACCTCGAAAATTTTGCTTTTAAATTCCATCATCTAAAAAAATGATTTTTTTTTTCAGTAAATCTGGAGACTTACGTATCACAATGTACATTGCAAAGATTTCCAACCAAGGTGATTGCACAGGACACATCTCCCACCAGCCTGAATTAGTTGTAACACCTGAATACCACATGCTATGACTGAAATAGTATGTGAAAACTAGCAAGCAAGCAAGCAAGCAAGCCAGCCACAAAATCACAATGCTTCTTTTTTTATTTCTGCTTTTGCCACTCCTAGTGGTAACAGTACATATGCGGACTTTCATACTGTTAATAGTGTTAAATAACATCCAGTTGAGAATATATTCAAAAGAACACATGGTGGGTGTTGTTCTTGAACTCATCTGACAGGGCTGTGGGGGTGCATTAAAGGTTAGTGGTTGGGAAGGCTTTCTGTCCATTGTTTTTAGCATTTGATTGATATTTGTATTGATTGTGTGACCTACAGTGTCAATCTTTCAGAATAAAGTCCTGAGTAGTATAAAAACTGACATGAAAATGTGGTTTTTTTTTGCAATTAAAGTTATGTAAATCTGTGTGAAAGAGTTGAGCATAAATAACCATATGTGAAAAAGTCTCAAGTTATTGAAATACAGTGGAAAAAGATTACTGTAAACTGCAAAAGCACAGACTTGAAAAGATAACAGAGTGCTCCAAGACAACAAAGCAAAATTATAATACTGCAAATACCTTGAAAAAGTAGAATAATTTGCAGCTCAGTCCTGTCGGACCAATTTAGATAAGTGCTTCATGTCTTATTTTAATCACACTCTCTGTTCATACACAGATCTGAAACAACATGTTAATGCTAGTGACTGTGTGCACTAATTCCCTTGTTCTTTTGTGACATTTGGCTGCTAGTTACAACTGGTTTTATTCACAGTGACAGCATCTGTCCTCATTCTTTCTCTCACACCCTCTCTTTCTCATTGAATCTTTAACTCCTTGCCTCCCCGCCTCTCTCTCCACTTCACTGGCGCCTTCTTTCACACTGAGTGTCACAGTTAGTTCTTTGCCCAGACAGGCAGGCGGGCTCATCCAACTCCCATCCAAAAACTCGAGATGCCTCGTCCAGACAACTGAAGTTGTTTGGTTCCACTTTGGCTGAGACCAATTGCTTCATTTACTGCTTGTGTGTTCATATTTTATGGCTTTGTCTGACCAATGTGGCTCTTGTGCAGCACAATGGAGACCTGCGGGAGTTGTAAGGTTCACACGGTTCGCTCCTCTCCGCCTGAATGTTTTCTAGTTGCCATGCTTGATTCTCTCTTTCCCTTGTTCTCTGTCTTTCTCTCTCAGACACCCACACTGTCTTTTCTGCCAGAGACTCATCCAGAATTGTCCAGCGCCAGACATAATTCAAAAACAGACAAAAACTCCTTGTTCACTGTTCCATATCAGTCAATTACTGTGTCTGCATTTGTGTGTGAAAATGTGTGTGTTTGGGGGTATTGGCGATTCTCTCAATGTGTGTAAGTGTGCCAAATTGAGGGACAGTGTTGTGAATGCGTGTGTGTGGGTGGGTGTCAGCCCTGACTGTGTTAACTAACAAATCATCAGTGTCCTAATTTTTGTGTTGCTTAGAGGCTTGTTTCCAGTCTATAGACAGATCTGACAGTGATCAATAAGCAGCTGTCTCTGTGTGAGTCTCTGTGTGTGCTTTTGTGTGTGCCTTGCTGTGTTTGCATGCATGGATGTGTGTGTGTGTTTGTGGATCATTAAGCTCCTCTGGGGATGGCACTGTTCTGTTTTCATTTGGCAGACATCAGGGAGGGGGGCAGTCATGTCATTGGAACAACTGAGTCTTCACACTGATAGATAATCAAAATGTACTGCAGTCCTGGTAGATAGCATGACACTACATGGCAGCCTTCTGAAGTGAGCTGACAGTTTTCTTAGCTGTTACCAATGAGAGCCTCCAAGGCATGATGCGACAGTAATTAGCACACCTCTTTTGTTTAGAGCTTTTTCAAGCCCCCATAATGTCTCTAGTTGGCACTGATGATTACTTCTCAATTTGAGAATTTTTCAGTCAGACCACAGCTTACACATCAGGGAGCATTTAGGCTGAGCCAAGCTGTCACTCAATCAGATCCTATCAGTTTTCTCCGAATCCCTTCGGGTTGCAGCTAGCAATACTTTTTGTCACTGACCAATCTGCTCATCATTTTCTTGATTTTGTGACTGTTTTATCTATAAAATGTCAGAAAATTGTGAAAAGGTTTACTGAAGCCCCAGGTGATGTCATCAGATGACCAACAGTCTGAAACCCAAAGATATTTGGTTTAATATCACATCAGACAAAGAGAAGTAGCAAATAGTCACATAGGAGAAGTTAGAGCCAGAAAACTTTTTTCTTGTGCAACTTAAAATATATTTGCATTTTCTGTTACTTTGTTCCTCGACTTTACTAGATTTCACAGATAAATTGTAGCCGTGTTTCCATCAATGTGTTTTTATGTGCATGTATTGTGCTTGCAGCACTGAAGGGAACAGTGGCTGTTTCTGGTTAAACAAAAAGAATCTTGCTTTTTATCCTTTCCATGATGTTATGAGACACTTGCAATGAGTTATTATCATTGTCACTGTCAAAAACAAGCACTTTTAGTGGACGTCCGTTGACGGTGTGCCAATGCACATAGGGATTACTTTGCAGCTTGTTTTGTGGCTGCCAGATGCAGCACTCACATTCAATGATGGATCAATTTTGAAAATTGGTGTCTGTGTTAGTCACTTACATACGAAAACATGGAAAAATAGGGCCCCTAAACACAGGTTATATTTGACTGATACATTGAAATCTTCCAGGACCCTCAGACCAGCACCAACCTGATGCACAGCACAATGCACCACACATTTCTGCAGTATTTAAAATGGTTATTTTGTCATTGAAGAATGTGATTAATTGTTTAAAATAGCTCTTATAATGTACACAGTATGTTTTTGGACAATATTTCTGACATTGGAACCTAAAGATCTAGACAGAGTAACTTAAACTAAACGTAAACTTAAACATAATTTTAAAGCCAGTGACATTATCACATTGCTCACTGACGACCGTGCATTGGCATACCTGATGTAGGGTGATGCATAGTGAGCAAGGAAGAACAGGCTAAAACCCAAAGGAAAGCAGAATCATTGTAAAACAGAAATGCAGCAACTTCTCAAATTTGAGAAGCTCAGACTATATGTTTGTCAATTTTTACTTGATAAATGGCTTAAATGATTTTCAGATTGCATGTGGATTGACTAATTTACTGATTATTTCAGCATGAAGTTAGTCTAAATGTACCTGTGATATTTTATATAGCAGGTCTGAAACACAAAAAGCAAACACAAATCTGAAAAGGGACAGACTGCCCTCTTTCCTTCATTAGAATAAATTAGATTATTCCACACTACAAAATCCTCTAAACCAAGGGTTTGAAATTATTTGGCAACCAGATATGGATATTTTTCTGTTTTTGTTTTTGTTTTTTTTTGTCATTGAATAATATCCAATTAAATACAAAGTCTTGTACCCGGGATTATTTACAGAGAGCAATTTCTCACTGTTGTCAAAAAAAGTAATTTGTGGTGACATTGATAAAAAGCATTTCCAGCACTGACATTTCAAACAACTGTGTCTATGTGTGTGATGTATGTTGTCTCTGGTTGCCATTCAACAGCAGATAAATAAACTGTTTTCATATTGACCTTTTTAGTGGGCCTAGTGTAAGTGAATCAACACAGCACAAAGAGAGGAGTGATTTGAGATTTTCTCCATTGCTCCCTCCATGTACCAAAACTGTCCTCTTAAAAAGTGATACCTTGTGGAAGTCGAGAGAAAATCAGATTCAGAAATAACCTAATCAGTAGGTTTTGGCCTGGCAGCCCTTCCCCAGGCAGAGACATTGGGGCAGGTGGCTGTCTGACAGCCATTGGCATTCTCTCTAACAAAGAGTGTGACTCAGATCAACACTGCGGTATACCACTGGGAGTGGGATTAAACCGGGTTAGCCGAGGCCAGAACACCAGTTCCTTGTTGAGAAAAAGTGACACTATTATTGACACATCCCTAACCGTCTCCAGATTTGTAGCACGCACTTTGCATATTGCATGAGATGGAGCTGGCTCTCCTGTCCTGATTGTCATTGGTGGATGGGGAATGACTTACTGTGCTGTTGTCGTGGCAAACTGCCCCAGCAGTTTTATCCATCTGCATTTTTCCATGAAATGAAAGTCAATTTAATCCTTTCTTCCAAACACTGAAACTGCTGGGACTCCTCATCAGTTTGTACCAGACACAGCTGTTTAGAAAACTGAATGTGCTCTAAAAATATGCATCTTGTAATTATAATATTAATTGAAAATTTCAATGGAAAAGTAACAACACAATCACAGAGAAAAAGGAGCAGTGCATCCAATTCTTGTCTCATACTTTTTTTTTAATTAAAGTGTTATAGTCGAGGAGCCATGTATTGTCCAAAATGCCAAAGCCCATTATGCGGTTGCATTCATTTCATAATTATGCCCATCTCCACTAATCCACTAACTCATTTCAATAAGTCAAGTTCGAGTTGAATAAATCCCTGAATGTTTCCTGTCATTCAGTACTCACGGCTTAGTTGACATTTACTGAATTCATGGTATATGATTATAGATTAACACTATTATGAAATTGCCAATTCTAATTTACAGTGATTGTGGTGATAAAGAGCAGTTTTGAACAATAAGGTTGAGTTTTTGTGCACAGTGCAACAATATGCACACTGCATGCTTGAGAATTCACTTGTTTTGTACATGTATTTTTAAGCTTAACTTCTTTTATGGTTAACTCCTTACCTTTCACACAGAGCTCTGGGTCAACAGGATGACAATAAGTCCAGTACAATAACTTGATGTGCTCATACTTACATACACTATGTGCTTTTTGAGTGTGTGTGTGTGCGTGTGTGTGTGTGTGTGTGTGTGTGTGTGTGTGTGTGTGTGTGTGTGTGTGTGTGTGTGTGTGTGTGTGTGTGTGTGTGTGTGTGTGTGTGTGTGTCTTGCAAGAGAAATCAATAGAATGAGAAAACGTACAACCAGCAAAAATTGTTGAGGGATGAACAGGTACACAGCGAGACAGGGCTCCAAATGTCAGGACCTGTGCAAAGAGGACAGAGAAGCGGAGGGAGAGAACGACTTGCTGACCCTGGTCGGTCCCCCATTGATAGTGTTGCCATGGGAACAGGTGTCAGCGCCAAGATGAAGGGCGCTGGAGGTTGAAAATTTTGTGCGTGTGTGTGTGAGAGTGTGAGTGACTGGAACGCCCATCACTCAGGTCATTCGTCATCTGTGGTGCTCAGAACTCAAAAACACACAAGCCACTGCCATTTATGAGAGATTAGAGGGGATTTGTTTCTTTCTGCCGTTGTACCCTTAAGCAAGGCATTGCTGCAAAGTTAAAGAAAGTTGAAAATACTGTGATGTATATGAAATGGGCTGTTTGTGTAGTCTGTGTTTATTGATTGATAGATAGATAGTACTACCAGTGTGTGTGTGCGTGTGTGTGAGGGGGGGCTTTTCCCTTTTTCTCTCTTGTCTTTGTCTGTTTATGAAGTAGATTCACAAAGGCTCAGGATAAGCACAAATCTTTCACTCAAGCTGACACATTTTCAGTTTGTGTGGATGTGTCCCTGCTCTAGGCAATCTTGTGTCTTTTTGCACCTACCTGTGTCTTTCTATTGACTGCATTCGTCGCATGTCTTTGCTTTCATGGTCTGTTTGAATACACCTTTAGAGAACCAATCAAAATAAAATCATAGTAGCTCTTCCATAGTTGGAAGTTTAATTTCCAGTGGGGCCACTTATCAAAAATGCTTCACACTGGGTAGACCTTTTGATGACAGAAAATATACACATATTTAAATGAACTGATCAGTTTATTTTTGTATTCGTTAACATGAGAGGAAATATTATGATTAAGGTCTGGTGCACAGTACTTGTGACTGTATCAAAGGCAGCGGAAGGGAAATGAAAGAGAATGCATGCTGGTCTGTTTCGTTGTGGCTGACACTGTGTAATATTTCTGAGCTAATGAGAAGCACTGCCATAAGAGATCCTCTGCTGAACAGCATTATGTTCACCAGCTATGGTGTTAAAAAGCAAATTTTATTGTTCCTGAAAAGTAAAGCGTGAATTAAATCTCTTCTTGCATTAAAAAATAATCAATCAGATGTCAGAGGTGTCTGCAGCTGATGAATAGAATAATAATGAACTAAACCAACTTTTCAAAGCCAGTTTGAAAATGGGGTTTGAAATGCAAAACACTGGTAAAACATAGTGAATAAACATAAAAAACCAAGACAATGTGCTGCTCCATTACTCCATGTTTACCTCTGAAAATGTCCTATATATTTACTCACCAACAGACAACATTTGTCCATACTAACTGATAGCAATTGTATCAAGAAAAGGACCAGTCGGCTCATCCCCAGAAGTATCCATGAACTTACTAAAAAGCGCTCTCTGAAGTCGACTCCAGGCAGAGAAGAGGATTAAAAAAAACACATGAATTTAAATGAGGTTCTGTTGCAGCCATGGCCGCCAAATCATGTAACAAATCAGACACTGCCAAGTCATCTCAGCTTGTCCAACTGGCCCTTTCCTAAAGCTCAGCTCCGTGACACCAGCAGTGTGCCCAGATCTCTCTCTCTGTCTCTCTCTGTGTCTCTGTCTGTCTGTCTCTGTCTGTCTCTGCCCCTCTCTCTCTATCTCTGTCTCTCTCTGTGTCTGTCCATCTGTCTCTTTCAGTCATTCTCTGTCTCTGTCTGTCTGTCTTTCTCCTTCTGTGTCTGTCTTTCTGTCTTTTCTCAGGCTGGAACTGGAGCTGGGAAAGGACTCCACCACCTACTGGTGCTATTACTGAAGGGTCGAAGGAGAGACAATTTAGTCCACCCGGTGGTCATAAACCAGAGCACAGGAGGAGGGTTAAGTGGAGAGGTTGAAGCCCAGTGAGAGACAGGAGAGTTGAATACAGTTCAGTGGCCAATACCGCTGTTAGAAATAAGCCTGATGCTGATGCACAAAGTCAAGTCAAGCTACAGGAAAATGAAAACCTTAGACACAAAACTGCACTTAAAGGTTTGAATATAATCTTAGACAACTTGGCTTTAGTGTTAATGGGATGACCTCAATAAAAGCTACCAAATTTGGGAAATGTGTATCGCTGCGGATACTCATCTGCATACTCTGTAGCAAAGAATACAGCATTTAAGCATAATGTGCTCAAACTGCTTGAGGCTCACTATAATTTCTTCTTGTGTGTGTAGTTTTGTAATTTAATTGGAGCATGACTTATTGCCTTTTGTTGTCTTTGAGATTAAATACTAACCATATGTAAATGTTGGAATGCCTTAATTTCTTCAGTTGGAATTAAGTCCATTAGCAACTGTTTAATGTTAATACCTCAGTATAAATGAATAGACATTTAAACTTGTTTTCCCAGCTCCTCTGAAAACATACCCAACCACCAAACCATGTATAAAACTAGAAATAGTTTCACAACAAGCATTTTGGGTTATGATTTATTTCACAGGTCTGTAATTAGGAAATGATTTCCTTGAAAGAACTATGTAATTTGATACTTATCAGGAAATTGAGTTCGAACCGGGGACATTCTAGCTGTGAGGCGAGGGTCCCCGCCTCACAGCTAGGTCCCCGGTTCGAATCCCGCTGTAGGCGCTGGTGGCGTGTCCTCCACCATGTCATCAGTGCCTGCTGCTCGAGGAAAAAAGGGGCCTTTCTGTGTGGAGTTTGCATGTTCTCCCCGTGTTCACCCGGGGTTTCCTCCGTAATAACCCCCACTAAAAACATGCAAGAAGATCACCACCTGACCAATGGTGGCGAGAAGGGATGGGTCCCCAGGCGTGGGCACCGGCATCGGCTGGCAGCTGGCAGCCCACCGCTCCTGGTCTGCCACGGAGGATCGACAGACCGAGGATGGGTCAAATGCGGAAAAATAATTTCACGGAAGCATGGCGTGCGCATGTAGTGTGTGCAACTATGTGTGATAAATAAAGTACATTTCTTCTTCTTCTTCTGAGGCAGTTATTTAAGTGTAGTTAGTTGTATTGAGGTTTCATACTACCAAGATAAACATTAGTATGTTATTGATTTATTCTAAGAAACTTAACTCTCCGTACATGTTAAACTGTCTTTATTTTCACCAAATTGCAAAGTTCTTTCAAAGAAACCTCCAAGAGAGTGCCCTATTGTCAGAAAAAAGACTGCTGTAAAAGATCCCACTTGGATGCCCCATGGTACTGTATATAGCCCCTATGGTACTTCATATAAAACATAATAAAGTTCCCTCTATAGTGCCCAGCCAGTGGAGAAAATGTGATTTAGTGCCTTCTGGGGTTAGGGTGCCCTTCAAAAGAAATTACAAAGTTAGATGGCCTCTCTTTGTATCTAAATGGGTAAATAGTTTATAGTTCCCTGTGTGCTTTTATTTCAGAGGTGAAATAATAATATATAATGTTCTATGCAGAGTCAAATAATAAAAACGGTTTAATTGTAACCAGGGTTTGGAAATGTTCCAAATGTGTGTAGCTTTCTGCTGGTGTCCCATCGTATGCAGGTGGCACCTTTTTTGTTTTTTTTCGCCCTTGCCCCTCAGATGGCTCGACTGGTTGCAAGTATCATGCTTGTTTAGTGAATCGTGTCAAAATGAGCAGGAGGAAATGAGCTCATGCTCCAAATTGCAGCTTGCATGTTTCAGATGTGATGAAATGGGCCTCAGGTCTGTAATATTTTGAGGCGAGAGGCTGAGTCTGTGTCTTGGCATCTAACGTGACAAAGAACATAATGGTTATGGCCTGTCGGTGAGCCTCTCTCAGAGTGTTACTGGACCAAAGAAAGTTTCAGCGACCAAGACACCTGATATTAGAGAAAAGCTCATTAAATATGGTATTTAATATAAGTATTTAGTGTTTTGTTTCCCTACCTGTCTTTTGACAGTGCTCAGCTTGCATTACGCATGTATTTACAATGATTTTATTCCACAATGTTAAAAATAGAAACATTGTAAGGTATGGCTGGATGCAGTCAAAGAAATGAACTATGCTTGCTATCTGGATAGTGTGCTGTCTCTTTATGACTTTTTGGAAGATGGTGTCAACCCTCAGTGAAAAATGGTGGCTCTCAAAACGATATCCTCTTGTTCAACAGGTAAATCATTCCACCTGAGCAGCTCTGCCTGGGGGGGGGGGGGGCGTTGGATGTGAGAAAAGAAAAAAGAAGCATCTGTGTGCCTGTGTAAGTTGCAGTGTGCAGTCGTGAGTGTTTGTGAGGAGGTGATTGTGCAAGTTTCATTACCTTTTCGCATAGGAAAAGGAGAGCAAATCTTGGATCCGGGAGCTTTGAGTTTAGTTGGAGTTTGTTGCAGGTGATATACTGTGTGTTTTTGGCTTTGGAAAGCCCCTTTGGAAAGGCAGAGTAAATCACTCTTATGTGCAAGCAACATTTAACAAGAGGCTCTATTTTAATGGCTGTAAAGTCTATTAAACTGGTGGTGCCACCTGGCTATTTTTGTCAGCTGCTGTACTCCTGATATGAAAAATGAGCTGGATATTCTCTATCCATCCAAGTTTTATGAGCTCTGCATCCTCAAATGAGCCCTCACTCCCCAAAAATGCAGAGATAACTTATGCTGTGGAAAGACATTTACATTTAAATCATAATCGGAGCAGTTGGGATTATTTAGTCCTCCTGTTTTACAGACTCTACTCTATGAATTTATGAATATTACAAAGAGAAATTGGTAATAATTTTTGCTGAAATGTTGAATATCTCTGTGTTGGAGTGTACATCACAGCGCCGCATTGTGCCGATGCAGATGAGATGGTGCAAGGGGGCAGAAAATGAGCTCATTCATTGGGCTGGAGTCCTCATTTTGCAAAGCTACAATTCGTTTCTTTTGGTGTCCGCCAGCCCTTTCTGTGCTGCCAAGCAGCTGAATGTTTTGCGCAGTCATGGGCGGCATGGCAGGGCTACGTCGACAGGAGAAGCCAAATTGATCAGTCTTTTAAACTGTAGCCAAAAGCTGCCACCATAATAAAGTTAGGCCTTGATCATGTTGTTGTGATCCACAAAGCACACAACAGAGAGATAGAGGCAAGTACACAGGCAGGCAAACAAACCCTGCTAACACAACCATCCTCCTCTTCTTTCTCTCCATCTCTTCATTTTGTCACTGTCTCCACCTGTTTATCTCTCCCTCTCTCCCACCACCTCTTTGCTCTCTATTGTATCTCTCTCTCTCTCTCTCTGGACTGTCTTGGAGGCAGTAACAGGTGCAGGTTTTCAGCCTCTCATCCTGGCTGACCACTCAGGGCCTCTGTCTCTAGTTCACAGACACGCACGCACGCACGCACGCACGCACGCACGCACGCACGCACGCACGCACGCACGCACGCACGCACAGAGTCTCAGGAGCACATTCATCCCCTGACAGGTCGAACAGTCTGGCCCATGTGTTAGGTCCAGATGGGACTGCTCCATTACTCTGGCTGGTTGGAATGGACATCACACACACACACACACACACACACACACACACACACACACACACACACACACACACACACACACACACACACACACACACACACACACACACACACACACACGTGCGCCTAGACTTGCATAGGAATAAGAATAGACACATGCACACGTTTTTAAACCATCTCTCAGGATGGACTGTGCTTATTCAAGGAAAGCGGTAGTTTAATTAATGTGAATACCTGCAAAAGCACATTCAGGTGGTTTGGGGTTTGAAACTCACGAGGGACCACATGCTAAATAAAAGTACGCACTCATTAAATTGCAAGAATGTAATCCAAGATTTTCTTTGATAGGAAAAGCTTTGAAAATAACTAAAACAAACTCAGCAGCAGAGTTTAGCCTAATTTTGACGGACTGTGAACCATGGACTGCAGGACAACACACTGAGCCGGTGAATTGTAAATTGCCTGATAGCAGTGGTTCCTTGACAGTATGTCAATATATGAAGTTTTTATTGTAAACAGTTCGCCATATTAGAAAACTTTTGACCCTCAGGGCAAGCTTGTTTTGTTATTATTGTGGTTTGTTTCATAAAAACTGTCTAGAAAAAAAAAACATTTGCTTTTTACTGTCAAATTATAAAACCTCTTGTAATGCCATTTTGGAAGGTGATATACTCTGCAAATAAAGGTTGTTATATTTGTTTTTCAAATTATAGTTACTAGGATTTAAGGAGTAGCAGCTTTAATTAAGTCTAGAGAAATAGACTGGTTTACAGTAGTACCTTTGGGTTTAATGTATTCCATTACATGTAGTTTCTGAATTGTTTGCAAGATTTTTTCGATACATCAGGGTGGAAATCTGATCAGTCTACTATAAAGTCACTGAAAATGAATGACATATAAAAATGTAGTAGTTCCTTTGAGAACCTTCTGAATTCTGCATGGCAGAGAGGAATGTACTGTCTAAATGCATTGAAGAATGGAGGAGAGAATAGAGGAAATGTGTGAAAAATTGCTGTGTGAGGAAATGCTTCTGTGTGTCAGATAGATGGGAGGGTTTTCTTTATCAAATGCACTTTGCGAAGTTAATCAGCGGATGACGTTCTGCCATAACTGCCTAGTGCAAAAACTCAACTTCATGACCATTATACTGTCAAATCTCTGCGCTGAAATACGCACCGTAGCACTCAGAGAGCCACATATTTATCAATGGGCGATGCACAACTGATTATAAATTCCTGTAATGCATCATATTGTGCATGAATGTATTTTCTCATGCTAAATTATGGCTCTGCTATAAAGCTGTGCCATATTTCAGCTTTTTGTGGAGCTAAAATAAATCTCTTGTGTTTGCTAAATAAACCCGTATCTCTCCCTCTGTACAGTGCCCCCTTAATGAATAATGGGTGCTATCGGTTAAGAGCAGCTCTAATACTGGTAGGCGTAAAAAAAGCAGAGTTGATAAGTTGGTTTGTATTTTGAATTCTTTTCTTCATTTTCCATGTGTTTGTTTTCTCAGGCCTATTGTGATTCCGGAGGTCACCGTGTAACATCCCATTAATTTTGATAATTGCAAAAGTAAATCAAATTATTTAAATGCAAATGATCAACAGCTACTTTTTAATGTTTAATCTTGTTTGTTAATGAATTTCTTGATGGGAGATTCAAAATAAACAAGCCTTGGGGTTTGTGTTGCATGCATCATGAGTTCAATTTTCTGTTTATTTCAATACAAAATGCTGAATATTTAGGCCTACAGTGTGCAGAGCTAAATGCAGCATAATTCTATATGTTTCTGGGTCGCATAAATAAGTCTAATTGGGAGTGTTACATCATGAGCTGGATTTTCTCAAGGTGACTCCGTACTGGAGATTCCACATAATATTTTGAGATAGTGGGCAGACTTAAAGTGTTTAATTAGAGAACGGAAGACTCTCTCTTCATGTATTTTAGGAGCAGGTGCAGAGGTCTGAGTACAAGCTGATGAAAATGCATGCGGTAGCCTCGAAGAACTGTTCTTTTAAAAATACAATAAAGGAAATATTTGAATGAAGTCAGACTGCTTTAGTGTGTATAAAGTCAGTTCAATTAGAAACAAAGAAATCTCATCCTGTGCTGTTAACACAAATATCAGTGAACATGCTTTGCTGATGTATCACAGGTCCATTAAGCCCAGTAACCAGCACCCTGCCCAGGACCTGAATTGGGCTGGGTCTGTCTAAGTGGGTCAGGGCCAGCTGTATTGTAGAGGGTCTTCGGTTTCTGTGTCAGTATGTCTAACACCTAATCTGGATCTGAGTGAACTTGCTATTAGCTCTAATCATGTGGTGCCTGATAATCACCTTTTTTTGTAATGCAAGACAGAGGTTGTGAAGCATCAAGTGCAGCAAATAAATGACGTGTATTGCTGCTCTTTTCAACCCTTTCTGCTTATTAATTGATGTTGCATCATGCTGCCTGTCAGTGCTGTTGTTCCCTTTATCCCAGTCTGTTCTGTTGGACTGTGTTTTGAATTGGGTTGTCCTTGACTATATTCTGAATGGATGTTACTGTCCTCGGGTCCATTTTTGGATAGAGTATCTTTTTTAAAAATCATATTTCTGCAAGTTGAGTTTTGATGTTTTCCACAGCTCCATTTCTGACGAGGTCCCATGAAGACTGTGTACTTCCCTGTAGGACTGAGTCAGCCATTTTGACCCATTCATTAACATCTCAAATCATTCTTTACCAGTTTTTCCAGAAGTGGTGATGAAGTAGTTTTATTTTGTGCTGCCAGAAGATATTTAGCATGAAGGGCGTTAAACACATATTTGTACGTATTTGTAGATGTCAAATTACTTTTAATAAAATCCCTCAAGACCCACCCAGTCAGCCTATGTCTGGTGGTTGGTCTTGTACTTCTACTCTGACACTTTCTTTTCTCTCCTCTTGCCTCTTTGCCCATACTTTACTGTCTTGCCTTTGCTACCACTCGTATATAATGGACCACGTGAAGTAAAGTACTTGATTAAGCAGCCTACATGAATGAAATCAAATAATTCCTGCTCAGCATTTTCGCATTCACACACACGTAAGACGACATACCCGCCACACTTCCTCCTTGATTTTATTGAACGTTACCATGACCGTTAGTAGCTGTTCTCATTCTTCCCAAACACTTCACCAAACTCATCTGAAAATTCAAAGCCTCTTCCAAAAATGACTTTCAGTAAGTTGAAATATAATTGAATTTCTGTGTTACACATTTCAACATTTATACCCATTAATTAAGTGTTAATTGGTTAACCACAGAGAATATTTTACGCATGTTGGGGTGTGTGTGTGTGTGTGTGTGTGTGTGTGTACACATATATGTATGTATAGACACACACACACACACACACACACACACACACACACACACACATCCATCCATCCATCCATTATCTATACCGCCTATCCCTTTCGGGGTTGCGGGGGGCTGGAGCCTATCCCAGCTACAATGGGCGAGAGGCGGGGTACACCCTGAGCCGGTCGCCAGCCGATTGCAGGGCCACATACAAGGACAAACAAACATTCACACTCACACTCACACCTACGGACAATTTAGAGTCATCAATCAACCTAATGAGCATGTTTTTGGTCTGTGGGAGGAAGCCGGAGTACCCGGAGAGAACCCACGCATGCACGGGAAGAACATGCAAACTTCACACAGAAAGGCCCCGTCTGACCTGGGGATCGAACCGGCAACCTTCTTGCTGTGAGGCACGCGCACTACCTGCTGCGCCACCGTGCAGCCACACACACACATATATATATATATATTTTTTTTTAATCGAAAAGCTTAAATGTTTCAGCTCATGCTCAGAATCATCCTGGAGCCTGAAACCTCTGTCTTCTGAGAAACACTAAGCTTGAGAAACACAGTTACTCATCTGTGGGAACACACAAACAAACACAAGCTTAGATTCCCTTGTCTCTTAGCATCCCGGCTTTAAAGCGATAAACCCTTGATCCCTGTGATATTTCATCTCTTTATCAGCATCATTTCAGAAGCACTGTGGACTACGTTAGTGTTTACTCAGGATTTCCCTGTGTAGTCTGTTCTTAGGGGGCTTAAATCCTTCTCCACCGCTTCACCCTCCTTCTCCCCCTCCCGCCTGACTCCTATATATTTTCCTGCATCCTTGCTTCCTCTGATTAATTATGGGGTCAGTATAAACAAAAGGGAGCAGTTGTTCACATGTTCTGCTATATCATTGGCCAAGGCTATATTCATACTCCAGCCTTTCATTTATCACCACTCGACCCTAGTCCGACTGGAGCCGTTGGCTGCCATGGCCAGGGCGATTCCAATTAATATAATGGACTTGGGGGTTGATGTTTTTCTTCGCACTCGCACAATAACGCAGTCATTTATATGCTGATTTGCCATTTTTCAGTGTTGCAGGCAGCTGGACGGGACCCATAAATCCAAAGGGGGGCTCTGCAGGGCATAACTCATTGAGGACATGTTTTGTCCCCAAATCAAAACATCACCTAGAGCTTTGACATTGAGGATTCAGCCGATCTGAACTGTGCCGGCCTTGTAGATAATGACAGGGTGCAGCATCAGTCTGCTGAGATTGCTTGTCTCAGCAGTATCGTTAGACAAATCCCAAAATTATCATGAATCATCAGCATTAGTCAGTGGCTGTAGATAAAATGGGGACAGCGTGAATGATTGATATTGTGTTCATAAACTAGCCAAAGTAATCTGGCCAAGGCCCATATTACTGCCTTTATTGGTCCTGAATTAGACTTAATCAGGAAAATATAATTGTGAGGTGATGGAAAGGCAAGAATCTGTAGTGTTTAACTTCACCGAACATTGTTCTTAAGATGCTGTCATTTATGAGATGTTGTTCCACTGGAAGATAACATGTTCCACATTCTTGTTCATGAGGTTGCCGACATCCTGTTAATATTCAACACACTATTTTCTTTATCCTCTGTGTGACCTCCCAACTTGGTACTTTTGCCACAAAATACATGGCAAACCTTTATTTCAACACAAGGTGTTTTAGAAAGAAAAGTAGCTTTTATTGTACACAATCTCTTATACTGAGCTTTCACTCAATACACACAATAATACATAACACATGGAGAGTATATCAAAAAATGTGTGTGTTGGTTTTTTAAAAGTAAAAAGGGATACACTCCCTTTGTGGATAATATCACTAAAAACATACGATCTTTTTCAAAGATGCCGGAGGTATTTAAAATCTGTATGTGTCCCAGTAAAATGACATGCAACTCAACAATTGTTAACATTCACTTATCCCCAGGTAATACACTCCTTTCAGTGTAGTATACTAGAATATGCTCATGTAGAATAACAAAAATACACTGTGGATCTCTGAGGATTTATAAATGAGGTCTGTTCCTCCAGGAGGACCACTGTTAATCTAGACCAAGGTCACTCCAGTGGCCTGAGAGGTGTTTTTACTGTGTGTTTGTACATGTGTCCAAGCATAGATGGTGGTCATCTATGCTTGCACATTTTCTGTATTGTCAAGCTGCAGTATGAGAGTGTATAGAGAAAATGAAGACCCATACACTCACAGGTATCGACTGACGGAGGGACATGGGGCCCTTGCAAGGTCAGTGTCACCGAGCCATGACAGAGGTCCAATGTTGTAAATAATAAGAGCTCTGACCTTTCAGGAGAGCAAGATAACTCATTTATCAGCTCATTCGACCCATTGGCCACTTCTTTATCAGGTGTTTGTCATAGCAAAGAATCAATGAATAGACATGAATGATTATATTTATTTACATAATGAGGTTTGGTTCACTGTGACACTGATTATCGAGAAAGTGACCTCATTTAAATTCGTAATCCCTGCAATTTTCATTGTATCAGACCACATTTTTGATGCTATTTAATGCCGACATTTTTTCAGCAGTTCCCAGTCAAGGCATTAGCATTCTGTTTTTGTCTCTTTATATAGTTGTTTTTATTATTACTGGCAGAAACCGCCATTCCCCCGTGGGGTTCAGATCACCTACACACTCACAGGAAACGATGCATGTTGTATGTCAGTTTCATCTTATTGTTAGAAGCCTCTCTGTTCACTAAAAGCTCTTCTACAGCCATATCAGAGCTGCTTTGAGTACTAATGCAAAACGGAACATTTTGTAATGCTGCCACTTCCCATTAACAGCATTTAACCAGTGACAGCCTTAATCAAGGGGGTAGCTTTCATTGTGAAGCAGCCACAGGAACTGCAGTGGATTTGTCACAGAGGTTAATCATACAATGTTAGCAGTGTTTGTGTTCCCTTAAAATATTGACTTTTTTTCTGCTTTTTGTCACTGGAGTTTTAAGTATTGCGAGATGAGATTTGATCGTGGTTTGGCACCGACTGTTTTTTGATTCACTAACATTTGGAAAGTGTGCAATCACTCATATATCACATATCTATAGTTAACATGTGGGATACACCATCCTTTTGTTGTTTAAAGCGACTGTACTCATGAGAGGATACAGTATTTTGTTGTTTTAGCACAACCAGAACATACTTTAGCCTGAAGGATCTCACTTACCATGAAATTCTTTGATGGACATGTTTAGATTGTCTGAGTGTTTGGCTTTAAATTGGATGCTTGTTTATCTGTAGGTATCGACTGAGCTGGCCTGTTTTTATAGTTTTGCATTTCTTTCACCGGGTATTGAATTTTGCGGAGGAGGGATCTTTATGTTGCACTTCCTACCTTGTGTGACTTTATTTCTTGTCGGTGTCTGTCATCGGCAAAAGATTGGAATATTCTCTCATAAAGCCCTTAACCTCCAGAGGCACTGCGCTGCCAGTGAGTCATAACAAATGTAAACAAAAAGATAAAAGACACATAAAAAAATGAATAACCATCTCAAAGAAGTATTGACATACAGTGAAGCTCTGATTAAAGACTACTGGGAGCACAAAACTAACCAGCACGACTGAGTTTTTTCTCAGGTCTTTTCAAAGGCCTGATAGCATATCTACAGTAACACTTGCTCTCGGAGCCATTTCCAAAATGAAAGCCCTCGCTGCATCAAGCTCTACTCTTTGAGCCCGAGCGGATGAAACCAAGCCCTGCATGCTTTGTTGTAGTATTGCTTCTCTATTTGATCGTAAATGAGAGAGAGAAAGAGAGAGAGAAAAGATGGATGGAAAGACTGAGACGTTGATACGACACAGCTGGGACCTACAGTCAATTTCACGAGACCAGAAATATTATGATGTGTGTCCAAGCCGGCAGAGCACACCAGTGGGCCCCAGGCCTCCCATTATATTGAAGGGTGAGACGTATCACTCCTCTATTGCTTGTCAATAACGGCAATGGCCGCTGGGAGACTGGACATGGGAATAGCTTAATAAAGATACACTTCAAACAAAGTTAGTACAGCCTGATAATAAATCACAGCAACTCCTGGAAAAACACCGTAAGATAAATGTCCGTCTTTGTAAGCGTTAATATCAGTTACTCTGAAAGACTGCTTTGGGAATTTTGATGCATTATTCTCAGAAAAGCATCCTACATATCAAGCTGTTTCTTATTTAGCCTTTATGTGTTCAAATGCATAATATGAACTTCAGCTTTCCAAAATTTAATTTAGTGTCTTTTTACATTTCCTGGAGCTTTGCATGTTTAAGCCCAATAAGCCAATTAAGTGAAAATCATCTCTTAATGCAAAAACAAAGCAAGTCACAGTATCCTTTCAATGAATTCCTTGGATTTGAGTTTTCAGCAAACCTATTGTTAGAAGAAGAAGAAGAAGAAGAACTGTACTTTATTTATCACACACAGTTGCACACACTACATGCGCACGCCATGCTTCCATGAAAATTATTTTTTCCGCATTTGACCCATCCTCGGTCTGTCGATCCTCCACGGCAGACCAGGAGCGGTGGGCTGCCAGCTGCCAGCCGATGCCAGTGCCCGCACCCGGGGACCCATCCCTTCTCGTCACCATTGGTCAGGTGGTGATCTTCTTGCATGTTTTTAGTGGGGGTTATTATGGAGGAAACCCCGGGTGAACACGGGGAGAACATGCAAACTCCACACAGAAAGGCCCCTTTTTTCCTCAAGCAGCAGGCACTGAAGACATGGTGGAGGACACGCCACCAGCGCCCACAGCGGGATTCGAACCGGGGACCTTCTAGCTGTGAGGTGACAGTGTTACCACTTGTGCCACTGTGCTACCAATAATGTAATTAATGTAGTGCTTTCTGAAAGCTGATTTTTTTTTTTCCAGATTTAATGCATCTCCAAGGAGAAATTTTGAACTTAATCCTTATTGGCAGTCACAGGACAGAAAAATGTAACTTTACACTGGTTTCATAGAACATACAGTAAAGCCATTAGCTGCCTGGAAGGTTTGGGAATCAATCTACAAACTTCATCTTTGGAGGGCTCCTCAGCTTTGGTTCCTTTAGGGATAGACAGATGAACTCGCTTGCTCATTGTGCATTGGATTTTAGATGAGTGATTTCAACTTGCTGCATTATCATAGTCCATGTCGTTGGTTAAATAATACATTGTATAATGGCAGAATCAGTACATCCACAGTCTCATCACAACTTCCCCCCCGTTAAGTCTGCATTTAAAATAAGACGGTCTTTAAAAAGTCACATATACTGAGCTGGTCTGAGCGAAGGCCTGTTCTTAACATGCAGCATACTTGGACTTTTGGAAAGTGTTCCTGACGAGCAGCGGAGACTCTTCTTTATTTAATACTATCCTTTCTTTTACTGTTTTATTAATTTTTTTAACTGATCGTGGCAAGAGGTGGAGCAAAAGTTGATCCAAACCCTTGATATGCTGCTCCAATAATCTGCTCGTCCAAGACCTTTTCCCTGTGACCTTGACATTTCCTCACTTGTTAAGTGGTGCTGTGTGATCAAAGGCTTTGCATGAGAGCTGTGGTAAGCAGATATGGCTAAATATTAATGAAGACAAAGCTTTCAAACCTGTTAACGTAAGATGTGAAAACAGTCTTTTAAAATCAGCAGCATCATAACATTAAGATAACAAGATGGATTTGCAAGTGCACACCTGTAACACTGCAGTCAGATTGATCGTGCTATTTGTGCACAAACCTACATAAACATAGTATATTGAATGTGGAAAAAATATTTAGGATGTATGTTTTTACAGCTACAAAAAATATCAAATGTTTCTTCTTTATTGATGTTTGTGTGTGTGTGTGTGTGTGTGTGTGTGTGTGTGTGTGTGTGTGTGTGTGTGTGTGTGTGTGTGTGTGTGTGTGTGTGTGTGTGTGTTCTGCACATTGACTTGTTAAAAATACTTTATGCTCCTCCTACGAGAAAGTCAAATCAATGACCCTCGTGCTCTTGAGTCCACTTGAGGCTGGCAGGTCAGGATGTTCAGAGTGAGCTAGATGAATCAGGCAGCAGCTCCCCCGATCGATTATGATCTGGGCTGCCAGAGGAGGCAAAGAAAGTGGGGAGGTAAGCATGGGCCCAAGGCAGAATGCAAACATCTGTGTTCGTTCAAACCAATTAATTGCGAGGGCTTGTAACGGCTCCGATCGGCAAGCTTTCCCACCCTCCACTCCTCCTTCATTAATGCTACTTGCCATTTCCTCATCTTCATCTTTGCCGGCTTGGCCCCTCTATCTGCCATCTGTCTCTTTCCTCCCCTCCATGCATGCCATTTTCCGACATCTTTCTATTTTAATCCCTTCCCTTCCCTTCCCCTCCAGCTCCCACCTTACCTCCCTCAACTTATCCATACCCTCTCCACCTCTTGTCTCTTTCATTGTCCCTTCCTCAATGAAATGCCTGGGATGTAACACCCATTTCTTCTTGTGCATAATGGAAATACACTGAAAAGATAGTTCACAGATTGTCTTCTGGAGTCCTTCCTTTTCCTTTTGCTTCCTCCTCGCGCACGTCCTTTCCTTTTGCTTTCTTATCTACATCACTTGTCTGCACTTTGCGCACACACATACACACACACATGCAAAATGTTGAATTAATACCTTCAATGCTCCTGTTCACCATCGGTGGTCCTTTATCTCTGGGGGTTGTGGAAAGGTGACTGGATGGCTCCCTATCATTAAAACCTCATCATCTGAGATGACACTTTTTCTACTGTTATTGACTTTCACCCCCCCAACCCACACTCACACAAAGGATGTGTCCATAAAATCCAACTGGCAGATGACTATTCAACTGCACTTTCATAAAAGGTGAATTTAATACTTTTATAGACATTATGAATACAAAATAATACGGACAGTAATATGGACAGAAGAATATCAGTTCTTGCACAGAATGTCAGAACTCTCTCGGCAATTTCTCCACATATTCTAAAATACAAAAAATGGCCAGGGCAGATAATAATGCGTTATAGGTTTCCTGGACTGCTTTCAAGACAGAGCAAGAGAAAGGGAGGGGGAGGCAAAAGAGAAAAAGATGGAAATGTCAAAGTAGATCATTTCAGTGGAAGACATGTCGGTCCATTCGCTCCTGCACAGAGGCGTCCCCAAAGGTCACGTCAATAATTCTCCTGTTTCTCCAGCTGGCCATTAATCATTTGGTCGTACGTCTGTCATCATAGGGGGCTAATGAGATCTACATAGATCATTTCTTCTTCTGGCTGGAGGACAACCGTGTTTCTTTTTTTCTTTTTTAAAAAAAGCACTCTCATTGATCTTGTGTTGCTCTCAAAGGATCCACGTGTGGCCAGAGTCTGTGTTGCCCTGCAGTGTTTCCTCTTGTCTTTTTGGTGGGAAGTTTGAGCCAGATACATGGGGGTTATTTAATGGGGCTTTTGAGTTAATGTTGTGTGAATCACATGATATGCATTGTGGTTGTAATGGATGAGCTGAGTCCAAAACGGAATGTCCTTGTGCCAAAAAGCCAGACATTATAAGACAAATAAAAGCCCAGAAGCTTTGACAGTGACTTCGAGACCAACTGCATTTTGTTGACACGTAAAATTGACCTGCTGTCAGCATGTCAACAAAGATTTTCTTAATCGCTGTCAGTGGAACAGCTTCAGAATTTGGTCAACTAATTTTGGCCTTCAGAGGGAACAGGATATGAAACGTATGTCTCCAAATGAAATATCCAGCCCTCAGCATCTTGCACAAAGAAGCACCAGGTGTCCAACATAAAAACAACTGTTGATAGCTGTGATGTTATGTGCACACAGAAGCAAATTTGTGCTAAAAAATGACTGAAAATCCTGTAAGACATGGGGCAGTGTCTTCAACAAGGGCCGAAATTTAAACCCATGTGCTCATTAATCATCCTGTCAATCAATAAATCATCAGTTCAGATCAATGAAACTCTAGTTTAACAATGTCAAAAGAGCCATTCATCAAGCTTTTGTTCATTTAAAGCCGATATGCATCTGGGACCCTTTTTCAAACAGCTGACTGGATGACAGATTGTGGGTCAGTGATGACTTTATGGACAGGAACACCAAAAGCTCTAAACATATGCCAGACAAATTGCCTGCCACTGAAAATATGTAAGTCACTTAAGAGCATTAGTCACTGTCAGTGTCACTTTAATTATAGTCAAAATTTTCTAACTTTCTACTTAGAAAGTCACAGTGACTCAAAGTGTGCATCCTTTTCACTTCCTCTGCTGTTTATGCTTCAAATTCTCAATTCTGAATGGATTAATGAATATTTTTAGGCAATTACTGTGTTGACGCACTGTAGCCTTGGCAGTCGAAGTGGGCATTTTCTTTCAAATGTTTACACCTGGATCAGGATCAGGAATGAGACCAAAAGCCTGAGGGCCACTGTGTCAGAAGACCCCTGCACAGATCGTGGGCTGTGATGGGAGATGTTGCCGCGGAGGATCACTGCAGTCAGTGCAGCACTCCCGCATGCCAGACAGAGGTTAAAAAACAAAACAAAACACAACAAAACAAAAAAATACAAAGTTTTTTTTTTTTTGGATTAATCAGAGATGAACTCCTCAGTTGCTTCTGTGCTGACAGCTATTCGGTGTTTCGGCTCTGAGTTGATGAGCGAGCGAGCACCTCTGCACTCATGGCGGCCTCTGTGGCATGTATGCATGTGCATGTTAGTGTGTGTTACGCAGTGCGTTAAAGGCATGAGAGGTTTTGCTAGTGCACTATAGATGAATATGTCATTTAATATGCATTTCAGTTATATCCAATATCCTGCCCCTGTCACCGTGATTACCACACTGTCACACTCAAATGCTCTGTCTGACAACACTGTCAAAATCCAGATTTACGGTACACCAAACATTTACATGATGATTATTTGTGTGCATGTGTGTGCAGTTTTCTCACCGCTGTCACATTTGTGTCGTGATAAATAAAGCATGTACCTAGTTTTATTTACCTATTCATATTCAGCCCATGTGCCTTATAATCATAGATAATGCATCAGCATATTCAGAATCTTTCAATTACAGGAGGAATATCCACGACTGCCTACAAAAGCCTTTCAGATTTTCCCTTTCAGCCGTTCCTCCTTTTTTCTTTTTCTCTGAAACACTATTAAGCAAGTCCAATGTTGTCATGGCCTGATGTTTTCTTTTAGGGCATCAAAGCTCATTTCATCAGTTGTAAGAGATACCTGTTTGTGCAGGAGATGAATCAAATGGTTTCAAGTCGCACTGTGCCTTTACAGCGCTGTAATGAATAGCAGGAAAGTCAGTCACCCTTCCCTTCCAAAAAAAAAGATAAATATGTAAAATGAAAGCAGATAAATGCTCCAAGTCCCTGTTGACTTTTAGATGTTTTTTCTACTTTCACTAGAAAGTACTCTAAATGCAATAAAACTGTAGTAAATGTTCTCAAATACATCTCTCAGTCTTAAACTATCCTCCGGTTCATTCATATACACAGTATCACTTCTAAAGCAGCTTACACGCTGTTGAATTTCAACGTGCACATTCAGCCTTCAAAATATAAGATGTATTGGTGAAACACAAGGTCTTATCTAAAGAAGAGGTTTGATCAGATTAGACTTTGGGAATTGGATAATTATTAAACAATGCAAATGTGATGGCTGTGGTATCAAAAATGCATTGGTTCCATTTTCGTAGTAGGAAATGTTGAGATGAAACCTTTCTTTTGGTATTTGTGATGAACTGATAATACAAAAAATGGCTGTAGCATCCTCACAGTAATTTTTGCCAACAAAGAGAGAGCCATTTGTTTTTCATGCACACTGATGGCTTTGCATGTTTTATCCCATTAAATACAAATTGCTTACTGTACATTACTGCCCAGCAGTTTCCAAAGAAAGTTGGATTCACTTCTGATGACTCGACATAGAAAACTTAAAATAATGTAATGATAAAATATTGTAGTTTCCAAGGTACATTGAGAGTCTGAAAGCAGAGATACTGATGGGCACAGAGAGCGTGGACAGTACAAGAGGGTCTTTTAGGAGTCTGGAAACAGTAATGGACACTGACATCTATTTATAGTGGGAACAGCTAAAGACGGTGAATAGAAAGCTGAACAAAGAGGGAGAGAGAGCAGAGCCACCGGCAGTGTTTTTATGAAGCTTTCATACAGTGTAGGACGGATCATCTAATGCAAAATGACTTCGGCATGAAAAGTTCTCAGATTTTACTTTTGATACAAGTTTTGTGCAAATTTAAACCAAATGCATGTCAATTATGCAAATAGTTGTAGTTGGGGGCATTTATGTGCAATTATACCACTGCAGAAGAAGACGGCGGAACAGGATGGGAATAGTGCTTTTATGTTTGTTCCATGTGTTCATTTGAGGGACATTGCAGTCTCGTTAGTCCGCACAGATGTGATTTTCACATGATGACCTTTTTTGTCTGTCCAGTGATGAGATTCAATGTTGCATCACTTACTGTATACCATGATGCCTCAGTGGAGGGCAGCGGCGCCCAGATTTTTAGCAGAGCTCTGGATATATGGATCTGGATGAATGTTGGAGATGCTGACCAGCAAGCCAACATCAAAATTTATATTCTGAAATGTTCTATCCACATACAGACAAAACATATTCACCTTTTATGTGTTCAGTGTTTGGAGTCGATGTTATGATCACTATTCTGACCACAACATCTTGTATAGTCGGAGGACTGAGGAAAATATGTTTTTGAAATTCATCTTCTCCAGCTCTCTGGGCGATGCCATAATGTCACAACATGATTTATTCCTCTTTCGTTAGACATATCAAAGAATTATGCCCCATTTTAAGAAATCCCTGAAGGTACTAATTCATATTCTCTATATGATTGGACCATCAATACTGAGGGTAACTGAAGGTCGCTCTGACAGTTTTACGGGTTGCAGGTTTGCCTGCCTTACTGCCGTTGCCTCACAAAGCCCTGCAATGCTTTTTCCAACATTGCTGATCGCATTGTACCCTGACTGACAGCCAGTTCAAAAGACAACAAATACAATCAAAGCTGCGTTACACAGAATGTGACCTCAGCTCGCTTGTTCCTGATAGGTTGTTGATAATACCAAGTAGCTAACTCTGCTCCTAACAGCCTTTCTCCACAGTGCTCATTTATCAAACTAAGTTGGAGATATCTGTGATATTTGTTATTCTGGTTGCTGTTCACGGTGGAACAGCAGGTAGTGCGCGTGCCTCACAGTAAGAAGGTCACTGGTTCAATCTCCGGGTTGGCCGGGACTGGTTCGGGCAAGGCCTTTCTGTGTGAAGTTTGCATGTTCTTCCCGTGCATGCGTGGGTTCTCTCCGGGTACTCCTGCTTCGTCCCACAGACCAAAAACATGCTCATTATGTTAATTGATGACTCTAAATTGTCCTTAGGTGTGAGTGTGAGCATGAATGGTTGTATGTCTATATATGTTGCCCTGCAATCGACTAGCGACTGGTTCAGGGTGTACCCCGCCTTTCGCCCAATAACAGCTGGGATAGGCTCCAGCCCCCCCGCAACCCCGAAAGGGATAGTTGCATATAGACAATGGATGGATGGATGGATGGATGGTTGTTATAGCTGAGATGATCACAGATCAATAAACAAGCTTGTGAATATTCAAGACATTCAGACCCTGGCCTTGCAGCAGAGAGATTTTTTATTTATTTATTTTTTTTAATGTGAAAAGCAACAGCAGCAAAAAGACCAAAGGCTTTACAAAAGGATTTCACATCTATTATAAACGATGGAAACGTCCACTGACAGAAACAAAGCAGCACCTGTCTGGTTTGTGCTATCAGAAGTATTAGATAAATATTTCAAAATTTTCCAGACCTGTGTTTGATATTAATGAACTTTCAGTCTGAGCCTATGCTGCTTGCTTGCTGAGATGACCTATCTGCTTGCCCACCTGTTATGAATATTTATAGCATGCTAGTGGACAACAGTTAAAAAGATACTGTTAGATATAGGCTTTCAGGCTCCAATTCTACTCTTTTTGGCCATCAAGAAATGTTGCTGTCCATGGTGCTGAAGTAGCGATCAGTCATTCTCAAGGTGGTGGATTCTCTCTCGCTCCCTTTCCCCATGTTTCTATCTGTACCTTCTCATCCTCTTGTCCCTTTCACTTTGTTCCTGAGGCACTTAATGCTGTTCGCAACTCAGGATGGCTTAAGAGCAGGAGAGGTGAAAAAAAGTGTGATTACTATTGTAAAAGAGACTGAGTGGCTTGTTCAAGTGCTGCGTGACCCTTCACCTTTCCTGCTCTAAAAACAAGAAGGAATTAGATTGGGGAGAAAAAGAAAATATGAAGCCTTATTGACCTTGACCTGCAAAACAAAGGTTTCAAAAAGTCTTATGTAAAGGTCTGAAAAGGTGCTCTGTGAATAAATGTGCTGCTGCCCCAGGTGTTGCCATGCTTGACCAATGTCGGAGACTTCTTTAATTCTTTACCCTTTCTGCCTTTTTCTGTGTGACCATGTCTCAAACTAAATGGAAAGCCTCCAGGAGTATGAGTGTCATAAGTATGGCTGTGCATGGCAAAACAATTGCAGCCTGTCCACTGCATAATAGACGGGTGGAAGTGTAAGCACTGTGCGCCATCCCTGAAATCAATGGTCCACTGCTTGGTGGCTGGCTGACTCCCCTCCAAACACACCCAGGCGGGTGCCATAAAGGATGTTTATTAGTCTGACAAGTTGACACTGCAGCTCCTTGTCATGCTCTGATAATAGGGGCCAGGCGCAGACCAGCGGAAGCCTTGCTTCAGCTGGTTAGGAGACAGACAACCCCTTCAGGGCTGCAGATAAGAAAGGAGAGGAAATAAGAGAGGAGAAGAAAAGAAAGACGGAAGAGGGAGGGTGGTGTATTAGTGCAGCTAGTGTCTGTTTTATGTGTGGAAGAAGGAAGAGGAGAGAAAATAGGAAAGAAGCAGAGGAGGGTAAAGTGCAGGAAAAGAAATGAAGAGAATAGAGGATGATGGACGTGGTTGTTCAGTCAGTGCTCGAGATACATCTTAATATTAATAGCGCAGATTATTTAAAAATGGTCACATTTTCATGATTCTTTTTCATTGTCAGTTTAAGCTGTGGATGGATTAAAACGACTGTGTGCAGTCTCAACGCCTCATTCCTAACAACGCAGTTTGTCGCTGGGCACATGAGGCAAAAAAGTTTTCATTCTTCCTCTGGCTTCAGTATTTTTGGGCCCATTAAACATAAGCATGCTGGCTCATTGCTTGCATGAATGGCACGAGAGTAATTTACTGGTATGGCCCTTTGAGGCCTCATATTTTATTGGACCTGATGGATCAACCTCTGATAATACAGAGTCATTTCATGTGTCATGCGACCTGCATTTCCAGCTGTGGTCACTGCATCAAAATAGCCTCATAAGCCAGCGCTGGTCCTTCAAATGTCATTCTTCATGTGTGATGTGTCTGCATACACTAAAAACTAAAATTGCTGTGGGAAGCTTTTCCAGCATATTTGGTGCACTTGAAACATGATAAAATGCATCTAAGCTTTTAAAGGCATACTGTCTCTTCTCTTCTCTTCTCTTCTCTTCTCTTCTCTTCTCTTCTCTTCTCTTCTCTTCTCTTCTCTTCTCTTCTCTTCTCTTCTCTTCTCTTCTCTTCTCTTCTCCGTCGTCCTCCTGTAATGAGCAGCTCTAGATTCAGTGAGCCCAGAACAGATGCAAACTATAAATCAGCTAATCAATGGCACCAAAGTTAGTCCCTGAACAATATTGTAGGAAAACGGCTTGAATGAGCCTCATTGATTCAGCTTAGCAAATCGTTATTTCTCTAAGAAAGGCTGACCTTGAAAGACGGCGAGGTCGTCCTTGTTTTCCTGCATGTGTGGCAGTCTGCGCACTAAGAGACTTATTCTAATTTTAAAGTGCCCCACTGTAAATTAAACCATGGTAGAAGTTTTTTTGCTCATTGATTTCGGTTGCATGTTTTAAAATTATTTTAATGTAGACACTTTTTATCAAGGGAGCCTCTACCAATGACCTTCATCTTTATCTTTTCACTCAGAAAAACCAGGACAAAGCAAGAAGATGAGGAGATAGGATGAGTTGCGGTTTATTTCTTGCAAACTCATCATAAAATAGTGCTACACACCTCCATTTTTCCGAGGGTCAGTCCTTTTGAGTCAGCGCTGCAGAGGGAAGTTCCCAGCACCATTATGTCATCAGGGACAAGAGGACGGAGGGAGAGAAAGCGCTACAAAAGGAGCTATTTTAATTAAAGCTGGCAGATTTACTCGCCTAGCTGAGCTTAAAGCATAGGAGGCCCAGGCCGATGGGGGCCAAAGTGGCGGTCGTAAAAATGACTCATACCAGGTAGACGGTGGAAAAGAGCCCCCTGAGGGACGGGTGGGGGAATTAAGGTGGGCAGTCAGAGGCTGCTCTGTAATGAGGACAAATAGCTGAGAAGTTTGTCGTGTGACAGAAGGTCTGGAGCTGGCCAGAGAAGTATGCACAGTGCAATATTTTCAGCTCTTGTGACATTTTAGCTGCAATATGCGAGAGGGCGAGGGAGAGTGGATGAGTTAAAAACCAGAAAGATGAAAAAACAGAAATGAAAGCAACTGAAATACTGAGTGATGGCTTGCTATTGGTCTTGTGATTTAGTTTTTGTCATTAAAATTTCGAAAATATGAGAATAAATGCTAAAACAGATGAAAATCAAGTGGGTAATCAGTAATTTAAAGCTGCTGCAAAGCTTTAAGTGCAAACTTCTGTTTCTCCTTTTACAGTAAGTGGTCGATCTGCAAAATAATCAGCAGCTCATCATCCTTCCCACCGTATTTGACAATAAGCTGTAACATCTTGCTGCATGGGGTGCACTCCTTAGCCTCACACAATCAATATTAGTTTTATTTCTGATAAAAAAAAGTAATAAGATACTCATGACTTGCCCTGTGATTCAGAAGTTGTATCATTTACAGTCAGTTCCCTTTCACAATTGGCAATCACGTCCTCTGTGCCGGTGCACTTGTGTCTGAATGATGAGCAGTAATGAATCCATCCAGAGAAAAGCAAACTTTTCCAACATTTCTCATTCACGCTCGTCCAGTGCGAGCCCACGTCTTCCCTGAGAGGATGATGACTAATTGTGATCAAATGAATTGAACATAGCTCTTACATAATTAAATGCAAATTGGATATTTAGCTGATTTCAAATGTGTCTGTTCCGAAAAAGTTTTTTGTGCATATTCTGCGGTACTGTATTTTTTGTCGATGTTTTCCAGGGATCTTACATTGACTGTAAAAGACATGCCTTCCCTGTTTATGAAATACCGGTTGTGCTCCTGTTATCAAAACAAATTAACCATTTTCTTATTTTAACATTGCCATACATTTTAAGGTAGAGACGGATCAGAACCTTCGTATTCACAGTTTGCCGCAGACTTGTGTCAGTTTGATGCCTGCGCAGTAATAATGGATTTGTGTGTGTTTGTGTGTCGGTGTGTGTGCGTGTGTGTGTGTGTATATATGTGTGTGATCATTAATTCGCTTCCTGCCCCTTCTTCTGTTCACATACTGTAGTGACAAGTATAGACGATGTGTGACTTGAACTGTGTGTGTGGGTGTGCAAGACCATACTTTGCTGCAATTTTGGCAGCTATCACACACACTGAGTACATGTGTAAAGTTTAGCACATGCAAGCAACTGCTGACTTCCAGTGCCAGATTTTAATGATGGTAAGGAGCCAAAGGAAGGCCGGCGTGTGATTCTGGGTGCAGGCAGGTCACAGTGTTGGTCTGTTTTCGGGGATTTGGATGGTGCGAAACTCATCCATCATCAGTCATGTTCCCTTCTTTTTATCTTTGATTTCTGTCTTTGTCTCACCTCCCACGCTCGTGTGCATCTCTCATCTCTCTGCCTTGTTCTGTCACTCTCTCTTCCAAGCTGTTGGATGTCCCCAGGAATGAATGACTGATAAATTGGAAGCTGTGAAAATAGTAATCCACACGCACGCACGCACGCACGCACGCACGCACGCACGCAGGCACGCACGCACGCACGCACACACGCACACACACACACACGCACACGCATCAGTCTCTCTCATGTGAAGTACTGTCTGCTGCGACAGCAGATGTGACTGGGTGTATGTCAGCTCTGTCACATATTCCCTCTCATTCTGTGCATAATGGAATTTATAATTTATAATCACCATCTGTAAATTCCCTTAGTTATATCTTTATCTCCCTGAGTCATTTTAGAGGCTCTTCTTTATCTTTGTAACCAAGTGACGGGGACATTCACTAACAGATGGGCACAGTGCCATCCTGAATGCAGCATAACAATAGATGGCACTTAGTCTGATAAAACCAACAAAGGAGACAACAACTTATCAACTTGATAATTATGTGTATTAAATAGAAGTACACACATATGCAAGTGCAAGAACAGAGCACGCAGCTGCCATATAACTAATGCTGTTAGTTGTATAGAATCCTTTATATCTACATCTTTATCATTTATCATCCTTGCTTCAGGTTGATTCTGTGGTTCAATCCCACTCATTGAGTTAGCCTTGGTAGTTTTCACAAGTAACTTTGTCAGCTCTTAAAATGTGAGCTGTCACTCAATGGGACACCTTAGTGCAGCAAGAACTCTCAAAACCTGTACATCATACAGTAGTCTGTCTCCTCAACTTCAGCTCCTTTTCAGTATTTTTCATTTTTCTTTTGTGGACATGTTTGTCTACCCTTCTACTGTTGAGGATATCAGAAGCCTCCATGTATGACTCTTTCTGCGCTGCGTTGACTTTCTTTGTATTCTAATTTATAGCCTGTTATTTGCAACTGTAGCACACTTGTATTTGTTTCTTAAAAAAAAAAAAAATTCTGCATGTTGGTGCAGCATGAAGCTAAAATACATCCCATCTTGCTGACCTAGATGTGAATTATTTGTTTATTCTTGCCTTAATATGAAATCACACTTCCCCAAAGTCTGTCTCTCTCTGTCCGTCCTTGTGAATATTCAGTTTACTTGCAGCTTGTTTATTGGTATGTGTTTTTACAGTTTTACAAAGGATAAACAAATCTTTAATTCAGACTCTAGATTGACCTTGTAAATATGTGGAGATGAAGCCATGAATTTATGAACAAGTAAAATCATCACTTCACTTCATGTTACATGCTGGACGAGACGCAGAGTGAAGCTCAGTATTGAGCAGTGTGACCCCAGACTCAGGTAGAACCACTCAGGGGAATTGATAACAGCTTCAGCTGTGCGTGTATCTGTATGTGTGCTAATGTACATGTTTAGATTTAGAGTGTGTGAGATAAGCATATGTTTAATAAACACTTGAACTCGACAAAACACTGACTGTAAGTGTGAGTGCTGGAACAATGTGGCAGTCTAATTAGGATGATGAGGAGCTCATAAGACAAGTGCCTTATGTAACAGGAAAGGTCATGTCCTGCAATGCAAGCTCTCTCTCTCTCTCTCTCTCTCTCACACACACACACACACACACACACACACACACACACACACACACACACACACACACACACACACACACACACACACACACACACACACACACACACACACACCTGCACCCACTGCCTCTATCAAGAATCTGTATCAAGCCTGGTTCATATCTCAAGTGTAAAATGAGAGTTGTTTTTAGTGTCCTTCAAAACCATTATAAATGCTAATGACACATATTTGTGTACAGTACGTGCTTGCAGTATTGCGATACACAACAGTGTTACTTTGGAATGAGTGTACAGCAAAGAGTGTTTCATTTGTGAAACAAGTTTAGGATAGAAAAAAGACTTTGAACGGATGTCAGTACGACAACTTTAAACTTCAACTAATACACAACTTGAGTTGTGTCACAGGGGCTTAATCTTGAAACGTAAGATCAAGACTGCAAGATTGAATCAAACCATTGTTCCTGCTGCTATCATTAGGCTGAACGCTGCAGCCTCTGATATCTTTGCCATGTGTAAATCAGCTTCTGCTGAATATGTTTTAAGTGTTTTTGTTTACATTTTTGTCCTTTTGGCGAGTCCAGATAAGCATGGGGGATGAGTCAGGGAGGGAGCAATTATAGCATGTGCTGTAGCACCCAGAGATGTTTCACAGTTTCTAATCTTTTGTCTCTGATGTTTAATCTTGTATAATTGTCTTGGTGTTTTCTTGGCAGAAACTAAAGAGTGATTTCTGTATTTAGTGTCCCTGTTATCTCCAGCTTTATCTGATGAAATTAAAGAAATACCAAAGCAGGGCTGAAGAGATCTGGTTTACAACATCTAAACATCTCTCCTCTTTGTTGACAGCTGTGACTCAGAAGACCAACACGAAGTCCGAGGATCAACTCAGCTGCTCTGAGGGTGAGTTGCATTTTCAAGTGCATGCTACAGCAACACCTTTTGGCATTTATATAGTATGTGTGTATGTGTGTGCGTGCAATGTGTCCTCAGTAATATGCAGTCTCCCTTTCCTTATGTATGAGTGTATGCAGGCAATGTGTGCAAAAATGTATTCACACAGCTCAGCAGGACTCCTAAAAAGACTAAAAGACACTTTTCAGTGTTCATATTAATGATCCTTTGATTGAGGCTTTTGCATCCCATCTTTCTGTTGCTCTGTGCTCTGATACCCTCCCGTAGAATCACAGCCTGGATTTTCTGTGTGAAGCTCGGCTAGACATTTTTATGCCTCTGTGCTGGAGACAGCAATGGCCAGAGGCAATATGATTTTAGGTTTTCCGTCCTTCCCATTCCCCTGAATGTCAAATTTCAGGAATGCCTGTGGGAATTTCTTCAAATTTGGCACAAACCTTCACATGGACTCAAGAATGAACTCATTGGATTTTGGTGTCAAAGGTCATTGACCTCACAAAACAAGTTTTTGGCCATAACTCAAGAATTCTTAAGTTTATTATGACAAAATTTAACACAAATGCCTCATATGATAATGACGAAGTGATGACATTTTATTATCCAAAAGGTCAAAGGTCAAATTCACTGTGACATCATAATGTTCAGAAAAGCACTTTTCTGGTCATTATTCAGCACCATCACTCAGGAACAGAGGAGACTGTGACCATAGTTCACATTTGATACTGAATTGCTGACACTAATCTTGGGTGTCCACCCTGAAACTGTGCTGATTGTGTAGGTCTTCTGTGCTGCAGGGTTGAAGATGTGTGTGAAGCATCCATGATATTGAGCTTCAGGTGATTGCCATCGCACCATATGAGGAAATCATTCACTACATATATTACATGAGTCTGGACCGACATGGATCTAAACTGCAACTTGACTGGTTGGCGAAGGCATACGAGCTTTAGGCGTAAATTCTAAGTTAAGATGACACAAGTCCCATTTGCTGTCTGTCTGTGTCCCTAAATACCCCGCTTAGCCACATTTGCATTAGTGCACATACTTTAGGAGTTGCTCTAATCACTGTGTGCATATGTCATTGTTGTAGACAGACTGTTAGTCTTCTTGCAATAGGTTAACTGTGTAGCTGACTCCAGTGAGGTAATGTATTAGCTTTGCACTTCCGCAGCAGTATGAAAGTAGTCTGTATTTAATTTGTGTGTCACTACTTTCCCTTCAGCATTCAGCCAATTTGTTTTTAGAAAACAATTTGATCCTTTCATACTCTCTCTGTACAGTATGCTCTGTATCCTGCTGGCTCGTCACCGCTGCCTCCCAGTTTTCACTAGGCTCATTTTGGTCCACGTTGATCCAAGTACAATATATGACAAACACCTTTTTTCTGCTCCTCAAACAGACACAGCATTTACAGCCTGCTCTTTAGCTGCAGAGATGGCCCCAGGCAGACAAGCCTTCTCAGAGTTGTCAAGAATTAACAAACCATGTATAAAGTGAGGACTCCGCACTGCTTGATTTGCCTTGCAGCATAATTTTCGTTTCATCTGATTTAAGTGTGTCAATCTGTGTGCCTCTGTACTGTCTACTGTACAGCAGCACACTCAGAGAGAGAGATTGGTAGCATGGGATGTAGATTGTTTGTAGTTAGAATATAGATGTTTTGATCAGAAGGTATAGGAGATATGTAGACAATTGACAGTTTTGTTACATTTTCAGAAGAAGCTTTTCCTCTCAACAATGTCAAACTGAGCCGTTATCCAACAATTCACCTATGTCATGCTGATAATAATGGAGACAACTGCCTGATTCACACTACAGGGTCTAAAATGGAAAATGGAAAAAAGGGATTCAAAAGTGTAGGAGGAGCTCCATTGATCTCTAGCTAAGAATTGTGGAAGATTTCAGGCTGCACTCTGGGATCACAGACCTTTTAATAATAGTGAATTTAATGGCACGTCAGGATCCAGCTGTAATAGTCATTATGGTAACACAACATACCCTTTCTTAAATCCACACCCATGTTTCTATTAATTTTATATTTAATCAGCAAAATGTGCTACAAATACTTTTTTTTTTTGTTGTTTTTTTGATATTTACAAATATCACTGCTGTATGAAACACTGTTTTGACTGTAGAGATGAGAGGCACTTAGTTGGGAACTCACAGTGGTAGGCAGAGAGGAGGAAGGAGGTGGCGCTGCATGTTTGCCTTTGTAATTAGTTCTCATAGGAACCGAGCCATTGATTGTTGCAAATGCCCATTGATTTTTAGCAGGGCTCTGCACTATTTGACGTTTGTGCTAAATGCCACAGACGAATGACGTCTGTGTGTCTGTGATGTCTGTGACATCAGTATGTCTTTTTGTGTTTAAACGTGTGCGTGTGTGCGCATGCAACTGAGCTTCTGCATATTTATGTGTGGATGTGTTAAATGAGAATAGGTCTGGTTGGCTGACGAATAGGAAAGTTTCTGCATTCGGTTTGGCCCAGGCAGCCTAATCGAGAAACATCGATCTGGCCGGGGGCAACAGTGTGCTTACTTGCACATCGAGATAGCCAAAAGCTATTGGCAAACTGTTTGTTCTCATTGGATAAAATCACAAGACTTCCCTCCCTGTGGTCTACACAGATCACTATGTCAGAAGGTCAGAAAGAGTGCCACAATTAATCAGCTTGTCTCCCTCAATAGTTTTGGTAACAAAATGTTAGGTGATGCCACCGTTCAATACAGACCTTAATTATTTGTTCATGAATTATGCCTACATCGCATGTGTTGAGATGACAATATGTCAAGTTAGTGCGGAAGAATGCAAAGGAAGCAGAAACAATTTGCTTGTTAGGCCAACGTAAAGAGCCATAGAATTCATAATAATCAGAAAGCCCTTTCCCACTCTGCACACAAACGTTCCTGCGTCGTGGTTCACACTTTGAAATGATCAAATAGTCTCTCAGTGCTTCAGTTTTTTTGTGAATCAAAATCATGACACAGTTAATTTGGTCAATATTGAGATCGTGAGTAACATTTACCATAGGGCTCCTGTGAAATCTCTTTAATTTTTTAAATTCATTGCACATTCAGTTTTTCTTTTTCTTTTTTTTTTTCTAAAATACGTGTTTTCCATTTAAATTCTTCAGTGAATTTTTAGGATTTAAGCATATTATGTCATCACAAGGAATGTCTTCACTTCTGAGAGTTGGATGAGTGATGAGCTCTTGCTCTTCCAAGACTCTGTGTGTGTGTGTGTGTGTGTGTGTGTGTGTGTGTGTGTGTGTGTGTGTGTGTGTGTGTGTGTGTGAGTGAGTAACACCAAAATATAACAGCATAGTTTTTTTTCTGTTCATTCAGCTTAGGTGCTGTGAAAAAAATGCTCATTGCTTGACAGTTGATTCTGTTCTGGATATCATCGACACCTACATCATTTCTCATTGACTTTGCAAACGTCAAGCCTATGCATTTAGCAAAAAATAAAAATAAAATAAAAATATTAATAATAATAATGATATATAATAGAAAAAATAGAATAGAAAGACTTATTTGATATATGATGTTTATTATGAAGTTTTTTTTAAAGAGGATTGCTGAAATGTGACATCAGAATCAAAGCAGTGGCTGTCTTGACAAAGCACGGCTCACCTGACTGCAGTGAGCTGAAATAAAACTGCCATAGCGGAGAGGGAGTTCTGGCTTTTAGGGAGAATACGGCTTTTAGACAAAAACGAGATAGACAAAATGAGAGCGTCATTGCAAAAACAGAGTACGGCACAATAATCGATTTATCTTGATTGGCTTGTTTTAATAAAAGTTGGAAGCCAAATTGTAATTGAAAATAAACTTCGATTAATTGCCCTGCCCTACCATGTATGACATGATATTTCGCAGAACAATGATCAGGATCCTGACTCTGTGAATCACAATGTTTGTTATGTTCCCACCCTGAGGGCTCTGACAGAGCATGGTGTAAGCCAGCTTGTCAGTATCCAGGATATGGGTTCCAGCCACTTGATTTTCCACATTAAATTTGTGATGTGACAGGTATTTCCACTGAGGTTCACAACAGGCCCAGCCAGCTAACGGGCTCCTCAGCTTTGCCCCCTGATCTCACAGCACGTTAGCCTACAGTAACTGTGTGGTAGGTGTTAAAAACTCAGAGGTGTCAGTCTTGGTCATTTGATGCACACGGGAGGCTGCAGTGATGTTTATATGTGCCAGTTCCCCCTGGAAAAACTGCTTCTGTGCCAGTTGCATGATAAAGAATTGCACTTAAAGTCTTCCATTTAAAAGAATACGACAGATGGTTCTGTGACAAAAATGACTGTCTCATGTGTGAATGTGTTGCTGCCTCTAGCCTGCTTTACAGTGGTCTTTGGATTTGTTGTCTCAGCAAATGGCCCTCTAATGAGAATTTGCCTGTCATTGCTCCCAACTCTCATTCCTGTAAGGGGTTTGAATAATGCAACACACTGTCCTTCACTTCCATTTGAATATACAGTATCTGTCTGGTCAGCAGAGAGAGAAAGTGACAAAGACGGAGCGACTTATTCAGAGACAGAAGTACAGAAAGGCAAAGGGACAAAAAGTGAAAGAGGGGCAAGAAGAGAGAAAAGATGAGAAAAGGCACACAAAGAAAGAAAGGGACATATCAATAGACGGAGAGAACGATGGATACAAAGACTGATGGTAACAGAGAGGGCCATGCAGTGCAGCATCTATATTAGGCTTTCGAAGGATATCTAATGTGATTTGCTTGGGTAATGAGACAGGCAGCCATTTGTAATTTTCATTGTTAGTTCGCTGCTTGTCATGCTTTTTTCCTCGCTGTGTACTCACATCCCCAACCTGACTACTGAGAGGTTGGAGACGTTTATTTTTAGTTGTTGGGAACGTACATAGACAGGCTGTGATGAATGGGGACACTCTTCCACTGTGGCAGCAACAGCAGTAGTGGGACTGACTGTAGCGTTGGCAATGATGCTGTCGCTACATCACGCTAAGAAAACCAGGGCTTTGTTTGCTTAAAGTTTCGTGGAGATCTGCTGAGTTAACTTGTGGTAAACCAAGCCAGCAAAACGATGACAGACAGACAACATGTCTGAAATAGGAGCTTAAGATAAACAATGTTCTTTCAAATTCGTAGAGGCTTTCATTGTAACATCTGAAGCTTAAAGCCTCGTGTGTAGGATTTAGTGGTATCTAGTGGTGAGGTTGCAGATTGCAACGTGACAGGCGCTCTCTATAGTCAGTGTTTGGTTTGTCCATTCTGGGCTACTGTGGAAACACGGCGGTGCAACATGGCGGACTCCGTGAAGAGGACCTGCCTTCTACGAAGACCAAGGTAATGAAAACACATTCTCGAATGTTATATAACATTTCTGCCATAATCTGCTCAAAGATCTGCCTAAATCTTACACACTGGACCTTTAAGCTTTTGCCAGTATCAAATAAGCTTCTTGCAGATGGTGGGCTTTATGCAAGAGGCTTTAATTAATCCTCCATGTTCAGAAAAAGGCACTCTAGTCTGTCTAATGACATTTTTAGAGAAGGGGAGATCTATTGCTTCAGTTGTCTGCTGGTTTGATGAGTCTTTAGCCAGGGTTTACTTTTTGACTCAATTACAAAAGCTAATTGAGATACAGTTCCATTCAGTGTAAATTGAGATACATTTTTGTACAGATTTGTTCTGTAGGTTAGTTTCCTTTTTGTCACAGTTGTGATTATGATGGACATAATTGAAGGAATGGTAAGTAAGTTTATATGGTCTATATAGTTTGAAAATGTAAGAAAAGCACAATTAAGTGATGTGTTATGTTTGCTGTCAAGTTGAAACCCTCTCTCCTATAAATTACATTGTACTGTGTATTCTACTAATATGCAGCAGCAATTATGCTCTGATAAAAACAGAAACATAATGCCACCTGCAGTACATTTCTGTAAACATTAGAAAGAAATATTGTCAAGTCGCACAATGTCAGTACAGAATGTACCTGCTAGATGCTCACTGACGATTTGTTTCATTGCTTTTACTCTTGAACATGTAACCAAAACTACAAACCAAACTATGTCCTGTACACAGGATGGAAATCTTGGACTTGGGTGTCAAGGTCCTGTGCTTTGTACGCCCACCATCCACCTACACTACCTTCATATGAATCTCATGCAGTAAATAGCCCTAAAAATGTGAAGAAAGATATGATATAAGTCAATTTTTAGCCCAGTATGTCACTAATGTGCCTCAAGGGCTTTACAATACGTGATCTATGTGTGTAATCTCCAATAATTAGTTAATGTTTAAGAGCATCCAGCAATATATTAGCTAATCACAGTTTTCCAATAGGTTTCACTTTGTTGAAATTTGTCCGGTTGACAGTAAAGCTGTGGTTAGTAGGACACAGAGAGTTGACATTGTGGTCAGTGGGACACAGACATTGGGGTCAGAACAGTGTACTGACAATATCCTGGTGTCTTGTAGATGAATTATTGAAAGTTCAATAGAGCACATTTTGAACCCTGAGCTTTCTGTATGGGGCTGCTGCTTTGCACTTAGTTCACTGGTAAAGGAAATGTTCTCAGCCACACTGAATGAATCTGAACGTCCCCGCAGGAGCCTCACGAGTAGCTGGCTAACATCAGTTTTAATCCATGCTGATGTCGGATATATTTCCGTCTTTGTGTCCGCTTTCGATTGGGAAATGCACGTCATGACCAGAAATTTACTGCACATCCTTCAGCAGCATTGGCACTGGCCTGTCTTAGCTATTTTCTTCACTTATGCAAGATAGATTTAAAAAGTCATAACTTTAAGAGTGTTTCTCCGCTGAGCAGTCTGAAGAGAACAGAATATGATTTAAGCTTCCTTCTGGAGGGCAGAACAACAATGCAGCTCCGGTAGAATCACTTCTACTATAAATCTAGTTAAAAGTGGAGACCTTACTGTAACTCCCATGCTGCAGTCTGCTTATACTTTCCATTATACCTTAGTTAAAGAGCTCTCTCATGTCCCTTTGAGGACAGGTTCTGTATTTCATCAGCTCTAATTTCACAGCTACTTTCACACTCTTTAATTCCTCCTCCATTTCAAACTACTGACATAAAGATCTTTCTCTCTGTTTAAAAAGCATCCGTTGAGGTCTCTTTTCTTGCTTTCACCCCCACTTTCTTCTCTGCCTTTCTTCTCTTGCTCACTCACTCCCCTTTTTTTCCTTTAAGAAGACAAAGTCGAATGGCCCAATAGCGTTTAATTGCTGTGGTTTTTATGTGGTCTGCTGAGAAGTAATAGCCACTCAGCACTTCTGTCCACAAGATAGATGCTGCCGATGCTTGTCTGGGAGTTGGTTGCAGCGTGGGAGCACACCCAGTGGCTCAAGGAAGTGCAGGTGAAGTAATAAAAGAAAATGGTTCGCTAGAGGGGAAAAGAATCCCACAATGGATTTCATTTCCTTATTGGAAAAAGTCACTCTGGGTCACGCACACAAACATACACTCACACAGATGCACAATAACACAACCACATAGACATGCGGGTAAACACAGCACCACACACACTCACAAAAAGGGGTCAGAGAGGAGCAGCAACTTGTTAGCAGCAACCATTCACTGTGACCAGTCCAATAATGCAATTTGCTCTTGCTGTTGGACAGGCCGCCATATAGAAGCGGTCACAGAGTGACTCGTACGGAATCAAAAATGGAAACAGCTGGAAATCAAAAGGATTGCTTGGATCCCTGCTGTATTTGCTATCACAGAATGAGTACAAACCTATTATTTCGTAGGCCCTAAAACACTTAAATAGCGTATCCTCTGCAGGACCTCTGTGGTTGGGCTTTACAACAATATATCACACTGTTTAGCACAAACCGACAAACCATATATCATTATATAATCTGGTCTAAAACAGACCTTTTTCACTTATTTCCACCAACGAATCGTTAAGGTTAATTCCAACCTGGAAGTCAGTTTAACCTTGTAGGGAGATATTGAAGTAACCTAAATTAACCAATGCAACTTTAGCCTGCCATGACAGTAAAAGGTCATGAAGAAACACACAATATCTTGTATTCTATCCTAACAGTTATGAAGCGTTTCAACTCAATGAAATGAAATGTTGTCAATATTTGAGAGAACGGGAATGAGAGCATGAAGTGTTTGACAGTGTGAGAATTCTGACAATATGCAGTGTGACCATTTCTGTGCAGTGCTACATAATGAGATTTCAGCTAAATACACAACACTCAGTATAAAACTGAGTTGAAGAGCTGACTAAAGAACTGAATTAAATCGTATCACATAACATTATACAGACATGTTTTTGTCTGCTAATGCCGTCTTCTTGACTCTAACCTGCAATGTTTAGCCAATGCAGAGAATGCATCACTTTATTTTAGCTTTGGAGTGAGGTGTTGTTGAACGAAGTTGCCACTGCATTCGTCTTCCACTGCCCAGAGCCCTACTGGAAAGAGCTACCGCTGAATTGTGAAAACCCTGATATGTTGGTGCACAGGCCACCAGTACATGACTTTAACAAAACTTTAGCTGCGTTACATACAGAGAACATCATCGACATCCTGGGAGGAAATTAAGTATGGATCACACTAAGTTATGTGATTACCTTGGAACTGAACCATGTCAGAAGTTCACTGAAGAGTTTAATTGCTATCCATGTGATTGGATTTTGTTAGTCCCACCACATGATAGAAATTCAAAATCTTAAGTCCATGAAAAAGCAATTACTTGCTTTACTGCTTAACTGTTAAGAGGCTCTCATTATCTAGTTAAAACCATTCACAATTTTAATTCAAGGAAGCTTTAATTTGCTTTATTTACTGTCAAACTGCATGCAGTTTATTCCTCTTCTATGGATAAGAGCCACTGAAAGACAGGCTTGGTGTTTTTGATATTTGTGCAAAGAGTCTGTGTAAACATTGCTGGTGCTGTTTGCCCCATTTTCTCTTTGCAGCTGCTCAGCTAATATGGTATTTGCAGGTTTGATTGAGACTCAAACTGTTAAATCTGATAGCCCCTTATACACGGAATAACATAGTCAATTGCAATGAATAGAAATGACATGTTTGGCAATTACAGGGAAGTTATCCCAAAGACAAAATGAACTTTGTGCAGCTTTTTTGTCTGTGCCATCCACACCCTGTCTGCCAAGGTCTAAAAAATTAACTTATGCCATTTAATTATTGTTTCTAATTAAGATGCCCTGTACGGTGGTAATGCATCACCAGTCACCACTGTCATCATCATTTGTGAGGTACAAGAAAACTCATTACACTTGCATCACTGCAAGAGTCCCCAAACTTACTCTATTACTGAAACTACTGTTAATCTGTCTTTAATCACAGTTATATTGTTCACTAATGACAAAGCTTGAATTTTGTTTTTTACGTTTAAAGTTCACACAGCCAAGTTATGAATTTATTAAGTGTACAAGCCATGGTTCCAGAAAAACTAAAACTAAAACAGAGAATGCGATAATCCTATTTGATATACACTCAGTGAAAACAGTGAAAAGACAATATATTAAATGTTTTACCTCTTTTTGTATGAATAGACTTATTTTGAATTTGATGCCAGCATCACATTTCAAACAAGTTGGGACAGGAGCAGGACTTCAAAGTTTACTTTAAAGGCCCAGTTATAGGTCTGTGTGACTGCGGGACTCTCGCAGGTCTCACTGGTGTTGACATAGATTTTTTACTTTCTTTATTTCCTACACTACCACTTCCATTTGGGACTCTCCTGCAGGCGTGAGGAATGAAATTAAATGAATCAGAGTAATGAAATAGATATTGCTGTGTAATGTTTTTGCATTGTGTCAGGGCATCACTCTCACTTATTACATCCAAGCCTAGATTAGCCTCAGCACATTACTGTGAATGACTCCAGGTTAAGCAGCATACATCCGGAACGGCACGAGGACAAGCAGAACAAAACATGGTTAATCAGAAAGACTGCTCTATTAGTCCTGAATATTTCAGTTCTTTCATCTAATACTACTAACTTAAATGTCAAGCTACAGTACAAATTTCCTAGTTTTTTTTACTCAGTTTCCAATTGTATTTGTATTCCGATTGCAATTTCGCATCATCTTGAAGTCAGGATTCAGCTTTGCACCCCTTTTCTCTCTCCCATGTTGGAGCGAGTCACTCATTAGCCACCCAGCAGCAACTGTAAAGACAAGCAAACACACATTGCTGGTACAGTTGTTTCTGGAAAAACTTTGCAGAGTTGTAAAATCCTGTGTCAGAGACTATGGAGTCTGAGAACCCTTCAAACTCGTGGATCTGAAGGGCTGTTTTTGGTCTGAACCCCCGCTTACTGTTCCAGCTCCTGACACTGATGCATGAATGTCTGTCCTCACCACTTTTGCCACCATTACCAGCATCAAGAATCTGTGGGTTATATTTTATAGACTGAGGGGTTCTACATTTATTGGACATAATCCATATCTGGTGAATACCTAATCTATAAAACCTTAAACCTCCTGGCTGAAAAATACGCTTAAATTCAAGCAGTGAATTCATGAAAATGCAGGACTTGATGAAACCTCATTTTCACAGCTTGCTTGCAGTGTAATTCACACCGCAAGTTGTTTCGACACCGCTGTGACTATGGCCAAGGGAAACAGGCATCCAGAGCTCTCAGCTGGGGCTGCTTAGCTACTTAGTCTAGGTTACCGTAGTGATTTGAGCAAGAGGCAGACATTTGTCCTAGTTGAGCTGGCAGCGGTGTAGAGATCCTACATGGAAAAAAGCCCCCAGTGAAAATGACTTTCCATTACTTGTGACCCCATCTGTGATTGACGTTCCCTGCTGATGGGATAATTCGCTGCCTTCCGTATCAACCGTATCATTTTTTGTTGTAAGATAATGGAGGCATATAGTGTGACCCCACCATTTAGAAATACCTCCCCAAAAATAAAATGTATTCATGTTTTTTCCCGATGTTTAGATGATGGATGATATTCAGGGGAGCTGTGTGCCTCCAGTCTCAGGAACCTCACTTATAAAACAGTGTCATCTCACAGCAGTATTTTTGTATTTTCATATTCTCCTCTGGATAATGATGCTGTATTTCTGTGTTGTCAGCATCTCAGAAGATGTATTGATCACATCATTAGAATGCAATGAATGGGAGAGTGTGTTAAAATTGATTGCTGCAGGGATGCTTCTGAAAGAGACTTGTTTCATTGCATAACTCACAAATCAATTGTCTCAGTATAACAAATTATCTTGTATCAAGTTATGTGCTCATAGCTATCCGTCATAGTGTGTCAGTGTACGCGTGTGTGCGCGTGTGTGCGCACCGCGTGAGCACATGTGTGGCTTGTTCATTTAACAGAGAGCACTGAAGCAGAATTTAGTGTCATAACAAAGCAAAAGAATCAATGCAGAAGCACTCTTGATCTCTGCTCTCAGTGTAACAAATATCACTGAAGCAAGATGACAGCGCAGGAATTGGCAACTCAGCAGGGAGAGATAAAAAAGTCCACATTTTACAGCTGTTTTTCAGAAGATAACATTTGGGTATTTTGAATCTGAGTTAATTGCTGAATCGTTAAGGTCAATTTCACGAGCAGAGATGTGTCTGTGTAACTGGGCCAGGCTGCCTGACATCCCGTCCTGAGAAGAGAACCATCTCAAGATAGTTGCGAGCTCATGAGTCACACTGCATGGGCTGTGTCACAAAGTGTGCTATTCTTTAACCGGTGGCTCAACTTAGAATAGACACAAGGTGGTCATGAACAGGCAGCACTTAAAACGGCATTAGCAATGTTGTGGTCCACAAATGTATTCATGCTTCAGTTAAGTATCAGGTCAACATTGGTTCATATTTTGCTCTGTGCAACCTTATTATTAAGTGTACTTACTTGGGATGCAGCAATACGGGGAACTCATTTTTCGGTTCATACCCAGTTTAGGAGTCATGGTTCGGTGAGAGTTCAGCACAGCAGAAAAACAACTACAAATAAATGAAAATTTCTTTTCATTTATTTTGAACAGGCAGTAATGTCAAAGACAGGCAAAATAGTCTTGCTGGAGACTGAGGTTGCATTTTGCCCAGTGGCACATGTACTGTACTGTTTTCACTCTAAAAATAAGGAACATTTCAGATATTTCTGATTAAACACTTTCCCAAAAGGCAATAGTTCACATAGGCTATAAAACTGAAAAGCATCTTTTATGCTATGGCGTTGAAAATACAAATAAATAGAATAAGACAAAATAAATCTTGTGCATTGGGAGGACTGTTTCAATTAGTTCCACCTTGACTATATTTAAAAAGGAAGCATGTTTGATGTGCTTCCGTTAATGTACCTTTCAATGGTGGAGCAGTGCCCTAGTCTTCGCTGACTGGGACAACTGATTTAAAGGATGAAGGCAGGTCTTCCAGCTCCGGCTTTTCATTTGTGCTTGCCATAGTGTGACTGATTTGCTCATGTTGCTAAAAGTTGTATCTCTAATAGTTTTCAGGGTGGAACTTGTGCTTGTGAACTTTGGTTCCACATTATGTGCATCAGTCTACGTGCTTGTACGTTGAACCTTCACCTCCATACTGTGGCAGTTGGATACGAATGCATGAACCCTTATAGCGCCTCTATTAACATGTGTGTTGCCACTTCCCATATGACAGCATTGTTTGCCAAACTAAAACATAAATATATGTGTGCATGTGCTATTTTTATTAAGATACAACTAAGATTAAAGTTTGTATTGTATTATGATTCACCACATGACAACATTCCCTATATACAAAGTATATAGTGTTATAGTATGACCCATACATACTGAAGATGGTACTGGAGAGAGCACACACCCTTACCTCACATCAGTTCAACCCATATTGGCTCACTGGGTGAAAATATGAATCGGTATTCAAGCAGATGACAGTTATGTATGACGTATGAAAAGGTTCCTGGGAATCACTGAAACATGCAGAGTTGATTCACTGGTTTTGCTTGAATAACTGAGGTAATAGAAAAACTTTTATCAAAGCGCCCCCTTACTTTCCAAAGGCAGTTTTGCTCATCGGCAAGCACAGCCATCTCTTGAGATTATTGGAAGCTCTGTTATTCAAAAGAAAAGGATGTAGTTCATATGCAGCGCTCGTAAAGTCGAACATGCATCTGTCCTTCTGTACTACCTTACAGTCAATTTAGGGACTGGCTTTATGGCAGTTTTTAGCAATGATGCAGCACTTTACATTCAAAGCAAGCTTGAAAGCACAAAATATATATGATAAACTGTCAGTAAGTACAACACATGAGTTGTTTATGTGGTGGAATTTAGTTAAAACTTTTCATTTGTAGATCATTGCATCTCATAAGGCCTCAGATCCCCCACTGTCACTTCATAACATTGCTGTTATGAATAAACATTTAAGCCAACATTAACTAAAACTCAACATAAGCGATGCACATTAACACTGAATTTCAAACCAAAATGATTTCTGTGAGTGAGTGAGGAATTCAACATGAAGGGCTTTTTATAAGGTGTTAACCATCGAAATCTTCACTTTATGTTCTGAATCTGAAAGGTAAATAGACAAATCAGTGAGATTTGATGTATTTGAAAGGTATTAGGAATCAGGACCAGGGCTGATTATTTTCATTTTTAGATTAATCATTTGACTTTCTCAATGAATTGATGAATGACTTTGTCTGTTAGAGACAGAAAATAATGAAAAAAGCTCATCACAGCTTTATAGAGCCCAAGGTGACGTCTCCAGATGTCAACCCAAACCCCAAAAGATACATAGATTATAAAGACAAAGAAAAGCATGACATTATGACAGCTGAGTAGCTGGAACCAGCAAATGTTTGAACATTTCCGCTTCCGCTTCAATGATTATCAAAATAGTTGTCTTCAATTCTTTGGACTAATTGATAATTCATACACTGAAATCCACCCTCCTCTCCAAACACGCAACCCTTCTCGATCAGTGCCAGTTATATGCAACATAAATGTCTTATTAAGTTGATTTAAATATCCAGTAACTACAGTGTTTGGAATTTGCATGATCTGTCAGAATGCTGACGTAAAATCAACGCAAGCAGGATGGAAAATGTATCTATCCGTTTGTCCATCAAATCAGACATCAGCGATGGAGGCAGCTGGTGTAAATGCAGCTACGTTTCATGATGGAGTCACACCTGGCCGACCACAAATTGAATTTCGGCCAGCCTATGAATGCAGTGTAAATTTAATTTTCTGTAGCTGGGTTATATTTTGTGTATGTGCAGTCCAGATTTGATCAGATGTGATGTCAGTGTGGATAACCCAAAAATCAGACTCAGCCTTCCAGTATTTGATACTTTCTCCACATCCTCAGTAGTAAATGTATAAGCCGGTCACAGCTGTAGCAGTCATTATTCAGCCTTAATTTCCTTTTAAACAATGACCAGTTACCACTTAAAGACTGAATTTCTCAGTATTGTAATCCCACACTGCCATTAGAGCTCCAGACAATGAACCTGTCTTTGCACCCAAGGAATCTTTTCTCTGTGATTTGTTACCACAGAGCCTCTAATTCCTTATTCAACTCAGGTTTACGTCTTTCTGACTGTTCTAATGGGCCAAAGTTTTTCACAATATTAGCGGTAGACTGATTAATCAGTCAGCCAATTAATCAGGCTGATATCTGGCATTTTGAGATAATTGCCATCGGTCGATGCCGGCACACGAGGCCAATTAAACAGAAAATGTCTGCAAACATGTCAGAGACAATGCACATTTCTTATTTTCAAAGTGTTATACATTGGTGTTACACAGGCCACACAATTGTCGCACGAGTACAAAACGTCTGTTACCATCTCTAAAAATAAAAAGTGGAGCAGTTCACCACTTAAACAGGCATGTGACAGAGCAAAGGACATTAATGTTGCATACAGGACACCGTCCAAATGTTTTCACTCAAACATTTTGTTTATTTATTATACCGCTAAGATTTCCCTCTCATTTCACCTTTATTTCCATGTGGCAGTGTTTCATGCATTTCTTATCAAAAGTGATCCTATGACTGCCCTGATAGTCCTGAACTTAAGCTGACTTAATTCAGATAAAGAAACAAAAAGTGAACATTTGTATTATTATAGATGCTGTAATTTCTATCTATTAATCATCATCAGTCTTTTAATACTGGCATAGATGAGAGCTACCTTTGTGTTGTCTTGTATGAACATGCAGCCCTGTGTCATTTATTTTCATTTGTACCAAACTTTAAATTTATTTGGTCAGAATGTGTAACCATTTCACTGTAACTCTGTACAACCTGGCTGATAAACTAGAGATATATCTATGCCTCCACACTGGTGATAGCCATGGCTGGAGGCATGATGCTTTCAGGTTGTCCAGCAGTTCATCTGTACACATCCATCTGCTCCATTCTTGTGAACACCATATCTGGAGGGAATTTCATCACATCTGGAACAAACATCCACTTGACTGAATGATGAACTGAAAAGATTTTCGTGGTCAAATGTCACTGTGACCCCACGCAACGCATTTTTCCATTTGCACTCTAATTATGACACCTTTCACACAAATGTCTCTGAAAATAAAAATGAGCTTCTTTGCAGCAACATCCAGATTTGAAACGTAGTTCATCACAGGCTCATTGGTTCTGCTGATATTGAGCTTCAGGTGATTGCTGTTGCACCATGTGATGAATGTCTCTATCAGTCCTCCTTACTCCTATGAAAAAAGAGTCTCTCTGTGAAGACAGCATCTTTCTCACTGGAAATTATTGCCTGGAATCATGCATGTCAGTATAGTGATATCTAATATTAAATGCCTTCAAAGTCTTCACTACATGTATGAGTCTGACAGACATGGATGTAAATGCAGCTTGACTGGTTGGCAGAGGTGGACAACTGCGAGGCGGTGATTCTAGGTTGTTCATGGCCTATGACTTAAAATGGACATGAGCAAAATGTGAATATTTCATTATCAGTGGAATTAAAAACATAACTGTAAAGTCATTAGTTATCATTCATTTAGATAATTCTTCCTTCATTTCCAAAATTCCAAACAAAGTCATCTGTGTCAATGTGATTAGGTTTCATTCATCACACCAGCTGATGTTTTTCATGGTATGTGCGACATATATGTCGTACTGTCTCACTCTGATATCAGCGTTGTATATTGGCCATCAGCCGCCCTGCTCTCTAAATATCAGCATCAGTATCAGCCAAGGAAAAACCCAGATTGGTCGACTGCTAATCTATATGTCAAGGGCATAAGGAAGATACAGCTGAGTATAATTTCAGGGGTTGAAATGAATCAAATTATTGTCATTAGCTAATAAACAAATCTCACTGCTTTTTAAATCCTTTATTTAATCAACGCTCCAACTGTTAGAGTACTGCAAAGCAATTTCACCATTTATTGTGAGCCCAGTTGGCTGTTTTCTTCTAAATAGGCCTACAGAAAAATGCACAGGCTTGTTATATCCCTTAGGTCTGCATTGCTTATCATGTTCCCACTGGAGTGAGATTCAATAGAAAATTGATTGAGTGGTGCTCTCTACCTCTCTCTCACGCTCTCTTCACAATCCCAGTCATCCTCCAGGATATCCGCGACCAGACCTGCAGCTCTAACCTCTCTGCACTGCCCTGACCGGAACTGTGCTGTCTTTAAAGGCTGATAAATGTGTGCGTGCACAAGAGAGATAGATGTAGAGAGGCTGACTGAGAGCAGGTGGGAAGTCTGTGTAATATAAGGTGTGCAATATGCAGTGTATGTGGGCGAGTGGAGGAGGCAGTGTGTGTCGCTGTGCTAGTGCAGCGAAAGGAGAGCAAAGTGACAGCTCGTTTTCTCTGCAAACCTTTTGTGTAATGCTTTTTAAAGTATTATATATTTTTGCATATCATTCCTCAACCTACTTTGACATACATATCAATATAAGACATTCTGTATGTTTTGTTCTTTCTGTTATTTATGAGGTGGCTGGTCAGCGTTAGCAGTCACGTTTCCATCCATGTGTAGCACGATTTTAACCGAACTTCCAGAAAACCAGCTGAAGAAAATGCAAATGATTGCCCGTTTCCCTTCACTACTTTTATGTGAATATAAGTAGGATGCTGCATCGAGATAAACAGCTGGTGGCGCTAATTCTTGATCAGGTGCCATGAAACCATTGCAGAAGAGGAAGCAAGCTGTCGCACAGTAATTAAAAGACCACCAGTCAATTCTCAAACGATGGAAAACTGTGGAAAATGTGATGGAAATATGGCGTTTATGTTTAGATGTATTTTGTTTTATCGATACACCTACCGATTTTACACCTAAAAACTTTTTTTTGCTGTATATTGACTTTTATTTTTGAATTCCTTTGAATTTCTCATGTTTTTAATGGGCAGTTTGAAAATGCACAAAAAACTGTGCACTATAATGATCCTTTTTTCGACAAACTGTGTCACCAGACTGTCATCATGCATTTCATTACCACATAAGCACTCACTGTATGTTGGGACAGTTGGGAAAAGATTGATTGTAACACTGTCAGGCTACAGTTTACATGTAGTAATGATGATATATCTGTGTCATTCTCAGCAACCAAAGTAATTGATTTGATTGACAGAAGTGATAAAACTTTTGAAAGTGTCCCATGGAGCTTGATTGACTCTTCATAGTAAGATATTCTATTCAATGATGATTGTGATTGTAACATTTTATCAAGCTCATGTGTCCTGCTGATAATTGAAGTGACGAAGCACATTTATTGTTTGGAGAAAATGTCAAGTGAGAAGAACAGCTACTCTTGTCTGAATTCCTGAAAACCCTCGTGAAAGCCTGTCACAGAAATTCAACTTTACCTAGAAAGAAGATGCCTAGAAACTTGCATCTGTTTCTGTTGAAAAAGTTGTTCATCGCATTTCACAGTGTAATAATTGTGTTGATTTATATTCAAAAAGAAGATGATAAGAGCATTTTTCGTACTGTATTCTGGTATGATTTAGGCTGGCAAGTTGTGTGTACAGTAGGTCTTGTTTCCTGTAAGCAGTGTAGTAAAATTGCAACCAAACGATATAAAATGAAAACATTTGCATTGTGCAGATTGCTTGTTATTCTCTGTTTCTTTGGTGAGGGGTGAATTCTTGATATCTAGCACATTATTTCAGCCCTTAATTCTTCTGCATACCCCATTTGGCTGTTGCAGTTCAGCTCATCCAAAGCAGCAGCAGAAATACAGCTTACAGCTTTAAATGTAAACTCGTATTTCTCAGCCTAACAGCCCTGAGAAACCAAAAGCTACTAAATGCCACATGAAGTCTTACATTTTTTATGATGTCATGGCTGTGAAAGGTAAATGTGGCTTTTCGTCTTAAGTGTTTACCTGCTCTCAAGGTATCTTGAGTTGGTGACAACTTAAATAACTGGTATATTGACTTCTGCCTGACTCTCACAATATAAAAAGCACTTTAGAGAGCAGAGATGTAGGAGCCTGGAAAGAAAAAAAAGCTGAGAGTCAGTGTTCATTCTATGGTGTGGAGTCCTCTCAGTGCTGCAAAATGTCTCACTTCTTTGATACTGTGAAAATTTAACAAGCTGCTGGCCTGTCGGTTATTGTTTTTTTAATTTTTATATAAGTGAAAAATCTCGTCTCATGCCCCCCCTTGATACAGATGCACAAGATAACCTATGACTGTATGAGACGCACTGGGCTTTCAACTAACTCCACCACAAACCCATCCATGGTTATAGTAGACGCTCAGAGCAAGGTGACATAGTGTGAATAGCGACAAAAATCCTTCGAGGGGCAGAGGTCAGGGTAGAGTGGTGGATCATATACAAGGCTTTCACCCAGGAGATGAGTTTTATGACCCATGAGAAGCCAAAAGTTAATTCTGGGTGTCTGATATTGCCATGAATGGGTTTACATTGGAGTATACAGCCTGGTGCATGTTATACAGACACTGAAAGGTACTTCGTCTGTGTGGCCTGACAAAGTGTTGGTATTTGACGCTCTGGGAGTGAAAACAGGTTGAAGTGAATACGTCTTGGTCTTCTGTGAAAGCTTTTGCTGCTAAATGTATTGGATTTAAGATAGAATATACAGTGTTAAGTCACTGATTTCATTTATATGTGCTTAATTTACTGGTACTAAGTGGTCAGAGACATTTGTCCTGCAGTGCTCAGGACTGTCAGTGAAGGTAACGAATGGTTCCCATAATGTGAGCATGAAGGATCTTGGCTTGGCCGTTGAGAATGTATTACATCACGTTGGATAAGTGACATTTATTTGTTACCTTGTTTAAAACTAACAAAACAATAAATACATTAAATCTCAATTTTGAAATTGTTAAACTATTATATGTAAATTATGGAAGCTGTTACTTCTTGGATTAATATGGATCTGCCATTACGTCAGTACCTGTGTACTCCACTCGAAGGCTATTATGCTGTAACCTGCAATACCAAACAATTGATTTATAGGCTTTTAATTTGTTATATGACATGCTGACTCATCAGATAGCCCGTGGATATTCAAATCATTGACTTGGTCTGCATAGTCTCCTCTCTCTCAGGCTGCCTGTCACCTTGTCTGTTTCTCAGCTTGTCTGTCTGTTTGTCTCTGTGGGATTGATTACTGTCATCGTTAAAAGTCTAACATGAAGGCCCAGTGATTCAGAGGGTTTATTGTGCCTGAGACCTTGTATGTCTGCCAGTGGTTTTATGTGTTTCAGTGTGTTCAGTTCAACTAGTGTCTGCTTATCTGCTGTACATGTGTGCATGTGTGTGCGTGTGCAAATGTAGCGTCCTCATTAAATGAATTTAGTCAAGCAATACCCAAAATTGTATGTAAACATCCCTGCAGCAACATTGAGCATATTGACTTGTATGTAATGGTATTACAAGAATAAAAGAGATTCTCTTCTCAAAGCACGATTCTACCTCTTTTCACCCTACAAGCAATAGAGGGGAACATATCTTAAGAAAGATGAAATTATAAAAAAAAAAATGGATGTGTTTATTAGTTCCAAATAGGAAAGGAAATGAGGTATAAGTCTAAATGTGTTTTGGAAGGAGTAGCCTGCCCCATTATGTCAGATAATTAGTAAATGTAATGTAATTCATCCTCAGAGTCAGACAAGGGGTAGGATTAGGTATCTTAACAGCATTTATTTGGCATAAAACCCAAAGTATATCATATAAGTACAGCAGTCAGTGTACCGTGGGGTATGTTTATCCAGTATATTTACATACGGCAGCAACAGACACATACCAACACAGCATTCATCTGCAAGATCTTGCATTGCTGTGTGAAATGTGAAGATAAGTTTAGGTCTGGCTGTTGCCGGAATCTATCAAGTTTCACATATAATAATTTTATTTCCATGGTCTGTGCTCTACAAGGAGCAGGTGTGGCTGTGTTGGCTGCATCAAACAGGCTACTATAACGTTAGACCTGGAATTAGAAGCTAGCTTACCATATGCTGCTGGAGGGATGATAAGCATATTCCCGCAATTGGAACTGAGGATAATGTTATGACAGCAGAGCCAGCCACTCGCCTGGCTAATGAAGGTCTTCCGCTATTTCTCTCCAACATTTGTCTTTTTTGACTCGCTCATGATATTCCCTTGAGGAAGCATCAAACAGGCAGGGGTAAATTCACAGTGAAGTGATTTTCCACAGTTTTCCAGTTGTTGCTGTGCCGACATTTTCATCCCGATAATCCATTGGGTCTCCACTTGCTCAGATAGTGAGAGTCGATGAAGACGTTCTTGCAGCCAACAACAGAGAAATTGGCATCTATAGCTCGTAATGTTACTTTCACATCTACGTGTTACCGGAGTTGGCATTATAGCTAAGTAAATAGTACTGTAGCTAGTGGATGATGCCCCAGTTCTGTGAGTACTTGTATAGCCTTCTACCTGCATGTTGTTACAGCCACCATAAGCACATTACTTTTAAAATGCTAAAACATTTATCATGGTAGTTTTTGCAGTATAGCAAAATCCATGTCATGGCACAACATGATACTGGTTGTTGGTGAACAAAGCAGCATATGGCCCACACCCAGTGCAAAGTAAGATTTGTGTGAGAAGTTAGTTTTTGTTTTCACAATTTTTTCAACTTTAGCATTTAAATGTTAAGAGCTTAAACCTGCGTAACTCCACTCTTTGTTGTATTTATTTAATAGTTGGTTATTATATCACACATATAGCAAACACATTATTGTCCATGAAGAATTAGAAGCTCACCTCAGCTTGCGTCAGACTCTCCTCGACGATGAGGTTTGTGGTGTGACTGACTGTTCAGACAAGCTGCTCTTATTAAATAATTAAGCTCATGTCCAATGTGATTGATCGATCATTGTCACCTCTTGAGCTCAGTCACATCAATTTAATAATGAGACGATGGTCTAAACACTCAGTTTGTTCATTAAATATATGCCTTCAATGTGTCATGTAGTACCTTGGTTCCTTGTGCCTGAGGCTTAATGCAAATGTTTCATTAAAGTGTTTCAAAAAGGTCAATGGCAGAAGTGCTGTTGCAGGCGAGGTGTTGTGCTGCCTGTGTAAAAGACTGGGAAACCCTAAACTTAACAGAACAGCTAAAAAATAATGAGTGATTGTGTCTTGAATAGTTGAACTATGAATCAAAGTTTTTAAAGGCATACATCCCCATAGATTCAATTCACACAGTCATTAAGCAACAGCAGTAGTTAACTCAGAATTTCATTTCCCGCTCTGCAAAGATAACAAATGTCTCATTTTCAGTTGCCCTCAATCCCATGAATGAGCTCATTGCACCAACAATGTCACTAACAGCATTGGCTTCATTATTTTTACTGACACAATTTCTAAATTAATGCTGACATTTGAAACACTTTGACATAAATTCAGCTATTGACTAATTACCTCGCTAGAAAGAGAAAAACATCCCTTTGCCCTCATCACTGTTGCCAAGAGTTGTGAACGTTGTTTCCCTTTATCATGTAAATAATTATACACGGAGTAATTAAAAACATGAGGCATTCTCACCATGAAGCCAGTTCAGTGAAAAGACGTCACATTTTCACACAAAGCAAGAAGTTACTGCTTTTATCGTGGTTTCATGTCAGAATTTAAAGGTGAACAAGGGTTTTAAATTTGTGCATAATAAAAAAACTTTATATAGATAGCCTGTTGACCTTTAGTGCTTTCAGTGATTCCAAACCACATGTATTGTATATTGTCTTCTTTTTCCTAATAATTCAAGAAAAAACCTTTTGTATGATTGCACTGGTGAATGTTGATGAATCAGTATTACATTTAATTAAATATTCCAGGCTAAGCATGATACTTATTTGATCAAAGCTAATCCTTCTACAGTGTTACCAATGTAAAAGTAAAAAAGCTTTGCTTATATCAATAACTTGCACTGAATGGATTGATGAAGTTCTCTCTCCGTTCTTTGTGTTTCTTAACTGTCTGCTGATCATTTTAGCAATTCAAAGTTTACCCCGTTGACCTTTGGCATCCTTCCCCCCTGACTTTGTGCTGCGAGACGGCAAATGAAATGAAAACCTGTTTGATGACACAGTAAATGACTTTTACTTTCTTGGGGGAAAAAGGTGGTCAAAAACCCATTTTTCACTGGCGTAAAGGGGGCAAAGGCAGGTTTTGGTGTGGCAAGTGATGAATGGTTAGTGGGAGGGAATCCATCTGCTGCATCAACACAACGGAAATGGGATCGTCCACTGATAAAAAATTGCACACTGAGAGACAAGCCTAATTCACCAGACCCAAACTCACTGTAGAGTACAACGGAGTACACACACATACACTCACACATATTATGTGATATAAGATATAGTATATAAGATGACTATGTACATATTATGTGTGAGTGTATGTGTGTAAAAAAGAGACAATGTCTTTCAATCTCTCTCTCTCTCTCTCTCTCTCTCTCTCTCTCTCTCTCTCTCTCTCTCTCTCTCTCTGTCTCACACACATACACACACACACACACACACACACACACACACACACACACACACACACACACACACACACACACACACACACACAATACACACAATAGAATTCACTAGTGGCTGTGAACCATCCTGACTAAATACCAGCTATCTATCATCTGAGATATTTCATACTTTTTCAATTCAATAAGCCAATATGATTTATGTAGTGGCTCAGGCAGCTTTGCTATAGAATTATGTTGAGATTTAGGAGTATAGACAGTGATATAAGTTATTTGTGTTTTAGATTTAAGTGCGCAATAAAATAATTAAGAAAAAAAAAAAATCTGCAAACAGTTTGGAACCACAATTAGGTTTTTACTGAATATGCTTGAAGTTTTTGGGTTTGGGAGGTTCAGTCACATAATATGCATTTGTGCAGCTCTGCGACTGTCACGGTGCTAGCATTCTGGAAACTGGTAAGCTTTAACCCCTCGACTGAAAGATTTGTTTTGCTTATTTTTAGTAAGTAGTCTTTTTATTATTTTTATTCGCTGTGTCCAGGCTAAAATGCTCCCAAATTTTAGAAGTTTTGGTACGTGTACCTGATGTTGACACCGCCATTTCCGTATATTACCGCTCAGAGACAGAGACGCTATTGCGCATGAGCGACTCTCGGCAGAAATTATAATCAGGTGAGATGCCTCACTCTGTTGGAAAAACGCGTCTGGCGACAATAGTCGACAATGGAATTCATTGTCGACTATTTCTATTATCGATTTTTGTCGACAACGTCGACTAATCGTTGCAGCCCTACTGGAGAGTGAAAGTTTCTCTGTGCTCATCTTAAATCTGAGTTTAAGATGACTATGTACAAGCATGATATTTTTGAGATCATAACTACTTTAGAGCCAGTCATGGTCCAGTATGCAACTAGGACAATGTAAAACTTCAGCATATTGGTAAAAATGATGAAAATAGTATTTGTGCACAACAACAGACAGTGGGCACGTCTAAAAGAAATATACATACCAAAAATGTGTAGGTCTACAGTAACAAAGAGTAATTTACCTTAAGTGAACATATATCAAATCCTGAAAATACCCAACAAATACTAATAACCAGTAATGTTAAAAAAATGAAAGAAATTCAAAAGGAAATTCTATATATTATGTATACAAGCTGTATGTCCATGCCATGTCCAAGTGTACGAAACCATCTTCACATATTAACGATGAGTTTCAATGAAGAAATAGATACATACAAGAAAAGGCAGTTACTGGAGACTCTTGCAAATCAAAATTGGGTTAAAGAAGAGTGTTATATTATGCCAACAGAAGTACATGATATATGAAATAAGCAAATGTTTTCACAGCCGCTTCTGGGGATAATGTAAGAGTTTAAAGGATATTAGAAAAATGGCAGAAAGTCTAGGGCGGCAAGGTGGAGCAGCAGGTAGTGCCTCACAGCAAGAAGGTCGCCGGTTCGATCCCCGGGTCGGGCAGGGCCTTTCTGTGTGAAGTTTGCATGTTCTTCCCGTGCATGTGTGGGTTCTCTCCGGGCACTCCGGCTTCCTCCCACAGACCAAAAACATGCTCATAAGGTTAATTGGTGACTCTAACATTGTCCTTAGGTATGAGTGTGAGCGTGAATGGTTGTCTGTCTTCGTATGTTACCCTGCAATCGGCTGGCGACTGGTTCAGGGTGTACCCTGCCTCTCGGCCGTTGACAGCTGGGATAGGCTCCAGCCCCCCTGCAACCCTGGAAAGGGATAGTCGGGTATGGATGGATGGATGGATGGATGGATGGATGGATGGATGGATGGATGGATGGATGGATGGATGGATGGATGGATGGCAGAAAGTCTTTAGTGTGACAATCCAAAATGTTTCTTATTGGAGGAGTTTTTGTCACCACTTCTTGTATGGATATGTATGATTTCAGGGGCAACTTCTTTCTAAGAAGATGGGCTTCTGTGTCCTGCTTGATTTTAATGAATGGCCATTAGCAGATAATTAGGTAATTTGAATTTTTTGTGTGAGTTGCATGCTCCACAAGTCTGTCTTTTAATGGCCTCCAGAAACCAAGGTTTGCATCCTGAGTCCCATCTGCTGTGACGATTAGGCAACAGTAACAATTTAGACACATTGTGTCTCTAGTGATGGCAGACTTTTTTAAAAATTGAACCATGGTCTCTCCCTAACCTTAACCAAGTTCTGCCATTCATAAACATAATCATTAACAAAACAATTTAGGTTTTGTGCTACACAGAAAGCAATGTGAGGACTCTGGCTCAGGCTGCTGCCTTCAAGCCTGCATTCAGGGAGAAACAAAACCCAAATGTGTTTCCTTTGCTCAGTCGGAGTCAAATAAAAATGCTTGAAATGAACGAATAAATGAATTTGAAATGATAAAGTTAAAGTCAATAACAATTGCATTCAGTTCCTTGCCACTGCTATTTAAATTAAATACAAAACTGGATATAGTACAATCTGTACTTTTATTGGCAACTTTTTCAATCTTTAATTGTGTTAAGCCCATTGCTTACACGAACTGAACATAAAACAACAGCAGATGAGAGCTGAGAAACAAGTCAGCAAGCAGAGGCCTCTAAATCCCTTCACTCTGCTGCTTCATACTACACTGTGAATTGTAAGAATTCAAAGGCTTCACAAGATCAACATGGCAAAAAGATGATTTCCATCCTCATTCTTGTTTTATAAGAACATTACACTTCCATCAGTAATCCATTCTCTCCAACTTTCTTTTTAAAACTTTCTGCTGTCGTTTGGATCGACTCAAACCAAGAAAGAGGAATGCATATTATTTATTATACACATTCGTTTCTGTTGTCTTCCATTTTTTTATGCTCAGGTTTTTTGCAATAGCAGCATTTTTCAGTGGCTGCTGGGCCGGAGCGTAAACTGCAGGAACACAGATATGATTTACATTCAGAGGCATTCCTCAATGTTGCTTTCACAACTACAAAGCTGTCTGAGGAGGGAAACGGGACCATCTGTAACTTTCTCTTCTCTCAGTGGGACAGCATACAGAAGTTACACATAAAGCCTGTGTATACTGTATATGTTTGTGTGCAGGGTAATGCAAATCACTTTGAGATGTCTGCTGTGATGTTTGTGAGTGAATTCCTGTCGAATATGGGTTTGTGAATCCATGTCTCTGCATCTCCATATTGTGGTAAGTATTTTTGAAAGCATGTACCCAAAAGCTTTGCAAAACTCTGTGTGTACAGATGAAACACCACATGTCCCTTTAAGATTTCTTGAAACTTCCAAAATACTCTTGTGTGTGCAGTGGAGACGTTGATGCCACTAATCTTGTGAAGAGGCTCAAAGCAGTTTCTTTTCAATATGACCATAATTGTTTTATAATCATTATTTTACACTAACCACAGCTCAGATCCGTATGTGTAGGTGTAGTGTGAAGGTGGGTGTAGGGTGTCACTCATAGTGAAGACCCCACAGGTACTTATCACCCAACTGCGCTCACCACTACAGAGCATTTTAGCATCTTGCAGCACACTGTTTTGTTTTTAAGCTCACAGCTTTATTGTTTTGGATGTGCATCGCCGCTCTCATCGTCGTCTTCTCTAGCAACAAAAATCTGCTGTTTTCCCCACTGTGCACTACCTACCCAGCGCCAAACAGCAGGCAGACAAAGATAAGGACTGGCTAGTGAACATAGTGGAACATTTAGCAGCTTAATAGCCAGTGGTTGGTGAAGACCAAAAACAGAGCTAATTGGAGAATGAGTATCGGTGGCCACAACTCCAATTGAATGTTAACATTGATTGCTGTACATTGGATGTGTACATAAGCAACTTATTGATAACATCAGCTTAATGAGGTGGCAATATGTCAGCCTTGGGTTTATAGCTCCTTCAGCTGCCGTGGTAGATAAGACAACATCCATACAGTATGTATCCTTTGTGTGACAGTGAAATGTGACTGGGACGGCACCAAAGCCAAACATTGTAATGGTTAGTTTGAAGGACTTGTTGTCTAACACAGTTAGAGTTCAAATAAGCTTCATGTAACATATAAAGTATCAAATACATAATAAATACACTGTCATATACATTTTCTGAAAATGATACTCACACATGTAAACAGTCTGAATTTGCATGTTGATTTCCCTCATGAAGAGGACAAACAGAGATGAATATCTTTCCCTCTTGCTGTGTTTGAAGAACTAACAGTGGAGCCAAGTTCCTTTGTTTATTTAATCAGCCGTCTTTGCTGGAGGAAACCCAAGTGAAAATGACACCATTTTCAGAGAATTTGCAATTCCTCTGAGCTGAAAACAACCCGGCCAGCAAAGCATGTCATTTTATCTCTCAGAGGGTGAGTGAGACACCCTCAAGAGCAAACAGGGCTTGGTTTTGTGTTTGCGTGGGCGTGCGTGTGTGTATTTGAGTGAGCGTGCCTCGGGAGGTGTGCTGCAACAAAAAGCCCCCAGCAGCACACCCGAAGAGGAAAGCAAATGAGTACTTTTTCCTTTTTCTGTGTTGATAGAAGAGCCTCGATATGTTCCTGTTCTTTCTCAGCAGGGCAAAGTGTATGTACTTCTGTCTCTGTGAGCTTTTGTGTGCATTCTTGCTTGTATGTGTGTGCTTTTGTTTGTGTCGGTTTATGTGTGTGTGTGTGTGTGTGTGTGTGTGTGTGTGTGTGTGTGTGTGTGTGTGTGTGTGTGTGTGTGTTGTAAGTTTTCCTGCAGTGCCTCACTGTTGCTCTGATTATAAGAGAGGCATTGGACTGTGTTTGCTCTTTGAATATAAATGCTGACTTGCTTTGCTAATTGTTAATACCATCTTGATACTTTAGCTTGTACCAAGCTAAGCTTAAGTGTGTGTCTACCTGTGGTTTGCACACATCTCAGTTCGTATTATGTTGTGTGGGAGTAATAAACACTTTAACCATGTTACGTGTGCATTTGCCACCAAGCAATTTGCATTTCAAATTCTTTGCAGGGAATGCTGTATTCTTAAATCAGGGAAAAAGCAGTTCAAACATGTAATTGCTGTAATGCTAATTTAATCTCTCCCCTCTCCTGGACAGGTGCAGCGTCACAGAGAGACTGGCAACAGGAGAACAAAGCACTCGCAGAAAAGGTACTGTGCACACACGCGCACATACACACACACACACACACACACACATAAACACAGACACACTCCTACGTGTTTAGACACATTAATGAACATCCATATTTTTCCCTCTGGCTATAGTGTAATGTTCAATTTAATGGTCTAATGTTCCTTAATGACTACTTTATGTGCATGGGCTTATTGTGCATCTATCAACCTGAAGCACATCTAATCAGACAATTAGCCCTCATCTTGGGCTAATTTCCATGTATGTATTCATCACCACAACAGGCTGTTAAACAGGAGCGCGGATGCATTGTCACTTCTTTTCACATGGTAGACTGGTAGACACACACCTCTATCTGTCCTTCTGTCTGTCTGGACAGAGTAAAGCGAAGCATCAACCCAAATACAGCTGCAGGTATGGATAGCTAACTGTAGACCAGCTGATTCTGTACAGTTAAATCCAGAAGTGTGCACTTGGATCACTCACTGCTCTCATGCAACCAGCTGTTCATATTTTTCTACTTGAAGATCAGTCGATTTCACCCCTGGCTTGTGCAGGATAATAATCAGGATAATGATTGCTACTCACAGTTTCCATTTTTGTGCAGTAATGCCATAGATAAAACTTAATGATCAAAAGGATAATACCTTAAATTATCACAGAGAGCACATGTACAGCCAAGCCAGACCAAGGGCCTGGATGGTAGATGGTAGTGGGACGTTGTCTCGATATCATTTTCATTTGTTGCAAGTCTTTAATTGCATGTGCTTCCCTTATTTGAAAATTGTGTGTTTCCAAACAAGCCCTGTCGAGCTACGGTGGTTGGCACAGCTGAAATTGGGTTTGTTTTAGTTGTCACTTTGGCACTAAATTAAGACGCCTCCAGCTGCTCAGAACACCTCTTATCAGAATTGCAAGAGCAGTAGTCTTGCTTTGAATTGGCAGAAACGCACAAACAGAGCTTTCAGAATTACTTAAACTGCTGGCCTCTTTCCCTTTGATTTACATTTTCATATCGTATACATGAATTGTACTGTAATGCACACAAACTACACCGCTCCATGCAATTAAGACAATACCTGTACTTGGTTAGATTAATGGGTGATGCTCCCTGTTGAATGCATTGCAGCCTCAGCAATGATACGAACTTTTAATCTGCATTCTCTGATTTGGGAATACACTCCTTCGCCTAATTACGCATGGGTTAAACAGCAAGGGTATGTTCATCACTTAATTAAATTTTCAGCTCTGGGATCTGACAAAATAGGTACATGACCTCCTGCGCTTATTTACACACAGGACTGGTAAGATGTTCCACACAGATTTCAGTTTTGAACAGTGATTATCAGCAGTGTTGTCCTTAGGATACGTCCCAAGCTCCAGAACTCGTAACACCGTACTCTCTGGATAATGAGAATACAGCTTGAAATTGTATAAACAGGATTATGATGAGCAGTTCTCAGGTTTATGCCCCATGACCACGGTTTTTCATGCAGTTTTTGCCATCGTGGCACTATTATGTGCAATTAATTACCTTGACATAATTTAGTGCAACCTTTCACTCAACCTGAGTATAAAAGCAGGCAATAATAAATTTTGTGGTTATACACATTGCTGCAGTACAGAGTTTAGAAGACAAAGGTCTAATTAGGCTTGCTACTTTTTTCACAGTGGGTTGTTTTGAAGTACGTGGAACTCTCTTTTTGTACAGTTGTGATCTGATGCCGTGTTTTATATGAATGGTTCCATTGCAGCCAACACAACAACCATTGAATGTTGTGATTCATCATACGAGAGGCTAATACCTGGAGGTTTGAGCTGGTTTGACTCCATAACATTCTAATGGCGTGTGTACGTGCATAGCTCCGTTTTGCTGGAGGCGCAGAGATTTATTATGTCAGTGGTTTGATCTTAAATATCTGAGGTTAACACCAAAGAACGCATCCTAATGTGTGGTGCACTGTGGTGCGTCTGCAAGTATGTTCATAGATTTGTTTTCAACAGAAGAGAGTTTAGAATTTGGATGAAGTTGTTTTGGAGATATGAAACATCTTCATCGTCTTAATGGAACATGAGGACAGTGTCGATGCAGTGCAGCAGAGAGAGTAAAGGGAGTAAAACTGAGAAGGACAGGAAACAAAACAAAAAGAGAACGTGAGATTGTGACTGCCAGTTTTGTGGCACTGATAATGTGTTAAATCTAACCTTTCCAGTAACTAAGCTGTTTTATTCCTCCTGCAGTTATTAAATGTGAGAATATGAGCCACTGGCATAACCAGCCATGATTTGAAATCCACTCAAATACTTACCATCATGTGGTCAAACATGCAGAAGGAAATTGGTCTCAGAATGAGCCAGTTTATTCTGATTGAGCTTCGCATCTGGTTATTAGCAGAATGAAAGCCTCTGTGTCAACAGTAGCTGTTGAAACAGGTGCAAGGGATGAAAAGACAAATGATGGGAATATGAGCATAAGAAGGTGAACCTAAAACACAAGGTAAACATGCAAACACAGAGACATTCACAAGTGAAGAAAGGCAGGGCAAAGAAAGAAGCAGCCTAAGCAGAGTGGAGACAGGAGAGGAGAGTGACAGTAGTGGAAGCCTTTGATCTCAGGTTTCTAATCAATGGGGATTATGGTCCGTGTGCCTGTGTCAGTCCTGATTATGGCAACAGCACCAGGAGACAGTGGTGCATCCAGAAGAGTAGCAGACAAACAGTCCCTTATTCTAAAGAGAGGTGTTCTGCGCACCCCTGTCTGGAGGCATCTGATCAGGTGTCTCAACTGTTTGACAGGACTCAGAAATTGAACCTGCAAATGTATGAAAATCTGTGCCACACCCAAACGTAGTCTGTAGAGACACTACTGTCATGCTTTGTCAACCAAAGTGCTACTCTGTGCCTCATATGCCAGCATTTCTATGAGTGCATCTCCACTGTAGGGAGAAAACATTGTGAATACATGACACAGGAAATCATATAAAACATAACACTATCAACTGCAACGCAAGGACAGACGGACCCTGGAGAACTACTCGAAAATCTTTGAATGTGAATTCTTTCAACTTCCACTGACAGCAGATGGGTTTCACCGTGTATTTCAGGGGAGTTAAAATGTCAGGATTCTTAGTGACGTTTGCCGGAGACAGCTTTTGGAGTATGATGGATGTCTTGTCCTCTGTTTTTTTTCCCCCTCTTTTGTCATTACACACGACATTGGAAAGCACAGAACACACAGTTTTCAATCTTTTTTTTTCTCTCGTTTTGATTGGTAGGGTGAGGCTAGTTGTCACAGTAATTAGATATATACCTCGAGAATTTTAAACTTACAATATATAAAGATGGTTAAACATCTTGTTTCCTGGCATTGGAAGTATATGAGATAACATGCTAAATATGCTAAACTGTGAAATTGCGGTCATCGAGTTGCACATTGCTTATCAAGAAATGATTCTGTCTTTTATTGATCCCACTCAGGGAATCAGGGAAATGCAGTGGCACAGCAACAAAAGATGATACAAGAACAGATGTTTATACTCTATATGTAAATCTAGATTACTATATACGTATGTACATCTACTATATATAACACTGAGCTTCAAATAAGTGTATTGAGCCACAAAATATCACAAATAAGGGATGAATGAATATGTAGAACAATGCATGTGACTGGATATCGGCTGGATTTTGTAGGCTTCAGGTGATGACTTCAGAAAATCTTTTGCCAAACATATAGTCATGAGAACATTTAGGTTGAGGTTTAATATTGGTATCTGCACATTTTTAGCTATTAGTGATACATAGATTGTTCTGCAGCAACTAGATGTTGGAAAGTTTGGTGTGTAGCTGAGAAATCTTTTGGCAGTTAAGACCATAGCGCCACCTAGAGTGTAATTCCCCTATCCCAAATGTACAGACATTAAGGAGGTTTTGAGTACAGAAACCTGGAGAAACCAAACTGTGTCATCCACTTTTTCCCTGAACGAGTTCTATTGCCAAAGAAATGTCTAATTAATACTTGGACACAAGCACCATCCTTTAAATGATGCTTTTGATATTTTTAGCTGTTCTCTTACTGGTGAGATTTTGCTCTATTTTTGCTCGGTTAAGACCATGCTGCTGAAAACAGTCAGAGTCTGTCAGTGTGACAGGCTCTCAGCTAATGAACTGGACCTTTGTATCTCCTCCTCACTGGGCTATTCCTGGAACCGATAGCATCACAATCTGATGTCCTGGTACAGAGATGTAGCCAAGATAACCCATTCAGTCTGACCTTACCTCCCTCTGTACTGGAGGCTTTGCCAATTTGACCCTGCGTTACCGCGATCAATACTAGATGTCTTAACAGTCTGACCTCACCCCGTAAAAGCTTGAACTTTTCTTTAAAATATGACGATGATGCCTGTGTGGTTTTCTGGACTGTGATAATGTCGTGGTGCAATAAATAATGTCTATTCATATAGTAATATATGTGTATTTTCTAAGTAGTATTTTTACATAAAAATGCCAGCTAGGTCCATCAATGCTAAAGAGGCAACTACATGACCTTAAAGCTTTACAAACTCTGCTTTGTTTATTTATGTATTTTTTTTCCTTTGTGTCTTGTATTAGAATTAAAAAAATATGGGTATGGTGTACGGTTGTACCTAAAATCCAAAACAAACTGACGAATCTAAAAAAAACCCCTCATACTCAGAGTCAGAGTGAACAAAATGAGAGCAGGCATCTGGCATTACACAATTTACGAGAGCGTGTCCCTGTACAGGTTGTACAATTCTTATTGCAGAGAAAATGCAATTGTACCTTTCAAGCAAAACCAAAATGGACATTAAAGCAAGTTGAAACAAAGAACACTATTTTTAAAGCACAGGAAAGTCAGAGCAACAAAAAGCTGATGTAGACCAGCATTCTGTCGTTCAAGAAATTGCACTTCTTGAAGTAAGTTTTTAAAGAGGTTGGCTTGATCTCATCAGACAGGTTGTTCAAAGAGTCTGCCGGGGCCCTGATGTAGAAAGCTTGATAATCCGTAGTCGTCTGTCTAGACTGTGAAATGACCAGAGCAGCGCTGCCTCAGGATCTCAAGCTGTGCTCTGGCTCATAAGGGCTTAGAAGCTCAGATACAGCTAGGCGCTAGTCCAAGACGTGTCTTAAAGGTAATTAATAAGATTTCTAAATCATTCCTTCTTTGCACTGGTTGCCAATGAAGTCAGGTGAGTCCCAGTCTTCTATAAAAGCAAGCTTTTCAGCAAAATCGGGTCAAATACATCTTTAAAGATTGATGGGTTCTTGATATTTTTACTGGTAAGTGGAAATGTAATAAATCCAGCAGCTTCTTTAAACAAGAACCAAACCTTGCCCACAGATGTGTACATGAAGATGATCAATAGTGGTCTTCTGCCTACGCTTATAAAATGATTGTCAAGGGACTTGACCAATCAGATTGCTTGCCTTACAATTCATGGCTGAAACTCATCATATCCCTTTTATGATGAAAGTCTGACCAAACCCTCTTCAGCTTGATCAGTAATGAAAGGCTCACCAACAGTTTGTAGCTTAATCAATAATAAAAGTCTTCTGCTTATAACTTAATCAATAATTAACATTTTACCAATGTGACTCAGCCTGATCTCTGTCAGTGCTGAAGGTCCAACAAATTGGTCCCTTCTGGGACAAACTATGTATTAAAAAAAGTTGAAGTATTTTGGTAGTTCAAGGGGAAAGACAAGGTTGAAACACCTATTGTAGCAAATGATGTACAAACGGGCCTGGTGCTCTGAGGGGTCTTACAGAAGCTTGGTCCTCTTGAGACTCTGTTTAAGCTTTATGTATGTATGTATGTATGTATGTATGTATGTATAGATTAGTTATCCATTGGTTATTTGTTTCTGTGCAGAACAAAGTAGAAGCAGAGATTGTCAAGCATATCACAGATTCACCGTCACTTTCCATTTTTCTTCCACAATAAAAGCCTGAGACATATACTCAACGTAATTGCTTACCAGAAGCAGGTTAAACTCACTGAGAACATTTCATGAACAGGCAGCCCAATAAAATAGCTTACAAACCACACACACACACACACACACACACACACACACACACACACACACAGTTGCCGAATGTTGAGCTAAAAGTGGCCAATTGGAAAATTTGAGCATATTGCTCGACCCTATTAGCAAGTAGCATATTTCACAAAGTTTCCGAAAAGAAAACACTAAAACATTGAAAGTCAATGAAAAGCCTGTTTCAGCATGTGTGAAACGTGATTGTTACTTATCACTGCAATTTGTTATGTTTCTCCAACCCAAAGAGAACTCAGAACAACAGTTAGACAGAGGTTCCGCATAAGCAGGACAGTGTAGCCGATACCCATAATAATGCCTGTCAATAAGACAAGCTTTAAAATAACCACCTATTGTGGTTCACTGCCATTGAGCTGTTTATTTGGTAATTGAATACAATCCCAACTGAGCGCCGGGAGCACTTCTTCCCTCGCTGTCATAGCATTGAACAGACAGCAGCAACAGAAGAACGTGTCAATCCTTTTGATCCTCCGTAGTTGCTTTATCGTCTCTGCACAGCTTATGGTATTGGATTGTTGCTGCATTTGTGTGTCATTTCAACCCACCTTTAAATCACAGAAGAAAGAGACAGACATCTAGCACAGGTGGGAAGAGGCTGACTTTTCTTTTTCTCCACCTATTTACTGAAAGGTACAGGAGAATACGTTGTCATTTCTGTCCCACAAGGAACAGAAGCCTTTGAAAGGAGAAGATGAAAGGAGAGAAATGGTTTGTTTGAAAGGGAGGGAGACCAACAGCTCATGAGGTGACAGACAGAGAGGTTTTTGAAGTTTTTTGTCCATTTTTTTTTGTTTTAGGTCATGCCTGAGCAAAATGATAGGGGAAGATGAAGAGAATTGAGAGAAAGGAAGGGAAAGGGAGGCGGAGGACTACAAGTGCATGTCAAACTCAGGCAATGACAGGCTGTTTGATGTGTTTTATGCAAGTACCATATAGTGGAGAGACAAATTGGAAAATAGGACTGCTCTCTAAAAACCTTGTACATGTGTTTTGCAGCGAATACACAAAAGATAATAACTACTAAAGAATAAGACAAAAAGTATGCAGCTGTGAGTAGAATTCAGACAAAAAGCCAAATGAAATGACTCTGTTTTGTTCATTCTGCATACGCTGTTAGTGCTTGAATGTCATGCCTGAAATGCAAAGCAACTTTTAGTTTAGTTTACTGGTGCTTTCCACCTTTATATTCATATTTTTTATTTTATTTTTGCCATCCATTCTAAGATGACTAGCGGGCAGCTCTGAAATGGAAAATGAGTTTGCTAAAAGCCATGTATTGTGTCAGGACAGAATAGAGGGGCAGTGGGTATTCAGCTGGAGCATACAGTGAGAGAGAAAAAGTCCATTCATGTCCTCCTGACTCATAGCTGGGTGAACTTAAAAGGACTTAAGCATTTACCTTCACTGTCTGGGTTTTTAACTGTCCTCTCACGCTCTGTCGTCCATCCATCTGTTTCCTGTGCTCTTTTCCGTCTGTCCGTTCATGTGCATCCCATCCTCACGAACACGATATCTCAGGAACGCCTTCAGGGAATTTCTTCAAATGTAGCACAAACACTCACTTGGACTCAAAGATGAACTGATTGAATTTTCATAGTCAAAGTCTTTTTTGACCGTAACTCAAGAATTCATAGAATTATGACAAGATTTCACACAAATCACTGTGACGTCATAATGCTTTTGAATTCTTAGCTTCGTACTCCACCACAAGCTCATTGGTTCTGCTGATATTGAGCTTATTGTCATCGTTGCACCATGCGAAGAAGCTTTCTGTCATTCCTCTTTACTCATCTGCACATACTTGCAACTGATTGAAAGGTGTCTGTCAGTTTTACGTGAATCAGCAGATACGTTGTAGCAGTAACAGTAATGTTGGTGGCAACATTTAATTCATCATCATTGCCTACAATTAAAGATAAAAAAAATCACTTGCTAAAAGGATTTTATTATTTATATATGCGAACAATTACATGAAATGGCTAATGAGAAATGCCTTACATATATACATATACAATATATAAAGAGTACATACAGACTATTGTACCGTTAGAATCCCACATTAGCCAATGTATTTTTGCCCCTTATGCGAGGATTTTTATTTTACTTTACTTTTATTCCTAACCCTAACTGGGAATTGGAAACACTTTCCGACGACTGACTACTGTTTAGTACTTCTTCACTACATGTTATCCCAGTGCCTCCTGTGAACATTTGTTTACATCTTCCTTGATAAATTGGTCATAGTGTTCAGTGTGGGTCAGGCAGTCATCAGTGGCCTGAGGTTGTATTATTTGCTGTAGAATGGAATCCATTTCTTGGTCCCATCTTTGCTATGAAACAACCCTGGGACAGAGGAAAAGACTTGTGTAGCCCTCTGGTTGTGCAGGCAGCCAATGAACAGAGCCCAATGGTCCTGAAAGACAAGGCAATTTGGCCAGAGTGATGGGAATAATGAGAAAAGCGTCGTAATGTTGCCAGAGTCCAATTTACAAGGTGGATAGAGAGAGAGAGAGAAAGAGGCAGGGACAGAGAAGGAATAAAGGAAGGCAAGAGACGGGCGAGTGAGAGGGTGAGCGATCACCCACGCAGGAAAGCCTCGTATTGGTTTTGTGTTCATGTTGAGGTGGCTGCACATTAACCTGTGCAAATGGAGGTTATGGCTTTACTTCCATAGGGCGAGCAAGGAGGGGACAGCAGAGCTGCTGCCAGAGAAAGTGAGAGAGACAAAGCAAGCAAGCAATGAACATAGCAGAGAGTGAATTCAGTCTCTCCATCTCTACAGCATACGGCTTTCAGCCTGAGAATTAGCCACACATACGTCATTATACAGCATGTCTCTGGAAGAACAGATTTGCCGTGCAGAGTGAACAAAAAAAGACTTTTAGGGATGAAGAAAATCTTCAGAGAAAGAGAGAATATGAAAACCCTGTCAGAGAGATAAAAGGAGATGATGGAAATGACAACTAGAGATAAAAAATGAGAGCAGCAAATACAAGAAGACGGACCAGCAAAGAGCAAATGTGATTTTCTAAAGAGGTGAATAAAACCATGAGCAGGAGAAATTGTGAGTACGGCAGAAAAAGTGTCCACCTGGCCACTCTCCTCTTTCCTAACTCCACGTTATGACACAGTAGTGTGACAAGATTTCAGCAGATGGGTGTTTCCTGCCCCCTGGTACCAGTCCAGGACTGAGACTGGCGTCCAGCCTGCAGCATCTCAAACCAGAAGCAGCACTTTTGCCTTCCTTTGCACTGGCTGCTCATGATCACGGTGTCTCTCTGAGGGACTGTATGTCTCTGTGTCTCAGCAGCTGTGGAGGTACTAGAGATTACCATCGCAGCTGGATTACAGAAGGCGATTGCTTCATAAATGTTTTCACTGTCCGTCTCTCGACTCTTGGCTCCCAAGGCTGACTTATCTGTTCTCACTGAGCCCCCCCGAAGGCTGCTGAGACGAAAGAGACCACATACACAGAATGAGATGTCTACAGGGCAGACAGCAAGCAGTTAGTGAGGAAGCAACAGTCTAAAATGCCCTGTGGCCATGGAAAGAGAGGACACACACACACACACACACACACACACACACACACACACACACACACACACACACATACACACGCACACACAGTGAGAGTTAATGAAGCTTTCCAGCGCATATCCCTTCTGTAATCCAACGGGGATGTTAATCTCCTGTGGGTCCCCTAACTGCTAAAACACACTGATACACACACCTACACACACACATTTATTCAGAGGGAGACTGTGATCATGAGCAGCGTGTGGGAAGGGAGGCATGCGGTGGCAGCTTCTCGTTTCATGATGCAGCCGGTTGGATGAGAGAAGCTTGTTTGGCTGTTCAGATTTCTTTTCTGTGTCTCTTGAACCCTCTTGTCAGTGCGCCTGTTTTGTTCGTTATTAAATCCCTATAATCATTTTACTCTCACTCCTCTTTTATTTCATCTTGTACATCTTTCAAAGGGTTAGCTTCCCCAAGTCATTTACACTTTGAAATGACTGTGGTCTGTATTTGGATAAGAGTGTGTGTGTGTGTGTGTGTGTGTGTGTGTGTGTGTGTGTGTGTGTGTGTGTGTGTGTGTGTGTGTGTGTGTGTGTGTGTGTGTGTGTGTGTGTGTATATTTTATGCAGATAACAAGCATGTTTATGCACCCCCTCCAAAGATGTAAATGCAGCCCGTACAGCATGTTTTGAGAGAAAGCCCGCGGGTGTGGAAACGTCATGACCCATTGTGAATTTTGCCATCCGCTCGGCTTTTCTGAAGAGCTGCAAGCACAATACACTCCCACTAGTAATGGCTCCCTTCACTCATCCATGGTGAAGGAATCATTATGGATGTGGGAGGGACTAGCGCTCACAGCATACTGTTGTGGTAATAACAAGCTGTCATCTTTTTTGTTGTTTCCTATGAAGTAATCATGACAGACAACTCTTCACACCTACAATGAAAACTAAGAACAAACTGTGCAGCGCTGTGAATCCCTTTTTCCCCCAACACTAAATGTGAATATTAACTTAACCACAACATTTTTCACAGAAAACAGATACAATTTTGAGCCTCTAAGCCATGACTTTTGCATGCTAATATGCTATATGCTATCACCTCTAAGCCAGGCAGTGATGGTAATGTCTGAATCTATTCTTCTGTGCTCTGTGTTGTGACAGACTCAAATTTTTAATCTGTTTAGCAAACACTAAAGCATTTAGGCCAAATCCTCATGTAATTTAATCTTCTGTGCTCCTTCATTAAGACAAACACGGGAACTGCAGTTCATTATGAGTTGATCCCATGTACCGTAACTCACTACAGCATTACATGTGTATTAAAAAAATAGTGACCAACAAAGCAATAAAAAACCTGCTTCATAGGTGAGATAAAGCGACCTGTTTCAAAACCAGCCTCGACATCCTGTAGAAAATGCAGCCTCCTCTGCAACCAGAACGTATCCCCCACATTTTACAGAGTAACAGTCACAACGCTACGGCACTGGTATATTGTCAGAATCAAACAAATGAATTAGCTTTTTGCTCCTGCTTGAGCGACACATAGGCAGTGACCACTCTGAGGCAAACTTGCTTGTTAACTCAACTGCCAGCTCCTCTAAACAGTGAATAATGTGACAACAGGTGAATATATGAAGCATGCGGACAGGGTTGAGAGGTTCACTCACTGCTCGATTGAAGATTAAATGCAGCAAGATGTGTGACATGCGCAACTGCAGTTATTGCCACAGTACGATCTATGGACTTTACAGTGAATAGAGAGGTCAGAGGAAAAACAGCAAGTAAAGAGAAACACATGGAAGGAAATAAGAGCTCTTTGAGTGTGAAACAGTGCGGCTGAAAAGCCAGAATCAGTGATAACATCATATAGATAACTGATCCTCAAAATCCCTAATGAGCATCCCCAGCACTTTGAAAGAATATTTTTTTTCTGGAGAAAAAATGGGGTCTTATCCACGATCAGCCTAATTAGGTGTTACAGAGTGTGTATTAAGGTCAAATAGGCCAATATATAGTCCACACAAAGGGCTAAGCATGCCTTTAAATCGGCATCTTTTCTTAGCCATCAGCGTTGCTTGATAGAGCCACAAAGCTGCATAAAACCCTTTGTAGTGTGAGATTTTGACCTGGTGTTTGCAACTGCAAATCCCAGTAATCCCGAAAGAGAAATTTGCATCACACTGCCTGATTGTTTCTGACACCATTCCTACTCTGCCGTCCCAGCACTCCAGTGCAGGAAGAGTTCATGGTGAGTTACCAAAATGCCAAACAGGTCCATTTAAGAAAGGGATGCTTCACTGGTTCATAACAGAAACAGCTATTTATGTAAAGGGAGTTTGCACAATGAGTTTTAGTCTAAAGAGCACGCTGTACTGTGCTACGCCTGGGCAGAGGCTGTGTCCACCAATCTGGGCGAGACAATATCCTTCTTATTTAGCTCATCTAAGAGAGACCAGACATCCTCCTTGAGGTCCAATTTTCACAGGGCATTGTGTTAGATCTAAAAGGTCAGTTTGTTAAGTGGCAGACTACAACTGACACAGCTGGTATCACAGGGTCTTGGAAGGATTCGACCCCAGGGAAAACCTCTCTTGGAGTGCCAGTAGGTAGCTGTTTGGCTAAAAAGAAATCTAGCTAGCTAGTGGCAGATTTGGTTGGCAGTACAAGTCCAGAAATAAAGGATTAGGAGCAAGGCCAGCAAAGGATAATTCGGCAGCCATACATGAGTGACTAGAATTGGTTCATAAATCAGTGAAGCCTCTTTTACACTGGACAAAAACCCACTAACATCTGGCTTCAGTCTTCAGAGGGAAAGAGTTCATTCACCAGGTCAAATGACTCCGCAGCAGTCATGGGTATTTATCAGCTTAGCAATCGGCAGCGATGGAAACATGATACTTGAGTGGACACGCTAATTTTCGCCCCTTTCCTGGTGCGACGATGATGTGCATTGAATGTCCAGATGTTGGGGTGTAAATAGCTTGATCTCAGACAGAATAGTCAACTTGTTTCCATCTCATCATCATCTCATCAAAGATATAAAAAAGTAACCACCAGCTTCATGCTGCTGTCTACTTCATGATGTTGAAGGTGACACACTCGAAAAAATAAAGGAAGGCAAACTCGTCTGCTAGCACTGAGAAGTCAATTGTGTATGTTTAGCAGGTTTAGCCACATTTAAAAAAACCTGCATATACATGTTAATTTTGATGAAAAAATGGTGTCATATTTTTTATTTTACTTATGTTTGTCCTTTCTTTGTTGTTGACTATGAAAGCAATATGCAACAATATCACCCATATAAATGTTCCAGAAATAAAAAAAAATCAAAGATGTATTTTTTTCTTCCGCTCACATTTAACTCTACTTGTTTTTCCACTCTATTTTTCCCTTTTGTTTGTGTGCATATGTATCAAATACATTCCACGGGGGCATGGTGTGTGTGATTGTTTATATGCATGTACGAGTGTTTATTTTTGCCTTTGGGGCATATTTATGAAAGATGAGACACCAGTGTAATGGTAATAGTCTGTAAATGTTTTTTGACTCTGGGGGCATTCGGAAAAAGGAAGCAAGCTCAATAGTTTACTATTATTATTATTTTTCAAATAGCTTTCAAGATGTTTCTTTCAATATCTGCCATTGGCTTTGTTCACCCAGGATATGTAGTGAGGCTGAGCATGCTCCTCATTTAAATAAAGGATAGCAAATTTGTTATTTAGAGACTGCAAATATCATCAGAATGTATATCAAGTCATGTTTTATAGTGTTTATATGTTTTGCTTTATTGCACATCTGTAAACCAGAGACAGTTATTTGTCATTTAGTGCTTGCTCTCCCATATCCAGCGTCACATCCGTATCTACGATGTGTGATAATAAGACTCTTTTTGAGGTATCCACATGACAAAGTTTGGATTAGTATCTCAGGGTAATTACACTGTGAATTTTTAAAGTAAATTCTATTTTCATATCGACTCACCTGCCCATAAACCTTTGTGGATAAAAGAGAGGGATATTGTCAAAGAATCAGGACAAAGAAAAAAAATCAAAGCTCACCTCAGAGAGAAATTTAATCTAACGAAGATGAAAATAGTTCGACAGACAAGATCAAAGTGATTTTTTCAACATCAAACTTTTAAGTGTGCTGGTTTTTGTGATTCATTTTACAGTTAGGACATTTTGCCGAGTGGCCGCTTTTGTGTGAGCTGAATGTTTTACCTTTTTCCTTTACATAAAGTGCCCCTGATGGCTTTTATTATAATTGGAACAGGCAGTTTCATTCCAGCCCCGCAGGGGGTGAACTCATCCAGTTTCTCTCAAGAAAATCACCAGGTAATACATAATGTGACAGCATTGTTTCACAGTCATCAATGTATGTTTTTCTATGTGCACATAATTATCTGTGAATAAGTGTGAAATGTGAATACACACACACACACACACACACATGCGTGCACACTCACACTTTTTTTTTTTCTATTTACAGCTTTAGAAAGCGCCTCAAGATTTAGAGGCTGCCTGCTGACAGATCTGTTTACAATCAAAGCAGGTCTGCTGTTATTAAAATGAAACAATAAAAAACACTTGATACATGGCACAGTGTGCTCTTGTGCTGGTGTGCACAAGCTGGTGTGCATTTCCCTATTGCATACATGTGGATATGACTGTGTATGCAAGATGACTGTAGGTTTGAAGGCATATGTGTCAGTGGGCTTGGTTTTGTGTCGACCGTGCGCGTGTGTTCTCTTTTCTGAAAATAAAGCGAGTAAATGAAGCCAGTTTTTAGTGCCTGAAGCATGTTGATTCTCTTCACTCTGAATGAGTGGGTCTGTCCTTAATTGAGCCTCCATGAAAAACCTCCTCTCGTTGTGCGTGGAAATGCTTGTGGGCATCAGCCTGAACCATGACCCAATGACTAAAGTATAATCCTGTGACTTTGAACCTCTTTCAAACTTTTATCGCTGCCAGTGCAAACTATCTATAGTTATATGAATGCACGGGTCTATTTCTGGTTGATGTTTAAAAGCAGTATGCCTTAAAGCAAGACACTTTGAATGCAGACGCAAGACCTTTAGCTCTTTTGTCTGTGGTGAGATAAAATGGCTGCATGACACTTGTACCTCATGATACATCTACATCTGTCTCTTTGTTGTATAAGACGAGTTAAAGAAACTTGTACAGAACAGAGCCTATTATGCAGTTTGAGGTTATAGTACGTGGACAATATACATTAATCAACATCACTGCAAATGTGATGTTGATGTTGAGGTTGAAGGGTGTTTGCAAAAAGGCTAATTTTCAAAAGATGTTCCATGGCAAGAGCAGCCATTCGATTAGCCATTAAGACATCAATAAAACACAAAATGTAAAATCAGAACAGAACTTAGCCAAAACAGGAAGCACCTGACATATCAGTATCAGTGTATATATATTGTCTGATAATAAAGTAGGTATGGCTTTACAGGTCTGTAATGTCTGAAAAATGTAAAGGATCCTTCTCATATATCTGATATACTGTCATTGGATTTTATTAGCCTCACATATTCATTAATCAGACTCGAGTATTAACACATTGTTATGGCAGCGGTTGATCTTGAGAGCTGTTTTCTATCATCCTTGTTACAGGAAGTGAATGAAACATCCATGTAGTTCCATTTATCATCATCACGTCTTGTAAGCATGCATGTGAGCCATCCACTGAAGCTAGCCGAGGGGACGCTGCTTTAGCTAATGGCTGTGAACAAGACGGTTCCACTTGGCTTTTCTCGCTCCTTCATCATCTGCACGCTTCTCATTTGTTTGGTGAATTCACCGGTTAAACGGCGTGTGTCGTGTCAGACAGCAGCTGCATGCTTGAGGGGAGGTTTCAAAGTAGAACATTTTCCATCTCTTCGGTGTAGAGCGGGCAGCATTGAGAGTCGATTCCAGCAAGGCCAAAGCCATTTTTAAAAGCATTAGCGGTCCTGTCTGAAGCGAGGCATGCTGCAGATTGTAACATATGACCAGCTATCTTTCCCCTATGGGTCTTTTATGATATACTGTATGTCAGTGTGCTTTATATGAGCATTTCTGTTCACCACACACATACATACACACATGTACAGGTGTGCATAAATTGTTTGACTTGTCTTGAAATGGAAGATGTACTCAGGTGAGCAGAAAAGATCTTGAAAGTGAAGAGCAGGAAGTCTGGGACATTACCTATGCATCAATTTAAAAAAACAACACCACCACCACATTTCCCCCTCCTAAAAAGGGATGCATGGCTCACACACGCTGAGATTTTCTGTTTCTCATTTATGTGCAAATTTGCTGATGTTTCAACATTTCCACCATAAATGATCAAAAAAAAAAGAAGCTAGTTAGGTGTGATAAGAAGACTTCCATCTGGCTACCGCAAAAGGAACCAGCTGAGAGCAATAGCCTGCTTCACCAACATGAGATGCATTGTTGTGATAAAAGCGCCTCTTGAATACAGACTACACAGGCTCATCTGTGAGATGTTTTCTTTCAACTCCTCTTCTGCCCACACATGGACGGACATGAACATGCTAAAACTCAAGGGAGTTGTGCTCAAAATTGCTGCCAGGATACATGAACACACACATACCACCGATAAAATTGCTTTTCCAGTCTTGTATAACCAGCTGTTCCCATATTTGCCAGATAAAGCATCTTTGCGAGTTGAGTGAGATGTTTGATTCAGCTGATAGTGACAAAACTCAATACATTCAAATAGCCACATTTAAAGCAAGCTTCAGCTCTGCGCTATCTATCTCGCCTGTGCTGATATGTGACTGTTAGCTTGTAGGATCCGCATCAGTTTTTCCTCCGTGCAGCTTTTATTTCAGCCTGTCCCCGTTCTCTCTTCCCCACTCAGTGGAGAGAGGATTACAACGGCATCACTCAAACCATGTCTCTACTGAAATCCATCTATCAATTCTCTCCCTGTGCAATATTTCTGTATTCCTCCCAAGTGGAAAGATCAAACATTTGGTATTGCACAGTGAAATACATTGAAAGGTTCTTAGCCACTTCCACAATCCCTGGTAGAGTTTCTTTTTTCCTTCTAAAGCCAATTATTTTACATCAGATCAAAAGCATTTATTTATCATTTACAGAGGATAAGCTGACAGAAGAGGAACTCCCCACAAGTGCACAGAAGCACACACACACGCCCCTGAAGACACACATGAACAGATTTGTTTCCATGTTGGCACTGTAGCTGCGCTGGAACAGCTACAGTATGTTCTTTGAAAACACATTTTTACGCGACACAGGCACCATCACTGACTGCTTTTTTCCCTGAAACTTATATATACACCAATGCTTCACATCTCTTTGTTTTTCCTCTTCCCCCACTTTTCTACTTTTTCTCACTCCTCCACAGGTGTGAGTGGACAGCACTGGTGAGGTTTCTTCCCAGCATGCCACTGGCACAGCAGCGTCTCAGGGCCACTGTGCCCACAACAAGCTGGATCCTGGCTTTGGCTCTGTTTCTAGCACTACAGGTGAAATTTGTTCCAACAAAACAGCCATCTCTTACTGAGTAGAGCTGCCCAGGGCTTTTTTTTTTTCACATTCATTATTTATTTCCAATATACTATTTTTGGCAGCCATGTTAATCACTTGACTCTGGGCACAAATCTTCTCAAATTCTGTCCTGGCCAGTTTGAGTATTAAAGAGACAAGATGATTTTGACTACCTGCATGTTTTCTGCATCTTTTCAATATTTTATGTGATTGTTTTCCTCTATATTTCTCCTACAAAGTAGATCTTCTTAAATATTATGGCACCAAGCAGGAGCCTGCAGAGTCACTGTTGCTACATCCATCAAGCTTTCCATTCTTGCATATGCACATGAAAAACTCCGACAGGTTTCTTATTTCTAAGAAAGTGACTATTGATATGTTGACCACACACTGCTAGTGGGTGATATGTGATGATTAAGAAGGATTACTTTTGTATGAGTCTATACATTGTTTTCAAGGAAAATCCTGCATTGTATACCTTTAAGCTAACGGTAGCTCCGTGAGTTGGTTGAAAACGCTGTTTTGAGGTTTCCGGTGGTCTTCTTTTAAAAGAGATTCTTGTAAAAGGGTCTTAATTGTACACTTGATGGCTACATACATGATGTTGAGCTAAATCTGCATGTTCAAGTCAAAAAGTCACCGCCTTCACCAGCTGATGAGCCACGAAGACATGGAAAAAAAAGAAGCAGCGGTGCTCACAGTGTAGAGTCCTAAAATGTAGGATCAAACTCTCATTATGGGTCCGACATAAAATGTTTTGGCTGCTTAGCTTACACACTTGTTCTCATTTCCAACAGTATGTTTCACTGTTAACATTACAAGAGAAAGGGCGAACAGCATGAGGACTGTGTTTGGCAAATGTAACCCTGGCTTGGGTAACATTGACTGTGGTTGCTGGAGTGGAACAGGAGCAGGACATAGCTGCTAACGCTGCTAAACTCTAATAACACCCAGACCCAGCGTCCACACAGTGAGGGAATACTACACAGTGAATGTAGTCATGAACATAGCTTTTTTTTTTTTTTTTTTTTTTTTTAACACAAGCTTATGTAGTTAGTTCAGGGCTTGGTTTTCACTGTAGGTAAGAAGCTACTTAATCCATTGCTTATACTTTCACTATTGTGCTATGGATTTGGAAAGTCAGAAAAATGACACACACCAACCAAACTCAAAATGCAGAGTGGCATTCTTACTACAGTCCCAGGCACATCTCTTCACATTTAACACATCTACAAAGAACAAGATGCCATAAATACAGTACTCACATGATCGCTGTGAGCATATCCTCTACTAATCATTGTTTTCCCTTGAAGTGTTACTTGCTTTATTTGTTAGAAATTCTCTCCACATTCTTGCCAGACAAAAAGAAAGTACCATCTGAAAATACTGAACTGTCAACACATTTTTTGCTGGTGACCTTACTTCTTACTGTGAAAGCTGTTTTGCTTGTGCTGCAGCCAGTGAGGAAAATCCTTCATATACAGTTTATTAGTGTCACCTCATTTCGTGTCCCCCTGGCTCTTTCTTTCGTCTTCACTCCATCATTCTGTAAACGCAAAGTACAAAGGACAAAAACAGCTGGAAACCCCTGAGTCCAAAGCACGTGCAGTGTTTTTTTGTTTCACGTTGTCTCTCTCTGCAGGGCGCCACTCATGCTGCTCCATCAGGAGACAACAAGCTGGTTCGTACCACCAGAGTGAGGAGACAGACCCCAGGGGGGAATCAGCCCCCCTCCGCTTCCTCAGCCAACCAGACCCTGCGGGAGCAACCCGTAATCTTTAACCACGTCTACAACATCAATGTACCCTTGGAGTCTCTGTGCTCTGTCGACCTTGATGCCTCCGCACCACCTGACCCAGGTGAGGTCTTCTAATAGATGGAGTGTTTGGGTTTAAACTCACTGCCATCTTATCTGCTGTCCTAGAGGAACCTTGTGTTCTCATGGAGACACGCAAACATGCTGTGTTTAGTTTTAGGACTTTTTCTTTTTGATTCAAAGGTTCTCGTGCTGAGTTGGGGTCTGGCCCTTCTGCGGAGGGTCCAATGGATCCAACTGGACCAACAGAATACACTGAGCAGACGCTGGATGCTGACAGCCAGGTACGTGTTTATAACAATATTTTCTTTTTGTTTTGATGGAGGCGGACTGTCTCATGTGGCACGGAAACTATTCCAACAGACAGCATCTGTTTCATTGCACATAGCTATTTACATACTGATACTTACGGTGACATGTTGTATTACCCAGTATGAGTATGCTTCTCACTGGCAGGCATCTACGTACTTGAAAGATTTGGGTTAAGTGTCACTTTAAAATTAATCAAATGCGCTTTGCACCATAACTGTTGAATTCATTCGTCTAATATGCTTAATCAACGCCCTTAAGTGCCAATTTGCCTCTTTATCAAACTATAATTGTCCTTCAGGTAACATTCACTCATCGCATCAACATCCCAAAAGCTGCATGTGGTTGTCCTGCAACAACCACAATCCAGCAGCTTGCCACCAGGGTGGAGATGCTGGAGAGAGAAGTTTCCCTGCTCAGAGCTCAGTGTGGGTCTGGATGCTGTGGGGAGAGCTCAGCCATGGGTGAGTTAACAATGACAGCAAAATATATAGAGAAAGCTGGAAGTTTTGTTTAAATAAGTGATTTTTCCCTGTAAAAATATAAAGAACTGCGACAAAAACATTCAAAACAGGCTCTCTCATATGTGCCATGAACAGGTGCCATAGGTAAAACAGGCAGAAAAAACTGTTTATACCATGAATGAAGAGGAGACAGACAGCAGCAGAATATTGATGCTGCAGGGCAACTTCTTTTTCCTGCTGCACAGTCTCGGTCTAAAAGGTGTGGAGAAACCTTTGCTACTGGTAAAAAAAAAAATGTGTTCACTATTCAGGAGATGCTGCTATTGTAATATGAGGGGAGTGAAAGGGATAGAGTTTTAGGATATATTATGGTTAAAGGATCTGCTCCATTGACACCATCACACCATTCAAATATTTTCTGAAAACGCTCCATCTCTACGGTGAGAATATGATTATCTCCAGCACTCATGATGTGAATCAGAATGAGGGTGAAACGCTCAGCTAAGGAGGACAGTGGCGAGATGGAAGTGCACAAAAAACAAGTTTTTATAGGTGTCTTGACTGCTGTTTCTCCCATCAAGTGCATGTTGAAGGTTTGAGGGTTTTGCTGTGATTTCAAAACTATTAATGCTTGAAAATGTGTCTCCATTTTTCTGAGATTCCCAGTATTACTAGTGGTTTGAGGAATGGGAGCACTGTTCTTGGTCATTTAGTAGTAATGATTGGTTGGTCTTATGCACACAATGATCCACCTATTGAGTGCCAAACTGCAATTGGCCCTACTGCTCTGATTGGTGTCTCCATGTCTGATTAAGCCACGTGTGGAACCATATGCTGCTTTGTTCATCTGATCTAAAAAACATTTCGCCATGCAGCTGAAAACTGAACCTCAATTTTAGCATAAAATGCAGGTGAACATTGGATTTACATTGCTGTTGTGGCAATTTTAATTTGGACTTCTAACACTACAATCAATGACATGGTTGTGTTTAGGAGGTTTGGAGAAGGCGCCTGTGTTTCAGTACATATGATCTGGTCTGGTCTTCAATATACAGAACTACCATAGAAATACCAGGACCTCAATATCGGAGTTCATTTCTAAATTATATTAAAATCAAAGAACAAGTGCAAGTCATATTACCCCAAGACTGAACTAACCCTTTAGGTTTGAGTTTATGGTAATCTTGTCATCTTTGAGTCAAGCATGTCATGTAATACATTATATAATGTGCATTATTTCTACCTTTTTCCCAGGTCGTTTTGACTTTGTCCCAGGCTGCAGTGGCCACGGCAGCTTCAGCTTTGACCTGTGTGGCTGCATCTGTGAGGAAGGTTGGACCGGCAAAAACTGCTCCGAGCCTCGCTGCCCGGACGACTGCTCCGGCCAGGGGGTGTGCGTTGAAGGGGAGTGTGTGTGTGACCGTGACTTTGGAGGCGACAACTGTTCAGAACCGCGGTGCCCTTCAGACTGCTCGGGTCGCGGGTTGTGCATCGACGGGGAGTGTGTGTGCGAAGAGTCCTTCACTGGCGAGGACTGCATGGTCGGGAGGTGTCTCAACGACTGCTCAGACCAGGGGCTGTGCATCAACGGGACGTGCCAGTGCCGGCCCGGGTATGTGGGAGAGGACTGCTCGCTGGTCTACTGTGCCAACAACTGCAGCAAGAAGGGCGTCTGCAAGGATGGATTCTGTTCATGTCAGGATGGCTTTGCTGGAGATGACTGCAACTCTGGTAGGCTGTTACTTTACTTCAGTGTTTTTATTCTCAGCTGTTGTCAAGTACGAAAAGTAGTTTGTCTGACATTTGTGGTTCAGTTCCCAGAACCAGAAACTCTGGGCGAGAAATTTGTCCTCCTTTAACACTTGCTGTTAATGTGACCAGGGCCAAGTAACTGAGCACAGAAATAACGGCCTAAACAGATTTCAGAATGACACTTTCTGACCGTCACACAGCTCAGCCTGGACTCATGAGCAGAAACAGGTCTCTTTTTTTCAAATTTGAGCTTCAATGTTAATTGGAGTGCTGATCTGCTGGAATGTAAACAAATTTTCTCTTCATCAATAGCTGGCACCATCACTGAGGTTTATTTGGGTGCGAAAACTGAATGGATGCCTCATATTGCAGATCAGTCTTTAGGAAAAGCCTCTTGATGTCTCTTTATCTCATGTACATACAGTGTGGGAGTAATTCTGGAAAAAAAGAAGTAAAAACAGACTTGTTCCCTGTGATAAATATCACCAACAAACAAAGATTTCCCCTTAAGCTAGTCTTTAAGCTAGTCTTTAAGAAAATAAAGCTTTGAATGCAGTGTTAGATGTAATCAATATGTGACATTCAGTACAGTGATGTATGGAGGGGATTTTTATGGAGGTGGGAAGTCATACATCTGTCTAAGCACTGTCTGTCAGACATATGTAATTAGGCCTGCAACTTAGTTCATTATTTTTCTGACAAACAAGTAAAATTACTAAACATATATATTTCACAATGGCACAAAACAGAAAAGCAGCAGTTTCTCAGAGTTTAGAAGCTATAACTTGCAAATGTTAGACCTTTTTGCATGAGTTGTCAAATTTCTGAAGGTTAATAAAATGATTAAGCAACTACATGTTTCAACACTAAATGCTATATATAACAGAAACTTAAAGCTTATGGAAGGACACAGCAGGTATTGGCATTCATCTGCCATGGAGTGCTGAGAGTTTGCAGACAGATAAAGGCTACAGCAGGGGATTTCATTTATCAGCACGCCTTTAGCAAGAATAAAGGAAGTAATTAATTCAACCACCTAGTGTAGTGTTTAGATAGAAGGTAAAGCTTCTAACCCATGATGCCCCATGATGCACGGTTGCCTATCTGAACCCTACAGAGCACATAGATAGATCTGATTTGTTGTATAGTTTATAAATGCATGGCTTTCTCACTTTCCCGCTACAGCAATTAGCTCCCAGCCCCATCACTTTTAGTATACGTGCAGCCCTGAAAAACAAACCCATCTGTGCTTCCAACGCAGGTGGCCGGGTGTGTGACTTGCTGGACAGCAGAAAGTGTAACAGCATTCATTTGTCAAAAGTCACATTCATCCGGGGAGAAGTGTCACATTAGCTACAGCTGAGACAGTTTCTGAGTCACGCTTGCCTTTGTTGAAGCCCAGCTCTTCACGTCAAAATATCAGATCCTCCTCTTCCATTTGAGGCAGCTGTCAACAAAGTGAATGATGGGAACAGACAGAAGAGCGAGCAACATAGAGACAGGGATGGGAAATCATATTACTGAGGCTGAATCCTCCTTGCTGCCCTCCTATTTAATATCTATACCAAGTGAGGGTGTTCGAATTGCTTATTTCTGTGCAATTAGAGTCTAAAATAGCCAATGCTTGTAGGGGATAGTTTGCTGAATACAAAACGAAGCAGTTCAATTATCAGAGACCTGTAGGGTGACAGGCTTAAGTGCTTCATGTTATCAAAAGCTGAAGAAAGCGGGATGTATTTTTGCTTCAATTATTGTGGCCTATAATTTCCCACTACCAGAAATAATGGAGGCTGTTGAATTTAAATGCGATGTTTCAGGCGTGAGGTAGGATACAGTATATCTTCACATTAAATATATATCCACCGACAAAGCAGAGATCAGCTTGTGCCGAAGAGTGGCATTTAATCTTGATGGCAGAGGAATTCCACGATCATTTCCGATGAATCCTGATGCAACAGTGGAAAAGTGGCGATGACATTCTTGCGTACTTGACATCCTCTGTGTCAAGTGCGGCAGTGGTGACAACTGACATTTATATTTTTCACATATTTATGGATCTCAGCACTGCTCTTACGCAGGGTCCGTGCCTTCTTCATGCTGATTTCATTACCTTATTTCATTCCCATTTTCTGCCGTACTGCATCAATCAAGTTTAGCAGGCAAGTCAGTCATATCTATTGAGATGCCTACTGTGTAAAGTAGCTTTGTTTTTATAGGTTATATTACTTGACAGAAGTAACTGTGATGTTGAAGGGCTTTGACAGGAATGTGACAATCCACCTTATCACACAATCAAGCGCAAACCTGAACCTGTGTGCCATTCGTAGTCTACTCAGCAGCTGGAGGACACACGCCGTTATCACGGTTGTGACTGAAATTGTGTTGCAGCTTGGGAAAAAGTCCTTCAATAACCAAAACCATTCTCCTGCACTGAATAGAAATTGATTCTTTTTTTCCTGTATGATAAAGCATCTTTGACAGTATGTATTTTCAACTTCTGGTGTGCTCCTCCTGTTCTGGATGCTCATAAGAGCATAGTATTGGAAACCAAATTTGCATTTGTGCATAAGAAACCCCACAGACCTTTTTCAGCATGACTTCAGTTAATTTACTCTTCCCCAATAATAAAACAGCAGAAGCAATAACAGGTGGTCTGCACTGGGCATCTTTTTGGATATACATTTATACTACATGTGCACTAAGGGCACAGTCATAACCAGCACACTTGTAGTTGTTAATAAGTCTTTGCCATTTTGTAACCTGAACTGTGGTTGGTTTGGTTTTCAGTGAAAATGTAATCCAACCATGTATGACATTCCAGAAACAGTATTAAGTAACCCTTTAATCAAGGTACATATGCATCATTAAATAGTTGCTTATTAGCATGCATATTAGTAGCATATTAGCTCTTTATTAGTCATCATAAATGACTTGTTAATGCCTTGTTATGGGGGTTATTAAGTGTTAGGTTATGAAGATTATAATTCATGTACACCAACTACCTTACTTACTATGAATAAGCAGGAATTATGAGGTTATTTAGGGAAAACTTGGTTGCTTGCTTGTCATTCTGTCCTGTTTTTGTGCTTATATTCCATCAGAGACAGTTGACAGCTCTGTGAGGCCTGTTATCCAGCATCAATGTTTGGCTCCCTAAAGCCATGTAACCCAGCCACACTGAATTGAACTTACTTTGTGATATAGGCTCATGGTTGATTTGTACCTAGATTATATGACCTCAAACGAAAAACAAAATGCAGCACACTTTGCTGCAGATTAGAGCAAGGAAAACAATCTCATAGCACAGTTGGTCTTAGTTCCACATCAGCACAGTGAATCTTTGAACCCCATTTAAAGAGAAATTTATTCGGGATGTTTTCTGTTACCTTCAAACCACAAAATATCAGAATTCAGACAAAAAGTTTCAGTTTAGTCACTTAAGCAAATTAACAAGAGAAATGCCATTACATGAAGTAGCCTGAGGGTAAGTTAGTCCTCTGATGGTGAACTGACCTCCGTTGTCAGCTGGAGTTTTAACTTTTAAGGTTTTAGTTCAGTAGATACTGCTGTATCTGCCGATGATTGCATACTGATTAGACCTAATGAGACTTAAAGACTCCAGGCGAGATTCTGCAATAACCTTCAGCAAGTTGCCTTTTTGAAACAAACCTTGAAAAAGATACATGCCTGAGAAATGGTTTTCCGTAACTGGAGAACACAAAAACCTTCAGCATTTGAATTAGTCCACAAGTGATACAACCAGTGTTTATGACATCACATTCATGTAGATGAGCATTTTAACACCACTAGTTTTGAGGTCATGTGTCTAATCTTAGGCTGCATGTACTATGCCTGGCTAGAGACGTGGCGCTCTTAAAATCCTAAGACCTTGTCGTCTGCTAAAGCCCAAAATGTGCTTGAACTGAAATTAGAATAAGAAAGGAAAACACAAGGAGATGAAGTTAGGAACTGAAAACTGCTGCTGAAGTTGGACACTGGCCCAATCGCAAAGGTCAGAGACTCTCTTGATACTCAGCAATTGAGAAACGTTGAGAAATTCAATAGAGGAAACACTGTATTTGCATTCAAATTAGCTGCTTGTTGATGAGCTTTCACACAGTAACAACAAGGTGCGATACTCACTGCTTCTCTGTCTTTAGTAAGAAGTTGCAGATTCCAGCTCATTGACTAACTTTTCAGAAGATCATTTTCTAAAGAGCTCACTTGTGAGTTTGCCCTTCACTTTCTATAGGCGTTAACTTTCAAGCAGCTCGTCTGCTCAGCCTCCTGCATGACCTCATTCAATCACTCTTCTTCTCTCCCATGGATTATTGCTCCTTCGTTTCATTTGTTATTTCCTTCATACGTGACGAAGCTGAGTCTAATTGATGAAATAAATCTAGCTAAGTGAATTCTGCAGGAGCTGTCCCCAGTGCAGGTTCACGGTTTCGAAATGAGCAAACTATTGTAGAGCATGCGCCCATCTGTCGAGTGTGTGAGGAAGGAGCTGGAAAGGCTACTAGAGTGTCCAAAGGATCCCCAAGGAGGACTCAGTGCTGTGCTGTAAAGTCCTGTATCACAGGATGTAGACATGATGGGGGGGTGAGAGGTTGTTTGTCTCACCATCACACTCACTGCTCCTTTATTCCTCTCTCTGTCTCTCCTTTTCTGTCTAATTTGCATTCTGTCATTTAATCATCTTTCTGTGTTAGTCATTTACTTTCCTTTCTTTCCTGGCCTTCTGTCACCTGTCTGTTTATCCGTCTGTTGTTGTTTCTCCCAAAAAACTGTTTGTCCCTCCTTTTCCTCCTTTGCGTCCTTCACCTGCCACCCCTCCTCCTCGTTGTTTTTGGCAGTGGGAGCTGTAAACACTCTTGTTTATGCCTCGACATTTACATTCAACACCACCTTCTCAGGCTTATGGCTTGACTATCTCCACTTCAGCCCAAATGAATGACAGTGCTTCTCCATCTCATGTTAACACTCAGCCTCTTGTTGCCTCAAGCACAAGCTTTTTTCTTTACCAGCTAGCATGCACATGAACACTTTGTATTGAGGTGCACATATTCACCAGTAACTAGTTGCTTATTAGCATATATATTACTAGCATATTGGCTCTTTATTTGTCATTATAAAGCACTTAATAATGCCTTCTCCTGCATGACCATGTCCTTTAACTACAAGGCCATTAACAAAGAGTTTTCTCTCAATAATCTCCTAATTACTTCTTATTGATAGTAAGTAAGGAAGTTGTTTTATATCATTCACATTTTTAATAACCTAACCCTAACACTTCAGAACCCAAACCCATATATGTACATAGGTATTAATAAGTTCTTTATAATGACTAATATAGAGCCAATATGCTGGTAATATGCATGCTAATAAACAACTAGTTAATGGCGAAATTGTAATTTAGTGTATTGACCCTGGATGGCACAACCATGCAGTGGATTAAAGGGGAAACAATACTACATTAATACTAATGTCGTAAAAAAAACCTTGCGGTATTAATTAAAATTCAGCGCTTTGCCAGCAAACATGTGCATACATACACAACTCATATCAGTTAGAGTTTCTCTTGTGGAATGATTTGACTATTTCCTGGCAAGGATGTGCGTTCTTTATGTGAAGACTCTACTCCATCCATACACCACAACATTTGGTCCACACATTTGCGACACTGAAATTCTGAATTATGCGTGTGAAAAAGCTCTTCCATGCAAATTAGAGCAAGTACAATTTTGCAGTTTTCCCACCAAGGTAGGGTAAAGCTAACATCAGTCTTGTGACACATGCAGTATACTAGCAAGTTGCTCTACAGGTAACATAAGTTGGTTTCCCATCCAAATCTATCACAAATTTTAACCAAATGTTGAAAAAATCAGCAAGAGAAAATGCACATGAATGCTTGTTTCTATCCACTACTGTGATGCAATCAGTACAAGTTGGTCCATCAAGATAAGCAGTAGGTGGCACCAAATTTTCCAGTCGGAAAAGAAGAAGGTTCAGCAATATGACATAATTAAAAGAGCACCAGTTGAACTTCAAATAGTGAAAAACATTATAGAAAACATGGTGGAAATGAGATTTCTGTTTATTTCAGGTATGCATGTGAGGAAGCTTACATCAGATCTGTTGATGGAAACACAGCTAGTGAGGTTACATTCTTAATTATCTATTTAAGACCAAAAAAAAAAAAAAAAAAATGCAGGTACAAACCACACTCAAGCAAAATCCCAAAACAAAATAAATAGAACAATTGTTAGATAGAACAATTGAACAAAATAGAACAAAATTTGTGCTTTTTTGTCTCAACAGTGGCACCGGCCATGAACTTGAAGGTCCGAGGCGTGACTGATCGCACTATTGACCTGGAGTGGGAGGGTTCAGTTGTGCTGACAGATTTCTTAGTGACCTACACACCAAGCAGCGCCGGAGGTAAGTTCAGAGCTGTGCTGGTCTTTTCTAAGCAAGGAAGGTTGTAATATAAGAATACACAGCTTCTTTAAAAAAAGAAAAAAAAAGCACAACATCCATGTATCAGTGTATCTTCTTACCCGTCTCTCTGTCAGGTGTCCAATTAGAGATAAGGATCCCAGGCAATATCACCACCTGCACTATCATAGGCCTGGAGGCGGGCATAGAGTACAACATCAACGTGTTCGCTGTCATTAACAACAGTATCAGCGTCCCTGCCAGCATCACTGTTTCGACCTGTAAGTGCAGTCCTCTGGGTTGTGATGACAAAATGTTCTCATGGGAGCTCAAAGGATATTCCATTGAAGCCATGTTTGGTCCATGGCCAACAGAATCTAAATGGTATACCACAGTTTAGTATCTCACATAAAAAAAAAAAGTTCTCTGTCTCAACCGGTGCTGTGCATGCCTCCTCACATGGACACAACCATTCATGCAGATGCACACACACTCACACCGTCTCTCACTTTTTTTTTTTTTTGTCAAATCATCCCCAAGTTGCTTCTCAGTGTCAATAGAGTGAGAATACCACCTGGTCCTCTGCCAACTGGTTGTGACTCCTATCTGTAACACCTGCTTGGTATCACTCACACTCCAATGCACATACATGCACAAATATGAACAGATTCTGAGTGTTAATGCCAAGTCATTGGACTCGTCAAAGAAACATGCTAGATACTTCTGTGCTTATCAGAAGTATGCACTGCTTTCAATGGCGAAATATTGTATCCACTCCACATCAGTAGACCAAGGTGTGTTGCCATTAGTTCAGTGGTAGCTGATAAAATTATCCTCCATTTTGCAGAGGTAAATTTAATTTCAGTGATTGCAGAATTCAGACTAATAAAGACAATTTAGGGCAATTAAGCTTGACGCCACCATTTTTCAATGAGCATATGATTTGTTGGGTTGTCGTTGCTAAACTTAATTGTGAAATGTAATATTTGATTGTCTGGAAAGATTTATGAGGATACAGCTGCCACAGTACTGTGGCAATAATTGAAAAATCTAAAAAAAAAATATTCATGTTCATGTTTTAAATCCCCTTGAACAAATACGACATCTTTTGATGAGTAACAACACTAAAAATCAAGAACAATCGATCATGGCGATAGCCTCGGCGCAGTGTTCCTCATGATCGAAGGAAAGACAGAAAATGAGTTGAGACTGAGACAACAAAACAGAAAAACAAATGTAAAAAAAAAAAGGTTCAGCATCGGACATCTTCAGCATGAGATGGAATAGTGATATATGTGCTGTGTGGGTCACTGAAGAACAATAATACTTCTCTGGCTACCTCTCCAGATCTCTCCAATCCAGATGGTTTAGTCTTCAAATCCATCACGGAGACATCAGTGGAGGTGCAGTGGAAACCGTTCTACTATTCCTTCGATGGGTGGGAGATCAGCTTCATCCCCAAGGTAGAGTAGAGCTACATGTGTGAACACTGAGGGTGTGTGTGTGTGTGTGTGTGTGTGTGTGTGTGTGTGTGTGTGTGTGTGTGTGTGTGTGTGTGTTCACTGTCACTCTCACTGCAAGACTGCACTACAGCATGCTGAAAGACAAGTGCACTGCTTGTGAGGAGAACAGAAGGACAGACTGGCCTTCTACTCCCACACACAGCGGTGTTTTTAAATTATTTATTTTTTTTTTTTTTCATTTTGCTCTTTGACCGAACAAAATATTCCTGATTGAAAAGAATTATTTTCAGATCTCACCAATGCCATCCTCTAAATGACTTTGAATTTCTTTATGGAAACAGGCACGAAAATAACGTGATGGATTTATTTTTTTCGCAGGGGGTTTGCTCAACTTGAAGCCCATACCAAATTAGACAAGCGGATTGTCTTCAGCTTATTGGCTATTAGATGGATGAGCCATTAAACCCTTTTCCAGAATAACCCTCTGTAAAACCATAGCAGAGCCAGGTTCAAAGCCAGAAAGCAAAAACATTTCTCTTTCTAATTCCCGCTGTAAACTCAGGTACTCTTGGCCCTCTAATCCCGTGCCCTCTCACAGTAATTGGTTTTCTCATTTAAGGTGTTCCCATGGGGAGATATCCTTTGGTCCCTCCCGGCTTCAAGCCTCAAATCTGATGTTCAGATGCTTTTTCGTGTTTATTTCAAGCCCTGTTAAGGATAGAATGTTTCTGAACGGAAAAAGCAGTGGGCTTCCTAATTTCATTTTATTGCTTTTAGCCCTCCCTTTCTCTCTTTCTATCCAATCTTCCATGTCTCCCCGCTGTGTCTCTTCTTCTAGCACTCCCCCCCACCCACCACCCCCCACCCCCCATCCTTTCCTCCTAATCTCTTGTTACATTCTATCCACCACTTCTCGGTCAAGATCTCCAACCTTTTCCTCTCTACCCCCGAAGGTACCCTCCATCCCTTTCTTCCTTTCTCCTTCACCTCTCTCTTCCTCACCCTGCTTTTCTGTCTATGTTCTTCTCCCTATCTCACCTCGCTTTTCTCTCCCTCACTCCAGCCACAGGGGAAATCATATTATGAGTTGGCAGTCCCGCCCCCTGTGGATTTAATCCAGCAATGGGGATTGTGAATTTTGACAATCTCGTAATGGAAGTAGGCATGAAAGCTTCGGCCTATGCGAACAAACACAGAACACGGCGCTCTGTAAAAAGGAAACAGAGAGAGGGGGAGGGGAGCAGGAGCTTTGAGACCTGACGTTAACACTGTTAGAAACAGCCACAGTATATATCTGACACTCCAATAAAGTACCATACTGCCAGTGGTTTTACAGCACATAGCTACCACACCATCTAATACGTTATATTTTGGGCTTTTCGTAATAAATCATTGAAGCTTTAAAAGCAATCAGTCAAACAGGACTGCAACCAGTACTGATATTGTATAGTATGAGTCATCAAATCAAATGGTCAACGCTCATGATGAGGCTGCAGCATTCTCTATACATGAGCTATTTGGTCATGTAATGTCTGCATAAACTTGCCTGTGAGCATCTCTCTAGTATCTTCCTCATTCTCTGTTTTTGGCAGAGGCATGTGCCTACAATGATGTATTATCTTATTGATTATTAAGTGCTATATAAATGAAATCAACTTGAAACTTACAGTTATTCTGGATATAAAGAAATGAAAAAATGAGAGGTATTTGCTTTATTGCAATAAAATCATTAAGATATTAATCACTGCTGCATAACACTTTAAATCTAATTTTACATTGCTTTCTATGAATAGTAAGAGGATTATTAGAACCACCTCTTGCCATTTCTTTTGATAGACGTATAAAAAGACATGCTGTCTTACCTGAAAAACTAAATGACCCTAATCAGTAACCAAGAAGCACAATCTAAGAGTCCTACATTCTTGTCACCTTAATGAAATTAAAGTGATATAAATACCTCCAGAAGAACAAAAAAAATCTCTTTTGTCATTCCTCAACCAACCTTGTCGGCAGAAAGAATGATGACTAATTATGAGCAAGCTGATACAAGAGATGGGAGTGGGATATACTGTTATGGTGATTAATTTGTATAATTTAGCTTTGCTTTCACTTAACTGTATTGCTATTGAGATTGAACGCCAGTTGTTATTGGAACATTACCGTTGTGTGTTACTGCCCACCCTGGTAATTTAGTTGAGGTGATTAAATGGATTACATCTCTAATTATAGTTTTAATTCAGGAAAGTAGCAAGCTGTTATATGTTCTGTTTTAATATGAGCCTTCGTAGCGCAGGCTTTTGGGGATCTTGGAGCAGCAGTAGGTGTAACATCTGTCTGTCGGCAGGAAGTGCGTGTGCAACACTGGTTCTCTGAAAACAGCTGGGAATAGCAGGGTTTCCATATGCATGAGTGACAGGCCTTTGGAAATATAGAGCGCTGCCTCTGCAGAATATGGCCCAAGAAATTTCCATGTTGCATACATGCTCCGTTTCTGCCAAGCAACACCATTTGGGAATTTAATGTGTTAAATCATCCAGAAGTTTACAAATAAGTCAAAAGAAGTGGCTTCAAATTACACAGCGCAGGAAATCTGCTGCAGAGAATTTAACTGGATGAGTCACTGTTTATATCTTACTGTTGAGGATTGGCTTTTATCTGACAGATCCCTTATCTCCACTGAGAGAAGCAGTTTAAACCACACAGTAGATGACATTTACTCAAAATATGCAAAACAACAGACATGAGTTCAAGTCTCTTTTCATCTCATCACTTTTCTCTCTGTTTTTTTCCCAGGACAATGATGGAGGGATGACTGCGCAGCTGCCTAGCACCATCACTTCCTTTGTGCAGACTGGTTTGAGACCAGGGGAGGAGTACACTGTTAACCTGGTGGCCCTGCGAGACCAGGGTCGAAGCCAGCCAGTCACTGCTACTATCACAACATGTATGTGGTAATGGTAACCTTGACATTAGGATGTGATTTTACTAGTTGGATAAATTGATAAAATGAAAATATATTCACAATGTTGAATACCCAAAGGTAAAAAGGTAGCGCACACACAGATCTTCAGGACAAAGTTGACAATGACAGCATACAAAAATTTTGGTCTAGTGGCCTTCGTCAGAGTATCTGGCTATGCGGCCGAAACGTTAGCACGTTTGTTGACACGGCCAGAATAAATTGATGAAATTGAGATTAGTCAGCTTTGTTCTGAAGGTCTGTGGTGTGCTGCCATTTTACCTTTGACTTTGGTTTAGCACTGCAAACAAAACACTGTACAGGCACATCCATTCCAAGAGCATGTTTTCACCCCTCTGTCCAACTGCAGTCAGATGAAAAGACGGTATTGAATTAGAATTCTCGAAGTCTGTTTTCCCACAGTAGGCCATTTCCACACGTGTAAAAAACAAGCCTGACACAACTGAAATGTCCATTATATTACTGTTAATATGTTATTGCCAAAATACAAGACACCCACACAGTCACATCAGATATGGTTTTTCAAGCTGTTAAAATCTTAATAGATAAGATGAGTTTGAGGAGGGCTGAGGAGGACACACACAGCCAATCAGTTATATACAGTGTACTACCAAAAAAAGGGTCATTTTATATTCAGAGTGAACGTGATTAGCGGTGGAACTAGCAATTATTTTATGAGATTAATCTGTCAGGTAAACTCAAGATGACATCTTAAAGTTGTTTATTTTGTCTGGCCAACAGACCAAAACCTGAAGATGTTCAATTCACAATCATTTACATAACAAAGACAAACAGCATGTCGCATAATTTTTATTTGAGAAACTGCAATAAGCAAATGTTTGGCACGTTGGCTTGATTAAAGGCTTAAATGATTAAGTGATTATTAGTCAATGAATCAACTTAGCATTTCAGTACCAATTAATGTAACATCATTGCAGTTTTCCTTATACTTTCAAGACTGTCACACACACAAACACACACACACATACACATCTAAATACCCTGGAATGAGCAGTGGGTGCCATCTTGACATATTTGTTGGTCTGCCACCGTTTATGTCCCTGACGTAAACCTCGCTGAGGTATTGTCCCTACACCTCACCCAGCTGACACTACTTGGTCAGCTGTAATAGATCCAATTCAAACCTCGTCCATAACAATTCAAACTCTGATGTCTGCAGTCAAAACACCATCAATTTCCTGTCAAGTCTTCGTTCGTTTCGTGGGTTGTAATTAAGTATTGATTAATAATTCATGGCACTCATTAATTTTTCACGGCAGCCCACTGCAGGACACCTTATTGGATAAAGAAAGAGGAAAAGACAAATTTGAAGTTACTCAATTATTCATAACAAAGATTTATCCTTCCTCGGAGATGGAGGGAACACAGTGAGGAGTCAGAGGAAAACCAGAGGGAGAGGACAGCTGATGTGAGAATTTGTTCTCAGCAACTGTCTTGCTCAGGATGTTTTCTAGGAAGAGACCCAAGGGGCCAATTTCTAATACATCAAGGACCAGGGTGGACCTGCAATATGTCAAGTCTGGGACTTATTTAGATCTCAAAAGCTTAAAGAAAGACTTAAAAGGAGAATATGGTCTATGTTGCTCAGTGGGTGAAACACATAATTTACATAAGATCTCCCCGGGGCCGTCAGTAAAGAATGATTATGCTATCAAAGCACAGTATGGTGCTTTCAGTTTAAAACATGTATGTTAAACTAAGCATTGCCTTGTGCTTTTTTGGTCGGTTCCTCAACATTAGTGATGCTTGTCACCATTTGTAAGACTCAATTGGACAGTTATTGAAATTTAACACCAGGAAAAGTGTGTAAATGTCATGTAAGTTGTAGTTGTAGAGCCCCATTAAACTGCAGTAGAAATAATCAAGAAAAGTTTTGATTTAGAGATCAAAAGAGCCTTCATTTTGCTTGACATTGGTTAAAGCAGCAAATGTCAAACCATAGCTTTTGTGGAAAGAAGTAGTTAACACATAAATGGAATACAGTGCTAATTATCATATTCTGTAAAACCCCATTACCTTGCCTGAAATTCGGTGAATGTATTCAGAAAAATATAAAAAGCTACAACATCTAAAGTTTTGAAGTGAAGGAGGACAAAATGGTCACATTTCACATTTATTTGCCTCACATCACAACAGAAAACCCCATTTTGGCTCAGAGCCTTCCTCAGATCATTTTTGATTTAAAAAAAAAAAAAAAAAATCCATTATATTTGCACTGATGAGAATGTGCAGAGCAAATGTGTAGTCACTCCCTCTTGTGTCATCCATCCATCCATCCATTCATCCATCCTTCTGCAACTTGTCTGGGGCCCGGTCCCAGTGGCAGGAGGCTAAGCAAAGCAGTCCAGACGTCCCTCTCCTCAGCAATGTTTTTCAACACCTCCTGCATGATCTGTTCCCAAGTCCCATGTCCCTGACCTCTCCTGGGATGCATGGGAAATTTTTGCAGAGGTGGGAGTTAAAGTGGGACATGGGCCTCAGCTCCCTAATCACCCTCACTGCACGTTTGAGTTGACCAGGTCTGTCTGGCAGTCTCCTCCACTATCTGATCCAGCTCACCAGCAGGAAGTGATCGCTTGACAGCTCTGCTTCTCTATTCATCCAAATGACATACGGTCAGAGATCTGATGATACGACAACAAATTTCATCTTCAATCTTTGCCCGAAGGTGTCATGGTTCCAAGGACACTGATCAATTACCCTCTGTTCTAACAGTGTGTTTTTTACAGCCAATCCATGACTGGCACAGAGGTTTAAACAGCAAGTCACCACTCAGGTTCAGATAAGGCACTCCACCTTATTGTGATGGAGGGGTTGGTGTGGCCTATTGACATGGGAGAAACTCCCAAGGTAAATTTGTCAAAGAGAAGGGGCGCTTTACAGACCTGACATTAATTAGGCAAGAAGGAGCTGCAACACCTCAGCAGGGAAACTTGGGCCCCCTCCTGGAGCCAGATCTGAGAAGGGAGCTCAGCGGCAATGATCTGGTGGCTTGGCATTGACCCATCAGGCCCAATCCGAGCCCACCACCCGCAGGGATAACATTGGGGTTGGGTGTATTGTCAGGTGGCAGGCAAAGGCAAGGACCGAGACTTGCTGTGCTGACTCGCAGACCTCTTGTGTCAAACATTTCATCGTCATGCATGATGTGTTTTCAGTTCCTCACTGTCAGTAATTGTTGTTTTCCAGCAATCAGCATCGGAAGACTTTAATCATGGCTTATGTTTTACACCTTACACAGATAAAGCCTGTTGTCTCACTGTCAGGTCTGATAAGTTTTACGTGCTTGGCTGTCAGACCAGCTTTTACTGATAGCAAATTCAGATCTACCACTGCAACAGCTTAAAGTATTAATATAAACTTTCATCCTGTCTTTTGAAGTTTTCCATTTAATACTGACTGAAATGTGTCCAAGGCAAAAGTTGGCAACAAATGTCTGGTCAGATTAGGAGCCTTATTTACTTATTCTTTGATTTTGTTAATTTTAATCATGATTTGGCCAAGACTATATTTTATTTAGGTCAAGTTCTTATACAGCTGCTTGTGGTGACACACAACGTTTAGTTAATTTATTTTAGAAGAGTTTTGTAGAGCATTAATCTGCACGAAATAGAATTCTTATCTTTCATAATTTGTTGTGAATTGTCAGATGTTTTAACCTCTTTGGGCCTCAAAAATGTATTCAAATGAGACATCTCAGAAGATTAGAGGTCACAAGTCATAACTTGTAGACTGCTGACACCTGGGAGGAGGGGTCACAAGAAGACACTGCTTTATTCTAACAGGTCAAAAGAGCCAAAAGAGAACAGCTATAGCTTGACAATTAACCACACCGAATGGGTCTGCTTTGTTTGTAACAGAACAGAACATTTGTAACAGAACATTCAATAATTATGCGTCTTCCTGTCCTTGTTTTACAGTGATTGATGGCCCCACACAGCTGATTGTGCGGGATGTGTCAGACACCGTGGCGTTTGTGGAGTGGACACCACCAAAAGCAAAGATTGATCAGATTGTGTTGCGCTATGGCCTGGTGGGAGGAGAAGGTCCACGGACCACCTTCCGCCTCCAGCCCACACTCAGCCAGTACTCCCTGCAGGTGAGTGGCAGGGTGTGTGTGTGTGTGTGTGTGTGTGTGTGTGTGTGTGTGTGTGTGTGTGTGTGTGTGTGTGTGTGTGTGTGTGTGTGTGTGTGTGTGTGTGTGTGTGTGTGTGATCAGGTATTCCTAACAGGGTTAGGAATAGGCAAATAGTGGTTATGGTTAGGGTTAGGGTTAGGGTAAATGAAATGAATGTAAGTCTATGTAATGTCCCCACAAGTGATATAAACACAACATGCGTGTGTGTGTGTGTGTGTGTGTGTGTGTGTGTGTGTGTGTGTGTGTGTGTGTGTGTGTGTGTGTGTGTGTGTGTGTGTGTGTGTGTGTGTGCGCGCGTGCTTGTTGCTTGTCATGCTTTAATTGTTAAATTATCTACAATCTATTACAATTCATCATGTTGAGGGGTCACAGATCTGATCGTACTGACACGTTATGTGGACTCACCTGCCATCTGGGGACAGTAAAACCAGATTCAGAACTTGAACCATTTATGTTTGGCTTGACCTTCTTTTGGTTTATTATATTGAACTCACAAGTATGGTGTTAGTGTGGGTGTATGTCTGGTGTGTGTGTGTGTGTGTGTGTGTGTGTGTGTGTGTGTGTGTGTGCGCGCGTGCTTGTTGCTTGTCATGCTTTAATTGTTAAATTATCTAATCTCAGATTCTGCCTGCCTTCTGTGTCTGGAGATAAAGCAAAAACAAACGAAAACGTCCATGCAGAGAGATTAAACAGACTTAACTGTCCATGTTTTTTTTGCTCCACAGGTTCTGCGTCCTGGCTCACGGTACGAGGTGTCAGTGAGCGGAGTGAGGAAAGGAAACGAGAGCGGATCTATTTCCACTGAGTTTACTACCGGTGAGGTCTGACAGCAGGCAGATGTGCTGATAGTGGTGTGTGTGATTCTGTGCCTGCCTCTGAGGATAGAACAGTTGATGACATATGGCCTAATGTATGCCATAGTGTTTATCTATATTGAAGATGGTAGTGGACATCTGCTCATGGTAATTTTGTCTCTTGTTTGTGCACAAGTGCATTATTTGTGGAAATGTCGTTAATTTGTTTTGAGTGCAAACAAGTGAATTCAAATTGACATTTCTTTCAGCTATATCAGAAGTAAAATGTCATGCAAATGTGTCTGATGTCAGAATGTCTAATTCAAGGTTATTCAAATGAAGGGAAATCTGCAGACTATTGCCAACAGCATAGAAATTGTTCCAAAAGGACATGTGTAGCGACTGATGGTGATTATGTCAATTAAACTATATCAGCTTTAGTAATTAGCACCTGATGTTTGCAGATGATGTTTAAAACGCTGGTGTTTGCTTGTTCACAATCCCTGAGAATTGGTCTCAGTGTCCCCAACATTGTCAGCTTTATCGTTCTTCTCAGAGATCGATGCCCCCAAGAACCTACGGCTCGTGTCTAAGACCTCCACCACCCTGGAGCTTGAGTGGGATAACAGTGAGGCTGAGGTAACTAGGCGCGTTAGCATTTCATTTTCATGATTTGTTATATCGGCCATTTTGAGTGATCAACAGTATGCATCTTTGGACAATACAACATCCTTTATATCCAAAAGGTCAAAGATCTGTGACATCATAGAGTTCTACAAAAACACTTTTCTGGCCATTATTCAACACCATAACTCAGGAAGAGAGGAAGACACTGTGACCATATTTAACATTTGGTCAGATGCTGAGTTGCTGACACCAATCTTAGGTGTTGGTTCTGCTGATATTGAGCTTCAGGTGATTGTTGTCGCACCATGTGATGAAGCTCTCTATCAGTTTCCTGTAAAAAATAGTCTCTAAGTGAAGACAGCATGCGTCTCATTGGAAATTATTCACTAGAATCATACTTCAACATAATTTCCTTATTATGCAATGTAATAGATCAAACTAGCCAGCAGAATATAAACTAGCTAAAATGAGCTCAGGATTAGCAAGCTGCAGCATCATAATGCTGCTCACGTGTTAATGAATCAGTAATAATAATAATATATAATAATATATATTGGATTATAGAGATAAAATACACTGGAAGGGCTCAAAATAAGTTTTCTTACTTTTCATGCTATCTGCACATTTTGCTGAATATATCTCTGTTCTTTTACTTACACTTTTTTATAGTCTAATATACAGAAGAATACTTCTTCCACCACTGGAAACTATTCATGCTAAACCCCCTGATAGAAGATTCTCCTTTTTAGAAAACTTCCTGTCTCTGTCCTTTATCTTTTATATATTTGTATATTTTTTGTAAAGTGGGTTATACTGAAATACTTCATAGCTTCTACAGAATCTCAGCACAACCTTACGTGCCCATTATATCACTGAGCATATGTTAATTATGCCCTTTTTTTGTAAAAATAACAACCAATTTTTCCTTAATCCCTTGACCTTATCCACTCTCCCTTGACCTGCTCTGCATACTTGCCCTAAAGCAGACTTTTATTCCTCCGATTTTTTTGTATTTAGCACTTTATCATCTCACACAGGTGGGTCTGCATTTTGTGAGCCCAGTAAATGCCAGTAATGGGAAAGTGGCAAGCAAATTTACGGAGTGCAAGTGGTCACTGAATGTTCTACTCAGAATGAAAATATAACAAATCATGTTGTTTCACCCAGTAGTCACAGTGATATTCCCAGGCCTCACTAACTACTCAGTAGTACTACTCAGTCTTCAAAATCCTGTCAAATTCAGTTTGGGGCTGTAAGTGCTTAAATATATTTTCAAATGTAGGTGGAGGGCTACCAGGTGGTGTACAGCACTTTAGCAGGAGACCAGTATGATAAAGTCATTGTACCACGCAATGAGGGAGCAACCACTAAGACCACTCTCACCGGTAAGTGAGGAGAGGCGATGACTTGTTTTCCTTTCATGTCATTCATTTGCTCAGAATGATGTTTTTCCTTGTGCCTTCAGTATTATCACAATGCATCTAATGTGTACCTGAGAAGCAGGATGTGCCTGTGTGTTTTACATGGCAGGATTATCTCCAGAGTTGACAATTGGTTGATGGGCCACTGATTGTATCTGTAGAAATGCTTGTGGTCTTGCAGGTATATTGAAAGGCTGTCAGAAAGGGGGAGTCAGCTGGGATGTTTTTTTTCTGAAAGGCCATAGTGCTGGAAAGGCCATGGCTGGCATAAGAATAAAGCAAAAGGTCCTTGTGTTATTCTGTTGGGCCATTGTAATCGATGCTTCCTCCACTCTCCTTCCTCCTCTGTCACTCTCATTTTCTCTCTCCTCCACTCTCAGTCTCTCTCATTTTCATTGCTCATCTCTTTATTTCTTTAGCTCAGGGAACTCGCTGTGGTTGTACTGAATGTGTTTGAAACTGATTAATTATGCCGTTGGCAAAAAAAAGCGAGTTTCTCCCAAAATCATACTGATGTACATGTGAATTTGCCTTGACTTCATCACTTATGTACAGCTAATTGGGCTGTTATAAAACAGTGCATCTAATTGACATGTGCTTGCATGAGAAGGAGAATGTGAAACAAGACTGTGTGACGTTTCCTCATGCTTCATGGTGGGTTAAAGTTGCAACCAGTTCTCTCTCTGTCTCTTCCTTAGACCTGCTGCCCGGCACAGAGTACGGCATTGGCATCTCTGCCATGAAAGGTAGCAACCAGAGCACACCGGCAACAATGAACGCCAGGACGGGTGAGTGTCCAATTACTGTTCATACTCCACTGTAAAAAAAAGCTGGTGATCCAATTCATACATGTGACCTCTTTCACACTGGGGGAAAAAAAATGCCATGGCGTTTGTTTTCAGTGGGAGAGGGTACAATCGGCATTCATTCCTGGGTCAAATGAGTCAGTAGTCGCAGGTATTTATTGGCTCCATCTCCTATTGGCAGTAATGGAAGCATGACACTTGGGTGGGCACGCTGATTTTTTTCTGGCGCAATGCTTGTTGGCTTCATTTCCATCTCACCAATATAATTTCCAACAAGATATAAAAAACTAACCACCATTAACATTGTTTCTGGCCTCCATGCTGCTTTCCTCTGTTCCCTGATTACCGACACTTTGTGACGTCAATGGTGACACAGCGGACAAAAAAACAGAGAGACAAACTCTTCTACTGGCAATGGGAAAGAAGTTGATTGCCTGTTTTTAGTGGGTTTACCCATATTAAAAAAAAAACCCCGGATATACACACCAGTGTTCGTGTCAAAGTGAATCACAGCGGCGTTGTACTGGAAATCTCCGCTTTACAGCAGGACGGTTTGCCCATTTGTTATTATCATGTAATTCTCAGTTCATTCTGTTGGTCGGTGCTTCTGTTCCAAGCCATTTGAAAGAAATTAAAATCAATTTTTTTTTTAAGGGAGGCGTGTGCCTGTTTCATAGTATCAGCTTGGGTCAAAGTTCCAATTACAGCATTTTAAAGTTGTATTAATGCATAGCATTTTGCTAATGGCCCTCTCTGTACCTCAGCGCTTGATCGGCTATATGAATTTTTATTGTGTTTTGAGTTTTTTGGATGAATGGAAAAAAAGAACCCGTTTAACATTCTGCTTGAAATGTTAGTGCGTGGGGGTGCTTCGCTAATCTTTCCCATCACGTTGACTGCAGAGCACATCTTTCCTCCAGTTGCAATTATTTTAATGGCTGAAGGTATTTTGCACTTTGCAAAATTATGCCTCCATTTTTGTTAAGAACAAGCTCTTTCTAACCCACTATTTTGTGCACTCTCTTTGAAAATGCACTACAGCTACAGTATCCCATCTTTTTCAAATAGCTTTAAATAATATGACAAGACCTCCTGTCTGCCCGGCACACAGCACTGCTCATGTTAGTGAGTGTAAATTGCTGAAAGCTGAAAGCATAATTTCCATTAACATTGGCTTTAAGTTCATCTGTCCCCCTCAAAAACCAGACCAAAAAACTAAATTTGACAAGGAGCTCTGAAAACACTGAGCGTTCAGGCAAATAGTGAAGTAGTGGAATAGATGAGAATTAAACATTGATGATCCAGTGGGCAAGTTGGATCATTGCTGCAGGAAACAGAAGTGCAAACATAAGAATACAGCAAATATAAAAGAAAAAACAGAATGTGGGATCATTATATTAATATAGATATCCTTTTGGAAATGAACTTCCCGGAAGCTAACTGATGAATTTTAATCAGTAATGGTCCTGCTTTTGATGTCAGTGCAGCACCAAAGAGGAGGACATACAGCAGATAAGAACTCAGTTACTTTTGTGTTAAAATGTTGTACAATGTTGACGCAGGAAAATGTGAAGCTTTTGTGCTATCCACAGATATAAATAATGATCATCTGAAGTGCAAAAATACCTTTTTAATAATCAGCTTTTATCCAAACATCTGTTGTTTCCACTCTGGGTTTTTTAATTTACAATTTGAAAACATGCACATAAAGAAACTTGGATGGAAAAGTACTTAACTGTGATCAGATGAAGAATGAATTATTTTCACACACTTAAAAGTATCTTGACTGACAGGTGATATGAAAAGGAAATGTGCTGTGCGGCATCTGCACATGATTCAGTGATTGGATTTATCATGGATGAGAAGAAACATCCCTGAAATGTCATTTAATGTCTTAAATTGTCATTAGTAACTCACCCTGTTGGCCTACACCCACTCAAGTGCATTCTCCTGCGTAACAGTGTCAATATGCTCGTGCAGTAGCCTGCTTTAAAGCTGGTTGGTCTCTTTAAATGTTTTCCAGAGACATTTAAGAGGCCTTGTGCTTACTGAAATCTTGCTTCCCTTCTTTTAGGTCTGGATGTGCCCATGGATCTAACTGTGACGGCCTCTACAGACAACACCATCACTCTGGTGTGGGGCGTGGTTCAGGGCCCCATTGACCATTACAAGGTCACCTACACATCATCTTCTGGCATCACTACCGAGGTAAAGAATCTGACAGACAAGCATGGATTTGATAATGCAGCGTAACGCATATTCAGTACATTTCGATCCATTTTTGTATACTGTACACAAATATACCAACACCATTTAAGGATAACAGGTCTCTGACCTTTTATTGTAATCCTGTTGAATTTCTGCTTATTGTGTGACTCCCTGTTCCAGCTGACGGTGCCTAAAGATGTAACCACCACCACTCTGACTGACCTTGAGCCTGGGACTGAGTACACCATCACTGTAGCAGCAAGAAGAGGAAGACAGCAGAGCACTGCAGCGACCATAGACGCCTTCACAGGTAGACACTCACACAGGTCAACAGTGTTACTTTTGTGCTGCACTGTTGTTAGCCGAATACCAACCATCCTCCTTTGTCTTTTTCTTTGCAACAGCTCGATAGAAACTTTTCGAGAGTATCAAGGTTGTGGAACGGCATCCATTTAATTCACTCAATTATCAGACAGAGCTAAGATAAATTCCTTCTGAAGTGTTTTCTGTGCTCAGATGAAAACATAAAAGATCAGCCTATTACTGCAGAAAGAGAGAGAATGGTTTTAACAACAGTGGTGCGTAATGAAGTTGAATGCTGAATTTAATGAACTAAAGTGTGGCAGCAGGCAAGGTGAGTCACACTCAAAGAAAATGGAGGACCCTAAAAGACTTTGAAGAAGCAATTAGTGCAGGTAAATTATTCAAGTCAGCTAATGAGCTTGTTACAAATGTTTCCTAATTGCTCCTCTGTTTTGCATCTAAATGCTTTTGTGTTTCTGTTTTTTCCTTTCTGTCGTTTCCTTTTCAACACCACATTCTCTGAGTTTGGCTGTCACACTCGGCGCTGTCTGCCTGCGCTGCTCTCCCTCTTTTTTTTTTCATCATTTCAATCACAGCAGAGTTTTCTTTTCTCTAGACTTTTGTCAATCTGTCGTATTTCCTGTCAGTCTACGCAGCACTGTTGATTCTTTGTGACTTCTACACAAAGCTCGATGTGGTTTTCAGTTGTCACGATGATGGGCATGCGCTTACCTGCTGTCACATTTGTCAGTCTTTTCTTCACCGCTCTCATCATCATCATCATCATCATCATCATCATCATCATCATCATCATCTGTGACCGTCGTGTCTGTTTTCACCATCATAAACATCAGCGGTACCATCGCGATCGTCATCGCATTCATCATCTTTTGTTGTGTGTGGCTCCTTCAGTAACACCGCTAACCATCTGGGAAGGAGACACAAGAGAAGGATGAAATGACAGATGAAGAGGAATCAGAGGGAAATATAATTAATTACCTGTCATCTTCTCATGCGCTGTTCACTTGGCCATATTGGCAACATCTGCCTGCCTGCGATCAGGTGAAGTCATCGAAATGAGAAAAAAAATCTAACGGCTAATCCAAAGTTTGATCTTGAACTGCACTCCAATACAAATCCCCGACTGTTTTCGGAGCACTACTGTCTGTCCTTCAGCTTGTCTCTTTTCCACTGAATATGAACTCTACCACCTCCTGTAAGTGGTTATTTGCAAACCTCTCATTATTTATTCATTTATTCAGTCATTCATTTATTCACATTTCCAAGGTTTTTTAAGATATATAATGCTAACAGCAGCAAGAGTGAAAAAAGTCCTTCCATAAGCTGAAATGTGCTTTATTTTTATTATCTATATATACTTGTAAACAGTTTAGGGCTTCTTTGTCACATCCCATCCATTAACATTATGGAGTGATTACACTTTTGGGAAAAACTGGGCCCTCTGTTTTCCATAATGCAACCAATAGCATATTTTCAATTGACAGCTCTTGCCTAATGAATGCCTTTTTAAACTCTGTGCCCCCAAGCCCAAATCAAGATAAGTCCATCATTATGAAGTCATGATATGGAGTCACAAATTTCCACCAAATAGGGAAATAATGCATATTGACAGTTGGTGGAGGAAAATAAAAGCTAGCCATTCACCAATAAAAGAGGAGAAGATCATAAATGCAGGGCAGTGTAAACAATGCAGGTTTCAAATGGTGATTGATTACAATGAATGCACCACAGGATGCCTTTAATCTGGATAAATCAGAAAAGGAGACATCAGTGTCCTTGCATCTGTTTATACATCCACACATGGCTAATTGAATTCATATCGTCTCGCATTTGTTGCTGCGTCAGCTGCTGCACCGGTTCATATTCATTACATCATCTTCCGTCCAGATCATACATTTTGACAGCAGCATCTGCCATCATCATCATTTCTCCGTTTTCTTATTGTGAACAGTCCCATCACATCTTCATCTTTATGGCGGATAATCTCATTAGTTTGTCTTTTTTATGACCAATTACATCATTACTTTCACATGATTGTGGTCTGCTCTGACTCTCACCTTCCCCATTAAGATTACACCCAAGGCTAATTTTCTCAGCTGTATTATAAACGATCTGTTACACCATCCAGGACTGCTTCCATCCATCACTGAATTGCTTGTCTGTCATCTCCATAACAATGGCAGCTGGGTTTTCTTTTTTTTTTGCCATCGTTGTTTCCTGCTTGTGGCAGGCGTTTTACCAGTCCTTGAAACCTCTCCAGTGACCTTTACACCCCCATTCCTCCAGGAATCAGGCCCGTAACCCACCTCTACTTGTCAGAGGTGACGTCAGACTCGGTGTCGGTGGCCTGGAGCGCCCCAGCACCACCTGCTGACCTCTTCATCCTGAGCTACAGCTCTGCTGATGGGACAGACACCTCTAAGGTGACGCTGGACGGCTCCAAGACGAGGTCTCTGGTCCAGGGGCTGCTGCCGTCCACTCCGTACACCATCAGTCTAATCACAATACAGGGGGATGTTACCTCCGAGCCCATTACAGCATCACTCACGACAGGTGAGCTGCTTGACACCTCAGGGACGGCACAGAAGAGGATACATAAACATGATGCATACTGTTTGTCTATGCATGAGCAGTATGCATGGATTGTTCTTTACCTATGAACTTAAACTGAGATCACGTTTCAGGCTGCAACTAGCGGTGATTTACGTTATTGTTTTAATCTGCTGGTTGGTCGAAAAATGTGGATCACTGCTTCCTGAAGCACAAGGTGACATGTTTATATTGCTTGGTTTGTTCTACCAGATATTAAATTTAGTATCACATTAAGACAAAAAAGAGCAAATCCGCATAATAAGGAACTGCAACTGGGTAGGCTTTTTACCTTTAAGAGAATGTCAATAAGCGTTTATAGAAAGAATTGCCAGCTTTTTCAGTAGATCGACTAACCAGTTAATAGACTAATTGTTTCAGCTATAATCATGTTGATCACACATGAATGAATTGGTTTCACTGCTCTTTTTATGGTTTATTCAGACAGGTGGTCCCAGAAAGTCCCTTAATTCCATTTAGGAAAGAAATAGGAAAAGTGTAGTACTGGGGAAGGAAAGTGGGGAAATAGCAACTGTGAGGTAAAGTGAGAATGGAGAAAAATAAAAATGTAAATACAAAGTCATTTGAATTAAATATGTATTTGCAGAAATGCTGTTTGAGCATTTAATTTGCATAAAGAACCACCAGAATGTTTATTTAAAAATTAGTATTTTTTTGCCAGACTTGTTTTATTCTTCAGGGGTGTTAGGTGGCTGAGGTTTGTCACACAGATGAAATGTGAGTCAATGGCCAATCTGTGCGATGATCCAGTGTTATTTCATAGTTATTCATATTTATTGAGGGATATCTGAGAAACTCTGACAAATGGTTCTCTAATAAAGACAAGGACAGAGAGGAGAAAGGGGGGGGGGGGGCAGATGCACACTCAGATTGTTACTTGAACATTTTGCGTGAGAAAAGCAGTCTGTGCTTCGTACTGTGCTCTGTGTTCTGCGTCCTTTTGAAGTGATTCTTTTCCTTTTAGGCTTCCCTGCCTTTAACACCTCTCGCTTCTCCACCATTTATTGTTTCCCTCCATTTCTTTTGATTCAAAATGTTTGTCTTCAAGCCGCGCCGCAATGATCCTTCACACCTTCGTCCTTCTTTGTTAATACGTTACACAGTATTACTGTGTAATTTTTCATTAATTGGCTTACTGTGAAAAGGAGCTCTCAGACACATGTCTTTTGATTACGAGTGTGCTATTCACATCCGGGGAGGGAGTGAATGAGGAAAGGGTAAGTCTAATAACCTGCCTGACAAAGAGACAATGGGTAAGACAGAAAAAGAGGATCTCTGTTTATTTTTTTCTAGAAATAGGACAAAAGGAAAATCATCAGAAGAGGGAATAAGAGAGGAATGAAGACAAATGGAGAAAAGATGAAAGTCAGCATTGAATAATAGAGATATTAACTTTGCATCAGTGCCAGAGACACCTGCATGCTGTCATCTGATTACTGTGCCAGTTTCATATAATACCTTGGCAACCTCTCTTCCCCTCTCTCTCTCTGTCTGTCTGTCTCTCTCTCTCTCCCTTCCTGTTTTTCTCCCCCCCCCCCATCTCTCTCTCCCTCTCTGTCTCTCCCTCCCTGTCTCTCTCTGTCTCTGTCTATACGTTCACCCACACACAGATAAGCAGATTTCCAGGGTGAAATTGGACGGGGATTCTGAGACAGACGTACAGTATTTCGTGCAGCTGTCTTTAGACTGTGGTAATTTTTAGTGCCCCGCTTTGATCTTGCATGTTTGAATATGAGCGCAGATGAGAGGCTGCACTCTCTGGCTTTCCTTGTGTAGTTAGATGTGGTTTTACAGTTACATTTGCTTTATTCATTTACTTCACTGAATAAGGCTGCCCCCCCCCAAAAAAAAATAAATAAATAAAAATAAGCCAAAAAACAAATAACAAAGCAAATAAAATCACACACATATATTTATTACTTTTCCATTTAATGGAATTACATTTCACTGTGATTTTTACCTTTTCTGACTACATGTGACAAATATATAAACTTGACTGGTTGATTGATTTGTAGTAGTGTGTTAATTGTGTAACCACAATTACAGAAGGTGATTTGGTTTGTCCGACTAATACTCAGTTCAAACAGAGCTTTATTGTGGCTCAGCCAGAGGGCCACTTTCATTTATTAGCTTACACAGTGCCGCTTGAATTGTGATCTTCCAGAGGGATAAAGTCAATAGCAGTAGATATGTGTGACGAACGTTCTGCAACTGTTCCCATTCAGACCCGCAAGGATCTTCATGAGGAAATACAAATTTTCAGCCATTATTTTCTTGTGCCACCTTTGCCAAAGTAAATATAATTAGTAGGATATGCATGCATGAATAGTCACAATTTATATAAATGCTGCTACTGTATGTCATACAAGTGGAATTTAAATGAGTTCAAGGCCAGGAGTTATAAATTGCCCCCCTCTGCTTGTGACTAGTAGCCATTATTCTTTTCAAAGCACGAAAGCGGGAGGGGAGCAGTTGGTTTACAAGTGCTGCCCATTTCACCCTCTGTCCTCACCAAGAGATGGAAGTGATCTCTTAATCTCCTCCTCCTCTTTTTTGTCTTTTTCTTTCACCCTCTCTAAATTTCTTCAGCCTTTTTTTTCTTTCTCTATCAGCTAAGGACATGTCATCAGTTTAATTGTGTGCTCACATTGTTTTCGCCATAACCTTTTCCACAGCTCGATAGTCTTAGGAGACACAAAACAAATTGTCAAACGAGGGGGGATCTCCTCTGAGTAAGCTCTACACAGTCTCAATACTAATGTCAGCCATTGTGTCTTTCAGCTGGATGGAGCTAGATTTCTCCTGGAATATCTTTCGGTGGTTTATTTATTTTACAAATTTGCTTTAAAAATGCTTGTGCTTCCAGAGAGCAAGGACAGGTCTGTTTATGTTAATGTAATGAAGAGGAGATTAAAAATGGACAAAGGGAGGATAGCAGAAGCACTTGGGCTTTCAAGGGCACTGATTTTTATAGATTCTTATTTAGATTGCTGAACTTGCTCCATAATACATATCACAGTGTGCTCTTATTGTGCTACTGGGATCAGAATAAGCTCTGGAAAGCAAGACTGTCCTTGTAGACGTCGTTTGAAGTCTCCCATATTTTCCATTGATGACCATCTTAGATCCCCACCCATCATCTCCCTTCTAGGCATGGACCCACCAAAAGAGATGACGGTATCAGATGTGACTGAAGACGCAGTGACTATCTCTTGGATCAGACCGCTGGCTCCATTTGAATACTATAAGCTGTCTTACCAGTCAGCCAGAGGTAGCATGTTCTTTACATACTACATCCATAATATTTCTGGTATTAGCAGACATGCCGACACACTGCATTTTCATGTTAGTTAAATGAACATGGCATTTCTTGTTGCAGGCCTCTCTGATGTAAGATATTTTCTAGCAGGGAACCTTGTTACATACCCCACTTTACCTAATTAATTGTAACATTTTATCAGTGAAATTTTAATGGAGTTTTAATTGAAAATTCTGGATTGATTAAATATTTACCCTGTGATGCAAAATGCACACCAGTTTGCCAGGCAGTGTTCCATGTACATGGAGAAATGCAAGATCAGAGTGGCGGCAGCAGTTCTGATGTCCGTCTCTGTCTGATGTCTTCCTGCAGGTCGAGTGGACAGCGTGGTGATTGACAGCGATGTGACCAACTACACCTTGTCCAGCTTGTTTCCTGCTACAGAATACGAGATCAGCCTCAACGCTGTCAGAGGGAGTCAGGAGAGCAAAGTGGTCAGCACCTCCGTCTTCACAGGTAGGAGCTGATAGGGAAACTTTATTAGTAGCGAATACAATAGAAGAGACAAGAGCAGAGCCAAACAAACTGCACCTGCACTGGCCTGATAATCAGCTGGGGGGTTGTTTTATTTTGTGTTGCTCTAACCAATCAGTACCAAGCGACTGTGCATCCACTGACGTCAATGTGGAAGCTTCAGTCGTCGCTTCTAGGAGCAGTTAACATTTATGATCCTGGGTTTGCTGTTGCTATTCATCATGAATGAAAGAATTGCAAATCATAGATGTGGGGGACAGTTTTAGAGGTCTGGCCCAGGCTACGTTGACATGGTGCAGAGACAGAAAACAAAATGCTGTCTCAGATCTCTTCTTGGGCCCGTTGTCAGCCACAGACTGAAGCAGGTTAGAGGAGAACATGCTGTGATCATTGGTCGGGGAAGCTGCCTCCTTCTAGGATTTCTTGGTTTAATCGCTTGTTATAACCCCGTCCACTTCAAGGCAAATGCACCCATTGTATGTGCAGTGTATTGCATTATACAGAGAGCTCTTTCTGTTATGTAGCCTAACCTCATTCATATTAATGTGTTTGATGAAATAATAGAAACAGCTGTAAGCAACACAATTCAACTGCATCACAAACCACAGTCTTCAATGATATGCGATCATAAAATTGAATCAGCACCTTATTAAAATATTATACTCTCGTGAAGGTAGGATTTTTTTGCAGAACTGTAGTATTGTTGTTGGCAACTGAGAGTGTGTTCCTTGGCTCAATGCTGTGATCCACTTTGGATCCACTTTGCTAATGTTCTGCTCTCGTACAACAGGAGATCGCACCGCATTAAAGCCACGTTCCTCACACTCCTTTGACTACGACTCTTTGATAAACGTCCCGCTGTGCGTGGGCGGCAGGGCCACAAAATGTTTATCATTTAAAATGATCGAAGACTTCCTCTTTCTCGGCTAGATCTCAGAACAGTTGTTACCACAACAATAACAGCTGCGCGCTGGGAGATGCGTGCTAAGAAGAGCAGCAGACTCGCACACGCGCGCGCACACACACACACACACAGAAGTGTAAGGGTACAGATGACATTGCAGGAGGTTCAATCTTTGCTGGTGCAACACATGAAGCTGTCCACTCTGTGACCCGGTAATTGGTAACCTACTCCCAAGTCCATCTTATTCTGCTCCCCCCACTCTCTTTGCTTCACCTCTATCCTTCTATATTGTTACACCTCTCCCTTCCCCTCCCATTCTTTCTCTCTCAGTATCCTTTCCTCTCTACCTCATCCCTTCTTTCCTTAATCTCCTCTCTCGGTGTCTCTCTCCTCCCGTTTCTTCCCAGTTCATCTTTATAGGTAGGAGCTCTCAAGCTCATGCTTTCAGACTCATAACTTAGCACTGAATCATGAGCAAAATCCTCTCTCACACACATGCAGGCACACACACATATGTAAATATGGGACACTGTTCTTCACTGTGAAAGAATTCCACTAACCTAAGATTAACACACTCCCCCAGTGCTGTATGCATAATCTACAGTTTGTGTGTGTGTGTGTGTGTGTGTGTGTGTGTGTGTGTGTGTGTGTGTGTGTGTGTGTGTGTGTGTGTGTGTGTGTGTGTGTGTGTGAGAGAGAGAGAGAGAGAGAGAGAGAGAGAGAGAGAGAGGGAGAGAGAAAGAAGAAAAAGCGAGAGAGCTAAAGAGAGCACGGGATAGGAGAGAGACGAGGAGAGCAGAAGGTGTGTTTGCATGCCAATGAGACCTGATTCACAAGGAGAGGCCAGGTTCAAGAATCCAACGAGGAAGAAAAAAAAAAGCAGCTAAAAGAGTCTCTTTCTCTCATTTTCGCTCTCCTTCTCATCTCTGTCTTGCTCTTCCCCTCCAATTCTTTACTATCAGCCCCATTTTTAACAGTCCCAGTGTACTTACAATGAGCAGAGCTGCTGGGGCTGTAATAGCCTGAAAAGAACATAACTCCAAAGTCAAGCTTGTTAGAAATGGTAAATAACGTTTTCCTCACTGCACAATGCCCAACCAGGGACATTTTAATACCGCTTTCAACAACAATACATAAACAGGGGATTTCAAATAGTAATCCAGCATTGCCTGGCCAAGTATGTAATGACTTGAATAACGCCGCAATTGCTACGTATTCACTTCTCTAATCAATTATTGTCAGAGGGGATGAAAAAGCAGGGAGCCATATTTAATTTTGCCAACACAGCAGGTAGTGCTAATATAAGATGAATTTGGGAGGGTCGACACTAAATGGACTATGTGAAGGCCTGTTTAATGGAGGGCGCTCTTTGGGAAAGTGTCAGGGCCCCGAGTGAAGTATCGCTCTTCCCAAAACTGTAAAGAGCCAGACCATTAAAGTCCCTCCTCACTTGTCTATTTTTTTTCTACTAGCTATCTCAAGAGAAGATAGATGAGGGAGGGTACATTTCTATTTTAAATGTATGCTTTTTTAAAATACCTCACAGAATTGCAATTTAAATTGAATTACAAAAAGATTATTTGAGGGGAGCCAACACAGAGAAAGTATAAAATTGAAAGAAACATATGGGTAAAGGGCATGACAGGCAGAGGAGCTGGCAAAAGAATAGCTGTAAAATAGAGACTGAGAGTAAGAGAGGAGAATAATTTAAGCGTCAACAGATATATAATACATAGAGATAATAAAATGAAGAGAGAGTGCATGGTTTTTGTCTCTGAAAAGCTTTTTCTCCTTGTCAAAACACAGCAAGGTTTGTTAGGGTTACTTGTCTTTGTCGTGCAGCAGCCTGCAGTTTTCAGAGAGCACTGTTTTGGCCCTTCTACACGTGTAAGAGTCTCAATGCGACATGTCTGCTCACAGTAAGTGCTACAAGAGACCACTTCCATTATGATCCATAAAAGGGGCATCACTGATCATTTCAACCAAGTGCTCTATTATTTTTCAGTAACATGTACAAAGGAACGGCACAGAAAGTTGTTTCTAACCGGTAAAGAGCAAATCTGCCACTAACTGCCAATTATGTGATAGTTAACAAGTAGTTCCTCAACAGTCGTAGCTCCAGAGTGCACACTCAGAGAAACTTATTTTAATGTCACACATTCACAATGTAAAATTAGCATTGAAAAGTATTCCTCTAGCTTTATGGCAGCACAGCTCACATGCAGCATGAAAGCACCTGATGCAGCGGGTAAAATGTTTTCAGCGCTGCTCCTGTAATTATAGGGTTAAATTTGACAACACATGCAAACAACCTGTTGTTTTTGCACAGCTTCCACTGTAATGCGAGGGGATGCAGAGATAGGAGAATAAAGTGGCCCTGTGTGTCTGCAGCAGTCTGGTCTACATAATGGCCACAGAGACAGCACAAACCAAATTGACTTCATGGCCAACCGTCACAGCTGGGGTGTCCCTAAAAATACCATATTCAGCAGATCAAAGTCAGTTAGAAACATTTTTCCTGAAATTTGTCTGACTTCTGATTCAGACATGTAATAGCACAATAGTAAAATGAAACACATTGACCTGAAGACTGAAAACTTATTTAAGTACGGACAGGTTTGCAAGTGTTCCCCTTAAACTGTAAAATATCCCGTCGGTGCAACCCTCCTGTGCCCAGTTTTCTTCAATAAAATCAAGGGCAGAATCAAAGCTGTTACCAGGCTTATAAACCGTATCAACATTTATTTTGTGCAAAATAAACTGCTGGATGTTGCCCAGTGAACATGGTTTTCAAACTGGTGCCTGTACACTTGGCCAAAAATGTTTTGCCGGAGAGGGAAAACCGCTCTGTATCTTTTTGATTTCTAAAAAGTTGGAACGTTTTCGTCTCTTTGATATTGAGTCTGTCAGTCAATAAACAATGTTGTGGTAGCTGACTGCGCTTATCAAAATCCAGCTCAATATATTTTAGCGAGTTCACAGTGCAGCACTCACCAGCGGCTCTGCACTGAATCACTCAGTTATGCTTTTAAGATGATCACATCGATATCTTAATCACTTTTATCAGGATCTTATCAGGACCTTCAAAGCTGAGCTGCTCTGTCAGTCTGTGAAGCTCACGTTAGCTAACGTTAGCTCAGCCACCAAAGATGAGACTTCGAGCTCTCAACCTGATCAGTGAGGCGATGTCTGATACCTTGAGCTTCATTTGTCAGACGTGACTTACCAAATATTATTCCACTTTTGATTTAATCATTTGAATAAATGTTATTTTAAGTACTGTGGTAATGAAGCCATGACTAAATGCTACAGTAAATGATCTTGTTTTCTAGATACAGATGAAGTTCTTTGAAGTTCACTTCAAACAAAATACTGTCTTTGTCAGTGGCACAGTTAAACCCTGGTGCTACAAAGGGGTCTATTTTTGATCCATATGGTTTGATGATCAGCCAAAAATCTCTTCTGTTTAGAGCAGTCAAAAAGCACACAAAGTTCTAGTCTAATATCAATTCTTGTATTATTTTTATATTATTTGTAGAGCTCATCGGGTGTACAGTTCTCACAATATTGTCTGTTGCCCTTCTTGGGCAATGACCCATAGAAAAGTACCACTTGGCCCATTTGACTCCTCAAAGACAGCCTTGGTAAACACTGTAATTAGCTTTAGAAGTGCTACAGCACTATGAATCCATTTTTCTTCCTTGTCTTACAGCTCTTATAACATTGTGGAAGGATCATACCAGTGTTTGCACATACTCTGTTGTGTTATTGACTCTTGCTCTGCAGTCAGTGTTGCAGTCTGTTACTGTTCAGTGGAAACAGGTTTTTACTGCAAGAGGTGGCCAAAAAGCACATGATCATGATCTGAATGTCCAGGCGTTCCTGTACTCCTGGGTAGATTTTGGCAATATAGTATGTGACTGCAGTGCTTTTAAGAAGCTGACACTCAAGGATTAATTGTGCCATGCATTGTGCCTGCACCACAGCCCCATACTAAAGTCCCAGAGCAGCCTTTGTTCCTTTTTTCCCTCAAACCTGTTCTCTTGTCCTGAATCCAAACATGATCTTAAGCATTGGAGCTTGACTTTCAGATAAAGATCCAAGTGCGAGCATGACGTAGTTGGCTCAAGCCTGTGATTCACCAGTGCAATCAGGAGATGGAGAGTGTTGATTGGATTATCGCTGGGCCTGATGAAGGAAGGATGACCTGTTTATTTTTTTCTTTTTTGGCCACCTCTACTCCATCTCCATTGCCAATCTAATTGACTTGGCAAGCCTCCATTAAATTCACTTAAACATTATTGCAATTAAAGTAACGATTTTAATCAGGTTTGTTCATCTCTCGTAGCGATAAGAAAGACTCAAACTCACTTCGGTGTGCTAATGAGCTCAATTCTTTTTTTATTCTGATGAGGGCAGGGCAATATTAATTACCTCATCTGGGCAGAGCATTGGAGCACATGCAGCGTTCTGTGTTCTCCTGCCACACTCTCTGCTGTGCTAAAATAACACGCCTGAGGAGAAATTGGGGTTGAAACACTGAGGTTAAAGGTATAATTAAATTCAAACTCAATTTTGGCATGTCCAGCAGTCTGAGAATGAAATTAGGAAGAGGGTGGGGAAACAGTAGGCTCAGGAGAATATCTGAGACTTTCTGCAGCCTTTTTTTACTGCATAATTTCTCTTTGATGTGTGTTAGAAATGAGGAAACAGTGATCAAAATGGCAAAGAGTGCCATTATTCATGCAAAGCTCTCCTGTGTCTGCGTTTCTACAATTTGCGACTCAGTTGTGGGTTGAATAATGGTTTTCCATCTAACAGCTCTCCATTCAAAATTGTTTAGCGTAATTGATAGTTTATGTCTCTTTGTGATTGTACCACAATTCACTGTGTACAATATGACAAGCTCTCTGCATGTGAAAGCAACTATCACCCAGCTCCCTAGTTTGTGTGAAAAATGCATGTAATTTTCACAAATACATGGGAAATGAGAGATTCAGACACATTGTGATTTCCCGAAACAGGTTTTTTTTGTGTGTTTTTTTTAATATTTTCTTTTTGCTGGGACCTAATTGAATGAGAAACCCTGCAGCAGTCAGCAGCTAAGGGCAAGTTAGGAGCTTTGTTGTGCGGTGAACCTTCACAGTTTTTATTAGTACACCTGAAGCATTTAGTCTATCAGTCAATTAGTCCATCAACACAAAAACTGAAACACAAAAAATTGTTGAATTGCTGCTTTTCCCTGTTTTATCATTGTAAGTTGAGCAAAAGACAAACTAAACCTTTGATAGTCTGACAAAACTGACATGTTTGCTGACATATTTGTGCTCATTTAGCCAACATGTTGAGTCATATTCCATCAGCTCCTTTGCTGCTAATCTTGATGGTCTCTCAAATGATATTACGCAGGCTGCTAGGAATCTAGTGGTTACATTTAATGCTAAGCTGTTTTGATGGTCAAGTGCTGTTCAGTCATGTTTCTTCCAGCTCAAGTTAATCTATCAAATTTGGTCATTTTTATCAATTGCCGATCTGCAAAATGTTGCACATGCTTTTATCTGTTCTCCGCTAGATTACTGCAGGGCGCTTTACTCAGGTATCAGCCAGGGCTTCCTCCACTGTCTCCACTTGGTACAGATCGCTGCTGCTCGACTGATTACTGTAACAAAGAGGCCTGGTCACATCTCCCCTGTGCCTGCCTCCCTACGCTGGCTCCCTGTTAGATTTCAAATTGATTTTTAAAAATGTATTGCTTACTTTTAAAGGCCTTAAATGGAGTTGCTCCCAATACATTTCTGATCTGCTGACCTGGTATGTGCTCTCTTAACCATTAAGATCTGTGGAGACTTGCTGGTTACTCCCAGGTCACAGTTTGTGACTGGGGGTGACTGAGCCTTTGCTATCAGAGCTCCCACGTTACAGAACTCTCTGCCCTCTGAACTCTTTTAAATCTAAACTTGAACCTTTTCTTTTTGCGAAAGCTTTTGGAAATGTTTGATATATTTTTATTTATACTGTTTTTAATTCCTATTTATTTGATCTTATTTACTGTTTTCATTTTAATGTCTTTATTTCCCTGCATTCATCTCCTTGAACTTTTCATCATTTTATCTGCCTTATCTGGTTTTATTTTATTATTATTATTATTTTATTACAAAAATTAAGTATTATTATTATTATTATTATTATTATTATTATTATTATTATTAGCTAAATGTCACTGTCCTGGAAACGGATCTCTTGAAAAGAGCCTGTTATTCAGAATCAGAATCAGAATCAGAATCAGAATGCCTTTATTAGTCCCCCAGAGAAGAAATTTCATTTCAGTTACATCCCATTCAGTTACATTGTCGTTGTTGTCGTCAATACTTTGGCTTACATTTCTGTTGTTTCTGTTTGTTTTCATCCTAGCTATGGACATGCCAGCTGAGTTGACAGCTCTCAACATCACTCCACAAGGAGCTCTGCTGAGGTGGAATCCTCCTCTCTCCAGCGTCGACAACTACGTGCTGACTCTCACCCACAACCAAGGTTAGTTGTTGAAATTGTCATCTACTGGGTGTCATTAATTTTCTGTTTATCAAACAATGAATGAATGGATGGATCAATTAACTACTACCAAAGGACAAGAGTTAGACTAATTAAGCCATATGAATAAAATCCTCAATGCCCTTTTGTCTGTGATGCTTCTTTTTCTGAAATGTCAAATGACTCCTGCAAGCAAGAAAAAGTCAGGTTATAACCTGTCCCTCACACACCACCACCGCTATAGTGTCCTCCTTACATTGGCTGCCTATTAATTTGTACAATACCCCAAGCATCACACATCATCTTTTTATCAATGTTTTTGTCTGTATGCGTTATGTTTATGTTTCATGTAACCTTGGTTATAAAAGCCACTCTTCAAGTGAATGTTTACTTATCAGTGTATTATTGACAAAACCTCTTAACCACTCTGCATAATTAAATGATTGAAATCTTTACATCATAGTGCTGACTCAAGCAAGATCCGACTGCAGAGTGTAAGCATAATGAGTAGATTTGTTTGAGGCCATTCAGGTGCAGCATGCGTAGTTGTGACAGGCTTTCAATGTGATCCTTCGAGGCAATATGGATCCATTTGTCTTGCTTTCAGAACAGTTCATTATGCTTGGTTGAACTAGTAAGCCTTGAAACATTGTAGCCACAAACACTGCTGTTTTTACACAGCATATGTTTCTACCGCAGCCCAGTGCTTTGCTGTCTGACAGCCATATCCAGATAGGTAAAAGATAACCATATTGCTCCTCTGAGAGACAATTTATAACATGCTCCCTGAACCAAGTGGATGACGGCCAAGTTACAGTTGGTGGACCAGCCACGGATAGGAAGCTACTTGACACGCTGCTAGAGTGATGGAATATGAAAGTCTGAGAAGTTTCAAAGGCATCATATTTTTCAAACAAACAAACATCACCAAGTGTTGGCAGTCATTAGCCTCTGCAAAGCACATATTTTAAATTCACCAGTCAAATGTTTAACACTTGATCTCAACCATTATTTTCTCCCCTGGTTTTTATAAACTGGCTGTAAAAAATGTCATGGGAAGCATATTTCTCTCATTTGCACATGACCTCACTGACTAAGCCATGCCTTGAGTTATCCAGAGAAATCTGTATTACTCAGCTCTTGGAGTCAATGTGTAAATTACACCCTGACTGACTGGACGGCAGCCAGATCATCTCAGTTACAGAGACGGCATCTCATTCTGGACACATATTTGGAAACCAGCCCCCACCAGGGTTTGGAGCAGTGCAGTGTACGTTGTGGACAAATTCCCTTGAGTGTCAGTGAATTAAATCAAGGTCAATAAATATGTTTAATATATTTAGTTGAGGATTGTCCTGCATTACAGAATAGATTTTTATTGGCAACCACACATACTCATATAAAATCCAATCCATCGTGGTGTCAGTCAGTCAAACGACATATAAAATAGATTAATAGTGTAACATTGGAAATATATGGTGGTCCATATCCTCACTAGCATCACTCTCACTGATACTTTAACATATGATACAGCTTTCATCATTATTACAATAGATTAAAACTTTGATACTACAGCAGTGATGTTAAATGTCTTTTCTAGTCAAAGTCTTGTGCTGATGTTACGCAATTCTTTTTTTCATCAGTAATTTTTCACAGTCCATTCAGAGGCAGTTTCTTATGACTGAATATGCAGATTGATAATTGAATGGTAATTTATTCGAATTCACCCTGTTTAAATTGGTTAGACAGATGTATTAGTCATGAAAATACCTTCTAATGACTCTTGGAATATGCATTTCGATAAGATCAGTGTTGAAGAATGTTCTCTCAGCCTTGTATTTCAGGTATATTACAGAGTACTCAGTCATATTTTAGAGCAAAAGACATTTGTAATGTGGCTCATTTTTTTCAGAGTTGCACCCGAAAGCACCATTAGGGGAGAAATCCTTTTAAGAGATACAATGTAATGCAATCTGTTTAGACCAAACTACAAACTAAAAATACTAAACTCTCATACTAAAACTGTATGCTGTAGATGCAGTAAACACATAAATATGTGAGTGTCTTACTTCTGTTTTCCAGTGACAGCTGATACTTTCCTTGTGGAAGGCAACAAGCAGGAGCACCAGCTGTCCAACCTTAAACCAAGCACCAGCTACTCTGTAGCCCTCTACGCCACCAAAGGACCCCTCACCAGCGGCACCGTCATCACCAACCTCCAAACACGTACGTGTTCATTTTATTCTGCTGGTGTTGATACATGGTGACTCAGTGGGAAGCACTGGCCCCCCCCACACCAGGGGGGTTTCCCCCTGGTGTTCGGTTTCATTCACACCAAAATCATATATTTGTGTTAAATAGGAATTGTCCTGCCATTGTCCTTGTCCTTGTTCTTGAAGCTTTATCTTTAGATTAGTAGTAGTTTTTTGTCTGAGGGCCTTACGGCTTGTTCCATTGGACGGGTCTAATTTCTGGTCTTTGAGGCTTTAGCATGCTTTATTTGATGGTGATGTTTCAGGTGCTAAACATAGTTTGTAATTTTGTCCCATATTTATCAGCACAGGTGTTAAGTTTTTGTTATTAATCTGGGTCATTTTGCCGAACACTTTTGGAAGATTTCAGCTTTTCCTACATAGTGTATCCTTTAAAAACCTTTGATCCTTTCTCTCTGTGTCACACTCATTATGCAGTCACATATGTCAGAGGGGTCAGTATCTTTGGGGAGACTTTGACATGGTCAAAGACACAAGCTGTCATGAGACTTAAACTTGTGAACTCTCTGTTAAGCTTTTGCTTGCTTCACCTCCAGATGACCCACCTCTCTGATTATATTCACCTTCATCTGCTATGTTGAGAGGAAAGTTAGGGGTGAAGGAATTGTTCCAGTTTAGCTGAGTTGCAGCTCTGTAAACTTTTTTTTTTCAGGAGTTCTTGCAGGAAAAAAAAACAAAAAATCTTTTCAGTCAGCAGAGGTGTTCATAATCCCCCAAGGAGAACCAGAGCTACCTGTCCTGCACTGCAGCAGAGACGAACTGCGCAGAACAGAAACAAACTCTGGGCTGCAGAGACTTCAAAACGTAAATGGGGCTCAGGAAAATTAGGTGCACCTACAACCATGTCAACGCAGTACATGCATAGTAACTCATACATAAACAAATGTTCTTGGCAGTTTAAGGTGATTCTAATTTGGAAACAGATGCTCTGCCTAGTACGTCATGTACCTCAACTTCTCCAGAGGAAAGAAAAAATTCTACCCTGGTTAGACTCTCTGATATAAAAGAAAGAATTTGGGAAATTGCTGTGATGAAGGCAACATCATGGAGAGAGCAGAGAGGAAAAGCACTTTGTTTTTGAATACCATGTCGTATTGAATCTAGCAGTTGGGTGCTTGTCTTTGTTTCTCTCTTCATCTGAGTGGAATAGACTAAATTTAATGTTGCAATGATTAAATTCCTCCTCTGCAGGTACATCCACAGGTATATCATTGAAATATATGTCCTGCAATTGCAGAACAAACATGAACAAGTGTTGTACACATATTAACAGAGCTGAACCTGTGATGCAGTTATTGATCAGCACTGGGATCTTATGTGCTCTACCATGTATTTATTAGGGCCTATAAAAAGGTTAACATTCATATTTTATAGTTGAATGCAGTGGCATTGCCCCTTAAAGCTTTACCTAATTTCATTAAGGAACAACTTCAGTGATCAAATGTATTTGATTTGGACTTTTTGGACAGTAACTTGTATTTCAAAATGTAACAGCACAAGTGCTGGTCTCCCATATGTACATATACACATGTGCAGTATTCACACAGCTGTTTATTATGTGTGCACAGAGAAAGTCACACCAATAAAGTCTTCACTTCACCCCTGCAGAACTAATGATGACATGTCAAACCGGGGGCCCCTCCGTCAACCCAAACTTCAGAGGGATCATCTCGTGTTGTTAATTAAACTTCCTAATTGAAATCTTAAACCCTGCTTCGGCTCCGCTCACACAGCTTGTTTTCTCAGGCTGTTCTGCTCCGCTGGAAAATGTCACATTGCAAACGAGCTGTGAGTGAAGATGAGACCATTGATTGATTCGGTCAACTGCTCTGGCAACGAGTGTCCACACGTCTGCTGCTCTGTTTCTGTCTGCCGCTGTCAGCCTCTCACTGTTTTAAGTCTCAGTTTTCTCCTCTGTCAGTCTACTTAGTTACTCTCATGGATGCATTCATGCACAGTATTTACAATATATATAAAGCTTAGTTATAAACAACAAGTGTTGAATATAACTGAGCCTTGCAGAGAAATTTCAAATGCAATATAATATTTAAAATGAAAAGAAACAGACCAACAGACCAGATTAAGGCAGTCATATAGTCATATCAATAATTTAGGGGACTTATGAAAAAGATGGGTTTTAAGGCAGATTTAAAAGTGGCATGCTGTGTCTTATAGTGGAAAACATGGTGTTGCACAAAATGATCATACGCTTGTGTAATTCCATTTAGGGTCTGTGGTTTGCACATAGAATATGCCATCTGAATGTTAAGAGTGCTGAATGAGCTTTTTAGCTCCCCCAGTAGCATGGTGTTGAGATTGAGGTTGGAAATAACGGGCTGATACTCTGGAGTGCAAGTGAGCCTAAATCAACAAAACATTGAACAAGATAGCCCATCTTACCCACCCTGCTTGTCTCCAGCACAACTTTCTTCTAAGGCAGTAACCCAAGTTTTCCACCCGTATCATGATAATTGAGTATTATCACTGGAAAATGTCTCCATGTGTATTTGTGTGCAATTTTCTGTCTCTGCATTTCTGTTTTAGCATTTTTCATGCATTTATTTTTGCTTTATTTTATTCTTTTTTTTTTTTTTTGTAGTGGGTTCTAACAGATGACATCTGGAAAGGAGTTGTTGCCAGTTTTTCTTGTCCAGGTATTACACAAGAGGTGAAGGGTCAGTGAAGGTTCCTGCTGTCAGGGTTTGAATTTTACTCCTGTTTGGGAATGATGGTTTCTGCACATGCATGCTGAATACAGCACAGACAGGAGAGGAGAAAAGGGGGATGAGTCTGGCTCATAACAAAATGTGGCCAAGACTGCCTCAGCCATTCAGTTTGTTTTTTTTTTTTTTCTGGGGGGTGGAGTTTCTTTGTTGATTCCCAAGCCTCTTAACCACAGCTGAGAGTTGTTTTGTTGTCTGGCCTCCATGCCTCAAAAGTTCAACACAGAGTAAGACAGCTCCCCAAAGGCTGATATTTAAGCTATAGGGGTGGAAAATAAGGGATTTTGCTGTGGGTGTCTCTGTAAGCCTGTAGGCTGCAGCACCGGGACTTTTTTCCTTCAGATGTGTCTGAACCCAGTTGCTGAGAAGTGCTTGGCAAGTTTTTGAAGCAGCAGAGATCCTTGCTGCGGGCAGCTTCACTGAGCTCTGGCTGATAGTTGTTCACCATGTGCTGGGAGTGCTGCTATTACAGAAACACAATCTTCATTCTTGAAGCAATTGAGGCATCTTTGACACTTTAATGTATTTTTAAGGACTTGTGTCCTCATAAAATCTGTGCTGTTAATTATTTTATGGTAGGATGTTTAGAACTCCTGCAACTCCAAAATATTAATTCTCGGATACTGAATATATTTTATATGCTTTGGATGCTGTTTTTATTTATTTATTTAAAAAAGAAATTAGGCTGGGCTGTAACCTTTGGAACAAATAATGAATTTAACCTTTAGAAAGAAGATTAGGAGAGACTTTTACAACTTTTAGAAGAACTTTAGATGAATTGGATTGAATGATAGCGATGATGGGTGTTGACTGGAATGTTTCTCGAGAGGAACCTCAGCGAGTGGGTAGGGGCAATTTCTGGAGTCAACATCCTTTCATTGTCCCTCCTGTGGATCCTGTAATAAGAAAAAAGGAGGAGTGGAAGCAGAAAAAGGGGGTTTTGGGGTGTAAAAATGTTAGAACTGAGGCAGGAGAGGAAGGTGTATGGGAGTCGGCGCAGGAAATTGGATGATGAAGAGGCATGACCATTGTTCTTGAGCCTAACTTACAGTCTAATAACGGGGCCACAGCTAGAAAGTGGTTGAAGAGGTCTTGTCATCTAAGAGCTCCCTAGAAATTAGGCCCATACTCTACAGGAACACTTCAACAAACTGTGCTGTCTGAAGCAGATCCATGGTGGGATGAAATGCCCTGCAATGCAAATTCAGATGCAGAACTCTGGAGCTTTGTAAGCAGCACTGATGATGGTTTGTCTGGCTCCTTTTGCTCTAAAGGCTCTTGGGTACTCTTAAAGTCCAACTGAAATTACATTCAGTCATCCCTTTGTCTAGTCACAAATAATGTCATCGTCAAAAAGGGTCTCTGGGGAAATATCAGAAATGCTCCTTTTCAACTCACCCAGCTGGAAGGGTTTGATTGACAGCAGCTGGCAGGCTGCCAGCGTGCCAGTGTTAAATGGTTGAGAATGTGAGACAAAGTAAACTAACTTGCGCTGCAGCCTACATATCATGAACAGACATCATGTCTAACCCTGCTGAGGTGACTGCAGGTTGCGGTTTACATGCTGTTTAACGTGCTGCAGCTGAGGAGATAATTAGCTCTTTAGCTTGCAAACTTTTCCAGGCTGAATGTTTGTTTGGTTGCTCATATAACAAGCTAAGGTGCAGCATGAGACATGTGTTCATGTTTGATAAGAAGGAGACTTCAGCAGGAAAGCTAACGCAGGTTCTTGTTCAAACGCTCGGTATCCTGTTGAATTAATCCAAAAGTAGCGCGCGCCACCGTGAAGCCAAAAAATATGAATTGGAAGCTTCTCGCTATTTGAAATTCACCTCTACATTGAAGATAATGACAGGTGTTTGCTTCATAAATCCATCTGCGAGATCTATCCGAGAAGCATTACTCAAGATTTGATTTGAATTCATGAAAACAGAAGAATTACCTATACGTTATCCAGGCTGAGTCATTCACTCGCAAATTGGTATCCACTCCAAAAGAATAACTACCTCCCTCTTGTCTTCCTACAACAAATTAGTGCTGCCCATGCTGCCCTTCCCATCTGCTTCTCAGTGTGTGTGTTTGTTTCTTTCCTCTTGCATTGTTTACACCGTGTGTTAATGAGACATTAGATGTAGCCAAACCTATTCATCTCAATCCCATTGTTCAAACCTCCGCGTCTGAAGATAGAGCTTCAGAGCTGCCAGGAACTCCGGTGGCACCTGCTCACCTGCATGGACACACTCCATGCAAAGGTTTAATTGGAGGGAGACAGTGAGCAAGGGAAAAAAAGGGATAAGGAGATGGATTTAATTAGAGAAATGAAGAGAAAGAATGAATAAAGACCAGCAAAATGAGGGTGGTTGCCGGCCCTCCGTTTCTATGAATTGAAAACTCCCATCCAGCCTCTTCCTTCTCTCATTTATCCCCCACACGCACATGATGCAGCTGCAGTGGCCATCAAGCCGAGGGGAGGACAAGAACAAAAGATAAATTCTGATCACTCTCTGGCACACTGAGTTAGAATGGCAGCCTGTCAGATAAGGAGGGAAGGAGGTGGTGGACAAAGGATGGGAAGCAGGAGAGAGAAACAGAAGCTCAAATGGAGATAAGAAGGAGAGTGAGGGAGAGGAGGACCCCAGGTTGATGTGGGAATAGGAGGAAACCGACAAAGGAGCAGGAGGAAAAGCAGAAATGAGATGAAGAAGTCAATAAAGACAAGAAGGTGCAGGAGAGGAGGAGATTGGCACGTCAGCACGGACTTTGGCACAATCTACAATGTGTTGTGTTTATCTCAAACCGCACTACTCAGCGTCTCACTCTGAACCACTCTTTGTTCCCTCTTTTCCCCTTACTGTCTCTCTCTCAGTCCCCGTGTCACACAATGTGAATCTGCCTATCACTGTCTCAGAGAGAAGGCATCTTCCAGGAGGTTATCAAGACGGGCTTATGCTGTTAATTACAGAGCTGTCATTGATCTTTCCATGTATGCACACACACGCACCAGGATTTAGACGAGAATAGAGTGTGTCAAGTTGATGCTGCGGGTTCTCCTTGTGTGTACACAGTTGCATGAAGGCCTGGGTTCACTTTTGGGTTACATGTTTAGCCTTGGGAGAAGTTAAAAGTTCAGGCTGTTTATAGAAGCCCATGTTTGTTTTACTATAGAGGGATGAATGGAAGGAAAAAAGCCAGCTGGAATCAAACAAAGGGAATCACAGAAAAGAGACAGTCATGTCATAGATATCTTTGTCTCATATTCACAGCAGTGACATCGGATTGCACAGCACACAAAGTGCATCACTTCATTGGTTTCAGCACCCCTGCCTCCCTTGTTGGGGAGACTGGCTGACGACGTGCCCCAGAGTCATGATGTAACGCCAGGAAACAGAGTTTTCCGAATAGAAGGTCATCTATTTTCTATCACACAGTAAAATGAGGTTACAGCGTGTCAATGCTTCTGCTAGCATGTCGGAAGATCAGATATTGACTCAAAAAGGGTGATGTAAGGTGGGGAAATTGAGGTGAGTCTCCTTGTGATGTGCTTTAAGTATCAACAAAGGCACTATAATCAGTCCTTGTTTAAAGCTGTGCAGAGACCAAGAATATACTTGGATGGTGTGATGTAATGTGCAGTAAAACTTGGGTGGGCTCACCGATCAAGGGCTTGAATGCTTTTGAGGCTGTGATACAGTGTGACTAAACATGGAAAAGTGTCTCACTCAGTCCTGTGGGGATTTAGGATTACTGACTTGAAGATTTTACCCACCTCGTGGAATACATTTACAGTTTACGTACAAGAATGAGGTTAATCTGCAGTTATGTTTTTATGATTTACGACCTACCTATGTTTTGTCTTTCCTATCTTTTCTTTTGATTGCTTTGATTCCCTTTATTGAGGACCAAATTATCCAGCATGTCATTGCTTTTCACCAATAAGGACAAGGCTGTCAGTACTTTTCTTATTACTAACAAATCCCGTGAAAAGAAAACGCATTGTCTGTGTAGCCAAACCCGAGTATAGCTAATGTCATAGACTTGAACTGTTTTTGAGGTTTTGTTAAGAGGTTGGGTCATTACAGCTTTGCTGACTTTGTCCAGAGAGAGAAAATCAGGCCACGGCAGCAGAGCAGGCTGGTCAAATGCTGTGCTGAAGTCTAGCCAGTCAGCTCCATTCAGGTGTGTGTTGATACTGTGAGTTTGCAAAGACAGACTAATAAATTTACCACCCTGCAGATTATATGTGGGTCTAACTTCTGGGTTGTTCATTTATATCTTCAAGCTCTGATTGTTTTGCTGCTGCTAATGTTATTGCCTGGTTCTTTTCTCTTGATAGTGAGTGAGTCCCAATTTGAAATAATACAAATTATTAATACAACTTATACATTTGTGAACGTATACAATTTCTAAATGTGTCGTGCTTAATGCACCCAAATCATTTTTATGGTATGTATGTACTAACTGGCTAGTGCTTTCCAGATGGCAGGAATGAGAATAATGCGTGAGCTTGTGTCCTAATATTTTAAGCTTTTCTCGAAGAAGACATTACAGCACATTTTGTTAAGCATCAGTAGGTGTTTTGCCTTTATACAGCTTGGATAGTCTCAGCAGAGCAGCACAGAGTGCACTTGGCCTGTTTCCACAGGTCAGAACCATGAAGCCCTGCGTTCGACACAGCTGCTTTAACTGATACGACCAAATGTGAGCGATGCAGAAACATAAATTACTCAGTGGACTGCTCTCTGAGTTTGCACTTTCACAATTTCTGCAATTCCTGATAGCTATCAGCTATAAATTCAACCTTTGGGACTTGATACTGTGAAATCTTCTGCATACACTAATCCTTCAGCAATTTTCTTGCTTTCCACACCAGGTGTGCCCTCGCTCCGCCTGTGAAAGGATGAAACACAATGAGTGAAAATGAAAATGACCCAGTTTTGCAAAAGCCGGGGGATAAATCAACACCTCAGTCATTATTTGTTTTTATGCTTCTTGTTTTGCACTGACTTGAGTAAAAAATCTTTTCCTTCTTTCTGGCAGCCATGGACGCGCCCCTGAACCTGACAGCCAGTGAAGTGAATCATCGCAGCGCTCTCATCTCCTGGCAACCGCCAATTGCAGAAATTGACAACTACATGCTCACCTACAAGTCAACCGACGGCAGCCGAAAAGTGTGTAGCACACATAGCTGATCTCTTGTGCCTCAGCTCTGCCTCTCTCTCTCTCACACACACACACACACACACACACACACACACACACACTGATATACCACATACTGCAGTTCTGTGTATGTTAACATTTTATCTGCGGCCAAAATATGCCTCCACATCGAGTGGTTCTGGAAATCCATTCTAGAGCTGCAAACATGTACAAAGGAACTTTTGTGAATCCACACACCTGAAAGTAGAAACTTAATTCTGCAGAAACTGTAGAACACATTGAAACTGCCTCTTGGATCTAGAGAGTAGTGAATGTTCCCAATTGAATCAACTTATTACACCGGAATTGAACGATGTTCAGGAGAAAATAATTAATGCGCAGTCACAATTTCATGACAAGCACTTCAAATTTCAAATTTTTATCTTTCAATCATGTAATCCCTCGATGTAGCGCGTGCAAGCATTTGGGTGCATGCGCACACACACTCGCAGACTGATACATACACAAGGGAAGTACGCAGTGAAATTGCCTGTCTAATAGAGATATTACTTTAATGTGTCTCAGTAGAGACATTGTTTATTTTGATTAAACTTTTTGATGTGGCCGAGTAACGGTAATAAAACACATTAGTCGGAGCTGTGTGGAACGCACCACGCCTGTTAACGAATTGACTAGAACCATTCCCCAGGATGCTCTGTAAAAGACTCCCTTTTATTGGCAATTAGGTGTCTTACACACAAACACACACATGCAACCAGACACACGGCGGCTGTCCTCTTCAAATGCCAGCCGTAGTGGCCTGATCTCATAAACAGTCAAAACACACACATCCATGCTGATGAAATAATGATCCTCTCTCTCACACACACACACACACACACACACACTGACCTTGAACGTGGGGTACTGCTGTGCGGTTGACCATCAGGTGTCACTCATGCACAAAGAATGCAACACTTACAATTCACATTATCCTCTTTTGGAGATTCCACTTGTTTCAGTGCAAACAGACTTCTATCAACATTTTTCTCGGAATGACTCGAGATACTGTTTATCCCACGCTCTGCCTTTCCATCCTCGCTCCAAAACAATGGTTTGTCTCTAAAGAAACATTGTTTTCCCAAAATATTATGGCTTTTACATATGAATAATATTAAATTAACATTCTGTATGCCATTTCCAAGACTCTGCATAAATTTGCACGTTAAGTCAAACTGAAATTAAAGCTTTTTTCTCCTACAGCATACATATCTGCCTAATACATAAACATACAGCATACAAATCAGTACCCAAAAGAGAGAAATTCATATTTAATACTGTTTGGTTTCATTATGGTGCTCCCGGTTTTAATCAGTATACCGCTGATGGAGAGTTTGTTTTCATTACAACCATCACATTCTGTTCTGTCACAGATGGTCATGCACAGCAACCTGCCACACAACACAAGAGCCACAGACTATGAACACTCACCCACACTTAGAAATAAACTTAAACACAAGGACACGTGTCTTGAGATGTGCTGTGGGTTGCTCAATGAGCTACCACACAAACAAACGTCCACCAGGTAAATGTGCACTGCTGACGTCACTTTGCAGGCCAGTTCGTGCATTACCTGCTCGGCTGCTGCACATGAAACCACTTTAAAAGTTAGCTGCACATCTAATGTCAGTCTCTTAGATGTTGGTGTTGTTCTTATTCCTCAGAACCACTGTGAATAAAACACAGTTGTCCCACAGCTAGTAAGCTCAACTGAACACAGACACGCTCCTGCAGGGGCTGAGAGGAAAAGGAACATATTTCATATTATTACAAAGTACTCTTCTAACAATCAGTTTCAGGATTTTTTGGACTCCACAGTGACTGTGATTTCAGTTCACAGCTTATAGGTTCTTTGTTGTTAGTTGTATACAGTAATTTCCTATTAAATTGATGCGTTCAACAGCAGTTGTCTTTGAAAGAAAAGTAAAAAAAAAAAACAACTGGAAGATCTTACAAACCCAGCTGGAAGATTTGAAAATCCCTTTCATTTTTTTATTCCTCTCACCACCTTTGATCATGTTCTTTTAGATTTTATTCAACACGTTGAGCTTCCTCCACAAGTGCATCATTTTGAATTCATATCGTCCAACAACAAATGAGTCATTCCACTCGAGCTCAGAGCAAAAAACGATCGCTGCAGCAGAAGACTGAAGTGGTCCTTGTGAAATTTTCTTCCAACTCTCTCCAAGTCTGGCTCGACTGAAAACATGCGGCAGCATTACCTCGGCTGTAATCTTAACCACATGTTGATGAGACATACATCTGTTCAGCCTGCTCCCCTTCTTACCGCGATAATGGACTTTTGTAATTCACACAATGCTGTCATGAGATTAATTTCTTATCTGATTAACATTTACTTAACAGTTTGGAAATGAATGCATCACTGTTGATTATATTTGTGCCTGGAGCGACAAAGATCTCCCCATGCACACACATAGACGAGAGTAAATACACATACATTCGACCACTAAACCACACGATCGATAGCAAGTGTATGAAGGTATTTATTATCCTTGATAAGACGGGGCTGTTATCGCTTACAATAAAAATCTTATCTTGACCCTGAAAACCTGGTGGGAAAATGTCAGATCCTTTGAGACAGAGGCACCATTTACCAGCTGCTTTCCTGCATAATTCACACGGACACATTGCCTGGAAATTTGTGATTTTTTTTCCAAACTGGCTGAATATTTCATTTTTACTTGTTCATATTTAATGTGTATCCAGGGCACACTGTAACTCACAAACTCACACAGACACACAAGAATACATGCATAGACGAGTTCACATTTTTGTACATCAGCTGAGCACAGATCATTTCTCATCTGAGAAGCGGCTGTCATAGAAAGTACTCTCTCAACGTCTTGGTTCCTTAAGATGAGCTCAGTGAAAGAGGATTTATCAGAAACAAAGGGAAGTAACTGTACTGTGCCATCATGACTTCTTCACCAAAAATAGAAATGTTTGTTTCCTGATAGCTTAGCAGCTTCTCAGCTTGGCTGTCCGATAAGTCTTTTATCTCGTTCTCTGTCTACTTGCCCCCCTTCTCCCCCCAGCCATCCGCCCTTCTCTTTTCTTTTCTCAGCGCCTATTTTTCCATTTTCTCTTTTCAGTGTCACTTTTCACATGTGAAAACACAGGCAGCCAGAACTGTCCTGAAGTCAGTGGAAGAGTAACTTTTACTGCTTAGTTCATTTTTATTTCTGTGTCATGCCGAGCATCTAGCCCATCCCACATGGGATTACAAGACGCCACTGTTGTAGAAAAGAGCGTAAAAAGAACATCAGCTACAACAGTTCGTCTTTATGCTTTCCAATAACAGATTGATGTGGAAAGAAATCCAAATGAACTGTTCTTTCCCTGCTTAACCGGCTGATTTAAATGCGTCACATGTGAACAGCCTATTCATACTTGGCTAATACAGTATTTAAATCAATCTAATATCTTTATTTCATTCCTTCTAAATTAACCACACATATATGCATTGCCAGATTGAGAATATTCTGCTCCTGGAACACAAAGCAAGCTGTCGTGTGTTTCCTGAACAGAAATAGCTCGAAGGTTTCTTTGTTGCCGTACTGTAGGTCTTTGTAAAACTCACAAGCTCAATTTAGTGTTTTATCAGTGACTTATTGGGACTCTAATAGAATTTATTTTTACCCTGAGGTTTATACTGAATAGAGATCAAATGATTACTTTTATAGAAGGCAATTTCTTCATCTAATATCTTTTAATTGTATGTGAATGAATTTGGTTATGTGTGCGTGCGTGCGTGCGTGCGTGCGTGCGTGCGTGCGTGTGTTTGTGTTTGTCTACTAGGAGCTGATCCTTGATTCAGAGGACACGTGGATTCGACTGGAGGGACTGGCTGAGACCACAGAGTACACTGTCAAGCTCCAGGCTGCAAGAGGACTTGACACCAGTGCTGTAGTCTCCACTACCTTCACTACAGGTACAGTTCACACACACACACACACACACACACACACACACATACACACACACACACACACATTTCTGTTCTCTGATTTAAGCTTTGCAAGAGATTCTAACAGGGTGAGTTTTCTTGGCCATACTGATGTTTTTTTTTTCCTTTAGCACTGCATTTCACATTACAGTCACCATAACTAAAGGTGCACAATAATGGCTCCCAAGGTCAGGCACAATTTTTATCTCTCTTCCCTCTAGCATAGTGAAGGAGACTTCCCATTAGGCTGCACCAGCAGGGTGGCTGTCTGCAGTCCTGCAGCTGAACAGTGTGCTCTAATCTTTAGTATGCTCCGTGTGTAATTGGTCGCCGGATATGTCACTTAAACAAGGTTGTCATTACCTTCATTTAAGTGATATTTTGGCCGCTTGGGGGCAGCAGAACAAGCTGTACAAACACCATTAGAATAGTATCACTTATAAAGCTGATAAAGCAACACATCCAACAGACATGGAGCAACATTAGCACTCATGTTGCTGGCCAGTTGATGAATGTAAGGTCAGTAACCACTCTTCCACGCTTAGCTCTTTTTGGTCTCCACCTGCCCTTGACAGAAACATCTGCTCATTAACACTTAAATGCTCCACTTTGGTCATCAGCTAACGTCTGCCTGTCAGCTGTTTGGTGCAGTCGGTTCACCAAATTTTGTCACTTAAAACAGCTGCCGGCTGTGACTGAAAACAAGCCTGATAAACACAGTGAGAATGAACCAAAACAGCAAAGCTGTGGAGCGTGAAAAAACTCTCCGTAGAGCTGACTATCAAAGACTGCATCTTTGGATAAAAATCCTGAATGTTGCCAAATGCCATATAATTTGAGTCAAAAGATGAACAAAAATAAGCGACTTCCTCCTCATGCCTCCTGCTTCTCTCCAGGGAGTCGTCTGTTTGCAACACCTCAGAATTGTGCCCAACACCTGCTGAATGGAGAGACGCTGAGCGGCGTCTACACCATTTACATCAACAGAGACCCCAGCCAGGGTGTGCAGGTGTACTGCGACATGACCACTGATGAAGGAGGCTGGATTGTGAGTTACTGTGAAGATAACACCTTCTTTTTGTCGCACATTTGTCAAATGTGCAAATGTAAGAAACTGTGTCAATTTAAGAGAGTGGAAACTGGATTTTATTATAAACTCCTTTTGACCACAACTCAGAGTTTGTCCACTGTTTTAGTCTGAACAGCTAACTTGTATTTTTCTGATCCTGTCTCGGTGTTCAGGTATTTCAGCGTCGTCAGAACGGCCTGACAGACTTCTCCAGGAAATGGAGTGACTATCGGGTCGGCTTTGGAAACCTGGAGGATGAATTCTGGCTTGGTAAGACTCTGAGATACTTAATCTAGAGAGAAATGTGTGAAGTGTAGTTTCAAATCCAAGGATTTATCCAAGTCCACCACTTTCTCTTCGTTACACGGCAGACAGAGAAGCACAGTGACCAGTTTTTGATGGCTGGCGTAACAGCAGTCTGTAGTTCTGTAGTTGAAGCTTACAGGATAAGAAAAAAAACATCTGGGGCGAAGTCATTCTACATTTAAATTTTAGCTCTTGATAAACCGAAAATGATGCTGATTGACCAGTGGTTGCATTAGAGGTAAGGTCAGGTTTACCTTATTTCATCTTCATGTCACCCTGCCATATTTCAGCTGCATTTGATATCAACCTGATATCAACCACAACCTGCCACATATGGTTTTAATCTGTGTTCCAGTTTTCTGAAGGCTGTATTATCGTCTTTATTAACACGCTGTCTCCATGACTCAAGTGGATTTAATAGGTAGACTCAATAAAGGGTCATAGCTTTCATGTAGTTTCACTTGATACCTCTGTTCTGTGGAGGGGGAGGCGTTTCCAGTGTCTTGTGCAGGCAGAGCTGCCTTCTTTGTAAGATTTTTTACTCTGCATGGAGATTTTTCTTCCCTGCTCATCTCATCTTTCAGCACTTGACATCACGAAGTCTATCCGATTCATTACCGCGTACTCTGAAAGATCATCTCTCCCTGAAATGACTCTGTAATTGTTTTTAGCGTCACTCTGATTCAAAGACAAAACAACAGAACATCCTCACTGTTTTGATGGACTGCTGGATATTTTTTCTGCCCCCTCCCCTCACAAAAAAGAAAAAAAAATCTCATTATGAAGCAATAATTATATTCATTAGAAAATGTGCAAATGAGTCATGTTTCTTCATGGGCTTCTTCAGTTTTTCTGTTATTGTTTTGGTGCAGATGATTAAAGGAAAATATTACATGAATATTTCATTAAGTGAATCAGGACCTTGAGAAAAATGTTTTTGAACTTTTTGATTAGAGAAATTAAGTAACACTGGGGGGAAATTTTATGGCACAGCATTATCGCCACATTATAACAGAGGGAGGGCTGTTACTTTGCAGCTGACACATATTGGATCATAATACAAGATAGCTGTGGCGCGCTGTAGTCCATTAGTGACTAAGCACACCGTAATAGGTGAAAGCATAAAACGACTGTAGATCAAAACCCTCATAAACAAGAGCTGACAATATAATGGAATGTGGTATAAAAGCCTGCGATTCTTGTTGAGACGATCAGATCTGTTGCTTCACTGGTTATTTTTAAAGCTGTGGTTTGTGGTGTTTTCGAGTTGAATTGAATAATAATGTCAGCTGCTCCTGTTGCTTTTGTGCAGCACCAGCGGGAGCGTGATCAAAGTTGGCTTTTAACATCTAATCACAGAAAAAGCTAGGTATGAATTAGCAATTTATCGGTTTTTCTATTTCAACAGCAGAGGAGAAAATTACTCACTGAAGCACAGGACAGATATATCTCTGTAAGATGACACTGCACACACTATACCACAGCCTAATGCTCTCTACACGGCATGAAGTATAGATAGTGAGCTATAAAGTGACAGCAGTGTTTTAGCTGTTTCTGACAGAGACCTGAAGGCATCATACAGCAGCATCCTGCCTCTTATCTGGCAGATCTATTACGGCTCTATCCGCACAGTATCAGCCAAAGACGGCAAAGCAGATCTGGTTCAGTGAGTGCAACATTTCATCTGACCCGTTTCCACTTGAGCTGAATCAGCAATAATCTGCCCTCTCACCACTTCTAGATGTATACCAGTCCAGGGCACCTCCATCTCCTGGGCCTCGCTGTACTTTTTTAGTGCTTCCTCGGATGCACTTTCCCCCTCGTCTTTCTTCTATCCTGTACTGTACTCTGTCCTCTCAGTGCATAAAAGCAGCTTAATGTAACCTCAGGGTGTGAAGCATCAAGAGCTGCTCTTTGCTCCGGTGAAAGCCTCTCCCGGTGATGCCAGATTACAGATAACATGCCAGCAGGGAGCACAGTAGCTGGCACGAAATATCAAGCCTGCCGTATGATACTGACTTCTCCGTTGATCTTGTGGTTTTGAATGGGGGACTACAGGCTTTTTTTATACAAAGTAGGGAAAGCACAGGTGTTACTAATAACATCAACAATGGCTCTGTTCTTTTCAAGTGCCCCAGTTAGTCAGGACAGTGTGACAGTGAGCCAGCATGAAGAATACCAGAAACCTGAAACAGCTGACTGTGTTGATAAAAAGTCAAATGAGCGGCCCGACTGCAGTAACTACAATGCATAGTGCTTCTTATGGTCAAAAATCCTGGTTCTTTTGTAATTAATGGTGAAAACTGGCATGTCAGAGTGGAACTGTGCATAAAACACAGTGTGGATTTGCTTATCCTCCATGAGTGAATCCATTGATCAGCGTGATTCCATTGAAATTAATAGATTTTGCTCCAAATCTCTGATGTTTTAAATGCTGTTGTGACTGTGCTCTAAGACAGCAAATGTTTGGCACAATGTTTATATTAATGATGTTTTCAGGATGATAATCGTACATACGTCCCATTCTCATGAACGCATCTCCTCAAGGAATACCTTGAAGGAATTTTGTCAAATTTCGGACTCATGGGTGAACTGATTAGATTTTGGTGGTCAAAGGTCACTGTGACTTCACAGAAGACATTGTTGGCTGTAACTCCAGAATTCATTTGCTAATTATGACAAAATTTCACACAAATGTCTTTCAGGATAAAACGGTCAAATTCACTGTGACATCATAATATTCAGCAAAAACACCTCTCTGGCCATTATTCAACACCGTCACCGAGGAACAGAAGAGGAGTCTGTGACCATATTTCACATTTGGTCAGATACTGAATGTGTGACACCGTGAAACTGTGCTGATTGTTTAGGTCTTCTGTGCTGCCAGATTGCAGTCTTTATAGGTTGGTCTTTGCAGAATTTCTCTGTCAATGGTATTGTCGTACAGATGGTCACTGCAGTTTCAAACCATTTGACCTTGACTCTTCTTTCTACACATTAGGTTGCTATCATAGCCTTGGAGAGTCATTATAGCGACCATTTAGCTAATCATCGCCTCTACACACAGAACAGCAATATATTGAACACTATGGAACCATAGACATCGATATTAAATCCACTCAGACTGAAAAGGAGAGCCACTTAACTGGCCAGCAGTAAAGAATATGGAAATTAAGCTTTCATTATTATGTTACAGTTTGAAAACGGCCATTTTTATTGCTTCTCTGGAGCAATCTATTCCCCCTACTCACTGACCTCAGCCAGTTTTCATGCCGAACACAATGTCAGTTTGATGATGTACTAACAGAGAGAAACCAGGGTGTCTGCATGCGATATGTGATCATTATCCCATTCCCTCTCTTTTTTTAATCCCCCCCCCCCCATTTCTGTGTAAGTCTGAGAGAAGGGCTGGTAATAAAATGTGACGAGATGGTAATATTGGTAGTATAATAGGACAAGAGTGCAATAGTGTGTCAAAATGCATTTTTAATCGCTCCAGTTTGGAATAGAGCAGTCTGATCCCATAAAACTGTTGGAGGAAAAAACTGGAAAAAATTATGGGTGCAAGATTAATTGCTGATAAAACACTGATATTATACAATGGAAATTAGAGATGACTGAGTGTTAAATACAATTTTATTACAACAATTGCTTTTCCCCTGTCAACCTAAGTGCCTTTGGGTTGTAACATAGATTGTATCTGCTTTCTATTGATGTATTACAGCAGACTTAGTTTCTACGCTCTCCCGGGTTTCTACTTCCTCCTCCTTATCAGTGCAGGCTTGAGGATTTTTTCGTTTCTTTTTTTTTTTTTTTTCTTTTTTCAAAATTTCCCTGGGTTCAAAAAAAGTGTGCATGTGATGCTTCCGTTGGAGGTTAAGCAGGGAAGGGGACTCTGCTTGTTGTAATCTGATAGTGAAGGCAGTTCCAATCTCTCAGGTCGGTGTGGGGCCTTATCGCCTGTCTGGTTTCAAACGAGCCTTGTATCTGCTACCTTGGAGATAGAGAGCAAAGCACCTATCTCAGAAAGTTGCGACAGGTGGCATTTGCAGGAGGGCCGTTGGCGACAGCGTCTGCCGCTCTCGACAGCGTCAATCATCTGCATCCATATGACCAGCTGACAAGGACCTTTTGTTCTTCACTCCTTTCCTTTCACCTACAAAGATGCAGGAGTTGGCAAGATGCAAAGAGTTTTTCCTCATTAGAATCAAGGATTTAAGGACATTTGGTTTTGTATGTTGTAAAACTCTTTGAGGAACATTTGTGATTTAGTAGTTTGGGGTTTAAAATGTGAAGTTCTATTTGAATTCAGCTTTTCTCACCATAATGCTTTGTGTGTATCCTTGAGGGCTGATTAACGTGTTTGTTTCCTTCTTCATATATAACATTTCAATTGATTTCTAGAAAAAAAAAAAGAAAAATAACTGAAGCCTCCACAGAGCTTCATCACAAATGACATACCAAAGATCACTCTGTACATTAACACTTGGTGGAGTGATTGTATGGATTGAAAGGACCAGTACGCTGGCTGAAAATTGCACAAAAAATGCAAAGGGGGCTCTCTAGAGCCAGTGTTTGGTTTGTCCTTTCTGGGCTGCAGTAGAAACATGGCGGACTCTGTGGAAGAGGACCCACTCCCTCTGTAGATATAAAGGTCTCGTTCTAAGGTAGTGGGGGGAAAAAAAACATACTTGTGAATATTCTGTTCCATTTCTGCCATATTCTGCTAATACGTCCCTTTAAATCTGACACACTATGTTTTGCCATTTCTTTGAAGTCCATTGTTACTGGATTGCATTGAAGCTCCATAGAAATCCAGTCACAATATGAGTGTAATGACGTCCATTATCAGTATGAGTGTAATTACCTCCATATCAATGTGAGTGGGATTACTTCTAAATCTGGTTTTGCAGCTCTAATGCCAGTATAACAAACCAGATCTTTCATTGGTTATTAAATGGGTGAGAGCTGGTGGACTTGGCAGATGAAAGCTGTTTTCAAACAGCAGGAGTAACTGTTGAGATTTGATTGTCTCACACACACTCTGCAGTACGGCCAGTACAGTGTTGTTTCTCCACAGGTCTAGACAACATCCAGAGGATTGCCGCTCAGGGCCGTTACGAGCTGAGAATCGACATGAAAGACGGACAGGAGTCGGTCTACGCCAATTATGACAAATTCTCCATTGGAGATGCGAGAAACCTCTACAAGCTCAGGATAGGAGAGTACAATGGCACTGCTGGTACGTGGCTAAATGCGTCAGGAATGTATTTTTTGTAGCACTTTATATGAAGTTAGTAATTAGGAGGTTATCGAGGTAAAACTCCTAGTTAATGGCCTAATAGTTGTAGGATATGGTCATGCTTTATGACTAATAAAGAGCCAATATGCTGCTAACATACATGCTACTACGCAACTAGTCCACCTTGATATAAAATGTTACTATTTTTTGATTGAACACACTACTTTAACATTTGACATCTGTGGATGCCAGCCTCATGCTGAATAGAAATGGTCAGTGAGGACGTTATCATTGAAAGCTTTTTGCGACATGAATCTTCTTCTCCTGTAATATGAGCCTGTGCCATCTGCCATTTTTCCTCCTGCCTCTTTTCCCCTCCATCTTTTCTTCTCCCTAATGTCTGAAGCCCGCCTCAGCACTCCTCCACATTTCCACTCCTGTCCTCACTCTCCATGCATCTCTCAGTCTGTCAACATGACCATATGCCAGAATTACCCATCATCCCCTCATGTTTATAATTATAATTCTCTCTGCCTAAATAAATTCAGAGAGCCTGCAGCAGGACTTCTTTCCTCTCCCTCCCTGTCATGTCTCTCCATCTCCCTCCTGACTGCCTGGTCGTTTATGGGCCCTCATCATGCCGTTATTCACTGCAGCCATATGCTAACATCACCCGGCATGTGCTGATTATTTAAGGTTCTTCATCTCTCTCTCTCTCTCTCTCTCTCTCTCTCTCTCTCTCTCTCTCTCTCTCTCTCTCTCTGATCCCAGGTGACTCTCTGAGCTACCACCAGGGCCGGCCCTTCTCTACAAAAGACAGAGACAATGACATCGCTGTCACTAACTGTGCCTTGTCTTACAAAGGAGCCTGGTGGTACAAGAACTGCCACAGGGCCAACCTGAACGGCAAATATGGCGAGTCCAGACACAGTCAGGTGAGTCATCAAGTAAATATGCTGACTGGATCAGAGATTGAACGTGACAAACAGCATAGATCATTGACTTACTGTAAAGCCAAGCGTCTTTTGTGTATGTTAGGAAGAAATGAATGGTTGCTTCAGTCACAAAAGAAGACTTATTGTGGTGTTGTTTCTGGGAAGGATACAAGGATGGATTAACAGAAAGACAACAGCCCCAGGACCCCAGAACTCCAGGAGGCCCAAATGCTCCAGACTTCCTGTGTGTCAAATCATTTGTGCTAATTAAATTAGAATTTGTTGGGGAATGCACAGCAGCACTAAAGCACAATATCAACAGACTTGATAAGGGTCTGAAGCTCGGAGAGTTTTATCACCTAAACTTGTGGTCTGGTCTCAGAGAAGGTCTCCGGGTCAAAGTCAGTCTTTAAGAAGTGCTTTTTTTAGTTTCTCCCAAATTAATGTGTGTTTAATCACATTACCACACAGGAAATCTGAGAACAGGAAGTGTTTCAGAACAGAAACCCTGCAAGCAACACACAGAGAGTGGGAGGAATAGAAGAGTGTTTTTGGTTTCGTTTGTGCAGGTTGTGAGATAATTGAGAAATTGAGATTTCAGCCTCCACCCTGACATAGTGGCGGTCGTCTGTGGTGTTCACATGATCCAAAAAATACATGTAAAGTGTCTTTCAGTGGAACGACTTCTTAGGTAGAAAGAAGTGCCAATGAAAATTGCTGACACCAATTTCTGTGAATTATCCAGAGTGTCTCCTGAAATAAACATTGCAGTTAACCTCCACAGTATCTGGGTGCCAGCAGGAAACTCAGAGGTGTGTGTGTGTGTGTGTGGGGGGGGTAGGTACATTGACCCTTTAACTCAGTGCGGTGCATTTTGGCATTCACAAAAATCCCATAAGCTGTCCTAATCATGTGATTAAAGGTTAAAATTTCTCATTTTTTGAAAAGCTCGTAATTTGTAAATTACGTAGAACTTGCTGCAGACATTCATCTCCATACTTATTTCACTGATTGGCTTGATGGAGGAGCTGTAATGAAAGGTCAAAAAAAAAAAAAGGCTGCTGCACCGGTTGTTGAATTTTAATGAAACTTGGAGAAATGATGCATCCTAATGTTGATTGGTCAAAAGTGGTTGTATCAGCTGCGGGGAATGAGACTCTTACATTTTAATTTATCCAAACGCTTCAAATTACAGTCGTACATGGAAAGAAGAGGCCAGAGTTTATTCATAACATGAAGCAAGCATGCACGTGTTGGTTTTCCTTCCTACATGTGAGCATTGAGGACCTTTGACGAGCGTGTGATGTGCTCCCTCCTCTCTCTCAGCTGGATGCTGAAATGGCTCAAGAAGGAGAGTGAGGTGTTGAGTGAAGCTGTGATTGGGCTTCGGAGCGTCGCTGCTTCTCTCGATGAGCTCTGTACCTTTCTCTTTGTTGCTTGATGACATGAAATGAGACCCGGTGGGAGCGGAGATGGACGAGCATAAAGGCACGCAGAGAGAAATTGCCTTTCAGAGTAAAGCTGCAAATGGGAGGGTTTTGGCAGTGGCGGGGATTAGCAGGGCTAGAGTGAGACTGTAATTGCACTAAATTCCTAATTGTGCTCGCTCTTAAATCAGGATTTTTGTCCACCTGCTTTGAATGCACTTTACTCAAAACATAACACTTCCCTCTTCAGCCTCTCCTTTTCCATTTTCTGTCATTTTCTCAAACTGTCTTGCCTAAAAAGCCCCGCTGATTCAAGCAGCCTCTGAGATAATGCTTTCACTCTCGCAGGGTATTAACTGGTACCACTGGAAAGGCCACGAGTTCTCCATCCCTTTCGTGGAGATGAAGATGAGGCCGTTCAACTTCCGTAGCATCAGCAGCAAGAGGAGGCGGTCTGCCCCTGTATAAACAAACCGCCTCCACCCTGCCCAGAGTCATGGATAAATGGAGTTCAGATGATGTTTAGCGGTGAGTTTCTGCTAAATGTGTGCCTCACTGATGTGCTCTTTAATGCCTTTTTGTGAGGCTGCAAAGAAAAAAAGGAGGGTTATGTCAACAAGCTACTAATATTTTATTAATATTCAGTTGTAAAATAATAAAACACATTATTATTGATAAAGTACCAACAGTCAGAAACTGTTACGACCATGGATGAGATCAAGAAATAGCAGAGAGGCTGAAACAACGTCCAAACTCTGTTTATCTCTGCTCCTGCCCAGCTTTAGCTGTCTTTCCCTGCTGTACTTCTACCCAGACGATAGAGGACACTGTATGTAATTTATTAAGTACTTTGAATGACAATGGTTCTATTTGCTGTAAAAAAAAAGAAAAAAAAACGTGGAAAGGCAAACCAAGAAGCTTCTTTTTTCCTTAAGTGTGTGATTTGCCTTTCCCTGGGATGCGAGGAAATGTGCTCAGAAATGCCCTCGAGAGTGTGAAAGCTAGTGTTCTTTTAACTGTTACGAAATAATAACATTTTAACGAAAATATACTGTATATGCCCTTAAACCCCTTAACTGTAAGATATATATATTTTTATAACTGATACTATGACAAAAGTCCATCTATTTAATATGATTTGATGCCTTGGTTTAATCATGAAACACGATGACAAACTCTGGAGATAAAGTGAACATCAGAAACTGAACATCCAGAATCATCATTTACAAAGCAGTGCACCAGCAGCAGCTTCATCACCACCTGGTTTGCTTATTTTATTTCTCTCTCATTGTGTTACTGTTAATTACAGTATCCTTTGTATTAAAGCAAACTTTACGATTATTGATCGCCACACTGAGACAGTTTTTGCACTACGAGTGGGAACACAGCAAAGCTATTGTTTCATCCATTCAGATTGTTTTTTTGTTTTTTTTTTAGCTCATAGGCATTTAAGATCAATTTTCCTGGACTTTATTTTCAAGCAAACTCTTAATATCCGTCTCACCCCCTGTTGTAGATGCTGCAATTGCTTGCAGAGATGGTGCTGCTAGATGTAACATTTAACCAAAGATCTGCATAATAAAGACTCGGCCTGTTGTTTGGAAAGATGCCAGTCAGGTCTGTCACCAAAGTCACTGAAGCAGCTTTTTCCTACATTAATAGATTCTCACTTTTCAGGGACTTTTATGCTAATCTTGTCCCCTGGCATTATTTTATGCAATGTGAACGCTAAATTCTATGCAAAAGGAAGTCAGGGTGGGCATGCTGCAGATTTTAGCCTGGCCTCCAAACCACTGCTAGCTGAAATGAACTTTACAAAGAAAGCAGAACAGAATGTGGAGTGGAGCCAAGTCTTTCTTCTGTGCCCTTCTTTTACTTGCTTTGCTATTTAAGCTCCCCCATGAAACAACAAAATCAGCACACATGGCAGAGAATGTATTCTTTTAGTAGGGCGGGCGTAATCTGCAGCGTGCCCACCGAGCATTTTGTTCTATTCAGTGTTCACACTGTTGCACAACGCGCTCGGTGCCAGCGCGTTTAGTTGACTGCAGTTTTCTGGGAATGGTTTTGTTTTAGGTTCCTGCCTCCTCTGTTGCAGGAACATTATCTCTGCGATGTTTGAAGGCGAAACCACACACAACTGGCTAAATCTCCCCCCTGGCTTCGTACTATCAATAAAAACGAAATTTATTGTCCAATACAATCCTTGTCACCATCGCTGCAAGCAACATTTGGTCTCGTTTGTTTTCAATAATCCAAATATTAACAGCTGGAAATCTCATCGTAATCTGCTTCTGTCAGTTTCTTCAATTTAGCAAGCCAGCACATCTGGCTTGTATCATGTGACTATGTATATTTTTCATGTGTATTTTTTTGTCCTTGTTAGACTTGAAAACAATGGTGACTCTCCCCTCTATAAACTACTAATGCTATACTCATGTAGATATAGAGTTGAAGATAATGTGACTTTTGATGTGTTCCCCTTTAGATGCAAACTAATTCAGAAAGCCCTGGGAAGCATTTCTCCTTTATCCACTGTATTTTTAACCACTGTTGTGTTATGGGACAGATGGAACCTACTGCATGTTGACTGAATTGCGATCAAGAGCCTGATAGTAAATAACAAATGTCATAAGAATGTGTTTTCATTTGATTTTGTAGTGACACGCGTTTTTTGCTGATCTGGGTAAGAGGAGCTCTTGAAATGGTTTGTGTGGTCGGAGATGTTTGTAACTAAACATCATCAGGCCTCCGTGGAAACAGATGAAACCAACATAACCTAGAAGGTAATTTATAACAAACCGTTTCAACACGTGACCTTTCCCAGCTCTGATTTATGTTCCAGTGTCAGAGCCTCTCATGCAGTCCATCCTCCCATAGTGACTTATAGTAGAATAGGGAATTCTCTGTGTACTTATTTCATTAACTGCTTAGATGAAGTTAGCCTCAGTGCATTTTTGTACAAGGAACAAAGGTCACGAAGCTTTGCAGAAAAGGAACAGAATGTTATTTGTCCCGTGGGGGATTTATTCCTCTCATGGCAAACGATGAGGTGCTCTTAAGTCTTTCAAGGTGAAAGCTGGTATATATTTAAGCTCATTTTACATATTTTAACTATTTTTCAATCCATCCTTTGTCAAGTTTTTTCTGAGAAAAAATCAATAAGAAAAACATAAAAAAGTGAATTGTCAAGTTGTCCTGCTGTACAAAAGCTGTCTGTTAAATTTTTTTCCATTTGTTGAAGAAGTGAATCTATTGCTTTGGACTTTACATCCATTAGTGTAATAAAAAGCTAAGTAATATTATTCTTCATTGAGCACTTTGAGGAAAACAGATTATTTGAAATTGATCGATCGACTGAAGTTACAAAGAGACGGTATTTTCTTGATATTCTGAACAATTTGACATCACTCCCTCCAGCGTCAAGTACCATCAACAAGTGTGTTTTCCTCATCGCAAGACAAATGATCAAGTACTTTTTTATCTTGGGGAAGAGGGGGGTTATTAAATTGACATTTTCTTTGCACTGTATGTCTTTCAGCATGTAAAATGTCAACTTTTCAATCTACTGCATAACATCAGGTTTGAAAAGAGCATCTCCTCCATTATTTAGCTGAAAGCTCAGTCTGAGTCACTGGAATTCACTTGCGCTGCATCACCGATTGTTTCTCCCCCTTATTTATTTCACCGCTATTTATTTTCCATTTACTCTGTAAAGAATTACAGTTAATAATGACACAAGGTCCTCTGCGGTACCGGCAACAAAATGCTTTATTTCATTGGTTTATTTTCAAGTGGATACAGCCACCATGTCTGGTGGTATTTGTTATATAAGCCAGATACTCTAACTGCATTGATTTGAAGTCTTACCATGGAAATGTAAATGTTGACAAAATGTGATCTTGACTGTTTGAAAAGCTCATATATGCTGAAACTAAGGATTTATTGTTGGATAACCTTGGATATTACTGTCAAATTTAGCTCTAGTTTGACTTAAACATGTACTATATAGTTCCTTTTTTAATACATTTTCTACATATTAATAAAACATTCAAATAGTCTGATTTGCTGTATTTTCTTTTTGTTTCGCTGTGTGTGTTGATTACATGCTATGCTGTTTTATGTGAAGTAAAAGGTGAACTGTTCACATGCATGCACAGCTTTGCATGAACAAACCTTTAGTTCAGTTTGCTCATTTTTGGAGTCAAGTTTTGTGTAAAAAGTCGAGCCGTGGTTGCTGTAACTACCCCGCCTTTTACTCCTATAAAATAATGAAGTACCGCAGGCCGACTGACTCCATGTCATAAACTTTTCAAAGTGTCTTCACCTCTAATTGGAGGCCATTAAAAAGCGAAGTGAGGCCAGCAGCAGTTACAAGTGAACAGTGAAAGGTGCCGTCATAAAGGTCTGCCAGTGTGGTTTGGCTTCAGGACCTCTAATTTATGCTCTCACGCAGAGACGTAGCAGACCTGCATGGAAACCATACACACCCGAGACGTGCAGTACAACACACTGGTTAAAAGTTCATTCTATATAAATAATTTATCATCTTCAAAAGGCTGATTGTTGAGAAGTCAATTAGTTAGACAATTCAAGACAGGCATACGTTTAATTCATGATAATAACAACAACTGACTTTGTTTCTATTTAAAGAAGTAGCCTGACATTTACACTTATTTACTTTCTTACTGAGAAAGATCATTACGCTCTCGTCTGTCTGTGAAATGTGAAGCTACCGCCTGCAGCCGCTTAGTATAGCCGAGCACAAGGAAAAATGGAGGAACGACAAGCCTGTTTCTGTCCCAAGGTTACTAAACCCACCCACCAGCACCTCAGCCTCCCTCTCATGTTACAGCATCCCATTTGTTCCACCTTCACAGAAACCAAAGTGTAAAAAGGCCTCATGGCTGCTGCACCTGTCTGCAAGGTAACACGTGTTAACAGTGAGAATCAGTTTGTTTCCTCAGGGCAGAGCCACACTGCCTGTTTAGTCTCTGCAACTACAAGGAACTTTCTTTTTTTGTTGATTCTGGCGGCCCCTGTGGATAAAAGCGGTACTGCAACAGCAGCAAACTGCTCCAAGGATGTGTGAAAGCCAACTAACAGATTTGGTTGCTCTGTAATAGTAATTTTGTTTGAGAGCCAAAGTTCAGCTCCCATGTTACAAGTCTGTCTTGGAGGAGAAGAAGAGGGCCAATTCAGGATCGATTCTGAATCCTTTCAAATCCCACAATTCCCTCCATCTGTTGAATGACTGACCACAGTCAACCCATGTTTTCACCCGTGTTGTATCATTGTTTCTTTTAGCTTTTTAGCGAATTCTTTTTCTCTTCACTGATCCTGCCCCCGTATCAGCCAAGACCACAAAATATGATGCCAAAAATAAAATTCTCCAAATGAAAATCCCCTCCTGCTTTGTTTTAACTGAAAATGTAAACAAAGGCTCTTTCTGTCTGCATGCCGTAAATTATTTTGTCTGATTTTGCGGGGGAATCCAACCAGGGGACGTGCAGAAAGAATAACTGTACAGAAGCAGCTGATCTTCCCGCGGATGGTCTTGTTGCTTACGTCGAGGCATCTTTTTCATAACCAATTCAAAAGTCCTTGTAGCTGCTTACATTTTCTAAATCATCTGATCTCACAAAAAATAGAAAAAATAGCATTGAAGGCTTTACTTTACTGGTGTGAACACCTAATTTGAGCATCTTTACTCACACAAAAAATATGCATGCACATCTACACACACAGTGTAGCAGGTAACGATTTTATCGTAATAACAGATACTCACAAACCCTCACTTCAGCACTTTTAAGATTCATTGTTTAATTACTGCATGTTCTAATTATCCATTAATTATCCATTCAACTGTCTGGTCAGCAGAAACAACTTGGTAAATAATGAGCCTGCATGAAGTTTGTGAATATATTATGTCAGACACAAATAAATGAGCAACACAGGATTAACAGTGTGGAAAAGGTCAGGGAGATAAGCTCATGTTCAGCCTTTATCTGAACAAAACCTTTCACCTGAGCTGCTGTGTCATGAAAACAATGCTCACAGTTTGACAGTCAGTCATGTGGAAGCTCTGTTTGCACTATTTATACTTCAGCTATTGTGGATTATGAAGAGTTTGAGCGGTTATTGACTAGAAACTACTGTATCTCAAGCAGCCTGTCTTACAGCAGCTTGTCCCTGCTTCCCCAGAATCACCAGAGGACGATGGGTTTTACGTCTGTCTTTTCCTGTAATTTTATCAAACTTTTTTAATTATTTACTCCACGTTCTGCCACAAGTGCACAGTGTCCTTTAATCAATGACAGAGCTCCATAGGGAGCAGCGGTTCGAATTCAAAACTGGTCAAACTGATGAGGACGTCTTTCACAATGAAAGACGCAACGTGATTATAAAGTATGATTAATTAAACAGACTACAGACCCCGCTGTGTTGATGGCCCTGTGGCAGTCAGCTGGCTTGATGCGGTGCATCAGAGGCTGTGTTTGTACTTCTGACATTAAATATACCTCATAATTTGGGCTGTGGATAAAAAGTGCTGTTCAACCTCATCTGTATTAGATGGAGTGCTGTTTGGTGAGATTGTCTTTTATTGCAACCAGCAGATGGAGTAAATTGAAATCCTCCTCCATCCTGAACTCAAACAACATGATGTTGATGCAGCAGACTGTGTCGAAGCCACAACAGTTTAGATTATTTCTGTTCAGACCGTTGTGTATTTTATGCGTCTCTGTGGTGACTGAGCATGCAGCCGGCTGCAGTGATACTCCACCGTACAGCTGCCAGTAGTTAGATCTGAGACATCCGGAAGAACGCAATTTCAAAACAAACCCACAGACCACACAGTCAGCTGAACCCGCCTGAAGAAAAAACGCCTTCAGCTTTCCAGGGTAAGTCGTGTCATCTCATCTCGAAACAAATTAAGAGAAGCTGATTTGGCTTTAACAACAACATGTCACACCACAAACCACTGACACATGGATTTTTATTAATTAGCTTATATTAGTTTTTCATTTATTTTGTGTCATTCATTTGTACGGTACATTGTTGTGTATATTATGCATCATTGTTTGTTTGTTTGTTTGGTGCGGAGTTACTTGAGTGGTAAAGTTATGTCACACCGCCCGATGCTGTGTCTTGAGACTGGGGCTTCTTAATTTAAGGCAGCTGCAACAAAGACTTATCTAATGAAAGTAAAATTGCAACAGCAACAACAACCTGCTGACAGAGATAACTACTTGACTTAAATGCATGCTTCTTCATTTATCACTTCAGCTTTTTTTAAATAACTGACCCCAGTCAACGCTTCAAATGAGAGTGGTAACAGTTTAGTAATTAAACAGTGTAGTTTGGATTTACAGGTCATATTTTTCCCTGATAGTTTGAAATTAACCAAAACATAAAGTGGCCATTTAACGTAATGAACCAGTTTAGGTCCACACTATGTGGCTTATACACAAATAATTAAAGAATGCAAATTAAACCCAAATTCAAAAAGGTTACTCTAATCCTGAATTAGTTTAAGGGGCAATTTCCCTAATTTAAACACTAAATATTTGCACCCTTTTACCAAAAGTTACGATTACACACACACGCGCACACACGCGCACACACGCGCACACACAGGTCTGTATGTAGCTCAAGACAGTACTCAGGGACAAAAAAGCACTGTGAGATCATCAGTGAGGCTGAAGGCAAAGGTAACGCCACTGTCGAGTTGACAGGAAGTAAACAGACGTGCAGATTGTGAAGTAAAGAATTTAGAGCTGAATTTGTGTTCATTTGAGTCACGAGTTACATTTCACACTTTATGTTTCATATTTTTTTAAACTAACTTTAGGCTTTTACATAGTGCATTATGTTAGTTCCTTTTTTCTACAAGTGTTTAAATGATTATTCAAAGGGGAATTGTTGTCTGCTGATGAACCAGAGCTGACTGAAGTACAAGATCAAGAACAGTTGCAACAGCATGACACTGCTTTCTGTGCACTGTGTGAAAGTCTTGGCTTAAGTTTGAGCAAAGTATTAAAATTTTAATTAAGAATGAAGTTGAGGTTTGACTGAGATTCAGTCGTGTTTTATATACAGACACTGGGCTGTCTGCAGTATATCGGCCTGCAGGCTCGCGTCTGACCATTGTACCACAGCGGCAATGCAGTCACTTTATATAAGAACGCATGGAAATTAGACGTTTTAGTTCAGTGATCCAAACATTAGCAAGAGCGATGGCTGTGACGGAGTATTGTTTGTTAGGTAAAAAGTGTTAGAGCCTCTCTAACGACTCCAGAGCAGACTGAGGGTACGATGGCTGTCCATCCCGCCAGTGTCCCAAGCGTAAGATGATTTGTTGACTCCAGTAAGCCAGCTCTGTAACTCTGCTAAATCCCAGCGTCTCCTTTGAGTGCTTCATGGATTTTTTTTGGTGCATTCGAGTTAAGTCTACGAGGGCTTATGGTTTCTCTGCAAAATCGCAGAATTGCCTCTGCACAAGTGCTCGAGGGATGTGAACTTTCAGGAGGACTTCTAGTGAGTCTGCAAAGCTGTAAAATTTACACATGGATTATTCCCTGATTGCAGCATTTGTTATGAGCAAATTAGGCACAAAACAGTCCTCTATTTCCTATTGTGACCGAGGTACAGTCATAACTATAAACTCATGAAAAATATTAGTTTATCCATTTCCATTTGATGGCTCAAAGGCTCAATAACAGCCCAGACAAATCCAGTGGCTATAAATGCAACATTCGTAGATCTGATTTCATTATTCATGTTTCCCCTCTGCTTACACTGTAATGAAAAGATCGAAAATGCTGCACAAATGTCATAAAATGTGATTTTTGTGCAGCAAAACACAGCTGAACAGCATGAATATTGAATATTGCATGGTCAAGGGAACCTGATGCATCAATTTCTCCTCCTCTTCTGCCTCCTCTTTTCCTGCTCTCCGTCAACCCTTTCTCCTCCTCTCCTCACCCCATCCATCCGGTCATGCCTCCACCGTCTCTCTGCAGGATTGAGCACAGAGCTGGTGATGGCGTGAAGCTGATGAAAAGCGGCGTTGTGAGCCATCCCCAGTCTCCCATGCGCTCGTGGATTCTCTTTACATCTCACTGAACCCAGAAAGTTAACAGGCCCTGGCAGGCATCTGAATAAGAGGGAGGCGCAACCCAGATCTTCCAGTTAGAGTCTCTCTGTGATAGCGCTGTAAACACCGGGGCCTAATTGGAAAACCGGTTGGTGAACAGCTTGATTTTCATCAGCCATTAACTGATGCTCAAAGCTCCATGAGTTGGGGTGGGGGGAGCCTGCAAGAGGGCCTCATAGATCACAGAGGCATGAACACTTGACTGTTGACAACCTCAGCGGAGTTGAATGTAAGGTAAGACTTGATATACTTGCTAAGCTAAGCTAAGCTAAGCTGTTTTTTTTGTTAGTTTGTGTACTTAAATGATCACCACTGAAAATGAGGAAAATGTCTATTGTTGGAATGATCTATCTAACCATTCATTGAGGCTTTCAGCACTCTTGAGCTCTGGTAATTAATGAAGAATTAAATGAATGGAGGCTCTGAAGCCTTAATACTGCTAAATGAGTCTTTTTTTAGTAATACTGACTGACCGATTATGTCCTACGCTTAGATATATTTTAGCTTTAATTCCTCTCTAATTAAGTTTCCCTGCTGCTGCTCAGGTTTTATCCGCCCTCAAAGCCAACCGATAACGCAGCCAGGAAATGCATCGTCCTCGTGCTTCTAAATGGGCCGTCCTGTAAATGTAGATGTGAGTTGGCATGTGTGAGATGGTGAGGCCACAGGTAGAAAAACAGACAGACTGACAGCTGGACTCCAGGGGAAGAGTTAACCAAGGAGGCGGACTGGTTCTGGTTCTTAATGAACTAAACCACTCATCTTTTGTTCTAGAGATGGTTTTATTCATTCTGTTGAACACTGTTCACATCCTCTCCTCTCCTTACATTAGGTGTCTTGTTATATTTGATATATGATTTACAACAGTGGCTCCAAACCTCTTTTGTCCAGCATATCCCCCTTTCTCTATCAAATACTCTTTAATTTTTCGGGGGCCGCTGTATAACAGTTTTTGCACAGTGCTTTAAGCTTTTTGTTGTCTTTGCTCAAACTTCTAACTTCATCCTGCTTTAATCAACTTGCAGCTGACTCACGTTGGTGGAGAACTGAGGTGCGTTGTGTGCAGTCAGCACTACCAATCGCTGGTAAGTTATTGTGACAATCACACATTTGTAATCCTATTTGTGTGCTCATTCTACTCCAAAGCAAAGCTATATGGTTATATATTATCAAATCAGCTGAGACAGTGGACCACATTCACATGGCAGCCAATTTCCTCTGATGTCGCACGGTGGGAAGCTCAGATGCCTATCAACAGGCTTATGTGAATGAATCTGATGAGCTGTTATCATTTCACTGCTGGTGATCAACTGGGAGATTGATCAGCAACTGAAAAGACGATGGATAGCGAAAATCTGGAGGGACATTGGGCCAAATTTCAAGGTAAAACATTGTGTCTGATAACTCATGAGCTACGGTTAGACAACTGCTAACATTACCTTTCAATCACTTCCTTGCTAACATCTGATAGTGTTACACGATAAGTAGTGGAAGGCGTGAATTCATTCTGAAATGTCGGCTCATATCTTGGACACATCTATTGAAGCCTGGAGGTAAAACACACTGGATGGAACGTTAATTGTCTTGCTGTCTCTTCACATGACCTGATAAAATTTATGACCAGACAGACAGAACATTTAATGTTCTGGTTTAGCCTGTAACATTATTTAACACCTATTTCTGTGTAATGTTCATACAGATTACATCCAACAAAAAAGTGTGTTCCTGCACTTTCGTGCTGAGAAGTTTTGTGTGGCACGGAGAGGCCGGCAAGACATGGCTGCTTCTTTACATCCCAGCTAACACTATCAAACACTAATGTCAGCTGGCAAGATGTTTGGCATTAGCTGTTGTCTAATGGTGGCAGATGAGGGATGTTGTTTTACCTTTAACTTGCTATCACCCTGTGTCCAGATTTTCCACAATCTTTTCAGTGGATGATCAATCGGGAAGCAGTAAAAACATAACAATTTGTCAGATTTATTACATTTATATGATTTGCAACCTCAGAGAAAAATGGCCACCACGTGAGTACGCTCTATCTTTCCATGTACTCCCTGTTTACTGCAGAAGCTGCCTCTGGGATATAGCTACCCTGTGGGGTACAAGTACCCCTGGTTCTCCTCTTTTTACAGCCATCATCTGTGTTTAGTCATGCTTTGACTGTGCTCACTTTCTGCACTTTGTTGTCAGAGTTTCTCTCCAGTCTGTTTGTCCCGCTTTTCCACTTTCTATTCATGATTCAAGGCCAAATTGAAAATAGAGTTTGATTTTTGCGGTGTGCCAGCAGCGCTCTTAATGCCCCCCGCTTGCATCAGTTGAACTACACAGGAGTCCTCAGCAGCCACTCAGATATGAGAGCTGACACACATATGAAAGTGTCCCTCAGGGCTGCAGCGACCTGAGGGGTGAGCTCAGCAAAGAGTTTGTTCTGTACTTTATCACATCACCTACAGGACGTTACAAGGCTCACCAAGACTCTCGATAAGGATTTTTTTTGCAGAAGGCACAATGCAAGTGGTGTTTGTGAGAGAGTAAGATTGCATTTGCTTCAGTGTGCTCAATTCAACGCACACACGCACAGTCTGAATTAGGTTAAAATGAAAGGAAATCGAGCCGTAATGGCATGCGAGTAACTGTCAGCTTGATTTGTGTTTGTAGTTAAGGACCAGTAACTGACTGGAAACCCCCTCACTGAAAAACGAAAAGGTTTATCTCATCATTACACAAACTGCAGCTCTGAACGAAAGGCGTGGTTACACACACGTGTGCATAATCACAGGCGTCGCATTCAAGTTAAACTCAGAGTTCTCTAGTTAATTTCTTGAGGAGTTTCTTCCTCAGGGCTGAGAAACACTTTTCAAATCTGTCAGAGAACATTTAAAAACCAGCCACGTAAACGCAAGCAGAAAAAGATCACGTTTGTTTCTCTGTTTCTGCTCTGCGCAGTGACTAAAAGCACATTTCTCTTAGTCAGGTTTAGGCTCCCGTCTGTCTTGTTAACAGGTGACATTTGTTAACGGAGATTACCTGGGAGGTGGACTGGATATTGAGCTAATAATGAGATGAGAAAATGTGACACAGTGAGGCGATTAATGCAAGCAAAGACCCAGTTACTGTCATGCTGATACAAATTGAGGCTGAACGGGGTTTTAAAAGAAAAGTTCTTTCATTTTTTCCCCTCACTGCAGGGTGAAAACTTCTAATTGGACTTATTTGCTGTGTCAACATGTTCCTTTAGCTACAAATTAGAGGTTAAAACTCTGCGTCAGTCTGAATCATTTCTGCTATCAGTTTTACTTAAGTGGCTGTGACACTGCATGCAAGTCTTGTCATTTTAAACACAAGAAAAACAGGGAAGCTCATTTTTGCACTTATTGGTCATACCACTGACTCTTTTCTTCTGTTTGCAGGAAAACACCAGTCAACGTCTGACTGTAAGAGATAATGACACACCAGTTATTAAGCAGCATTAATCTGCCTTCACACTCAACTGTTCATATCCTGTTAGCACTGACACTGACTATATATCTCTTTATCTTAAAGCAGAAGTTTGACATTTTAGGAAATGTGCTTATTTGCTTTCTTGCTGAGAGTCAGATGAAAAATTGATACCACTCTCATACTTAAATGTCAGGCCATGGCAAAGCTAGCCAGGTGCCTGACAATTTCGCTGTAAACATTATGAATTCTTGTTTGGCTGGTGAAGTCGAACAGGTGACACATGAGCAAGGGATAAACAACACACGCACTCTTGACAGAACCATGTCAGCCGTCACACACCGACCGCTAGGCTAAAATAGCTTAGTTTAGCTGGAAAGCCACAATGTCACAAAATGTCACAAAAGCATTGATTAACCAGGGCAGACCGTTCTGTGGATCATCTCAGTCACTACTGCATGGTTCACAAACACATTTTTGAGCATATTATTTTCCATCGTTGTGTTGTGTCAACCATGCTAGCGGGATGGGGCGGGACTTTGCTCCAGCCACATACAGTATCAATCTTCTCATCTGACTTTTGGCAAGAAACCAAGAAGTGTATTTTCCAAAATGTCAAAATGTTTAACCTCCAATACTGTGGCTTCCCAAAACACCTTCTTGCTTGAGTGACTTTTTATTCCCATGATGTCATATCTTAATATATTTTGGCACAAAGAGGAACTTAGAAAGTCCCCATTGATTAAATTTAGCACTTTGGAAAATACTTCCCTTACTGCAAGCGGACAGTGTCAGCCTTTATTTATTTATGCAGCAGAATAGACTCTGCTCTCACAAGCCAAGAAAGAAATGTTTAACATAGCGTCCCAGAAGACAGCCTGCGTCATATGATAACTATGCTGAAATTATTGCGTAATTAAGTGTTAAAATAGCGCAGACTGATCTCATAGCTGGAATGTGCAATTAGGTGCCCCAGTAAAAGCTTTTAGTTTACATGCCAACCAATAGCTCTTCAATAATGGCTTTTCCTGGGAGCAAGAGGCAATGCCTTATATAGACTAATCATGTCTTTCTCTGTCTTGCTCTGTGCCTGTTTTCTGGGCTCAAACATTTTACAGCACTGAATCACAGCTAAGGCTTGCCTCTTGGGGGGGCGGGGGGGGCGGTTTTATTAGCAGACTATTTCTGGACACTTGTCAGATTCCACTACAGCAACCCTTTAGTCACTTTTCATTAGCGCTCACATTCAAGAACTCACAGAGTGCACAGTGTTGGGTTCGTGCTCACTCATATTTCACTGTGCGCTGGCAGAATCAGTAGGTCGTAGTGATTTGTAATGCCCTTTTTGCACAGTCAAGTGATTCCACAAGGCTTTCCTTAAAGCTGCTGGCAATGTCACAGTCACTTCTTTACTATCATGATTGTACGATCAGTGATCCAGTGTGAGATCGGTGGTCTTTCCTGCAATTTCTTAAGCTACCGACCTGAGTTGCATAAAGGGATATATTGTTCAGGCTTTCCCTTATAGGTGAGCTTGGCTGAGAATAAGGTTTCTATAAACCAGATGGGAGCTACAGCCATTATAGTGCAGGGTCAATGAAGTATAAATTGGGAGAAAGGTTTCCAAAGAGGAAATGGGACATATGCGAGGGTCACTGCAGTGTAAGTGTAACATAAGGTATCCTCAGTGGAAAGGAAAGGTACAATAGCTTCCTTGTAATATAAGAACAAAATAAAGTCTCCATCGTGGAACAAAAAGTAACAGTTTCCTTCAGCATGCATTTATCCAGCAATATACTGCTCATTTGCACTGAGGCAGCCTCTGCAGCCTCGTGTTTTTGAATTACAGAAGACCCTAGAAGGCACGTTGTTGCACAAGATCCAACATACTGCAGATTTATGCGCCGGAAAGAAGGCTTTTACACGCAGGTACATCTGCAGCAGCGATAAACAGCAGCAAGTGGAATATATAGTGAAATCATTTTCATACAAACTACTGTAAAGAAGGATTTCCATCAAGGAAAGTGCTGCTACACTCAGGTCATTAATCAACACTTGCTCGAGGTGACTGGACACTGTAGTGCCTCAACAGCAGCTGGGATATAGCTGCAGTGTGCAGCGCTGCACGCCCTGCCAGTCAGACAGCACCCTCCGTGTTGGCCGTGTGTGTGTGTGTGTGTATGTGTGAGTGAGTGAGTGGGCGGTTGGTTGCTATTTGTCTAAGATGGCTCAGACACACCTGCAGACATGGTGAGGCTTGTCTCATCAATTTTCATGTAACCGTGCCCCGTAGCTACAGAGGAACGCACTGCATGTTCATCCTTCCATCTATAGTAGCTGCAGCACATCACTGTAATATGAGTCTCATCATATTTCAGATGCAGGACTCACACTATCGATGTTCTTATTTGACTTTTTTGATGATTTCGCTGCCGCTGGCTACTTTAGAGGGCGTCGAAAGTGAAATTCCTTGTTCATTTTTTCTAAATTCTCGAATAGCTGAATTTGGGGACTGACAACAGTGAAAGAACTTCACTAAAATTAAAAAGTTTTTAAAGGAAATTCATTGTGGTCACGTGTTTCCTGACGATGCAGCTCATGCATTATGTATTCACTGTACATTCACATTCACATTGTTTGCGAGTACATATGCAATATACGAGTCAATGCACATCAGGTCATAAAGTCCCCCTTTGAGGAGTGGAGAGGCTTTTTTTCTTACTTGAATAAAAATCCTCTTTTGCTTGACTGAACTGAAAGGGCATTGACCACAGCGCCACAGGCATAGTGTGTGCGTGTGTGTGTGTGTGTGCACTTCACATGCCCTCACTCTTGTCGATCTGACTTCACATCTGACTCTCTCACCTGGTGGTTCTGACAACACACATACTTTTCATTTCCTCTTTCCATTTGCTGTTTTTCCGACTGTGAGATGTGTGGAGCTTGTTTGTTTGTAATTCAGTGTTATTATGCAAAAGGATGCAACCTCGCCTGCACCTTAAGGCTTGTGTTGCAAGGTTTGCAGATGAGCACATGTGGGGCAGCCTTTCTTTTAAAATTTTTCCCAGACACATTTAATAAAAGCTTCTTATGATTTCATACTCAGTTTGCTTAACTTCACCTCTCTGCCTGACATCATTCAGTCCTTCTGTGAGTAAAGTAAAGCAACCACAAGAATCCAGTTCACCATGCAGGAAACACTCAAGCACAGACAGAGGGCCCATTCTTACACAAAGTGGGCAGGGTGCAGTGACGCTGTGACCAAAACACACACTCACTCAGAGAGAGAGAGGAGGAGGAGGAGGTGGAGGAGGAAGGGAAACAAGGGCAGCGAGGGAAACAGGAACAGAAAGTGAAGACTTGTCAAGATGTCTGGGTGAGGGGGACCAGAGCAGAGCAGAAGCCAGATGCCAAAACAGAATCAACAGAAGTTTGAGCAGCTGACTGGATTAGACAGGAGGGGAGAGCTGACCTGCCGCTTCACAAGTGCCTGCGGGGTAAGGTGCCGCTTTCAAACAGATCTTGAGTGCCAGCAACTTGAAATACTTTGAAACTGTTCTGAGTGGTTTATACAAGCTGTTGGGGCTTTTTGTCGTGCGGCTGTGGGGGGATTCAGAGGTAAAAACGCCTTTTAAAGAAATGTTTTGGCTGTGGTTTGATTTGACAGGATGTCTGGCAAATTACAACGATAAGCAGTTAAGTTTCCTTCTGACTCTGAGCGGCACTGCAGCATGCTCCTCTAGTTAATTTCTTGATTTTTTTAAAGTAAATCTTTTGAAAGGAGAAAACAAACTTTGTCATTTGGTATTATCTGACTCTGTTGCTCTGTTCAGGGGATGTTTGCAGAAAACATATCTACTGATAATGGTTTGAGCTTCATCATGACGACTTTCCTCCTCCTGCTCTTACTGTAAGAATGCTCTCCACCTTGTCAGGACTGAGTCGACACAAGTCTGAACTGTCTGGGCTTGTGCACTTGCTCCTGCTTTCTGCGTAGAACTGTACATCTGACCACCAGCAGGCCTGTAGCTAACCATGTAAAACAGCTGCACTCCGAGACAGCTCATGATTTCTGCAGAAAAAGCAAAGGAGTATAGCTTTAATCATTTGTTGGTGGCTGACTTAAGTGTCCAAGAGCTGTGTATTAATACTGACTGATGAGGGATCTGCTCTGATAGTGCGCTCGGGGCAAGTCATTAAAAATTCCTGCCTTGCCTTCTGTCACAACTTTGTCTTTTAGGTCGCACATGTTCCTTAAAAAGCAGCAGGGGCTAACTGAGTGCAATCATAACATTTTTCTCAGCCCCTTCCTGGCTTTGTGTGCCAGAGAAATGGCCTTTTCCTGGATATGAATGGCTCCAGGAGAGCACGATGTCATGAGAAAGTGAGGCAGTCAGACTCTTAGAATGGGATGATATGAACCAGGCAAATATTTCCTTCTTTTATATAAACATGGCTGTTTTTTTCTTTATAAATGACCTCTTCTCTTCTGTACTTTTGATAAATCTTGAACTAACCTCAGCCCAGACATGCATTCTCAGTATTTACAGTGTGAATACCCTCAGTTAACAACAGGCTGTGAAACTACCTGAGCTGGAGAATATTCTCTTATAATAAATAATAATTTCGACTAGACAAAATAAGAGTGCAACAGCTATGATTTAAGATCATTTCCTATTTTTGCACCCATGTTTAGAGGGTGACAGACATTTTACACTTCATGGCCTGAAACCATAATAATCATGACTTACACATTCCACTTAATGACTTTACCACTGACACATTGTTAGTCATCTCTTTTATGTAGCTACATCACACCTCTGTGCTGCTCCTGGCCTTTGTGTCTCTGCTGCAGACATATTGTTCAGTGACTCTGGCTTGTCGTGTTGACAGTGTTTTCATAATGTGAGGGAGATCAGAGTGTACACAGAGGTGCAGCTGCTCAGCCAAGCTCATCACAACAACATGTACCAACAGCAAAGAAAATAATCAAGAATAATGTGGCAGTGGTATCGTGGCTCCCGGCAGTGTGCACTATCTTCACTGTAGTTGATAGTTTTTGTAGTTTCCATCAAAATATGGCATAAATTTTAATGGAAAAGAAAATGTGAATGAATGAACGTTTCCATCCACTGCTGACATGCGCCCATAAGGATTCGGGTGCATCAAGATAAACGGTCGGTGGTGCTAATTCTTCCATTAGGGTGCGATTAGGCCATTGCAGAAGAAGAGGGTGCGACAAGCAAATGCCCCACACATATCTGATGTTTTCTTCTTCCCCCATTTTTTTGTCTCTTCAGTGCAGCTGAAGCTGAAGTGAAGTTAAAATCACATTATGGACATCATGATTTATTCATTAAGTATGTTTCCATTCGGAGTTTGTCACGTTTAGACTTTATCGTTACGTACATATAAAATGTGGAATAAATACTGTGGGAATGTATGTATATATGTATTTTACATCAATGGTTCTCAACCTTTTTGCCTTAAAATGAAGAGATCTTCACGGTCACTGATCACATATGTCATATGGTTGTGAGCCATTCAACCACAGAGTAGCGGTGAATCCAGATCCATACTTACATAGTAATTGTGTTCACACTCAAAGCAGTCAGGACATAAAGTACAGCTGTTGACTGCTCTCTGACGATGCAAACAAACAAAGCAAATGGAGGAGTTTCTCACAGCTACAAAAAGTTTGAACGTGGATGGTGGTGAAACAGCTCACACATCAGAAAACCAAAAACCACTGGTGGATTTTTGCGAAAACATTTTGTCTGTGTATTAGTCTAACTGGCACTGACGTTCTGAAGTTGCTGTTTCATTGTCTTTGCACAGTGCATGCATGGCATCATTTCCTGTTAAAGCGTTAAACAATGAAGTATGTTGGTTTCTCGTGTACTGTATAGACCTAATGACACATACATACAGTGAGCATGCAGTAAGGAACTGGGACACAATGATTTTTTCTTCTTCTTCAACTGAGGGCTGAGCAAGGAAAAAAGGTCAACAATAGGAAAAGAATGAACACAATTTTATATATATGACGTACGGGTTAAAAAAGATGAAACAGACCTTAAATTCACCTAAAATCCAAACACAAACATAAGGCAATAACATACAGCCAACAATGCACGTGCCCTTGTTTTTCATTTGAATCTGAAAATAAGTAAAAACAGCCTCAAATGTGGTGATCTATTATAGATTTGTTGTGTTTTCACAGAAGAGATTATCATTTCTGAACTCAAGCTTCGACGTTTCAGGTGACTCTTGCTACTTGGCTTTAAGTGCTCGGCTTCCTGTTGAGCAAATGAACAGGAGGGAAGTTAGCAGGCTGTCTGCTGGTAAACCAATTTCACACATGAGACGCAACGCACGGCGACAGCCACGCAAAATCTATTTGCTCTCCACTTGCAGGTGCATCTTCCTCTCTCTCTCTCTCTCTCTCTCTCTCTCTCTCTCTCTGAGAAGCAGCCAAATTTGAGATGAAAATCTTTTCTCCCACCTGCATATCGAATGCAAAGAAGCTCTGTAGCCGTGAGCTAATAGAGAATCTAAGGGACGTACTTGAGTCAAACAGTGCTCGAAAAACTGTAGTTGTTTAACACCATCTAGATAAAGACGGTGCCTCAAGGCCTCAGACTTAGTAAAACAGCCTCCTGTATAATCTCAGAGAAAACGCGAACAATATGACTTTTTATATCTGAGACTTTTCTTTAGCGGACCTGCGTCACCAGTTGAAGCACCTCAGCTTGTGTCTTCCTCTCCAATGGGAACGATTAGCCGGGTATATTCAGATGAATCTCATGCAGCAGGTCTCTCTCTAGCCTCCTTTCTCTGTCTCTCTCTCTCTTTTCCCTGATGCTCTGTCTCACCCTCCCTCTCAGTGGGACTCTTAGAGAGATTGGTTACCTCTATCTCTGTCTGGCCTTCCCTCAGACACAATCTCCCTCCATTTGGTCCTCTCTTTCTTTCTCTCTCTCTTTGCCCCTTTCTTCCTCAGTGGGACTCTTCGATGGATCTGCCCTGAATCCTGAATGACTCCTCTGCAGTATTAATGAGGGGAAAGCTGAAAATCTGAAGCTGACACTGACAGGATGGGGGGGCGGGGTGGGGGGAGCAGGAGTAGAGACGTAAAAGACAGAGACAGAAAGATGGATTGGAGGCAGAGAAGGGAAGAAGGGGAGGAGGACGACGAGCTGTCTGCTGGAAACAAAATTTCTCTCTGTGTTCACTTTCTCTCCCTTTTTTTTTTTTCCCACAGACACACCCAGATTGAACCACCTCTCCACAACTGGATTAAACTGAACTCAAAGTTCAAGAGGACAAGAGAAGACAAAGAGCAAGAAATCAGCTGCTGGAATGCCAAGCAGCTTAAACAAAGTTGGGTGAAGTGCGAATTTTGGCTTCTTCCTCCGAGATCAGAATCATCGCAAGCGGCCGATTTCAAAGACGACTTTGCTTTAAACAAATGAGCTTTTGGTCTTTCGGGTGTGTTTAAGGAATGCTTTGGCTTTGTGACCGCCTCACAGTAACAGCACTGTAAAGGAAGGAGGCACAGATGAATTCGACCTCCATGTTTCCAGTGTTTCCATTTACCATAAACAACACAGCCTGAGCGCACACTCGAGCCTCATAGCTAGTGCTGTGTTTCATGGCAGCTGATCACTGAAAGTAGAAACATCTGACCTGACAGCTGTTGGATTGGTAGATGTTTGATGTTTTGCTGAACATTAAGAGTAAAACTTCATATTTTACCACTTTAAAGCTGGAACCAGATAACACACAACGGACTTTTATGTTAAATTAACACCATAGCTTAATTATTCTCCTGCACCCCAAATTTACTAATTTACACACTCCAGAGGCCTCTGAAGGATTTATTGAATCTTTACAACTGCCGCACAGACTCATTTAAAGGAGCTCCGTCTCTGGAAGCCATGGACGGGAAAGCAGTCAGCATCCAGGATTTTTTCAACCAGCTTTGGAGCTTCGCCACAGACAAACACAACCAGGGGGTCTACAACACGGTCTGCCTGGTGGTCCTCCTGACTCTTCCCTTGTTGGTGCTCCTAACCACTTTGGTGGTGTGCTGCCACTGCTGCTGCTGTCGCCATGCCAACAGGTGCTGTTGCTGCTGCGGCAGAGGCGCCATGGCAACGGCGAGGTCAGAAACAAAGAAGAAGAAGAACTCGGCCAACAACACAGAAGACCTGTGGATCTCTGTCAAGACGGGGCCGATGACACCCGACAGGGTCGCCCTGGCCATGGTGTAGGAGGCCATTTTTAGTTTGAGATTGCTGATCCCGGGTCAGTTGGTGCAGTGGAGCTGATGGAGCATCTCAAGTGTAAAACTCAAACCGGCTTGGACTCAAAGGAGGCTGGGATTGGAAGTAATTCACATTGTAATGGGCACATATTTGATTGAAACATGTAAGCAGTGTACAGATTCTTGTCATTTTGTATGTATGTGGACAATGTTTACAGCGTTTTGTATGAGCTTTTTAGTGCGTGGTACATAAAGGAAGAAATATGGTAGACAGAGGCATATACAGCACATATCTGCAAAATGTGTTTGTGTGAGTGGGTTGGAGTGTGTGTGCGAGTGTGTGTGTGTGAGAGAGAAAAGTACAGTGTTATTGAGAGCACTTTGTTCTTCGAGCTCCCATGTGAAATTCATTGCGTCTGTATTTGGGAGAGAGAGCCAATTTAAGGTCTGCCCAGCGCTCAGACGGCTGCGATGCTGCTTGCTCTTCACATTCAGCCTGCAATCGAGGCTGGTGATTGACTCTCGCTTTCTAAATTGGAAACCACTGACATCCAGAAAGTTGAACTCACAGGATGCAGAAAGAACACTAGGACTTCTTTCACTTTGACTTCTCTCCTGCTCTTACTTTGTTTAATATGATACAGTGCAGGCCACAGGAGAGGCACATCTCTAACTTTCGGTTCTTGAGAGTGTTGCAGTATTCAGGTCAAGTGGACCAAAGGTCAAAACTTACTCCAAATGTAAGAAAACCTGCAAAAAAAGTGAAACTGTAATCTTCCCAAATTGATTAACAGATCTTTTAATTGACACTAGACAACAGCAATATTGAAGTCAGTGATGTTGGGCTCACACCTTCTGAGACATGTTTTTGAGTGATTATACACAATGTAATCTGTCAAAATGAGCACACCAGCTGAAGAGATATGTATAATTCAGAGTAGGATAGTTTTAACCTACTATTTCCATTTGATTTGTCACTTTTTTATGCACTTATCAGATGTGCAAAAACAACACAAATTAAGCTGACACTGATTATGTTTGCAGTCACTTTTTCTAATCCTTGTGCATTTCTTTCTTGCTCCAGTTTGATTTACTTTCTGTTTCCATTTCAGTCAATTTCCTGTTATCTGATCCCAATTTATTATAACAGATAAGACTGTTGTTGAGTTGTTTCGCATGTTGATTGTTTCTGGAGATATTAAGAACGGAAATCCAAATCACTTTTGCAGAAAAACATATCACTAGTAAAACGTAAAGATATTTTAAAGCAAAGAATAACCAAGTGTGAGTGATCCTTCTGTTTGATTGACTATTCCAGCTCTGAATGTACTCATATTTAATCACGTGATCAGTTAAAAGCTGCTCATAAAGGTCATTTTTTACCGTGAATAGGAGTTCAGTCCTTCCTCTTATTGTAAGGATGATTCTTAAAGGTTTAATTAACACATTGTTTGCTTGCTTGTTTCCAACAATAATTTTGCAAATACATTTTAGTTGCATTCATTTACATTTACAAAGTTATGCGATCAAAACCATTTGGTTTAAAGTTCTGAACTTGATTCAACTCAACATATATCTAAAACATATACCCCAAAATAAGCAAATGATTTTGGCTTCAAGTGGATTGTGCCTGAAGGCTTTTTTTTTCCTTCTTTTTTTTTTCTTTTTTCTTTTTTAAGCATATGACATCTCAAAGCCCAATTAAGCAGAAGTGTCTCAGCAGTATCATCATCTTTATGCATCAGCCCATATTGGTGCTAAGTTGATCTTCTTGCTCAAGTGCTGCTGGGAAAACAGGCCCCACTCATTTCATTACTGCTCAGACAGATACATTCCCAGGTGGAAACTGGGGTTTGTCTCTTCTGCTTCATGTTCAAAGAGCGAAATTGTACTTGTTGGGCTTAATTTTAAAGCTTCCCCTTCAAAATAAAAGCCTCTGTAGCAGTGAATGATCACTTTAAGAGCTGCTGGCCAAGAAGTAGCGTTACTGAGGTTAGTTGAACATGTCCTTGTGGTTTGTATTTGTGTGAGAGTCTCTCAGTCTGTTCATATTACAGACTGACAGGCTTTCTTAGCAGCATAAAAATAACGGAGCATAGAGATCAAAGTAGTAGTGAAAGTGATCTTATTTGAAGCTTGATACAACTGCAACTATACAGAGTGAGCAGCTGGTTAGCTTAGCTTAGCACAATGACTGGAATCAGAGGGAAACAGTTAGCCTGCTGTGTCCGAAACCAAAAAAATAATAAACATATCCTGTTTGTTTAATTCCAGAAATTGAAAGTAACCGAATGCTTTTCATTGGCTGTCTCCATTTTCTCTTATTTTATACAACATTTCAGAGCAAAATGTTGCACATTTATTTAATAACTTATTAATATTTTCTCCACATTGACCATTTGTGACATTAAAGTGATGACCACATTAATGCATCAATAATCATAGTTATATAATTATAATCCAATTACAAAATATACATTATTCTGATAATATACATTCCCCATTGTGAGTACTTCTACTCCTGGTACTTCTCATACAGTATTTTGATGCCAATACTTTACTTTTACTTTTAGTTAAGTAAGATTTTGAATGCAGGACTTTTACTTTTGAGAACATATATCTACATTCTGGTATTGCTACTTTTACTTATGTACAGATCTGAGTATCTTCTGCAGCCTTTTAATCAGTACAAAAAAAGTGTAAAAAATGGAAAATTGTCATATTACTGGGCCTCCATGTTATTTCTTCACATAGACTCAAGGAAGTAGTCTGACACATGATTTGTTACCCCCAGACAAAGCCAGGCTAGCTGTGTTCCCCTTGTCTCCAGTCTTTGTGCTGAGCAAAGCTAACTAGCTTCTGTCTCATTCTGCGTATTTACTGTACAGACAGTGGCACCTTCTCATCTAACTTGAGTTTCGAGAAGAGAATTACAAGATTAATTCTACTTTTCCAAATTGAGATGTGTAGGTGGGGAGTCACAGCAGGTGGAAACATCTAAAACCAGTCTGATCATTGACCTTTGGCGTTGTGGGATGGTTGAAAATAACACATCATGTGATTACTGATTTCAAAGCAAAGTAGAAAATCTTCGCCTTTCAGAGTTTCCTCGGTCAACTGATTCATATTTAATTACAAGGACAAATAAAGACAGGCGGGAAAATTACGGTTTTCAGTTTCTACTAAACACGTTAAGTCAGTCAGACACAACTGCTAATCATTTTTTTTAATTCATCACATCTCTGTTGTCTCCCAGCTTCATTCAGTTACCACCTGACCATGAGTTTTCCGATCCGTCATGCAGTATTGTGGGTGTTTTTACATCCCTGTGCTATAAATATACATGATGCTGATGGGCCAGTTGCATTAATGAGATCACTTTGTTTTCTGTTCACACCTTCACGCCTTCAACGCTTTTCCTCTTGACACCTGTTTGGAAGAATTTGTGATGCTGACCCCTCACTTTGAACGGATCGCTGTATTTCATTTTGTGAATCAGTTGCAGGCGTCAAAAAGTATGTAATAAAAAAATACATATGTTTTCCATTTTCCCTTCGACTGCGATCAGAGGGAACTGACTTTGGCGGATATGTCATCTGTTTGAAGAGCAAATCTGCCATCCTGGATAGTTTCCTATATGATAGCACCTCGTTTTGATCCCATCCAATCATGCATGGCCCTGTTTATTTAAGATGTATTTTTGTTGTTCCACAGTTGAAAAAACGCTGAGGTGAGGTTTTTTTTTTTTTTTTTAATTATATGCCTGGCTGGGCTTTGTTGTTAGTGCTGCATGCATAATTTATCCTGACATACAGTAGGCCTATAGAGATACAATGATAAAGGACAGTATGATGTGGAAGATGAAAGGGAGAGAAATAAAGCTTTTTTTTTTTTCATTTTGTCAAATCTCATCTTTCCATTTCTAATGTAAACTGAGGTTAACGGAGCCTTTGAGTTTTAACATTAAGTTTTTATCTTTATGTGTGAACATGTCACATATTGCACAGGGCTCTTCAACGTGCCGACAAAGACTCCGACAGTATCCTCACAATAATTCAATATTTATACAGCCAGTGCATTTGAGAATACATCCACCCCAATGGGAATAAAGCTGTGTGTCACTTTTGCAGACTGTTCACACACTGTGATTGCTGAGACCACAGGAGCTGCGACTATGAAATGTGAGGAAAAAAAATAACAAAGAGCTGCATCTGTTTGTGGTGCATTCATGTACAGCATCATGTCTGCAATGCAAGGTTCCAAACTATAACATTTCCAGTTACACTAACATCCACTTTTACTGGAATGAATTAGGGGAAATAAGAAGATAAATAGGGAAATGGAGGAATGTTTCTTATGGTGTAAATAAATAAAATTGAAGGCTGCTGAACCAATGCAATTAATAAGCACTTCTGCCTCCAGTGAAGCTCATGAGGATGTAATTTTCATCATCGGTTTGATGGCCGTAGCGGGCAAATCTTTGATCCAAGTAATCAGTTTGGCTTGAGGAGTAATTCATCTTTGACAATGTTCAGGCTCAGACATGCACTTTCTGTCTGCTGATTCTCAACCTGCCTGATATGTTTGGTGTCGTCAAAGTATTAGCATAACTTAAATCTCCATATGTAAACATGTTTGTTTATTTCATTCCTTAAAGCCCGAGGTGTCTTTGAGAACGATCCTTCACAGCTTGTCGCCTTTTCACCATGACTTGTGAATGTGGAAAAAAGGTGTTACATTCAATCAAGAGGTGTATCCAACTCTCTGACAAATCGTTTTTTATCACCGGTGTGCTTAACCAGGGTGTGATTAATTGCAAACAAAAATCATTGAGTCCTCGTATCCTTGGAGTGAGACATGGCCCCAGCCACCCCTCCCTAAGGGAAACCTCAACATGATTCAAGTCACTTAGCCTGTCGCATTTGTATGAAACGTAAACTAAGTAGGCCAGCCAGCTGTGGCTCTTGACTTTGTGTTAACAGATGTAATTTAGTATCAGGTAAACTACTCTTCAGAAGTATATATATATATAACATCCATCCATTTTCTATACCGACTATCCCTTTTTGGGGTTGCGGGGGGGCTGGAGCCTATCCCAGCTGTCAACGGGCAAGAGTTGGGGTACACCCTGAACCGGTCGGTATATATATATACTGTATATGTATATACACATATATATATATCCAGGCTTGGTAGCTGAATGGTTAACTGCAATGTCCCCAGTTTGATTGCAGCTGGGGACCTTTCCTGCTTGTCATAACCCCTCTCTATCTCCTCTCATTTCCTGTCTACTATCAAATAAAGGTCAATATTTACACATATTTATTTCAAAAATCATCCACAGACCTCCTGCAATACCCACACAGACCACTAGGTACAGCGTTTCAGTGAGCACACACTTATTAGTGTACACTAAAAAGCCAGAATTTGCATCACGATCTCAGAGCGAGTCAGTGGTTGTCTTCTTCTGCAAATCTCTCTTCTCTTCTCTTCTCTTCTCTTCTCTTCTCTTCTCTTCTCTTCTCTTCTCTTCTCTTCTCTTCTCTTCTCTTCTCTTCTGTCTGGTCAATACTTCTCTCTTTCCAAGAACTGTTCGCCCTCCACCCCTTAAAACAAACACTCCCTTGTTACAACATTACTGAGCTCCCTCATGGAAAAAATACATCACGCTGAGCCCAAGGCGTAAGAGTCAGCCCGAGTGGCACAGGCAGACAAATGTGTATGTCTGCAAGCTTATATACTGTACTGTGTACAACCACACACAGGAGAGGCAGAGAGAAACAGAGAGAGAGGGCAAGCCTCTGTTTATCCTGGCACTGAGCAAACCACTTGCCTCTCAGAGCAATGGCAGGAACCAATCTCCTTAAAGTAATTTGCAATCACTGTGGCTGAAAAGGCCTTTCGCATCAATGAGCTTTTGTTAGACATTTCATTTCAAAGTTGAAAAACGAATGCTATGCTAGAAGTATTTGCTGCCAAATTTGAGGCAGCAGCTTTTTTTTTTTTCCCCCCAGATTTTGATGAATAAACGCTCAAAAACATTTTCTTTTCATTTCTTCATTTAGCCTTTGAAGAAGGAATGCCACTCCTGAAGTGGTGCACTGTTGTTTGAATAGATAATATCTAATATCTGCATTTTGTGTTTAAATGGTGCAATGTGCTGTTTATATCCCCTCCATGCAGCCTACTTTTAGCAGCCGTGTAAAAATGGTTCCTGCCCCGACAGCCAGTGAGCTGTTGCCATCTACAGATTATGAGATACAGAATTGGGAAACTCGTATGAGATCAGACGGAAGTCATCAGTCCTTGCAAGTATAGTTGCTCAATTCAGTATGATGAAAGTGTTGTACTGTGGGCAGGGACGGGCTGACATCTGGCATAGCGGGCATTTTTTTTTTATTTTAAATATTGGTCTGACCGGCCCATAATACCAGACAGTCGATCAGCGGCCCGATTGACATTGGGCTGGCCCAGTCACATCGTTAAACACCAACCCCTTTCGCTTTGGTCTAGCCGGCATAATGCATTCGGCAAAAAAAAAAAAAAGTCAGCGCAAGAGTTTGTTCATAACCACCGACCGGACCTCGACACACGCTGGTCTGCGGCCTATAGGTTACTAAATGCACTGACATTTGACGGGACTCATCTCGCCCAAATATATCATGAAACACTTCCCGTCGGTAACGTAATCTGTTAGGATCTTCGAAAATGGAGAGAAAAGGAAAAGGAGGTGCAGAGAAACTGCGACACTGTGTGTGTGTGTGTGTGTGTGTGTGTGTGTGTGTGTGTGTGTGTGTGTGTGTGTGTGTGTGTGTCGGATTGTTGTTATTATTATTAGTGTGTGCTTGTCTCGGTCGGATCCGGGTCTGGTCCCGGGTCGGACCCGGGTAACTTACCCGGGACCGACCCGGAATTTACCCGGGACTGACCCGGAAATTTCCCGGGACTTTACCGGGACCGACCCGGAAATTTCCCGGGATATTGCCGGGACCGACCCGGGTAAATTCTAGACCGATCCGGGAAAGTTCCGGGTCGGATCCCAGCCAGGTTGTTGATACTGTTATTATTATTATTATTATTATTATTATTATTATTATTATTATTATTATTATTAGTGTGTGTGTGTGTGTGTGTGTGTGTGTGTGTGTGTGTGTGTGTGTGTGTGTGTGTGTGTGTCGGGTCAGATCCCGATCCCAGATCATGCCTTTAATTCAAGCTGACTCGGCCCAGCTGTTATCATCATTATTATTATCATCAGTGTGTGTCCCGGGTCGGATCCAGTCCGGGTTGTTGATATTATTAATATTAGTGTGTCTGTGTCCCGGGTCAGATCCCGGGTCAGATCCCGTTAGTGTGTGTCTCTCTGTGCGGCCCGGTACAAAATGGCCCAAGGACCAGTACCAGTGCTGTACAGTATGTTCTGTGTAGAATTTAAATAATTTTAGTTTTAAAAACATTTGTCAGGGGTGATGATGAAGATACGGGTATGATGTACTGATATAAGGTGTCCTTAAACAGAGTGTCTCACCCTGAAGTGCGCAAAGTGCAGATACCTGTAGGGGGGACCTTCTTCTGAAGTCCTCCAGGATCTGTCTGCCGGGGACAGGGAACTGCAGCGCGGGGAAGTGCGCCCTGCACTTGTTCTGACAGGACGCTCTCATCATAACGTACCAGCAGACGCGGAGATCCAGGTTTCCTGCAAAGGACGGTTCTTCATGTGTGCTGCTGCTGCTACAGTGCAGCACGCAGTATCTCACGCTGTCCCTAAGAAGCCGGTGCAAGCGCAAACTCAATTCCAAATAATGGATCGATTACGTCCATCTCTCTGCTGTTTAATAGTCCAAAGCCAGAGGGGCGTGAACTCCTCCTCATGACATAAAAACAAAGGTCAAACAAAGCAACAGCGCGTAGCAAAATTCAACCATGATAAGATAATATCAGTCTGCTTCCTCTGTCATCTTCTCCTGCTGGTAACTTTACAGTGTCTGTGTGGTGGTCTGCTGAAGCGTTTAGGGGTCTGTGGGAATTCCGGGATTGGGCCTTTCAGATGTTACCGGCTCGGATTTCTCAGTGGAGGCCAGGGACGGACTGACCATCTGACATAGCGGGCATTTTCACGGTGGGCCGACGTGCTATTTGGGCCGATAGTCGGCTACTTTTTATTTATTTTAAATATTCGTCTGACCAGCCCATAATACCAGACAGTCGATCAGCGGCCCCATCACATCGTTAAACACCAACCCGTTTCGCTTTGGTCTAGCCGGCATAATGCATTCAGCAAGAAAGAAAAAGAAAAAAAAAGATGTCTTGGATGATGTCTTTTTTTTTTTGTTTTTTTTTTTAAGGATTTGCCCAAGTTCACGAGCCTTCTTTATTCAGCACTACCTGGAAAACAGTGATAATCTGATCAATCAACCATGTCTATTATTTCTCTTTCCCTCTCCCTCATTCATGTGTCATCATCCCTCTTACTGTAAGTTTTCAGTTTCTACACTGCTATTTTTATCTTGAAGACTGACCAATCATTAAATCTCTCTTGCTTTCTCTCTCAAACATACATAAACAGAGTTCAAAGTTCATTCAGGAGTTCATTTACATTCAACCTTATGGACTGGGTTAGTTCACAATTTATAGAGTACTACTCTTGGAAGAGTTAACATCTGATCCATCATTTCTCATCTCTATTCTTTCTCTTTCTCTTTTCTTCCTCCCTGAAACACATAGATACATCCAATACGATGAGTTCTGCTCAAAGCTCCATCACTGTGATGGAGTGGTGGAGTGCATTTTTTTTGTAGTGTTAATAAATTACACTTTTTGGAAGTATTTAATGTGTCCACTCTCACTGATTCCTCTTAACTCATTGCATGGCTTAAGGTATGTGGCTTTAAAGAGTTGCACAGTTGGTACACACATTCAAGAGACCGAAAAGACTGAAAAGGTGTGCATTATCGAATGTGGTGGGGTGGTATGGTCCAAAATGCCAGGGCCGATTTTTTGTCCCAGTCCGCCCCTGACTGTGGGAACACTGGAGCTCCAGACAGAAAAAAATCGCTTGAAGACTGCCAGCCAGTGGTGGAAAAAGTATTCAACACCAGGTTGCACCAGCTATGTGTAGCTTCAAAAGTGGCCTAGTTTGAACATAATTCCTAAGTTTATGTTTAGTTTATGCGCTAATAACATTTTATGGGTTGCACCAGCTGAATTTACATCTTAAGTCTCACGCCTAGCCCTTCGTATGTGTAAAGAGCAGTTGACATGGTGTGTTGTTTTAGGAGGTGGGATAACTTCAAGGATGAGGAGGAAACCAGCTGTTTGTG